>NC_134794.1:28646954-28784454 GCF_046742065.1 Oratosquilla oratoria | reverse complement strand
GAAAAGAAAAGAAAAAAAAAAAAAAGTGGTCCTAATGTTTATACAAAAAAAGGTAAAGTTGGGTACATACACCTTGTGTGTTCATTAGCCTGGCCAGTGAGAAGGTATCATAAAATAAAAAAAATAGATAAAGAATAGAATAAAATAAGTAAAATAATAATAATAGTAATTTCCTCCGACCTGACAATATGACATCCTAAAAGCTTGATATAAATAAATGTGTTGGGGTATTTTTTTTCCACCCTCGACCTAAAAGGTGAGAGGGAGAGAGAGAGAGAGAGAGAGAGAGAGAGTTAAATTCCATTCCCATTTCCTACGCATTCTTAAATCAACAATTGTAATTTGGCAAGACTGTTCCCCTGACGATTACTTTGGGTCTGTCCTCAATCAAATCTCAACCATGAGCTGACACTCTACCAGCCCCTTACAGACACTACAACCCTCGTTTCTTCAGGCAGTCTCCATTACCCCAACGTGTGAACCTCTTCATCAACGAGCATCGTTGAGCGACCATAAAACCCTCTCTTGGCAGAATCCAGCATCCATTTCCCACGATCGGGTGCCCGGGGTATCCATGCGACCAGGCTGGTCACCCCAGCCCCCAATACATATATCAAGACACTGAGGCTCTTCGGTGGGCAGAGACTAGAAGACTGCCCCCCCCCACCTCCACCTCTCTCGTCGCCAGCAGCCAGATGACTGCCAGATGCAAACAGACACACCAACTTTGCGATTTGCCCGCATGATGCGCTTAAAGGCTCGTTTCACACGTATCGACTTTTCGCCGTGCGACGTACACGGCACGACGTCGTGCTCTCGAATAACCATGGGTATCTGAACACGCCTTCACATGTAGTCGTGGCGTGTGAAAACGTCCATATATACCCATGGTCATTTGAGAGTACGACGCCGTGTCGTGGACAGCGCACGGCGAAAAGTCGATACGTGTGAAACAAGCCAAAAGGTGGGTCTTTATCTTTAGTAGTCTGTGTGTATACTTTCTCCTCTGTGAAGAGGTTAATGCTGGGATGGACACCGAAGGATATGAGGAGGGCAAGCTAAGTGATTATGCAAATTGTAATGCACGATATTTCTGAGGCGATACGATAAGTGGGACTGACCAGGGCAGAGAGAATGACAAAGCAAGTGTCCTAATGACTAGATGCATCGAGAAGACAAACATGGAACGAAACTAGGCAAAAGGTGGAGGGACGGCATAGAAAAGTTTGCAGGAGTGCTGTGGCATAAGCTGGGGGGTAATCGTGTGAATCTGGGGAAGGGTTGGGAGGGGCCAATGTTAAGCTGTGGACTCTAAATGGCCGATCGGTTGACATTTTCCTCAAATGCTTTAATCTTCCTCCTGGTGTCTATGTCAACGTCTCAAAGCAAGTTCGACTAAATTTATTTTCTCACTGAGAAATGGTGCCAAACACAACAAACCTCGCTTGACAGCAGTCATTATAGAACAACGATGATGACCTTGACCCAAAAATACTTGACCTTTGCCATCTCCAAAACCACGCTTTTTACACTGATGTGATGGACATAATTACAAATAGGAAATAAGAGAAAGATCATTCTTCTCCTGGTTTGACGTTAATTTGACATGTTAAAGCTTCATCTCGGTGGTCTTGGCCTTGATCAAGTGATCCAGCAGTTCCTCCCAAGTTTTAAAATCTAATGGATTGACATATGGAACACTTTTTTTTTTATGTCAACTGATCCCACTCCTTTTCCGTCCCATAAGAACAACTTTCTTCGACTGATCCTCAACAAAAAATGAATATTAATGACCATTTTCAATGTACAAACCTAGACAATTCGTGCACCCCATCATTGGAAAGTTTAGACCTGTCCCTCCCTAGATTGGATTAGAAAGGGGTGGGGGTGGGTGGGGGGTGGAAGAGAGATTTTTCTAGTCACTTTCCCAGTCATCCCTTCTGGCAGTTTTTTTTTTTAATCGAATGAATAAAATTACCTGGCGACACACTTCATCGAGATCGGTTGGTGAGGGTTTAAGTCGCTTTTAAGACACTGGCTGGCGGTTTTCCTCAGTCAAATAAAAACGCCTGACGACAGGCAGAACAGAATTCTAGGTCGCCTCCAGAAAAAAAAAAAAAAAAAAAAAAAAAAAAAAAAAAAAAACAGCAGCTAAGGGGGGGGGGGGCAATCCAGGTAACCTTTCGTTCCTTCAGTACGTGACTCCCCCCCCCCCAATAAAAAAAAAATAATGTACATGTGGAAAGGGACCAGGGGGAAGATATCTCCAAAGCCTCCTTACGAAACGACAGAAGGACGGAAAGTACAACTTGATTCTATATTTATGGTTATATGATTCACCACCATGGTCTTGCATCACGTGTTGGACTCGTGCTCGACAGCTATTTCCCTCCATGAAGAGAGCTCAGAGCTCATATATGGCTTATCTATGGTTAATGATGTGACCTTACACACACACACACACACCCAACTCCCCGCCCACGAGAGTTGGAGTAACGACCTGCAGCGCAGCAATACTGATGTTACTTCATCCCTAGGCGGGATATGAACCCGGACCGTTGTAGTGGCAGCTGGGAATTCTACCAACTGCGCCACAAGTTGTGTGTGTGTGTGTGCGTATATGTGTGTGTGTCTTGGTCTTTCACCTTGGTCTTTGGATCAAGTGTTGGACTCGTGATTGTGATCGTGTGTGTGTGTGTGTGTGTGTGTGTGTGTGTGTGTGTGTGTGTGTGTGTGTGTGTGTGTGTGTGTGTGTGTGTGTGTGTGTGTGTGTGTGTGTGTGTGTGTGTGTGTGTGTGTTGTGGAGTTTCGACAAATGATTAAGAATCTCCGCTACTGGGACTAACTCTTGCTTGAGCGACTGCTTACCACAAAGCAAGAACGTTACCATTGTACTAGAATTGACTGTCCAAAAGGAACGATCTAGAACGACCCAGGTAATGACCGGGTCTACTTTCCAAATCGTTCCTTTTGTACAGTCAAGTCTAGTACAGTGGTAACGTTCTTGCTTTGTGGAAAGCAGTAGCACATCCAAGATTTTGAGTTCTAGTGGCGGAAATTCTTAATACACACACACACAGTGTATCTGTGTGCATGACAAGCAACATTGGACTGTGGTTCTAAAACGAGCAAAAATCCCCTGGGGACAATAAAAGACGAGATGCACAATACCAGTCTTACCTATAGTACAAAACAAATGTGCTTGGTGCTCCGCATTTTAATCTTTATTTTCCCCAAGTGGATCTTACCCCCACACACATACTGTGTATACAAACATATACATACATACATAATATATATATATATATAAATATATATATATATATAAACATATACATATATATATATATATATATATATAAAGGTAATATTAAGGGTAGGGATTATGCTCGTGGGGTTCTTTCTACATGCTTATACGTCCAAATTAGATTCAAATTCGCTGATGTTTTCTATCATTTCCTCTTACATGTTGTTCCGCAAATAAATCCACGTGTACCAAAACCTGCATTTATTAATATCCTTATTTTTATTATTATTATTTTCAGTTTTGTTCCAGGAATCTCTTCTTTCCTCTAATGATAGTTGTTCCGGATTCTTTTGTATTTTCCTTTTATACTTTGTCAGTGACGACTGGAATCATACTAATTGTTGTTCTTTGCGTCAGCTATTGATCAGTCTCTCATGTAATCTTCTTGGTATTCAGGATATTTTTCTATTGACACTTGTTCCACTACACACACACACAAACAATTTCAGTATCGCTGCTCTGCGGGTTGTTACTCCAACTCTCGAGGGCGGGGAGTTGGGTGTGTGTGTGCGTGTAAGGTCACAGTATTACCCATAGATCGGTTATATATGAGCTCTGAACTCTCTTCCGGGAGAGGAATAGCTGTCGATCATGAGTCCAACACGTGATCCAAGACCATGGTGAATCACACACACAGATTAGTAGTAGTAGTAACAGTCGCAGGACCCAATGCTACTACCGGTACTACTGCTACTAATCTATCTCTGTATGCGTTTGTGTATTTGTGTGTGTGTATGTGTGTGTGTGTGTGCGTGTGTGTGTGTGTGCGTGTGTGTGCGTGTGAGCGTGCAGGCGTGTGTGTGTATATGTATGTGTTTGTCACACCCCAAGTCTCGGTTGGTCTCCTGTCAGATACAATCAGAATCTTCGCCAATTAACCCTTTCAATAACCCCCCGCCTGGCCCTCGGGCCTCTCTACTCCCTTCCCTTCTGTCGCCAGTCAATTCCATTCGTCTTCGTGGCACCCCTTCGACGACAGTGGTGGGGTTATAACCTAACCCGATTAACCCCATTCCCTACAGGATGACGTAATTCTCCTTATTTTGTTTGCCCCCTACTGATTTTATACATCTCTATGGCATCCCCACCTCACCGTCTTTCATAGCGAAGGGGTTAGCATTGCTTCAGATAGTTCATTCGGATGTTTTTGTGTCAAAATCATTTGATGACATTGCCATTCCCCTTTTTCCACACATATACTGTACATGCACGGATGCATGTAATTTTATATATATATATATATATATATATATATATATATAGATATTTATATGTTCGATTGAAGGCCAGAGTTAATTCTATATCTTCTTAGTGATTAGCTCTGGTCTTCAATCAAACATGTCTACAAGAAAACTTACTGCCAATTTATACTAATATATATATATATATATATATATATATATTATATGTATATATACATATATATATTATATATATATATATTATATGTATATACATATATATATATATATATATATATATATATATATTATATGTATATATACATATATATATATTATATATATATATATATATATTATATGTATATATACATATTATATATATATATATATATATATATATATATATATATATATATAGTATATACAGTATGTCTTCAGCTCCTGCCACTCAACACTCCCCTCATAGCTAACCTTCCCAATATTGTGATCTGGTGTATTTGGGCCAAATTGGTAGAGACTTGAACACTAGATTGGCCGCACATAAGAGATCCATTAAACATGCCCAAGCATGCAACTCACCAAAACCACCTCCTTGACTGGGATAAGCTCAAACTAGTGTTCAAGACCAGTTGTGGTTTCATGAGGAATATAGTTGAATCTGCCCTAATTGAAGAATGTCCCATTTTTAATATCTCCAAAGGACAATAGCCCCCGGACACAATTTCACGGTTAGCAGTGAGTCACTTTGTCAGTGACTCCTGACTCCCTAACCTAACCCCACGCTTGACCGTGAGACTCTTCCTTGAGTGAGGTCATTTGGCCCGCCATGTAGGCTGTTCATGTTCCCATTCCCCTTCTTACGTCAAAGAGGTATATATGTCCTACCACTTCTAATATCTTGTACCTTCCTGAAGAGGGCTACAGCTGGTAGCCGAAATATAGAAGTCAAGCATTCTCCCAAGCTATCTTTAACTCCCACTGTAGGTTATTTGCGTGATAACAAATTTGTCCCTATTTTTCGTTCTAGTGAATACACACACACACACACACACACACACACACACACACATATATGTGTGTGTGTATATATATATATATTGTATGTTTATATATACACACACACACTCGTGGCGCAGTTGGTAGACTTCCCGGTTGCCACTGCAGCGGTCCGGGTTCGAATCCAGCCCAGGGCTGAAATTATTTCAGTTTCGCTGCGCTGTGAGTCGTTACTCCAACTCTCGTGGGCGTGGAGTTAGTTTTGTGTGTGCGTGTAAGGTCACAGCATTACCCATAGATCGGTCATATATGAGCTCTAAGTTCTCCTCAGGCAGAGAAATAGCTGTAGATCACGAGTCCAACACGTGATCCAAGACCATGGTGAATCACACACACACACACACACACACATACGAGTCATACACAGATTGGTCATGTATGAGCTCTGAGCTCTCTCCCGGGAGGGAAATAGCTGTTGATCACGAGTCCAACACGTGATCCAAAGACCATGGTGAATCAAACACACACATACGATCATACCCATAGATCGGTCATGTATGAGCTCTGAGCTCTCTTCCGGGAGAGAAACTGCTGTCGATCACGAATCCAACACGTGATCCAAAGACCATGGTGAATCACACACACACACACACACACACACACACACACACACGTGCACACGCACACATTTCGAGGCAAATTACAAGCCATGGGTCATAACGCCCTTTTTTTTCTGGTCTTTCATGAAGGACATGATTCTGTGGTTTCAGACGGCCCTCGATCGATGAAAAACCTTGAGCTACTGAAATTTCCATTTACGACTTATTTTCTCTTTCCTCAGTCTGAAGAAGGAAACTTGTTTCTATTCCAGTGTTACAAAAACAAAAATTTCACTTTTTCTTTTCATTTGTAATATTTTTGTTTTCTATGGAATGGTTACATTAAGTTAGGTTTAGTTAGGTCGCCCTAGCTTGGGTTAGGAGCTATTGGATAATCTAAGTTTCAGAGTAAATATAATCTATGTGATTGTGTGATCCTGGAATTTTACCAGGAAGTATTCCATGGGAAAGTTTCTGTCCAATTCCATGGGCAATGTGGTTACTCATGATCTGGAAGTGCGAAAGACGCTTTGTACAAATGTACACCCAGTATACACAAAGTAACACTCACTTCACAGGGCGTTTAATACACAAAACGGAAATAAAAGGGCTCTATCTGACATGCTCCTCTCCCAGTCCCGCCTCCCCACTGTACAGAAATGATATGCCAGTTCACTAGATCAAGGCAGTTTCTCTAAATGCATAACTGATTAGGCGTGCAGAATCCTTATTCAATGACATACAGATACGAATACATACTATATACACAAACATACATAATTACAGAATACAGAAGCATACGCTCACATGTATGTAAACACACACAAACACACCAATAAACACACTCGATCACTGATAATCCATCACGTCTGTCCCTTTATTTTCCGTAAAAAAAGAAACGAATGTTTTACTACGCTTCTTTCCCATTGTGCGCTCGTAAAGGGTTCGCCATCACTCACGAGGCTAGTCCGAAATCAACTTCATGTCATATACATTTATTTTTTTGGCTTGCAGTACTTAGATTCAACCGAAATGTATATAATTCCACCATTTCCTATTTTTCTTTATCATAAATATCGCATTATATAATAAAAAACTAAGCTTTAGGCACCGAAAATCTATCATAACAATGGACGAAAAAGTCGCTCAGATAAACGCATCATACAACGACAAAACGTCGACGACTCGACGCGACAGCGGCGTATCGCGACCGACGCGCACTCTCACCAAGCTCCCACGCCAGACTGAGCCAGACTCGGCTGGATTTCAGAGCGTAAAGTCCTGCGACCCAAACCAGCCCCTGCAGGCTTTGCTCCGCCTACCTGAGCCCCCACTACCCCACCCCTCCCTTCCCCGATACCCTGCCGCCCCCTTGGTCTCCACTGCACTTCCCACAAAACCCCCGCCCCGTTCATCTTTCACGGTATCTTCCTGAGGTTTCCTATGATCTACGATAAGACTGGAGACGGACTCCAGTCCAGACCGAGATATGTTAAAGATGCTATATGACAGTGAAGGAGAGAGAGAGAGGCGGGGGGGGGGGGGGTTTAATATTGAATTTAACATATCATCCACTGACACCCCCTTGGGTTTTATTCTAACGCCTGGCGATCTCATTCAGCTGTAGAAGGGTCTCAGGGTGTAGGAGAGGAAACTGGAGGAATATTATTGGAATGAATATTAACATAAAAATGAATCTCTCTTGATAGCCTAGTTGGAAAGTCACTGTCGCACTTTTCATGAGGATGCCGGGTTCGAGTCCTGGGCAGTTCAACATTTAAATTTCAGCATGCTTCCCTTTGATGGCTTAGAATTAAAGTGCATTGTGGTTGTTATATATATATATATATATATATATATATATATATATAAATATATATATATATATATATATAATATATATATATAATTAATAATGATGATATTGATAATAATGATATTAATATCTATATTACTACTACTACTACCGCTAATAATAATAATAATAATAATAATGTTAATAACAGTAACAATAACAACAATAATAAACAAAATAATAAATATAATAAAGATAATAATAATAATAATAATAATAATAATAATAATAATAATAATGGAGTTCACCTATCTTGGTCAACTCTAGGCCAGCTGTTCACCAACACATGTGAACAAAATCTC
The DNA here is from genome assembly GCF_046742065.1 of Oratosquilla oratoria. Taxonomy (NCBI): domain Eukaryota; kingdom Metazoa; phylum Arthropoda; class Malacostraca; order Stomatopoda; family Squillidae; genus Oratosquilla; species Oratosquilla oratoria. The sequence continues at coordinate 28,776,211 of NC_134794.1, read as the reverse complement.
AGCTAAACTGACTGTAGTCATTATGAAAAAATTTCGATTAAATACATATTTTAAGTTACTATGGAGCCAAATATTGAACTATTAAAAAACAATGAGGACTTTTATGTATAAACAATATGAATTGTTCAACCTATTGGTAGTGACGCATTGTCTCTACTATGTATTCCGTCAAGCAATTTTATTCAGCAAAACAAAAACCCCTCCGTAGCCAAAAGGCTGAGAAAAGGGGCCTATGTCACACTTCAAAGATGATATACTGGTTGACACCAGATGCTTCTGTTCAGCTGAATGATGGGTGAACCCCGGCCGGGTGCCAGCGAGTTGAGTCAATCTTGATTAACCCACTCACGAGCGTCCTGCACTTTGTGCATTCTATTCTGACAAGCGTCTAATGATCTTACAAGGTTGTGGGTCGGTGGGGGCTCCCACGGTCCTCAGACTGTCCACGAATCTCGAGGGAAGGGAATCCTGTGATTCGCAAAATACCGTAGGAAACTCACTTGTGATCCGAAAATCTCGAAGAACCATGTAGGGACCATCTTTCATTTATTTATCTATTTATTTATTTATTATTATTATCATCATTATTATTTTCTATTTCAGTCTCATTATATCATTTAGCAAATCTTAATGGATCACACTAAAACATATATCTTCTATTCAATCAATAACTACTTTGAGAATTTGGTGGTCAATTTTCGTTTTATTTTTTGAAGGATTTTGTCCTAGGTGTACAAAAATTTTTTGGTCATGGCAAAATAGAAAGATAATGCTAGAAGCGCTGGTGAACTATCTGCGGCAAAAATACACATACCAAACCACAGCCCTGTTCCCGTATCAATCTGGTATTAACCTCAGGTCTGTAATATATAATGTATCCTTTTCATACAATGGGGTTACTATGTGTATTACTACAGGGATGAAAAATATATTTTTTTTATGAAACACAAGCCCACCGGCTGCGCCGGCCCGGCTACGCCGGGGGCCTTGGCCTGCGGCGCTGCGCCTTAGGCGCGGATTCTTCGAGTTCTTCTTCGAGTTCTTCGAGTTCTTCTTCGAGTTCTTTTTCGAGTTCTTCTTCGAGTTCTTCTTCTTCGAGTTCTCCTTCTACTTCGAGTTCTTCGAGTTCTTCTTCGAGTTCTTCTTCGAGTTCTTTTTCGAGTTCTTCGAGTTCTTCTTCGATTCTTCTTCTTCGAGTTCTCCTTCTTCTTCGAGTTCTTCGAGTTCTTCTCTTTCGAGATCTTCGAGTTCTTCTTTTTCGAGTTCTTCGAGTTCTTCTTTTTCGAGTTCTTCGAGTTCTTCTTTTTCGAGTTTTTCGAGTTCTTCTTCTTCGAGTTTTTCGAGTTCTTCTTCGAGTTCGAGTTCTTCTTCTTCGAGTTCTTCTTCTTCGATTTCTTCGAGTTCTTCTTCTTCGATTTCTTCGAGTTCTTCTTCGAGTGCTTCTTCTTCACCGTAGTTGGCGGTGTTACCGATTTACCACCAAACGCGAAGGGTCAGTTTATTTTTTACTTATATAGATCTAAGCACCAATATAGGTCTGTGATATATAATGTATCCTTTTCATACAATGGGACTACTATGTGTATTACTACAGGGATGAAAAATATTATTTTTTATGAAACATCTAAGCACCAATATTATAGTCAATATACACTAAAACTGCACATGAAAGAGTCTGCAGTTACTTCATGAATCTTCCAGAACCCAAGTCAAGGACCTTATGTCAAGAACCTTAGCTCGAGAGGACTTGCTCTCGAGTCTCACCTCTCGAGAACACCAGCTCAAGGACCTCGCCTCGAGAACCGCAGGTCAAAAACCTCAGCTTTCGAGAACCGCAACTCTATAACCTCAGCTCGAGAACGACCAGGTCAAGAATAATTTGAGGAGATCGAGAACCCCAAATTCGAGAACCAACTCGAGAACCCTAAGTAAAGAGCCCCAGGGTGAAAGTACACAGGGATCAGGCCTTGTATTTGCACTCAACTGTCCGTGCACAAACTACAGGGTGTCCCTAAAGTCTGAACACATAGGAAATGTCACTATTTATAACCAATTGATCATGTGGAATGAACTCGTTCATCAGACTTTAGCCCCTTAACTTCTTTTTCTGGGGCATCCTAAAAGAAGTATGAATGCCTCTGTCTCCAGACTTTAGGGATACGCTGTGTTGTATTATCACCGCCTTCTTAGCCAATCTGGACGAATCCCTCTCCTACTGGGTGGGACTCATCCTTCTGTTATGGCTGCCGTCGTGCTATTCTATCCTGGTGCTGATTACGTGATAAAGTACCCAGCCCCAGGAACCCAAGGCCCCGCCGGGAGCCGCTCAGCTCCGCCCGTAGCCGTCACCTTTGCCCCCCCGTGCTCGAGGATCAAACATGGCCCCACGAAGGACGGCACTCGGAACCGACCTGAGGCGTTGAGACTCGAAGGAACCCCTTGCAGGAGGCGCTGCAGAAGCGCTCTGCGAACTCGAGGACACTCTTCAAGGCAACTGGCACCCGAGTACTGCCGCACCAAACAGTACTGTTCCTTGTACCTACCCTACCTGCCGCCCGGCTATCTCATTCATCTCCGTGACGCCACTAACCCTTTCATACCTGGTGGCGCTTTTCCTTTAATTCGGACTGCCGCCAGGTGATTTTATTCGCCCCTTGTGGCACCCCGTGGGAAGTGAAAGGGTTCTGTACAAGCCTATGGCCCTGGTGACCTTGACGAGCTGAACGACATTTGCCAAAGATCTTCCATATTTATAAATCAATTAAAAATCCCTAAAATATCTGCCCCAGGTCCCACTAAACCCGTTCCCCGTGTCCCTGACACACTTGCGAAATACTATTCTACCTGCCGCTTTGCGATTTTATTTACCCAAAAAAAGTGGAGAGTGAGGGAACCAGGCGGCCCTTACTTTCCCTGCCGTGGAGCACTGTATAACTATCTTGCGAGTTGTCAGGCGATTAATATTGATAAAAATAATTCGTCTTCTGAGAGGGCTTTCAGCATGGATGAAGCCAGGTAATTCAATTCAGTTTTGGTGGAACCTCCCCCCCCCCCCACCTTCATGCTTCCGTGGATAAAAACCGGCCCTTCCATAGCCATCCCCCCAACCCCTCCCTGCATCCATCCCCATCCTCACCCGCTTTGTCCACTCTTCCCCCCCTCCCTCTCCCACTTCCTGTTATTTGACTCCCGCCCAGCTTGTAACACTCCACATCAACAACTAGGCCTTACTCCACTCAATCCCGTCGTTTTCACCCCTCCTTATCCCCCCTTCACCCCCCCCCCGTCTATTCACCGCCCTTTCCCTCCGGCTCCCCTCCTAATTGGAGAGAGTGGGGTGGGGGTGGGTTATCGTGGGGAAAGTGGTGTCCCCTTATTTTCGCGAAGATAAACATCGTTATCATACTTGTTGTATGATAGATTTTTTTTTTTTTATCAATAAAACAAATAGTAGACGTATTTTCTCGATTGTTTATATACTGTATTTTGTGATAGAGAATACAGAAATGCACACACACACACACACACACACACACACACACACACACACACACACACACACACACATTTTGGGTAACCACAATGCTTCCCCCTCCCATTCAATACACACACAGTTTGACGGCACAGTGGTAACGTTTGCAACCGCAACTCCAGCGGTCAGCGTTCGATTCCCGCCCAGGGCTGAAACAATTTCAACATCGCTGCGCTGCGAGCCGGCACTCCAACTCTCGTGGCCGAGGAGTTGTGAGCGAGTGTGTGTGTGTGTGTGTGTGTGTGTGTGTATGATCACAACATTACCTATGGATCGGGCATGAGTTCTCATCCGGGAGGGTAATAACTGCCGATCACGAGTCCAACACGTGATCCAAGGTTATGGTGAATCACACACACACACACAAACACAATCCATTTCCGCCTCGCATGATGTAGGTAGAAGACAGAATCCAACCGAACTATTTGAATTAATTGAACCCCGAGCACACAGGGCAAAGGTGATGATCTCCGTTGGAGCTACGCGTAAGCAAAACTCGCCACTGTGTGTATATAGTAGACTTAATGAAAATAGAGTCCCCAAATATTCTTACTTGGGCCTACACAACCCCACTTTCCACCTCTCCCCCTCCATCCCCAGGTCCTATTCTCTTACATGGTGCAGCTGACTGACAAGAATATCAAATTGCTCTCCCTGCAACGAGGCCTCACCCATCTCGCTCTCTTTGTATACAAAAGTCGACACAAGAATAAGTCAGTTCACCTTGGAAATAAAAATTCACTAGAGGATGTCACCGGAAGGCCAGTGCCTGTGCTGCCATCTGGACGTCTGATCAGTCGATAGAGATGCAGGGCGGGTAAGTACAGGTCCACTCAAACCAAGTAAAATGCAGATACAGTTAAGCGAAACACATTGCATTTAAACATACAGTGACCTTTGCTTTATGAAATTCATGGCTCTATTTCAGCTGAACAAAACCTCCAGGAGTCTACACACACACACACACACACAGTTGGTAGAATTCCCGGCTGCCACTACGGCAGTCCGGGTTCGAACCCAGCCCAGGGCTGAAATTATTTCAGTATCGCTGCGCTGCGGGTTGTTACTCCAACTCTCGTGGGCGGGGAGTTGGGTGTTTGCGTGCGTGTAAGGTCACAGCATTACCCATTGATCGGTCATATACGGGCTCTGAGCTCTCTTCCGAGAGGGAAATAGCTGTCGATCACGAGTGCAACACGTGATCCATAATACCATGGTGAATCACACACAAACAGAGAATAAGTCGACGGTGGAGTCCAAACGAGGGCTTTCCATCTCGGAATACCGAAGGTTTGCCATAAATATGAATAGAATCGCCTGGCGACAGGCATCATTAAAGGTTATGGTGTACAACACGGCTATTCCTTAGCTTACTGTTTTGTTTTTTAATGCTTGTAACACCATCTGTTCACTGTTATGTTTTATAATTCTATAATTCTGTAGGCTGTATATTTTCAGCAGTAATGCCGCTATACCCAACAAACCGTATATTATTATTATTATCATTATTATAAAAGGAGAAATACAAACCCGTACGGAAAACGTAAGCGTGTACAGTCACTTTCTAAAGTCCTGTTCCCGTTCCTGCCTTTCACTATAAAAACTGAACCTTCCCTCGTTTAACGTGAAATGTACACATTTCAATAAATTACTTGTTAATCAATCAATCAGTCAAACCAGCCATCCTGATTTCACTGGTGAATAAAGGCCTCTTTCATTGCATTTCATGATTCACACGACCACGCCAACCTCTGCCACGTCACTCCGGCAAACTTCTCTATCTTATCTCTCCACATTCCGTCTGGTCTCCCTCTTCCACGCTTCCCATCTCGCGGCGTCCATTCTGTAACACAGTCCATCACTCATCAGTCGTTCGCGCTAACTTACCTGCCTAATTCCACTTCCTCTCTTTTACCGCCTCCGCAACATATTTCACTCTAGTCTGCTCTCTCACCCAAACTGCTCTCTTTTGGTTTCTCATTGTTATTTCCATCACTGATCTCTCCACTCTCCTCTGTGCAGTCCTTAGCTTTGTCTCCATTGGTTTCGTCAGATTATTACTGGCGGAATGCACTGATTGTAAATTTTACGTTTCAAACGTGAAGGTAGAGTCTCTCAGGATTTTATTACATTTACCAAACACTTTCCAACCCATTGTAATATGCCTTTTTATTTAATTATCATGATCTTTGGGTACTTTTACCATCTAGCCTAAATAATTATGCTCTTCAACTTCTTCAAGACTCTCACCATTGATTATAAACTCTACTTGGAACTTTTGTGTTGAACATTACTTTGGTTTTACTCTTATTCATTTTTGAAATCTACTTTACGATTTCCTTGTTCAGATCACTCATAATATCTTGCAAGTCTTCTGCTCTTTCTGAAATAAGAATGTCATCCGCAAATCTCAAGTGGTTAAAATATTCGCCATTAATCTTCAAATTTTCTCTTCCCAACTCAACCTTTTGTAAATCACTTCTAAGCAAGCTGTAAATAACTTGGGTCAAATCTTATCGCCTTGCCGTATTCCTTTCTCGATCTTGATCTTTTCTGTATCTTCATGTAGTCGAATTACAGCGGTACCTTACGCTTTTTTCTAGAACCCTTACGATCTGTTTGTTTGCACCCTGCCTGCGTAGTGAGTTTAGTATTGCTATCTGTTCTACCGAGTCAAAGGCCTCGTAATCTACAAAAGCTAAAAAATTATATTGTATTCTGTCATTTTCTCGATTGTTGGCTCATCGCCTGCAAATGGTCTAGGGTCGAATATCCGCCTCTAAAGCTTCCCTGTTCTCTTGGTTGGTTTCCATCTAAAACTTGACTGAAGTCTATTCGTAAGGATCTTGGAGAAAACTTTATTTACATTTGATAGCAAGCTAATCGGTCGGTAGTAACTAAGGTCCTTCTGGTCTCCTTTTTATGAAGCAAGAGCACTATATCTTTGTACCAGGATTCAGGAACGCTTTCTTAACGTAAGCACTGGGTCTACAACTGAGCTAACTTAATATGAGCTTCTTTCCTTGTCTTTCAAAAGATCTATCAATATACCATATTCTCCAGGAGCTTTTCCTCGTTTCATATTTTTAGAACAAATTTTACTTTTTATTCTTGTGCACTTCTAATGTCTACATATGAATTTACTGACTCAACTACGGTCTTCGACGAGTAAAGCTCTTGGTAAAATTCGTCTACTTTTTACCCTTCTTTCTCTATATTTAATTATCTCTCCATTTCTATCATTTAAACATATAATTTGTTGTCTTCCTAAAGCATGTCTATGCTCGGCCCCTTTAATATTTTTACTTTTCCGAATAGTTTCCTCTATTCCACCCATGTTTCTTTTTCTTTTCTCTGATCTCTGCCTTTTGTTGATATGCTTGTTCAGTTCTACTCTTTCTATTTCTTCTCTCCTGCTTTTAATCTTCATAGTCCTTCTTCTTATAATTAGGTCATTTGTAGCTTTGGAGTATTTTTTTTCCCCAATACTTTTTGTACTTCCTCCTTCCTCTGCCGATTTCCTAATGATATCCATTAAATTCAAATACATACCTTATACGGTGTCCTCATTGATTCTCAGAGCTTCGAATCTATTTCTTATTCTTTAATGAACTTCCTTCTTATTATCCCTAACCTTCGCAAGGCTTATTTTCTTTTTTAAGACTAGTTTATTTCTTTCGGCGCTGAAACTGAATTTAATTGTGCAACCTACCATTCTATGGTCACTACCTATGTTTACTTTATGACCGTAACATTGCTGACGCTTTTACTCTCATCTCCTAATAAGAAGTCTACTTCATTCTTTATTGTTCTATCTGGATGTCTCCAGGTCCATTTACTACTTACAAGCTTCTGGAAGAAAATATTCATTATTTTCATGCTAAATTCCTCGTCAAAATTGACTAATATAGCAGAAATGAATCGCACAACCAACAGAAAAAAGAAAATTAGTTCTAATACAAATAAAACGGATTTTTACGAACAAAACTCAATTTATACAGCAAAATGTGGAGGCTGTACCAAGGGATTTTTTTCCCAAAAGGCCATGAATTTACATAACGTCTGTACAAAGTTTGTCCGACCAGCTGGGGCGACATGGATTGGTGTGCAATGGCCGTGAGACGTTTAACACCTGGTCTGGCTTGTATGTTCATGCGCAAGTGTCCTACAACTGCGCATAACAAGACAAATACATAAATAAGTAAACAAGAAAAATACATAAATAAGTAGATAAATAAATAAATAATCAAATACATGAATAAGTAAACGAATGAATCAATCAATAATAGTGAAAAAAGAACATCTAGTCTGTCCAAGTAACAGCAGACATGCGTACACAGGTATACACAAGCACACATGCATGCACACACACACACACACACACACACACACACACACACACACAATTCTATTATAAATGCATGGTTAGAAATGAAATAAAGTAAAAAAACAAAACAGGGACATTGATGAGAGAAATATGAGAATGGAGAAAAGGAAAAAAAACAAGGCAGGTGAAGTTATAAAAGAAGGCAAAATCGAAAAAAATATACAACAATGGAGACGAAATGAAAAATGAAAAACGAGGTATAGGAGGAGGGGGAAACGCTGATAAATATGAAGAAAATTTAAACGAACAATCATTGCAATTCACGACTTTGTACATCTCTCCTAAGCGTCGTCAGGCCATTTCTATTCACCCCCTCCAGTATTGTGTTTCGAAAGGGAGGAAGAGGAGGAAGAGGAGGAGATGAGGAGGAAGAGGATAGACAGGAAGATGGTGATGATGATGATGGGGTGGAGGAGAAAGAGAAAGGGTGGAAGAGAAGTAAAGAAGAAGGAATAAGGAAAGAGGAAGAGGACGAGGAACGGGAGGAGGAGGAGGAGGAGGAAAAAGGTGAGTTAAAGAGGAGGAGGAGGAGGAGGAGGGGGGGAGGAGGAGGAGGAGGAAGAGAAAGAATGGAAGAGAAGTAAAGAAGGTACAAAGAAAGAGGAATAGGGCGAGGAGCGGGAGGAGGAGGAGGAATAAGATGAATTAAAGAGGATGAAGATGATGAAAAAGATGAGTTAAAGATGAGGAGGAAGAGGAAAAAGATGAGTTCAAGAGGAGGAGGAGGAGGAGGAAAAAAGATGAGTTAAAGAGGAGAAGGAGGAGGATTTTTATTCTATTCAATTTATGAGTTCTTTGGTCTAATATGAAACGCAGGACCCGGAGGACCATTCAGCGTACATGTCTGTTAACAAATATTTATCTAATAAATGTAATTCTACGGCTTACTGACACAACATATACTCTGAAGCACTAAAACTATAGATACTAAACATATTAAAACCTACCAAACTCTGTTACATAAAAAATGTATATCATAAAACATATCATTATCGAAACTTTAATGCATTGGCTATAGAGCCGTTGTTCTTTAAGATGTCTATCATTGACTTATTTGATAGTGAATTTGCCCTGCGTTGAACAGAAAATGCTAAGCATTTAATTAAAATATGTTTGATAGTAAAATCAATTTGACAAGTGGAGCATCGAGAAGCGACTTCTTCACCCCCCCATTTGCCATTAAAAAAATGTGAGTTAAATGTGAATGACCTATGAGAAGCTTGGCTGGAATCATACTAGATCTTCTCTCCCTCTGAATGTGTGTCCAGGGAAGAACAGGATGCCTAACAGACTTTAATTCGAAGTTGCTGGTCATATTAGACTAAGGTACTTTTCATTGGTCATGTCTCTGAATAACACGCTTTGTGTCTAAAACTGAAAGATTGGCGCTGGAGCTGTGATTGAACTTAGTTGTTGGTTTAACAGCAACTAAGCTTAATCATAAACAAGTACCCTCATTACCAACGATACCAACATGAGCATGAACTCAGCAGAAGAAAAATGTAATCTTTATTCCTACTCAGTAAAAGGACCACAAAGCTTAGGCCAGGTGCAACCTCAGAGTGGCCAAACCCAAAACAATTGAAGCACTGTAGTGGTCTTGGTTTGTAAGGACGCACTCGCTTGAAAAAATCAGTTCAGTAGGCATGATGGCACTTTTAAGTCAAGATAATCATACTAGACTCTGGAACCTTATAAAATTTCCATACGCTATCTGGGCACGTCAAGCATTTCTTCTTCCGTAAGATCATATAAGTCTTCATTAAATATTACACCCTTTACATAACTAAAATTATAGTGACGTTTTACTTCCTTCAGCACATTTTCACTTTCCAATTTCATATTTAAAAGCATGACTGCCTGGGTATCGGAGTTCGTGTGGACAAGAAAAATATTTCGAACAAATTGAGTTATATCTCGCCTATTAATGCATCCAATTTTGTGTCTTAAGAACCTCCTCACTTTAATCAAATTGCCTGTGTCCTCACAAGTGGTTACTATCAGCCACCTACGAGTTTTTGGATGCCTTAATATTTCTGAGTTTGTTGATGTTTTCCAGTCTGGAGTTTTGGTGGTACACAGGTATCTAGACTAGGAGGAAACTCCTCAACTAATGAGTACCTGACACCAATATCTAAAGTTTATTTCCTGGATGCTTTTAAAGCATCTTTAGCATTTAGGAATATTACCCAAGTCTCCCAGGACTGTGCTTTGTTACTTAATCTGTTTCTTATCTCCTTGACAATCAAAAGTAAAACTTCTGGAAGTGTTTCCACAAATAAGATAGAAGATACAAAGACACTCTCGCATTCCGTTTTCTCTAAAAAAAAAAGTGTTATCTAAGCTATATCTGTTTTCTGGATTGTGTAAACCTACATTTTACACATCACACTTGTGATATTGAAGTCCATTTGCCATTTCACCGACCATGTGAACAATTTAAGATCTTCTTGGAGTAACCCGGCGTCTTCTCCTAATCTAATTTGGTTTCCTATTCTAGTGTCATTCCCAAACTTACTAAGATCACTAATAATTCCATTGCCCGAGTCGTTTATATACATAACAAGCATGAGACCCAAAAACGAACCCTGGGGAACTCCACTAGTAACACTTCCCCATTTGGATTTTACACCGTTAATGGTGACCTGCTGTTTTCCGTCATTGATCCATGCTCTAATACATTTAAACACTCTTCCTCCTATGCCATGGGCTTTAACATTATTTAGTAGTTTCTGGTGGGGCACCTTGTCGAACGCTTTGCAAGGTAATAACATCGTAACTTTCTTTGTTATCTGACACCTTATAGACATTAGTGTAAATAGATAGAATATTAGTTACACATGGCTTATCCTTGGTGAACCCATCCTGTGAGTCACGAATCAAATAATATCTCTCAATGTGATCTCTGATTTTATTAGCTATTATTGATTCTATCATTTTACCTATAACTGCCGTCAAGCTGATTAGCCTTTAGTTGTGCATAGATTTCTTTCAATGAATGCGTCATTTATATATAACCGCCTTCATAGATCTTCGTTCGCGAAGCTAGGCCAAGAAAAATATATTATATATATATATATATATATATATATATATATATATATATATATTCTGGTTGAAATCAACTGCACTAGTTGCTTTAACAATCTTCAAGACTGTATTCTTTATTTTGGAGAATACTTTCCTATTAGCAACTGAGAGGGACTGGAAGTAGTCATTCATGACTCTCAAAAGAATATACGCAGTGTATGCCAACTGGTATATTTTTGCATAGTAATAGTATTGAACAACTATTGACTCCACCGAAACTATAGTTTTTCGCCTCGTCGTGAGGCGTCTTCAGGGTGAGGACTGCTTTGTGGATGCTCTGTTGTGTTGAAAGGTCTTCAAACGAATACTGACCGCTGGTTAGATGGGCTGGCTTATAAGGCTCGGCCTGCCTAGCTCAGACGGAATACTGGCCCCTCATTGGCCGAGAGGGGCAGCATGAGATTTTGTCCGGGAGGCAAGGGGGTGGGATTTTGTCTGGGAGCCAAGAGGGTGGGATTTTGTCTGGGAGCCAAGAGGGTGGGATTTTGTCTGGGAGCCAAGAGGGTGGGATTATGTCTGGGAACCAAGAGGGTGGGATTTTGTCTGGGAGCTAAGGGGGTGGGATTTTGTTCGGGAGCCAAGGTGGTGGGATTATGTCTGGAAGCTCTGGCCTGAGTTGCTGCTGCTCTGGTTATTGGTCCTAGGCGCTGATTAACTAGCTGGACATGTTTCACTTGTTCGTGGGGCTGCTGCTGTCTAAGGGCTTGTTGTTCCTGGAGGGGGTTATTCTTCAGAGGGCGCGCGGAAGGGAGAATAAAATCGGCAGCTTCGTTTGAAGACCTTTCAACACAACAGAGCATCCACAAAGCAGTCCTCACCCTGAAGACGCCTCACGACGAGGCGAAAAACTATAGTTTCGGTGGAGTCAATAGTTGTTCAATACTATTACTATGCAAAAATATACCAGTTGGCATACACTGCGTATATTCTTTTGAGAGTCATGAATGACTACTTCCAGTCCCTCTCAGTTGCTAATAGGAAAGTATTCTCCAAAATAAAGAATACAGTCTTGAAGATTGTTAAAGCAACTAGTGCAGTTGATTTCAACCAGAATTGCCTTAGAGAAAACCTGTGCCCCAGGATATATACATATACATATATATATATATATATATATACTACATATATTGTGTATATATATATATATATGATATATATATCAAAACTAAAACCCCAGTTGGAGCAGAATAAAAAACTGGAAACGGTCCGTCTATATATTTCTACTGTAAGCTAGTTTTTTTTCAGTAGTAGCTTACAGTCGAATATATAGACTCACCGTTTCCAGTTTTTTTTCTGTTCCATCTGTGGTTTTAGTTTTGATTTACAAATGTGCTACTACATTTTTTACCAGTGATATATATATATATATATATATATATATATATAAATATATATACCATTGTGTGTGTGTGTGTGTGTGAACCAATGCAGGGGCTCAGAAAAAGTGCTATGAATATTAGCTAAAAAAAAAAAAAAACACGCTCAAGAGGTGTAATATCACACCATCTGCTCTTGAAACCATCACCTCTTATCACACCTCATGGCACACAGAGTGCTCGCAAGGGGTCAACCACCTTGAGTCTACTTGCAACCAAGCACAGGACAACCATCAGAAAAAAAAAACAGCTCCACAATATACTTTATCCACCTCATCCAGATCTGACTTGCCCGGAGTGTGGAAGGATATATGGATCAAGAATTGGACTCCACAGTCACCTCCGTTGGCACCAGCGACAAAGACCTCAGCATCACCACCCAACTTCACTCACTTCTAGCTCACTTCACCGGAGCACTGTCGTCGTCGATCACTTACGGGCCGCCCAAAACAAGTGTGAACCACCATGGTGTTAAATCACGTTTTGGAGGGAGTTTTTTCTTTTTCGTGGTTTGTGGGGCTGGTTCCAGCTCAGATCTGAGCCTTGCTGGTGGTCAAGAACTGTTCATACATGAACGCAAGAGACGGTGTCCACGGTTCGCCACTCCAGTGACGTACCTTTTTCAACTTTGAGGAATACGAGGGTCATAAAAACTACTTGGGGGGAAAAATCGATGGAAAATACCGAACAAAAGTAAGGAAAGGAAGAAGACCTTGCACACACTGACATAGAAGGAAGAGGATAAAATGGAGGAGGAAGAAGAGGAAGAGGAGGAGGAAGAAGAAAAGGAAGAGGAAGCGGAGGGACATGAGGAGGAGGAAGAGGAATATGAGGAAAAGGAAGATGATTAGGAAGAATAGGAAGAAGAGGAAGAGGAGGAAAAAGGGGAGGAGGAAGAGGAGGGAGAGAGACGGGTGAAGAGAAGAAAAGGATTAAGGAAAAAGGAAGAGGACGAGGAGCGGGAGGAGGAAGAGGAAGGACATATGCCAGGCGACGTTGAGCAGAGGCAGCGATTTTCGTTACTGTAATTTCTAATCCAACTAATATTCAATACCGGACAAACTTCGGGATATAACAGATCTGTCCGGTATTTCCATCGGATATAATGGATCCTCGGTTATAACGGATCTATGGATATAACGATAGACCCCTGTCCCCATATCGTCCGTTATATCGATGGTTTACTGTACCTTGGGTGAGAAGTTAGCATGGGCAGGTGGCCATTGGGAATCAACCCCGGGAACAGCGAAACCAAATGGCATAAGAGAATACTTTGGGTATCTAGACACCTAAGCCTTACACATTAGCCTTAAAAGACACGTGAAAAGCGTTTGACTCTTAATATTCCTACTAACACAATACAGAACGATTTTTTTTTCTTAAAAAAGGTGTTAAACTGACAATCAGATTGAGCATGTGCAGGCTGCCTGTGGCGTAAACAAACGTTACATATATATAAACAATATTACACAATAATCCAAGTGCGTCGCAGAGCACAAACACCTAATAATTACGTTGCTACACTTTTTACTAACCCCGTGGTTTCCCGAACAGGAAAGAAAGAAAGAAAGAAAGAAAGAAAAAAAAAAAAAAAAAAAAAAAAAAGGAGGGAGGTGGGGGGGGGGGGTGCATCAACTTGCCCTAGCCTGTCTGGATTCTTCTAATCCGATTATCGGGACGGCCGAAATTTCCTGCAGTGACCTCCGAAAGAGGTCGTAACGGTTTTTCCGGACCTAGGATGTGTCCAGCCTATGGGCCTAACAAAAACAAAACCTCGTGGGAAAATGGCCCGGCCAACCCAGTGACAGTGAAACATGACAACACACACACACACACACACACACTCGATGGTGCGATGGTAGAGTTCGTGGCTGCCACTACAGCAGTCCGGATTCGAAACCCGCCCAAGGCTGAAATTATTTCAGTATCGCTGCGCTGCGAGTCGTTACTCCAACTCTCGTGGGCGGGGAGTTGGGTGGGTGTGCGTGTAAGGTCACAGCATTACCCATAGATTAGTCATATATGACCTCTGAGCTCTCTTCCGGGAGGGAAATAGCTGTCGATATATTACACATACATATATCTATAATAAGATTTCTTTTACTGTAATGATGATCAATAACAAACTACGATAGACTTCCAATTTTCTTTCGATTGTAGAGAAAAACTGGAAAGATCAAATAAATAAATAAATAAGTAGCTTCCATCGATTGAGAATAGGAGTACTAACACAATCTTCAGTTGATTTTATTCAGCTGTAAGCGAGACCCTTGGACACCAAAGTGGTGAACGCGGTGGGAAACTTTGCACTCTATTCTGACTAAAACAGCCTACTTAATTCCCTTAATCTAAATACAAATAACATAATAATAATAATAATAATAATAATAATAATAATAATGATAATAATTATAATGACAATAAAGTTCGTTACAGTATAGACAGATACCTCCTGGCTCGGTCTTCAGACTGCATCCAACAACGTTCTCACTCATCCAGGAAAGTGAGATGGAAAGAGAGGAGGGAAATGGGATGGGTTGGGAAGATCGGGGGTGGGAGAGAGGAATTTAAAGAGGGGGAAATGATAGAGAGGAAGTTATTTGAGGAGAATAAAGAGAGAAAGCGGTAGGGAGGGAGAGGGGGTGGGGAAATAGGGTGGAGGGCGGAGACCTGGGATGCTTCGGGTGGGGCCGGAAGAAGAACAGAAGGCCATGGTTTCCGGTGCTCAGCTGTGAGAGTTTTCCATCCCCGATTCTTCCCATCCACTCCCTTTTATCTTTCTACCTCCACATAAACTTGTACTCTTCTTCCTCGATATATTTTTCCTGACTCTGTACCTTTTACTTCCCTTTCCTATCTGCATTTCTTTCAGATATGGCAAAGAATGTTGTCAAGTCGACATGACGTCATGTCGACAAGAAGTAAATTCGACATGACGTCATTCGTAAGCTCCGCCTCCCTGCACGTAGACAGACTATGCACACCTAGATTCTGGCACCCCCGGTAGACAGAGGATTTCATTTCATGTTATTATATTTTTGATGAAGGTGGATAAAGAAGTCATGGGTCTAGTCTCGAGTTTTTTAGTTTATTCCTGACCGGTTTCGCTCTATGCTTCTTCAGAGGAATGTGACTCTGGGGTGAAGTGGCGGTATACATAGTAAAAATAGGACCGCGTTCCCTCCTTGAAGGTGGGCTCTGTTTGTTGTTTTTAATACAGTGTACAATAATTTTCAATTTTTGTAATGTAGCCAGTAGACCATAGATGACAGATACAGCTCCGGTGTGTGTGAAAAGTTGTCCGAGGGTGTAACAGTGTAAGTAAAATGAGTGAGTGGTGTGAAAATGTGAAAACCCCCGAAAAATGTCACAAGATAACTTACAAGTCATACTATAAGTTATCTTGTGACATTTTTCAGGGTTTTTCACATTTTCACACCACTCACTCATTTTACTTACACTGTTACACCCTCGAACAACTTTTCACACACACCGGAGCTGTATCTGTCATCTATGGTCTAATAGCTACATTACAAAAATTGAAAATTATTGTACACTATTAAAAATAACAAACGGAGCCCACCTCCAAGGAGGGAACGCGGTCCTATACTTACTATATATACCGCCAGCTTCTCCCAAGAGTCACATTCCTCTGAAGAAGCATGGAGCGAAACCGGTCAGGAATAAAATAAAAAACTCTGAACTTCTTTTTTCACCTTCATCAACTTGTCACAATTGGTCCCAGTATCATATTTTTGTTCATATATCTTATCTATTTATTTATCTAATTTTCCTCCGAACTCGAGGGAATAATGACTTCGATTTTGGACAAGGTATGCGTTCGCCGTGAGACATAATTGCGGACCACAAACTGTCGCCAGTGAAGATTCTCTATAACGCTTGTCTTGCAAGACCTATTCCAGTTCTGATATTCTAGAAAATACTAAATAGTAGAAACCCTTTCGTTATATTTTAGGGCATACAAGCAGGTGAGCGAATCAACTTACAATTAACAAAATGAATCAACGATGACAATGAACGGTTCCTTCAGAGGGCAGACAATGAGCATAGCATCACCAAATGCCAAACCTTGTTTACAACGGAAGAAAATACGAGGGAAATTATGGTGCAACAATTACGGCACACTTATAGCGTAACACATCGAGCAGAATAACGGTCCAAATTTAATTTGCATCTTCGGCAAAAACAATATAAACAAATAAATGAATGAATAAATAAAGATAAAACAACAAAAACTTATGTGCTATCCAGTAAATAAAACATGACGTTGTTTAGAAATTTTAATTTATGTCAAACTATTCAGTTTGAGGGACGTCATAGTCAAGGTATAATTCTATCTGACACCAGGCAATTTTATTCAGCCAAGGCACCCCCAACAGACCCTCACAATTAACGTCTTAAGCGTCGTTTACGTGGGGCTGTTTTTATTCCATTAGGCCAAGCGTCTTAATTCGCTACCGACTAAAATCGATGATTTCACACCGTCCGACTGACGCAGCGATAAAGTTGAACATGTTCAACTTTACCGCTCGGGTCTAGCATTTCAGTACAGAATAAACAAAGGCCGGTTTACACAACACTGCTTTTGACGCTAGCTAGACGTTATCTTCTTCATTAGCTACTGAAACGCTAGACGCGAGCGGTAAAGTTGAAGATGTTTAACTTATCGCAGCGTCAAACAGACGCTGCGAATTCATTATTTTAGCCGTTAGTGAATGAGGAAGGTTATCCAAAACGAATAAAATCCGAGCCGTGTAATCGACGCTTTACAGTAATTTTCTGAAACTTATTTTCAAGGCTTGCAAAGGTAAACTATCAATATCACCACCCTTATGCTTTTATAAAATAAGGTCTATAGTTGCTTACGTTTGGTCTCTGCACACGGAAATTCGTTTAAGAAATTATATACATCAGATATCTATTTATGTGAACCACGACCACAACAAGAGAATACATAAACGTCCACTTCGGCACTTCAAGGTTGAACTGGTCATTAGTATGACCACGGTGAGTTTAATGAGTGGGATACAGCACCAAGGCTTTTCCGCCTATTCGGACGGAAACGAAACGAACTAACATGCGCAATCTGTATACACTTCGGACATTATTTTATGCTGCGTATTACACAATAACTCAGCGTAGAGAAAAACATTAAGATAATATAATGAGATGTTAACAAAATATTTGACAAGATACTACACATACTAGAAACTATATTAAAATCTATTTTATTTAATTAATAGTCTCTGGTGGGGCACCTTGTCGAACGTATAGATTTTTTTTTTTTTTTTAATCGCGTTTTTTTTTATAAAAAACTTGTTTTTTATTAGTTTTTTTTAATCTCGTCCAAATTTGTTCAGATATTAAATATTTAGAATATAAAAACAGGTGCAAGTATGTTATTCATCCCTCCACATTTGTGCATCTATCTTATTCAAAGAGGCATTAGACAGTATAAAAATAAACAAGTAATTGACCATTTTAGTCACTGTCAGATGCTGCAAGCCTGCAACAAGTGTGGATACTGTATATGGGCCAGTATGGCTATTGGCTGGCTACCTTACAAAATTTACCTTTTATCTTAGCATACTCTTCAAAGATTAAACACTCCAATTTCCCATAATGAACCTGGACGTTGCCTAAATACAGATCCGCCACTTGGACAGTGGAAAAGGGGTTAACATAGTAATGTGGGGAAACTGTTGTACTCCCCGCCACCCATCAAGGCCCAGAGCTTACTTTCTGACTTTTTGCTCGCTATCCCTTAACTTTAAACTACAATCATACATAAGTCCTTGAGATGCAACTCAGAAAAAAGTGTTTTTTTTAAACATGTTTAGAAAAAAAAGGATATTTTCATTTTTGATATATATATTTTGTTCTAAAATAACTCGGCAAGCAAAATAACCATATTACAATAATTTTTCTATGTTAGGTGCTCAGATGAGAGGGAGGGTGGGAGGGGTGTGGAGTGTATTAGGGATGAAATGGGTGGGAGTGTTTTTATGCCTTTCCCTTTTTGGCTACCTTTCTTGAAAGGGGGAAAAAGCCTTGGTATATGTATGTATGTATGTATGTAGAATATCAAATATCAGTATACTCCTCACTTAAGGTTTTCTATGGTGTTAGGGCACCTCCATTTTCTGTGGTTTCATGTTTTGATGTGTTTTATTTATTTTATAATGTACAGTTGCCCCACTTAGTTTTGGCACAGTTTTAAAATGTTTCGGACAAGAATAGCAACTCGCCCAGTATTCTTTTTTATTACATTTTCGTGTCTGTTCATTTACATGCTTTTTTTTTTTTTTTTTTTTTGCTAAATAGTAACTACCTTAAAAAATGTGACAAACAGCTAAATACTCAAAATGGTGTAGCAGACGACACATTTTTCTTGACTTACTAATGACATCTATCACTCTTATTTGACAAGTAATACGATTAATATACGTTGCAGAGGAGAGAGAACGCAGGAATCCGTTCACGTAGTGGTCGATGGTAGACTAACAACCAGCTTCAAGCTGTGAGTGGTGTTGAGTGCAGTGACAAACTAACCAAAACTAACTCGTATACTTATAAGTTATGTTATAACCCTATTATTAAATCAATTATTTTCATTTATTTATTCAGCAGAGGGCTTGTGATCCAATTATGTTATGTATGATTGTAGGTTAAAGTTAAGGGATAGCGAGCAAAAAGTCAGGTAGAAAGTAAGCTCTGAGCCTTGATGGGTGGCGGGGAGTACAACAGTTTCCCCCCATTACTATGTTAACCCCTTTTCCACTGTCCAAGTGGCGGATCTGTGTTTAGGCAACGTCCAGGGTCACTATGGGAAATTGGAGTGTTTAATCTTTGAAGAGTATGCTAAGATAAAAGGTAAATTTTGTAAGGTAGCCAGCCAATAGCCATACTGGCCCATATACAGTATCTACACTTGTTGCAGGCTTGCAGCATCTGACAGTGAATTTATATGGTCAATTCCTTGTTTATTTTTATACTCTGTCTAATACCTCTTTGAATAAGATAGATGCATATATGTGGAGGGATGAATAACATACTTGCACCTGTTTTTATATACTAAATATTTAATATCTGAACAAATTTGGACGAGATTAAAAAAATAATAATAATAAAAATATGAAAAAAACGCGATTAATTTTTTTTTTTTTTTGCTGAATAAATAAATGAAAATAATTGATTTAATAATAGGGTTATAACATAACTTATAAGTATACGAGTTAGTTTTGGTTAGTTTGTCACTGCACTCAACACCACTCACAGCTTGAAGCTGGTTGTTAGTCTACCATTGACCACTACGTGAACGGATTCCTGCGTTCTCTCTCTCTCTCTCTCTCTCCTCTGCAACGTATATTAATTGTATTACTTGTCAAATAAGAGTGATAGATGTCATTAGTAAGTCAAGAAAAATGTGTCGTCTGCTACACCATTTTGAGTATTTCGTTGTTTGTCACATTTTTTAAGGTAGTTACTATTTAGCAAAGAAAAAGAAAAAGAAAAAACAAAGCATGTAAATGAACAGACACGAAAATGTAATAAAAAAGAATACTGGGCGAGTTGCTATTCTTGTCCGAAATATTTTTAAAACTGTGCCAAAACTAAGTGGGGCAACTGTACATTATAAAATAAATAAAACACGTCAAAACATGAAACCACAGAAAATGGAAGTGCCCTAACACCATAGAAAACCTTAAGTGAGGGGTATACCGATTTATTTGATATTCTAGCATAGAAAAATTATTGTAATATGGTTATTTTCCTTGCCGAGTTATTTTAAAACAAAATATATATAAAAAACACACGAAATTATTCATGTTTTTTGTAGTTTTAAAAAAAGTTTTTTTTATAAAAAAAACCACTTTTTTTTTTAGCTGCATCTCTAGTCGAACGCTATGCTAAAGCTAAGGTAAATAACATTGTAATAATCATTGTTATATGACATTATATACATTAGTGTAAAAAGATAGAAGATTAGTCACACATGACTTACCATTGGAGAAACCATGCTGAGTCACGAATCAAATTGTCTCTCGATATGATCTCTGAATCTATTAACTATTACTGATTAAAGCATTTTACCTATGACTGATGTCAGACTGATTGGTCTAGTTGCATGTAGACAATTTATCTCCCTTTTTGAAGACAGGAACAATGTTTGCCTGCTCCCAAACCACAGCCAGAAAACCAATGTCTACTAGTTAAATATTTCTGTTAACTGGTCACAGATTTCAAATTATCACTAAGCACTCGGGAAAATTTCGTCTGGACCCGGGGATTTTGTAGTTTTAAGTCTTTCAATCTGACTACTTCTACCTTACTAATGCTGACATTTGATAGCCTTTCTTCATCGCCATTGAAAATCGGATCGCAGTCTCCTCAGCAAACACCGAGAAAAAATACTTGTTAAACTCCTCACTCGTTTTTTTCTCTCATTACATCATGACATTTTTGTTGTTTTTAATTGTGCCTATCCTTCCCTTATCTTTTGTTCTGTAGAGATGAAAGAAGCCCTTGGGGTTGGATCTTGCTTGTCTGGCAACCTTAATTTTATAGCTACATTTAGCTGTGTGTGTATTCTTTTTACCAGTTTTGCCATATTGTTATATTTGGATCTAAGGTGTGTTTCCCCGTTTTTTATTCTTACATAAAGTTCTCTTTTCATTCTGATCTCATATTTCAGCCTGTCCGTCATCCATTTGTGAGTATTAACCTGCTATTCTTCTGTAATGACTTGAGAGGAATAAATTTATTTTGTGCATTTAGAATTAAAGCTGTTAGGTTACTCTACATTTTGTCCAGATTGCTGACCAGTTTGATGACCTCACGCTTGTAAGTGATTAAACCTTTTACATACTCTCTCATTTCATAAAAAATGGATCTTCTGAAGTCTGGTACTAGAACATTATTTGTACTATTTAATTCTTCCCAATTGATATTAAATTTTATTTCTTGATGATCACTAGAGCGTAGACTATCTCCTTCTTTTATGTTACTCATTAGGTGCTGATTATTAGTTAGAAGTAAGTCCAGAGTATTATCTCCCCTCATAGGATCGGTAATCATTTGTTTTAGGAAATTATCCTGCACTGCATCTAAGAATTTTGTGTCTCCTGATCTACTAAAATTTCCCAGTCAATGTTTCTGTAATTAAAATCTCTTATGATCACGTTTTTGTATTGGGACGCCCTGCAGGTTTAATGTATCAGGAGATTAGTATGCTCAGTGCTGAGATTAGGAGGTCTATATACATACATATACCAAAGGTTTTTTTCCCCCTTATACAGGGGGGAGCCAAAAAAGAAAAAGGCATAGAAACCACTCCCACCCATTCTATCCCCTACATGTTCCACTCCCCTCCACCCTCCTCCCTCCCTCTTATCTTGGCACCTCCTGGATGACGGGTCATCCCTGCATCCTGTCCACTGCCCTGGGTCAGAAGCAGTGTCGCAAGACACAACACATCCACAGCAAGGCCACTTCATTAATTCAGCGATCCTTCCTCTCCGTCCCCTCATGCAGAAAAGGAGAAGAAGGGAGGAATCCCTTCGGTCTGCATAAAAATATTTCTCATACATACTTCCTCACCCCCCATCCCCCACCCACTCCCCCTCATGCATCACAGGATCATCCATACACAACCCTTCTCCATTCACCCCTATCCTCTGTCCTCTCCCGTCCTTCCTCCACAGAAATTCCTCTCTTTTGTAATGCCCCTTTTACCCTATCCATCCATCTCATCCCAGGATGCCCCCTGATATTCACTCTTTCCACCTCTGCCTTCCACACCTCTTTTACTAATCTTTCTTCACTCATTCTTTCCATGTGTCCAAACCATCCTAATACTCTTTCATCAACCCTATCCCCCAAATCCCTTTCCACCTCTGTTCTCTTCTTCACCTCCTCATTCCTCACTTTTTCTAGCCTAGTAACCCCTATCATACTTCTCAGACATTTCATCTCAAACACATTCAAACTCCTTCTCTCTTCCTCTCTTATGTTCCATGATCCTGCTCCATACAGTGCTGTTGGCACAATCACTCCTTCATATAACCTCCTCTTAGCATCCATTCCCAGATGTCTATTTCTCATTACACTTTTTAATCCACCAAGGCATTTACTCGCTTCTCTCAATCTATATTCTACCTCAGAGAAATGGTACAGGACAGTAACAAGGGGTTGGGGGACAGCATAACGGAGGGACAGTTATAGTATAAAAGTGTCATAATTTCTCTACGAACAGAGTTTTCCTCTATCACAGGCAAAATTATGTGTGGCTCTGGTCCATAGGGGTGCCCCATATAGACCCTAAAGTATTAATTGCATGCTACTCTGCCACAATAACATGCAGCCAATACCTCAGACTGTACATGGTGAACAAAAACTTTTGGGGTATCTTTTCTTCTGTGAATAATTGCTTGTGTCTGAGACACGTCAGAACCCAATATAGCTACAATGAAATACAGTATTGAGGAAATTCTCCTCTCGTCATCGTTTGTATCACTGGTGTAAGAAGTGGGATTAATGAGATTAGATTGAATTTTCATTGAGTGACGTGGTTTTCATTCACTGGTAGTTACGAAACAGAGATAGTCAAGATGTCTGATCAGCCTCATCATACCACAGACAAGATGGCTGCCGTTAACCATGACAAGCTTGTGAATGGTTATGCAAAAAGTAAATCACATAATGAAGGTAATGTGGTAGTAGTAAATATCTTGGAAGAGATGACGGGGGAAATGGAAGAACAACTGCAAGAATTTAGATGGGTGCTTTAGGACTCTAGCTAAGGCAGAGATGCAAGGCAGAGATGTACATAGATAGATGAGAGCATTACTCGTGTGAGAGACGAATTGCAAGTGGAATAGTTCATTAGGTGAGAGGTTGAAGATGTGAGGCGAGGAATGGACAAGAACCGGGCTGAGGGCCAGTGCCGAGGTGATGGGTTCAGCTGAGGATTGGATATAATCGCTCTTACAGCCAAGCTGGTTCAGCACATGCGGTTCTCCAGAACGTCACCCATGTCTTTTGTATCTTTCCCTCCTTTGTGACGTACGAACACAAGTGGGAAACACACTAGCATTGTCACCAGTGTCTCCTCACTGTACAGAACGTAGGAAACCTGCTGACTTTGATGGAAAAGTGGCAAGGGAAGCCTACCATGCTCAGTTTGACCTCTTGGCAGATGCTCAGACATGGAATGAGGAACAAGCAGTACAATTCGTGTTGTGCCTCCGAGGACCAGCCGTAGTGGTTTTAATCATTTGCCTCAAAGACAATGTATGTCACATGTGAGTATCATGGTGGCTCTCCAATGTTGGTTTGGCCAACACCACCAGGCTGAGGTGTACTGCACAAAACTGAAGGGCAGAGTAAGGGTGTGAGGTGAACCCCTGCCACAGCTGCTATAGGAGGTTGAGTCGCTGGTAAGGTAAGCATACCCTACAGCTGTTGAAGACATGGTGGTTATGATTGCTCGAGACCACTTTGTGGATGCCCTGCTAGATCAACAGCCCCAGATTTATATGAAGTGTGTCCACTGGACATCTAGATGGCATTGTCAAGGGCCATGGAGTTCAAGTCGTTCCTGCGCTGTGCCAATATTTTGCAGACACCTGTGCCCCCTCATCGGGAAGTCAGGGCTCGAAAGGCATAGATGAAAAAGACCATTAAAGCACAGAAACCTAGCCATGAAAGCTTCAGAGAAAGGTGCTATCAGTGACGCCAGGTAGGACACAAGAGACATTGGTGTTGAGGGGTATGAAAGACGTGTTCCCTAAACAGGCTGCATCCCTCTATGTTCCTGCCATGCTATTGGAACTGTGGTCAGTATGGGCATATGACAGCAAGTATGAGCTGGTGGAGTGAAACAACTATGGTCACAAACCCCTCCATGAATCTTCTGTAGTAGGTACCTACAAAACATTGTACCTCTGACATACAGGTACCTGCCTACTTTCCATGACTTCCACCTTCTGCAGGTCTGTATGGACCCCATCCAAACCCATGAAGTGATCCAGAAATGGCACTTAATGTTGAAATAGGGTTCATTTCTTGGGACTGAGCTTGAGGTTCACCTTCCTCAGATGGCCTAGAATTTCCTCCAGCTGCTCCAGCTCATAGCCTCCGAAGGCCAGCACATCGCCCTGGTACACCACGGCCATCCTCCATTGTAGCCCCTCAAGGACCATGAGGCACTCAAAGCATCCAGGGGCATTACACAGGCCGAAAGGCATCACATTGAAGTGTTACAAATCTTGCCTGAACAAGAAAGCAGTCTTCTTGTCTTTCTCCTCCACATCTACTTAGTGGTAACCCAACTTGAGATTCAATGTGATGAGCCACTGTACTCCTGTCAGCATGTCAAATGTATCGCTGATCCTGGGTAAGGGATTAGAGTCACAGTCAAGGCATTCAGGGCCCAGTAGTCAACATAGAACCACTTGGTACCAGCCTTCTTCATTACTAGTACCATTGGTATATGGGATAGGGTTAATTGAGAAGATTTGGAATGAAACAGAGGGAATGATTGAGGAAGAGCAGTTGGAGAGAGGATAACAATGTTGAGGTGAGACAAGAGAAATTTTCATTTTCATTCTGGAAGATAATACATACAAAATCCATGGAGTTTTTATGATGCAGTTACAGACACCTAACATGATAGGGATGGGTGAGTTGTTGTTGTTGTTGTCATTCCCTAGACTGTCTGTTCGAGCAGTCCCGTCCCACCAAGGAATGTTACAGCCGAAACGGTTTTCCCACAAATCCTTTATAGAGTGTATGTTGTGTTGTTTGCGTGCATGATTGTGTATAATGCAGTCTTCCATTATGTGTTGTATGGTATGGGGTGAAGTGTTACATCCTAGGCAGCTGTTCACAATGCGGTCACCCAGCCTCTTCTGGTAGCTTAGAAGTGCTGGGTGGTGGCCGCACCGCAGTCTGGCCAGGTGGATTCTGTCCTTTTGTGGGAGAGAGAATTCAGAAGGGTGGATATCAGGGGGTCTGGCATGCAGCAGTGTGTTGTCTTTCAGTGTGTTAATGGAGCGGTGAGTGATATGATTATGAATATGTTTCCGGAGGCTGGTATTTGGTGGTTGTGGAGGAAGAGAAGAGAGTATCTGTGTGTGATACAGGTCTTTGGGTGTTGTTTTAATGTTTCTTGGTGTGTGTGGGTGTTCTGCTATGTAGTGTAGTGGGTGTGATGTGTTTGTGGTGGCTGCGGCAAGTGTTTGTGTGCCTCTCATGTCGAGGTGGTCCTTGACTTTGAGGACTTTTGTTTCATGGTGTAAATGGTCTGTAGGTGTTGTATTTGTACATACATACATATACCAAGGCTTTTTCCCCCTTACAAGGGAGGTAGCCAAAAAGGAAAATGCATAAAATCATTACCACCCATTCCATCCCTGAATACACTCCACACCCTTCCACCCTCCCTCTTATCTTAGCACCTCCTGGATGACAGGTCATCCCTGCACCTTGTCCACTGCCCTGGGTCACAAGCAGTGTCGCCAGACACAGCACATCCACAGCAAGGCCGCTTCATTAAATCGGCGACCCCCCCTCTCCGTCCCCCCATGCATAAAAGGAGAAGACGGGGAGAAATCCCTTCGGGCTGCGTCAAATTTTGCTCACACATACTACCTAACCCCCCATCCCCCCGCGCATTCCACCTCATGCATCACAACATCATCCATATACAACCATTCTCCATTCACCCCTGTCTTCTGTCCTCTCCTGTCCTTCCTCAACAGACATTCCCCTCTTCCCCAAAGCCCCCTTCACCCCATCCATCCATCTCATCCTAGGACGTCCCCTCGTGTTCACTCCCTCCACATCTGCCTTCCATACCTCTTTTACTAGTCTTTCTTCACTCATTCTTTCCATGTGTCCAAACCATCCTAATACTCTTTCATCAATCCTATCTCCCAACTCCCTTTCCACCCCTGTTCTTCTCCTCACCTCCTCATTTCTCACTCTATCTAGCCTAGTAACCCCCATCATACTTCTCAGACACCTCATCTCAAACACATTCAAACTCCTTCTCTCTTCCTCTCTTATGTTCCATGTTTCTGCCCCATACAGTGCTGTTGGCACAATCACTCCTTCATACAGTCTCCTCTTAGCATCCATTCCCAAATGTCTATTCCTCATTATACTCTTTAATCCACCACGGCATTTACTCGCTTCCCTCAATCTACATTCCACCTCTACCTTCACTCCACCTTTTCCTGCCACATTTGCACCCAAGTATCTAAAACTATCCACTTCTTCCAGTCACTCTCCCTTAATGCTCACTTCCAGTCTACTGCCACTTTCACCCCTTGTACATCTCATCACCTTACTTTTACCCACATTTATCTTTAGCTTTCTTCTATCACATACTCTCCCAAACTCTGTCACCAACTTCCTCAGTCCCTCCTCCGATCCTGTCACAAGCGCAGTGTCGTCCGCAAACAACAGCTGGCTCACCTCCCACTTTTCTCCATTTTCTTTAACCATCTCCAATCCCTGACCCACTACCCTTGCATTTACCTCTCGCACTACCCCATCCATGTATAAATTGAACAGCCAGGGCGACATAACGCATCCTTGACGAAGTCCCACCTTTACCTCGAACCACTCACTCTCTCCATTTCTAATCCTGACACAAGCTCTACTACTCTCATAAAAACTCTTGACAGCTCCTAGAAGCTTTCTTCCTATCCCATATATCTGCATAACCTCCCACAGTGCCTTTCTGTCTACCCTATTGTAAGCCTTTTCCAGATCCATAAAAGCCCAAAAAAACATCCTTCCCCTTTCCTATAGCTTTCTCACATATTTGTCTTACCACAAAGATCTGATCTACACAACCTCTACCTGTCCTAAATCCACACTGTTCCTCACCAATTACTCCCTCTGTTCCTCTCCTAATCCTCTCAATCAAGATCCTCCCATAAGCCTTCCCAACTACACTTAACAAGCTAATCCCTCTGAAACTACTACATTCACACTTGTCCCCTTTTCCTTTGTAAAGTGGAACTATACAGGCACTCCTCCAGTCCTCCGGCACTCTTCCCTCTCTCCAGCAAACATTAAATAACCTCACCAGCCAGTCCACCATCACTGTACCTCCTTTTTTTAGACATTCTGCATGGCATCCATCCAGACCAGGTGCCTTACCTGCTTTCATCATCTTAACAACTCCCTTCACTTCATCCTTCCTTATTTCTCCTCCATTTTCCTCACTCATCACTCTCATTTTCTTAGCATTTCCCACTGCAACTATCTTTCCCTCCCTATCCTACTTCACATTTAGCAACTCCCTAAAATATTCTGCCCATCTTCCCCTTACTGCCTTCTCTTCCATTATCATCTCTCCATCTGCACCTTTTACCTTTTCTTCTCTACTTGATTCGCCTCCTCTTCCTCTCTTAATTTCTTTCCAAAACATCTTTTTATTACTTTCAAAATTTTCTGTCATACTCTTACCCCATTTCACATCTGCTCTCCTCTTTGCCTCCTTTACCTTTTGCTTTACTTCTCTATTCTTTTCTTTGTACCTCTCATATGACTCCCTCGTCCTATTTTGTAACCAATCTGAGAAAGCTCGCTTCTTCTCTTCTACAACCTTTTTTGTTTCCTCATCCCACCATTCACTACCCTTCCTTCTATTTCCTCCTGTCCTTCTTGTTCCACACACCATCCTTGCACACTTTGTATTTGTGCAGCCTGTAATTGTTTTTAGGGCTTTGTTTTGTATGATTTGAAGGGTGTTGTGGTGTGTCTCACTGAGATTAGGAGCCCATGCAGGACTCGCATAATTCATCACTAAGCGTATGCATTGTTTGTATTTTGTTGTATTAGTTTCTTTGTTTTGTCCAAATGTTGTTCCAGTGATTGACTTAAGTGCATTAAGTCTAGGTGTGCATTTGTTTTTTATGTTTGTGATGTGTTGTTTGAAAGACATGGATGTATCGTATGTTACACCAAGAATTTTCGGTGTGTTTGTGTGTGGTATTAGAGTGTTGTTAATGTAGAGATGAGGTATGTATTTGTGTTCTTTCATCCAGTTGGTGAGAAGTGTTGCTGTAGATTTGGTTGGAGCTATTTTGAGTCTGTTTGTGATGAACCATGTGTTGAGTGTATCAAGGTATGGCTGGATTATTTCTGCAGCTTTGTCTGTGCTACGATGTGTGCATGTGATAGTTCTGTCATCTGCGTAGGAAGAGATTTGTATTTCTGAGGTGTCTGGTATAGGTAAGTCATGCATGTATAGATTAAAGAGTGTGGGGGATAGAACAGAGCCCTGTGGTACTCCATTCTTAATGTTTCTGATGTGCCATGATTGGCCATTATATGACACATAAGCATTCCTACCTGCCAGATAATTGGCCAGCCATCTTTTGGTGTTATTGTGCATGTCTGTGTTATATATTTTATTTGTTAGGTTGTGGCGGGGGATAGCATCAAAAGCTTTACTAATGTCTAATGTTATAAGAAGTGTTCTGTGGTGGGGCCTATCTGAATTGATGCCATCTAAAATTCTTTGTGTGAGGTTTATCAGAAGAGTGTTTGTGGAGTGTAGTGGCCTAAAACCGTGTTGTGAGTCAGCAAGGGGAATATGTGGTGTGACAAGTTGAAGTATTAGGCATTCAATGACTTTAGAGGGGGTGCAGAGAAGTGTGATTGGGCGGTGCGATGTTGGGATTGTTGGATCTTTGTTCAGTTTTGGAATGGTGATTATTTTACCATGCTTGCAGATGTCGGGTATAGTGTTGTGTGAATAGCTGTAGTTTGCAATGTTTGTGAGTGCGTGTATACCTTGTGGTCCAATGTGTTTTAGGTGGATGTTACTTATGTTATCAGGGCCACAGGCAGATGAGTGCTTGAGATTATGTATTATGTGTTTTGGCTGACTGTCTATGAAGGGTGTATAGTCTGAGTCTGTGGGAAAGTCTTACGTCAAATAGTGTGTCAGTCATCAGGGTGAGAAGTGAGATGGCTTGTCTGTGCAAAATGATTTATGAGTGTGTTTGCTTGTTGTCTGTTTGAGGGTAGATTGTCTGTTGTTGTGATTATTGCTGCGTGAGAGCGTGTTGTGTTACTGTTGGATATTGTGATGCTGTTGAGTGTTTTGTACAATTTGCTGGTGTTTGTTTTGTGATAAAGTTTTGCCAATTTTGTGTTTTTTGTTCGTGTATTTTATTGACAATCACAGTGTTTAGTGTTTGTATTTGGTCTACTATGTTTTGAGGGATAGGTGTGGGGGTATTGTGTTTAAGTATTCCAACCCCTCTCCATGATGTTGGGGTTAGGCAGGAGGAGCAAAAGGTGATATCAGGAGAGGAGGGAGTGTAGAGGGCTCGGTGTGGGATATGTGTATGATTATGTGTGTTGTTCATGATAGTCAATGAGTCAAACTGAGTCTGTATATCAAGCCCTCTGTCTGTGTCAGGGTTGTCGACATACCAAGCAGACGACTTGGCGTTGAAGTCACCACCCATGATCAGGTTGGGGATTGAGGCTAGTTGGCTAAATTGAGGCCTGAAGGTGTTTGGAACTGTGGGGGATGATTGGGGGGGAATGTACATGTTAACTATTGTCAGTGTTGATTTGTTGCATGTGCGGATTCGAATGGATTGGATTTCTGTAGTGTTATCTGTGGTAGGGAGGAGAATTTTGGTTGTGGTGCTTGTGTCCACAAAACAGATGGAGTGGTGGATCAGGGTGATGAGTCCACCGGCATTGCCGTCGGTCCGGTCTTGTCTGATGGTGGTGTAATTATGAAATGATGGTGTCTTAGTTTTGTTTCTTGTATAATTGCAATGTGTATGTTGTGTTGTTTAAGAAAGTGTTCGAGTTCATGTTTTTTCGTGTTAATACCGTCAATGTTGTGTTGTAATATGTTGATGTTGTGTGTTCTGTATGTGTTGTATGTTGTCATTTGGGGTTGAGGTTGGGGTGTTAATAAGGAAGGTATAGGATCTGGGTTAGAGGGGGGGAAAGGAGAGATTGGGGACAAAGGAAGGGGAGTACTGATTGGGGATAAGGGCAAAGGGAAATTGGGAGTGGGTAAGGGTGCTGGCTGTGGTTGGGGAGGTGGGAGTGGGGTTACTGGAGGGCAGGTAGAACATGTCCAAATGTTTGTGTATTGGTTTGTGTTAGCAAGTGTACAAGTGAAGTGGGCCCAGTTTTTGCACATATTGCACTGAACTGAGCCCTTTGTCTGTCTGCTCGAGGTAATAGGTTTAGAGCATGTTGGGCATGTGTATTTTGTGGTGGGCCCAAGATTGCTCTCTACATCTCCGGCTAAAAGTAGAAGAGGGGTAACTGCTGGAAAATCACCCCTCGGTGCAGAAAAAACGTAACATTGCATGTTGAGAACAAGGATTGTGGTACTCCCCAAGGCAGTCGTAGCTCCTCTTGGGGATTGGAGCCACCTGCGTAGAGCCGGTGGCCAGGGCTGGTTGCCGCCATTTGGCCCCCAACTCTTGGGGTTGGGGGGTGGTCCCACGACGTAGACACTGCAGCTCCAGGATCGGGATGGGTGAGTAGATTGCATCTGTCTATCTATATACCAAAGGCCTTTTCCCCTTTACAAAGGAGGTAGCCAAGTCAAAAGGCACATATCCACTCCTGTCCACCATCCCTTTCTTCCACTTCATCTTAGCTCCTCGTGGATGACGGGTCATCCCTGTATCCTACCCACTGCCCAGGGTCTGGGGCAATGCAGCAAGACACAGTACATCCACCGTATGGCTGCTTCACTTAATCTGCGACCCCAACCCCTCTCCATCCCCTCATGCAGAAATCAAGAAGTCAGGAGAAATACCTTTGTGCTGCATCAAAATAATGTATCATTCACACACAACCACTCCCGATTCCCCCCCCTCAGTCCCTGCTCCCTCTCATTGTTGCATCACAGTATCATCTATACACAGCCATTCTCTGTCATATCTCCTGCCTTCTCATTTTCTTGCTCAACAGACATTCCCCTCTTGCTCAAAGCCCCTTTCACCCTATCCATCATCTCATCCTCAGTTGTCTCCTCAAGTTTACTCCATCCACCTCTGCCTTCCACACTTCTTTTACTTATCTTTCTTCACTTATTATTTCTATGTGTTCAAACCACCCTAATAATCTTTCATCAGCCCTATTTACCATCTCCCTTTCTACCCCCACTCTTCTCCTCAACTTGTTTCTCACTCTATCCAACTTTATAACTTCTACCATACTTCTCAGACATTTCATCTCAGATTTAAAATTTTCTCTGCATTTCTTAAATTCCAGTTCTCTGCTCCATACATTTTCGTTGGTACAATCACCCCTTCATATAAGGCATCCATTCCCAGTTGCCTATTTCTCATGACACTTTTTAATTCCCCAAGGCCTCACTTGCTTTCCTCAATTTACCTCCACCTTCAGTCCTCCCTTTCAAGCCACATGCAATCCTATATACCTAAAACTATCCATTTCCTGCAGCCTCTCTGCCTTAAGACTTACCGTATTTTTCGGACCATAAGGCGCACCCGTAATTTGCTATTCCCTGTCCTTACATAAGGCGCACCTGACCATAAGGCGCAGTCTCATCATCAGATAATCATGCATATGTGAGTGCATTCAGAACAACATTTTCGTTGTTGAATGAGAACAATCGGTTGGGATTTAGCAAAATTACAAAAATAAATGATATATATTTTTATTTTGGTCAGTGAAATCAGACCACCTCCATGGACAGTCTGCCCTGCCAATACTCCTAAAAAACAACAAATACGTTACGGGAATTATGGGGAATAAAACCAACATTAGCAGTTTTATTCCCGGAATTCTCTATTCACTTAAAAACACAAGATTACAAATGAAGGTAAATTTTTAGTTTCGACCATGGGCGCAATATAGCAATAAAAAATTAATTATTAATTTTGTAAATTATAATGTATCAATGTAATATGCAGTTTTGTGAGCGGAAATAAAAAACAAAAAATGTGCTGAAACAGATTTCGTAAGTAACGAAGTCATGTCGGACGAATGGTACGCCATGTTTGTTATGATAGATGCTGACGTCGAAGATATGAAAGGGTGATAAATTCGTCTAACCTAACCTAAGTTTAATAAATCATTACCTGCAAATTAAATGTCATCCGGCTCGTCCTCGTTGTCGTCGTCCTGAGAGACGTTGGCGTCCCGATCCTATGCTACCGACTTCGTTCAATAGCATATTTGCTTGTAGCAAGGTATTTTTTATTTTCATTTCCACCCACAAAATTGCATATTACGTTAATACATTTTAATTTACAAAATTAATAATTAATTTTATATTGCTATATTGCGCCCATGATCAAAACTAAAAAAATACCCAAATGACTACAGTCTGAGTGGAGCGAGACTATACCAATGCAAAATGGCTGTCTCTGTTGTGGACGCTATCATGTCATAGCCATGATAGCGTGAATGAATGCTGTGGCATGGACCCGAAAACTGTCGAAGTTTTCACAATTTTCTTGTCAAGATACATGCATCTTGGTTCTAACTTGGTTGTAACTTTTGCGAGGCCTATCATGCAGTGTCGCCGTCGGCAGGCTAGCTACGAAACGTGTCAAAATAGTACGTCACTATCCGAGGCATTTTTTTTGCACTGAAGCCACACATTAAGGCGCACCGCACGATAAGGCGCACCACCCGATTTTGGCTGATTTTAAGGATTCTTCCCGCGCCTTATGGTCCGAAAAATACGGTACATGTACTTCCATCTCATTGCCATCTGCCACACTTTTCTCCCTCTTATTTGTCCCAGTATCCTTTTCCTTTTTGGCTACCTCCCTTGTAAGGGGGAAAAAGCCTTGGTATATGTATATGTATGTATCCTTCCTACTGCCCTGGGGCAGGAGCAATGCAGCAAGACAGCACATCCATAGTAAAACCCACTTCACTTACTAGGCAACCACTTTCTCTGTCCCCTCATGCAGGAAAAGAGAAGTCAGAGAGAAATCCATTTGGGCTGCATCAAAATATCATTCATACATAACTATTCTCTAACCCCCCCCAAACCCCTCCCTTCCTTGCATCACATTATCATCTATACACAGCCATTCTCCACTCATCCCTATCTCCTGCCCTCTCCCTTCCTTGTTCAGACACTCCCCTCTTGCTCAATGCCCCTTTCACCCCATCCATCCATCTCATCCTTAATTGTCCCCTCAAGTTCACTCCCTCCACCTCTGCCTTCTACACTTCTTTTACTAATCTTTCCTCATTCATTCTTTCCAAATGTCCAAACCATCTTAATATTCTTTCATCAGCCCTATCTGCCATCTCCTTTTCCACCTCAGCTTTCCTCCTCACCTCCTCGTTTCTCGCTCTACCCAATCTTGTAATCCCTACTATACTTCTCAGATATTTCATTGCAAACACATTTAAACTTTTCCTCTCTCCCTTTCTTAAATTCCAAGTTTCTGCTCCATACAGTGCTGTCAACACAATCACCCCTTCTTACAATCTCATCTTTGCATCCATTCCCAGATGCCTATTTCTCATGACACTTTTTAATTCCTAAGGCATTTACTTGTTTCTCTCAATCTACAATTTACTTCCACCTCTACTCCATTTCCTGCCACATACGACTCAAATACTTAAAGCTATTCACTTCTTCCAGCCTCTCTCCTTTAAGACTTACTTCCAACTTGTTGCCATCCTCTCTCCTTGTATATCTCATCACTTTACTTTTATCTATATTTATATTCAACTTTTTCCTATTGCATACCTTCCCAGACTCCATCACTAACTCCTTTAAGGGGACCGGCTGGTCAAGAATCGATGAAAATATGAAAAAAAAATGAAAAACTGGGAAAAAATGTCTTCATCTGCGTATGGTAATCGACAGTCTGTATGCGGAGTATTTAATCAAAATTCGCCTTATTTTCGATGTTATGGCAAATAAACCCCCTCCTCCCCCCAACTCGACCCCATCTTGGCCCTATGATACGTATTGGTCACTACAATATATATATTATTGCAATAAATAAAAATAATTTGTAATGATTGAGTGCTATTGCTAGTGACTTCTGGCAACTCTGTATCTGTACCAGAGGTTATATATAGACCCCAGAATGGGTAGATGCCTCAGAAAGCGATAAACAGAAAACAAAAATTGAGTGATACGCTCCACTGCAACCCACCATCAATCCTTTTGTCATTTGACAAGCTGTTATACTATTTTTGAGATGCCACGTCCTCGCAAGCAAACTAAACACCTTCAGGAAGCTAGGAAAAGGCAAGAATTACAAAGCAAGCAAGCTATGACACCCTAATGTAATAACCTGCCTAAAATTCAGGTGGGGACCAGGAGCCAGAAGACAGAAGAATATATGACTGGACATCAACATATATGACTGAATATGAATAAATTTTATTTTAGATATTATCAACATTCAAGCCTAAAAAGAATAAATAAGGAAATGCCATGATATCCCTTATTTATATTAGTATGTAGGGGTTCAAAGTTAGTGAAAACTTTGACGGCCCGTATCTCAAAACCTAAGTTTTATACCTTCAAACTTCTACTCCTCCATAACTTCTTAATCAATTTCAATGAAAATTCACACATAATATGTCTAAATCTGCCTGATTGATGAAATAGAACGTTTTATTTAATATCTGAAAGGGGGACGGGGTGGGAAAAGATATAAAAATTAAAATTCCACAAACTAATTACTTTAACTAAAATTTCTCTCTATTAGTTTGAAGGTCTGGATAAGGTCCTTCCACCATATTAATTTCATTCATGTAGAGCAATTATTATAGGAGGAGTAGTCATTTCAAAATTATCAATTTTTTTGAAAGGGAGATGGGGGGGCAAAACATGAAAGGGTTGCAGATTAGTTTTTTTGGGTTAGGAAAGATGTATATGGTGTCCTTAACTCCTGGCATAAATTTCTGTGCAATAACCCAATTAATAAAGATTTTCATCTTTTGATCAGCCGGTCCCCTTAAGCACCCCTCTGACCCTGCCACAAGTGCAATGTCATCAGTAAACAACAACTAGCTCATCTTCCACTTTTATCCATTTTCTTTAACCATCTCCAGCCCTCAAATCTACCTCCCATACAACCCCATCCATTGAACAGCCATGGCAACATGACACATCCCTGTTGCAGTCCAATCTTTCTCCTCAAACCACTCTCTCCATTTCCAATTTTAACACAGGCTCTACTACTTTCATAAAAACTACTAACTACCCTTAACCACTTCCATACGGTGACGCCTATGTAGGCGGCATGAGGAGCAAGTGGGTACTCGATGATGCTGATGTCAGCATCTTGATTATATTTATTGTAGTCATACCTACGTAATCTCCATTCTCTCTAAACTGGCTTCATCAATTTTCTATGGTTATCAAAATACACGGGTGAAAGAGAACGAAGGATTGAGCACTGACTTTATTTTCCATAATGCGATTATTATGACGCAACATCGCACGTTGGGCAGCTAATGCTGCCAGACATGTGATGTGCCCTGGAGTGAAGATGTTAACAGCTTTCTCCCAATCCCACATATCTGCAGTACCTCCCACAGTGCCTTTCTGTCTACCCTGTCATAAGTCTTTTCCAAATACTTAAAGGCATAAAAAACATCCTTACCCTTTCCTAAAGTTTTTTCACATATCTGCCTTACCACAAAAATCTGATCCATGCAACCCCTACCTTTCCTAAACCCACTGTTCCTCACCAATTACTCCCTCTATTCCTCTCCTAATCCTCTCAATCAAAACCCTTCCATAAACCTTCCCAACTACACTCAACAAACTGATCCCTCTGAAACTACTACACCTACATTTGTTCCTTTTTCCCCTTAAAGCAGAATTATACAGCCACTCCTCCAGTCCTCCAGCACTCTACCCTCCCTGAGACACACATTAAACAACCTCACTAGCCCATCCACTATTACTATACCTCCCTTCTTCACACTCCACATGACATCCATCTAACCCATGTGCCTTACCTGTTCTCATCTTTTCTTCTGTCTCCATTTTCCTCTCCCATCACTATCATTTTCTTAGTCCTCTCACTGCTACCATCAATGCCTTCCTATTCTTCTCCACATTCAACAGTTCTCTAAAATACTCTGCCCATTTTCCCCTTACCTCCTCTTGTTCTGTTAAGATCTGTCCATTTGTGCCTTTTACCTTTTTTTCTATACTTAACTCACCTCCCCTTCCACTTTTACTTTCCTTCCAAAATGTCTTTTTATTGATTTCAATTTTTTTTGTCATACTCCTCCCCATTTTACATCTGCTCTCCTTTTTGCCTCCTTTATTTTTGTTTTGCTTCTCTTCTTTTTTCTTTGTACCTCTCATATGTTTCTCTCATCCTACTTTGCAACCAAACCCTGAATGCTTGCTTCTTTTCTTCTATCATATTTTTTACTTCATTATCCCACCACTCATTACCATTCCCTCTATTCCCTCCTTGTTCTACATATCATCTTTGCACACCTTGTCATTCCCTCATTGAAACACCCCTATTCCTCCTCCACTCTATCCTTCACCATTTCCCACACTTCCTTTAGTTTCTCCATGTATTCCTGCTCCTTTTTCTTCTCACTTAAATGTATTATGCTAGAATTCTTAAACACAATCAAGATTTGCAACTTACCTGTGGTAGGACTGTTGGGATTCTGAGGAAATCTCCAGGCAGAGGCAGTAACATTGGTGGGTTCCAGTTATGAATGACTCTTAGTGGCATACCATCCCCTTCTCCTATATCAACAGTATCCCTGCAACAAGTTAGAACAAAATTAAGGGCTGTTTGTGAAGGGATTTCAAATTTGTATGATCATATATATAAATACTCAGCAGAGAAATGCCATGGTCATCTGCTTTAATGCTTTGTTAGTGTTTATATGTGAGGAATCTACTGCTAATGGCACTTCATACAAAAGCCAACTGGAAAGTATATGACAATCTGAATATATATGAAAAGTTTACCTAATTGATCGTGAGGGTGATGGTACAGCTTGGTGGTATGATGGAGGTGGAGATGCAGAGAGAGCATATGAAGGAGGGAGCTCATTTGCAGCTCCTCCTCCTCCTCCACCTCCTCCTGGGCTTAGGTTTGTGCGACCTTTTTCACTCTCTGCATCGACACTCATTGTCAAGAGTTGGTCTATAGTAGCATCTACGGCACCTCGGTTTGCTCGTAGCACCGCCTTGGAGTGTGAGAAATCATAAATGCTTAATACTTCATCAGACAAGAGTGTTAACCATAAAGATTAGAAGTCTTATTTCCTGATAAAGGAACATATCAAGATAAGCTCACTATTTTCTTGGGTTGAAGATATCTCTATAGCTAAATAACAATTTAGTGATAGAAAATTTATTAAGAACAATATTTCCAAACAATGGGTAAACTTTATGTAATGTCTATAGTAAATAAATTTGAGTACCGTAAAAAGAAAGAAAATATAAATAAAATAAAATAAATAAAATGAATAAAAGAATAAGTAAGCAAACAACCAATTCCTTCACTGTGGTGATACACCCTCAGTTAAATAAAGCTGTCTTGAACTAGCAATAATAAAATCAAGAGAGAGCATCACTGTGTTATAGGGAGTGTCACTGCAAAGCTGGCACTACCCAGGAATTGAATCTGAGACCTCCACTGGCAGGTATGCCTACCAATTACACCACAGTTGCCTCTAGTGACCACTTGTACATCTCCCTTCCCTGGGCCCTGCCAGTCCAGAAATGTGCACTGCAGTGGTGGATCCAGAAAATATTTTTGGGGGTGGGGGGTGGAACTATGTACAAGTGAGTGGGAAGTGAGCAACAGTGAGTGAAGCAACCCGAATCAGCTGGGGGATTTGAAATGTGAACAATTTTAGAAGCATTTTGAAGCTATTTGCATAAGTATATTGAAGAAATGGTCAATAAATTAGATTGCAATGGTAAAAAACTTTATACACACACACATACATGGCTCTTCCTGAAAAGTAGAATACAAGTATGGCAAAAAATAAAACTGCCACTTTAAGTTTTTCCATCCTTCTTTCACAGCATTGCGCTACAGCATCGTACGAGATCACCTCGACCAATCAGCATTCATTGCCATTGTGATGCCATCGTACGATGCTCTATCTACTTGAAACTGATGAAAGCCAATTGTGCTCCAACACCACCATGGTGCTGTCATATGAATACTTACAGGTCCGGTTCAGCCTTCAGACAGTGTCAATTAAATCCAAACTACGTTAGATATATATTAAAAGGAGGATCGGTTTAAAAAAATCGAGCAAATAGTTTTCTAACAATGGGATGTTAAAGGTAAAAATTTGGGGGGGGGGGAGGCTTCAGCCCCTTCAGCACCCCCCCTGGATCCGCCAGTGGTGCACTGCTGCAGGGATCCTACTCACTGTGCAATGTGCACTGCGTCACTGCAAAGCTGGCACTGCCCAAGAATCAGACCCAGGACCTCCCACTGTCTGGGCAAGCATAATACCAATTTCACCAGAGTTGCCTCAAGTGACCACTCACACAATCACCATGTAAACAAAGTTAAAGAAATAACACTTCCCCACAACATACCTCAATCACATCTGCATCCATGTCTGGAAACATGGTTTTAAAGTCATCCATTGCTTGGTGAAAGTCGAGTTGTGTTGCTTGACCTTCAACAGCAGCCATTGTTGTCCACCTTATACACTCCAGAGTTTAATTTCTTTTTGCTCTTATGAACTCTTGCAGCTGACAATGGTATTACCAAAGACTTCTGCAATTCATTGACTCTACACTTTATTCAGCAAGAGGTTCTCATTCAGGTTGCAGATTCTGCCCAAATTACATTTAATACAACCTCTGACTTTGCAATATTGTACTTGCTCTTGATAGAACACTGTATGGTAAATACAAAAAAGTTTTATCACAGACCAAAGTTATCAGTATTATGAAGATCATTTAAGACTAATGTGAGATCTTAAACAGAGCCAAAGTACAGACAAGATCTATAAAGTTAAATTTCATGTGGATATAAATCAGATCTATATATTTTTTACAGAAGGGGAAAACAATCATATCTTTGGTATGAAATCACAATCATATAACAAAAACAAAAACTTAGAACTAAATATAAATATAAAAGGGCAGATCTGTTTTCAAGTTTTATATAAATGTTCTGAGGTTGCACGAATATACTACATGCTGCCAACCACAACCTGGAAAAGAAAAGAAAATATGATAAATTGATCAAACAATTTCATAAATGAAACATATTATATATGTTCGTGTGTGTGTGTATTTACCTAATTGTCTTATACAAGAAAGGCCCAATGCTTGTTGGGTCCCATCTCCTATTCTCCATTATACATTAGAGGATAGAGAATACCTAGCCTCAAATTCATGTACAGTTCCAACTTAATTTATATCTTCGATTTCCAATTATCATATTTAGATTTCAATTCATGTACTGATTGAGCTTGGGCTATATCACTTCCTAAGCTATTCCATGTATTTATGCATCGATATGGAGAATTGTATTTCTTCACTTCCTATAGACATGTCTATTCAATCTATATACTGAAAGCCTTTTCTCCCTTATGAGGGAGGTAGCCAAGTCAAAGGCTACCTATTCCCACCAATTTCACTTCCTTCCACCACCCCCTCCACCCCTCCCATCTCAGCTCCTTATGGATGATAGGTCATCCCTGCATCCACCAAACACCATGGACCAAGCACAATGCAGCAAGATATAGTACATCCACAGCAAGGCCACTTTAGTTAATTGGGAATCCCCTTCTCTATCCCCTCATGAGGAAAAAGAGAAGATGGGGAGAAATCCCTTTGGGCTGCGTCAAAATATCATTTGCACATAAGCACACCCTACCCCCCATCCCTCCCTTCCTTGCATAACAGTATCATCCATATACAGTCATTCTCTACTCATCCCTATTTTCTGTCTTCTGCCTTCCTTGCTCAACAGACACACCCTTCAGCACCCCTTCACTCCATCCATCCATCCATCTCATCCTCAGTCATCCCCTCAAGTTCACTTTCTCCACCTCTGCCTTCCACACCTCTTTTACTAATCTTTCATCATTCATGTGTCCAAACCATCCCAATAATATTTCATCAGCTCTATCTGCTATCTCCTTTTCCACTCCCACTCTCCTCATCACCTCTTCATTTCTCACTTTATCTAACCTAGTAACCCCTACCATACTTCCCTGACATTTCACCTGAGACACATCTTAGCTTTTCCTTTCTGCCTCTTTTAAATTCCAAGTATCTGCTCCATACAATACCATCAACAAAATCACCCTTTTGTACAATTTCCTCTTTGCATCCATTTCCAGTTGCCTATTACTCATAACACTTTTTAATCCCCAAAGTCATTTACTTGCTTCTCTCAATCTACAAGTTACCTCCACTTCTACTCCCTTTCCTGCCACATGTGACCCCAAATACCTAAAGCTATCCACTTCCTCCAGCCTCTCTTCTTTTAGACCTACCTCCAACTCACTGCCACCCACTACCCTTGTACATTTCATCACCTTACTTTTACCCAGATTTACCTTCAACTTTCTCCTGTTGCATACCTTCCCTAAATCTGTCACTAGCTACCTTAATCCTTCCTCTGATCCTGCCACAATTACAGTGTTGTCATCAAACAACAACTAGCTCACCTCCCACTTTTCTCCATTTTCTTTAACCATCTCCAGTCCCCTGCCCATTATCCTCCTCTTTACCTCATGCACCACCCAATCAATGTACATATTGAACAGCAATGGCAATATGACACATCCCTGTCACAGTCCCACCTCTACCTCAAACCATTCTCTCTCTCTTCATTTCCAATTCTAATACAGGCACTACTACATACATATACCAAAGGCTTTTTCCCCCTTACAAGGGAGGTAACCAAAAAGAAAAAGGCATAGAAACCATTCCCACCCATTCCATCCCTAACATACTCCACTCCCTTCCACCCTCTTTTCTCCCTCTTATCTTGGCATCTCCTGGATGACAGGTCATCCCTGCACCTTGTCCACTGCCTTGGGTCAGAGGCAGTGTTGCAAGACACAGCACATCCACAGCCAAGCTGCTTCATTAAATCGGTGACCCCCCCCTCCGTCCCCTCATGCAGAAAAGGAGAAGACGGAGAGAAATCCCTTCGGGCAGCGTCAAATTTTTCTCACACATACTACCTCACCTCCCATCCCAATACTCTTTCATCCACCCTATCTCCCAATTCCCTTACCACCCCTGTTCTCCTCCTCACCTCCTCATTTCTCACTCTATCCAGCCTAGTAACCCCCATCATACTTCTCAGACACCTCATCTCAAACACATTCAAACTCCTCTCTTCCTCTCTTATGTTCAATGTTTCTGCCCCATACAGTGCTGTTGGCACAATCACTCCTTCATACAGTCTCCTCTTAGCATCCATCCCCAAATGTCTATTCCTCATTACATTTTTTAATCCACCGAGGCATTTACTCACTTCTCTCAATCTACATTCTACCTCCACCTCCACTCCACCTTTTCCTGCCACATTTGCACCCAAGTATCTAAAACTATCCACTTCCTCCATTTGCTCTCCCTTAACCTCTTCAGTGCGGGCCAAAATCTCGCGGGCAGCATTAGCTGCCAGACGTACGATGTGTCGTAATAATACTCGCATCATAAAATATAGTCACCGCTTATATCGATCGTTCTCTCTTTCACCCGTGAATTTTGATAACTATAGAAAATATGATGAAGACAGTTTAGAGAGTATGTCATTATGCAGGGGCAACTACAATAAATATAATCAAGACGCCGATATGGCAGCCTCGCGTATCCACTTGCTCCTCATGCCGCCTATGTATGCGGCACCGTATGGAAGGGGTTAATGCTCACTTCCAGTCTGCTGCCACTTTCACCCCTTGTACATCTCATCACCTTACTTTTACCCACATTTATCTTCAGCTTCCTTCTTTCACACACTCTCCCAAACTCTGTCACCAACTTCCTTAATCCTTCCTCTGATCCTGCTACTAGCACAGTGTCGTCTGCAAACAACAGCTGGCTCACCTCCCACTTTTCTCCATTTTTTAAACATCTCCAATCCCTGACCCACTATCCTTGCATTTACCTCTTGCACTACTCCATCCATGTATAAGTTGAACAGTCAGCGCGACATGACACATCCCTGACGAAGTCCCACCCCCATTTCGAACCACTTCTGGCACTACTGCACTACTGCTCTCATAAAAACTCTTGACTACCTTTAACACATTTCCCCCAATCCCATATATCTGCAAAACCTCCCACAGTGCCTTCCTATCTACCTTTTCACAAGTCTTTTCCAAATCCATAAAGGCCCAAAAAAAGATCCTTACCTTTTTCTAAAGCTTATTCATATATCTGATCCATGCAACCCCTACCTTTCCTAAACCCACACTGTTCCTCACCAATTACTCTGTACCTCT
Source organism: Oratosquilla oratoria (assembly GCF_046742065.1). Lineage (NCBI taxonomy): Eukaryota > Metazoa > Arthropoda > Malacostraca > Stomatopoda > Squillidae > Oratosquilla > Oratosquilla oratoria. Next base: position 28,733,352 of record NC_134794.1, on the reverse strand, counting down.
CCTAATCTTCTCAATTAAAACCCTCCCATAAGCTTTCCCAACTACATTCAACAAACTGATCCCTCTTAAATTATTACACTCACAATTGTCCCCTTTACCCTTGTAAAGTGGAACCATACAGGCATACCTCTAGTCCTCTGGTACTCTACCCTCCCTTAGACATACATTTAACATCCTCACTAGCCAGTCCACTATTACTGTACCACCCTTCTTCAGACACTCTGCATGACACTTATCTAACCCAGGTACCTGTTCTCATCTTTTCTTATTTCTCCTCCATTTTCATCTTCCACCTCCATCTTTTTTTAGTGCCTCCCACTGCTACCACCAATACCCCCCATCCTCCTCCACATTCAACACCTTTCTAAAATACTCTGCCCATCCTACCCTTACTGCCTCCTCTTCCATTAAGATCTGTCCTTCTGTGCCTTTTACTTTTTCTTCTTTACTTGACTCATTGCCCCTTCCTCTTTTGATTTCCAACTAAAAATCTTTTTATTGCTTTCAAAATTTTCTGTCATACTCCTACCCCATTTTGCATCTGCATGCCATTTTGTCACCTTTATATTTTGTTTTGCTTCTCTTCTTTTTTCTTTATACCTCTCAGATGTTTCTCTCATCCAACTTTGCAACTAATCCCTGAATGCTTGCTTCTTCTCTTCTACTATCTTCTTCACTTCATCATCCCACCAGTCACTACCATTCTCTCTATTCCCTCCCATCCTCCCTGTTAACCATATCATCTTTCCACACCTAGCCACTTCCTCCTTGAAACATCCCCATTCCTCTTCCACACCTACTTCCACTCTATCCTTCACCACCTTCAACACTTCACAGCTTCTCCTTGTGCTCCTGCTCCTTTTCCTTTAAACGGTTTGCTCTAAGCACCTCTTTACCTTCTACCCTTTTCCTCTTCCTCCACCTATCCTCCACCCTCAATTTACCTTCCACCAAAAAATGATCTGATATTCCCCCACTCTCTCCCTTAAAAATATGGACATCCAAAAATCTCCCTTCCCACTATAACCTTCATCCACATTAACCTTGAAGAAACCTCCTTTCATCACTCCACTTGTTTACCTACATCCTCACTTACTAGCAGTCACCCCTTCCCTTCCTCTTCCTCTCCTCACTCCCAACACCCTCCCCACTACACTCCCAAACTCAAAATCACCCCTCCCTTTCAATTTAGTTTCACTTAATGCCAACACATCAATCTTCCTTCTCACAAACATTCTGCCTATCTCTTCCCTTTTACTCTCATCTGTACCACACCCACACACATTAAAAGACCCAAACCTTAGGGTTCTGGTTGGAAAACTCCCAGACCCTCTTATGCTTTGACTTCTCACAGGAATGTCCCCTTAGGGGCTACAGAAAGTAGGATGCCTAGTCCTACACTTTGTCTCATTTTAACTGCCTTTACAGCCCAAGTGTGAAGACTTGGTGGCAGTATTATTTTCCCCCTACCACAGGGGAAGGTGAAAATGGAAATATATACTCAAAGAAGTGGTACAGGACAGTATTAAGAGGGGGTGTGACAGCATAACGGAGGGACAGTTGCAGTACAATAAAATAGCATAATTTCTCTATGACTAGAGACTTCCTCTACCATAGGCAAAATTATATGAGCCTCTGGTGTGTAGGGGCATCCCATATAGTCCCTAAAGTATCAACTACATGCTACTGCACAGTTTAAACTGTGCAATAACATGCAGCCAATAACCCAGACAGGGACATGTGGTCTTTATTAATTTGATCCCACGACCTCTTAAAGCCCTCCCATCTTTAACCAAGAGATCTCTTCTGTCAATGCAATCTATTCCCTTTAGTGCTTTTAGTCTTTCCTCATATGGTCAGATTCAGTGCTTTTAGTCTGTCCTCTTTTGGTTTATCTGCCTGGTTGGTGATCACTTTGTATTCTCTCAATCTTGCTTATATCCTTCAGTCTGTGTGGGGACCATACTATTGATGCATATTCCAGTCCTTGATAGATCAGGGTTTTGATGAGTTTTTTCATCATCTCTTCATCTATACAGTGAAACACCACCTTAATCTTTTGCAGTAGTCAAGTTGTCTATGATTTTGCTGTCTCTTGGGTCACAGGTTGCCTTTTATCAACGCTCCCAAATCTTTCTACTCTTTTGCATTAGTAATAGGTTCACTTCCCAAGTAATAGTTCAAGGATGGTCTTTTGCCACTATTACCCATTTCCAATATTTTGCATATTTTAGTATTGAACTTCATTTCCCGTTCTTGGCTCCATGCAAATATACTGTCTAGATCTTTTTGCAATAGGCTACCATCCTTTTAATTTTTCACTCTTCTTGTGATTTTTGCATCATCTGCAAACATATTGGTCTAGCTTGTTGCTCCTTCCATCATGTCATTGACATAGACATATACATTTACAAAAGTCTTTTTCCCCCTTACAAGGGAGGTAGCTAAAGTCATAAGGCATAAATCCACTCCCACCCATTTCCCCACATACTCTACTCCCATTCACCACCCTTCCCTCCCACTTTTCTTGACTCCTGGATGATGGGTCAGTCCTGTGACATAGACAGGAAACATTATTGGTGCAGACACTGAATCTTATGGAATTCAGCTCATTACTGCTCTCTATCTTGACATCTTATCCTTTACCACTGTCCTCATGTATCTTTCCTTGTAAAAACTTTCATCCATCTTAGTAGTTTGCCTCTCAGTCCTCCAATGTGCTCCAATTTCCATGTAAATTGACTATGAGGTACTTAATCAAATGTCTTCTCTAGGTCAAGGTACACGCAGTCCACCCACCCTTCTCTCTCTTGCAGCACATCAATCACTTTCAAGTAAAAGATTAAAAGGTTTGACACATCTGAAGCCAAACTGACTGTTTGTCAGAATGTTCATCTCTTCAAGATATTTGGTCTGTCAAACTTTAAAAATCCTTTAATGCAATTTCACTACTGTGTTGGTCAGTGATATTGGCCTATAATTCAATGGTGTCTCCTTATTTCCACATTTGTGAATTGGCACCACATTTGTCCTTTTCCAATCAAGCAGCATGATGCCTTCTTTCAACAAACATGTAATAAGACTGTGACTCTTGTTCACTAGTTGTTACCTACATTTTTTAAGTATTCAGTTTGAAATTCTGTCAGGTCCTGAAGCTTTTGTCACATCCAATGATCCCAACAGACTGAGCACTTTCCTCACTTCTACATTCATATCTTTTAAACCTGGTTTTTGCTCCCCTCGCTTTCCTCCAAAAAATTGCTCTCTTTTGTGAATATTGATTGTAAACTTCCATTCATTGTTTTTGCCTGAGCTGAGGCCTCTTCAAAGACCTCACCACCCACTATTAACTTGATGATTACTTTCCAGTGTCTCAATTTACCATTTGTAAACCAGTAAAACAGTTTTGGTTCATCTTTGTATTTATCTACTACACTTTCAAAATTGCTTTCTTCCTTCATGTGAATTCTTGTACAGTAGATCACTGTTATTGACATATTTTTTACGGATAGTTTCAATTATCAATAGGTGGCATTTCAATACACTACACCACTGCTATATAGTCACTGTTTTCAATTACTGTACTTAACATATATATTTCCAATAAGCATGATCAACTAAGTTGCATATAACAATAGAGTATATATCTATATACCAAGGGCTTTTCCCCTTTATAAAGGAGGTAACCAAGTCAAAAGGCACATACCCACTCCCGCCCATTTCACTCCCATCCACTACCCTTTCCTCCCACTCATCTTAGCTCCTCGTGGATGAAGGGTTATCCTTGCCTCCTGCCCACTGCCCTGGGTCAGATATAGAATATAAAACAATACATAAACACTGAAACCAGCTAATACTAATCAAGTGAAAATTGGTATCAACAGTTTTGGGTATCTACTGAACCCTCATCGATAATGAAGGACTACTGTATAGTCATTTCTAGCTTGTTTGTAAGATTCTTTTGTTTAATTTTTTCTTTTCCTCCATTTTCCCCAAGCCACATCCTTGGCCTTTTTTTTTTTTTTTTCTTTTATATACTTTTTGTTAAACAAGGCCTCTTTCTGCTTCTTCCTTCCACTAGTCTTTGCCACGTGTTTGTTCACTCCCTAGTTGTAAATGTCAAGAAAGATTTCCCATTTCCTCATTATTCCCATGGTATTCATGAATCCCTCCCAGTTTGCTTCTTCAAAGAATTTTTTCAATCCTAAGTAATCTGCCTTCCTAGAATTGAGTCTTCCTTGCCTGTGTGATTCATTCTTTGGCTCTATTTCCTCATCTTTAAGGTGAAATTCAATTGTAAATGGTCACTTTTTCCTATAGGGCAAATGTAGTTCAATGAACTGATGATACCTGGCTCTTTGGTTAGTAACAGATCTAATCTTGTTTGAATGTCATCTCCACTTACTTGGGTTACTTCCTTCACCCACTGGGTCATTGTGTTCTCTATTGCTGTACTTAAGGATATCATTCTGCTTCAGACACCTTTTTTCCAATTGAGCTGTGAAGCTGATTTTTTTTTTTTTTTTTTTTTTTACTGAAAGTCATACTCATCATTGTAGTCCTTTTGAACAAATTTCATTGAAGTATGTTGATAGATACTGTATTTACAAAATAAAAACCTCATTTTGTTGTGCAAAAATAATCAATATTCAAATGGCTACTAGTCCCTATTTAGACTTTTGCTTTGGCATTTTTTTTTCTAAGAAAGTATTGGGCATGGTTATAATCATCAATGTACCAAATATGTCTAGATTTAGTGGTTATTTTTTGCTCTACTGACATATTTATCCCTACAGAATATTTTAACTGTTTATAACATAAATCCTTCTAGAAATTCCAATATTCATCACATCATAAAAAATAAAAATGTAGAACAAAGTGTCAGCTTAAAAAATCATGCAAATAGACCCGAAATTGTCAGAGTAGTAGTATTTTGAATGGCATCATTTTAGGGGGGTGGGAATTAGAAAATGGGGTTCAAAGTTTACTTTGAGGTTTCTATACTCAAGGTACCAATATAATGGGCATGATTGGTGAATATGCAGATCAATTATTTAATAATACCTTATTCAAGGCATTCAAAAAATCAAAGTGTTTCTAAAAGTAGAGGTTGGTAGCCCTTTACTGGTAAAGGGCTACCAATCTCTCTCCTCTACACATTTCCTCCCTTACTTATGCCTGACTTTCTCCCCTTCTCTGCTGCAGCCCTCTTCTGTCTCAATGGTCTAGGCATTTTGAACACAGGTAAATGCTTGTAGGCAGTAGGAAACAAAGTGGAAACGAAGAAAATGTGGTGCATAGTAAATATCAGCACAGCCACATAGACCATGTATGAGTCCCTACTCCCACTGTGGCAGAAACTGATACAGTCTCCCTCATACACACACCACAGAGTTGTAATCAACTACATTATCTAATAATAAAAAAAAAAATCAAAACAGTAGCAAGCTAGATATATGTAATCACTTGTTCTGAGGCTAGGGTTGCTAGCATGTGATAGCTATTCTGAAATGATCATTAAAGTAAAAATCATAGTATCAGTTTAAAACTTTTGGTTGTTGTTGCCAACACTTGAAACAATTTTTCAGCAAGTTTTAATTTTATTTTTCTCATAGTTTTTCATCTTTTACCTCAATAAAGAAGACTGACACCCTTAAGTGTAACCACTTTCAAAATCAAAGGTGTCTAATTTTACCAGAATATGTTTTTAGTACTTAAGAAAGTCAATAATAGCATAAATTCCACAAAATCTTGTTTTTTATTTAATGTAATTTGAAATTATGTCTGCTTCAGCCATTCTTGTAAAATCAGTGACATCAAAGATTCTGTTCATTCTTCATATATTGTCATTATGTCTGATCTATTCATCAGACATGTCATGTGCTGCAGGCTATTTAATATCAAATTTAGGAATAATGAAAATGAAGAAAGAACTACTGAGGAAAATCCATGGTTGGGAAGAAAAGAATACAAGAAAAGAGGTGGAGAATAATAATATATTAATAACATATAGAACTTAGAGGAGGGAGATGAAAGGTTATGATAATTGCCCAGCAGCAATATTATTCATGCACAAAACATACACTGGGATCTAAATTATGGGGCTAGATTCTCTTACAATAATACTAAATGTTGCCTTTTTTAAAGCATATGATAATGCAAAACAAATGATAAGAGATATTGTATTTGGAAATTTAGATTAAATTGATCAGATAAGCTTAGAAAAATAAAACCAGGAGAAATAAATAAGTGAATAACAAAGAAATTACATACAACAAATATAACAAAAGGGAAAATAAAATAAGTCAGAAGATAGGGCATGCAGTATTGTAAAAAAAAAAAATTGTAGTGAAGCTTTCATCTTTATTTAGTGTGTAAACAATCTAAAATAATGTATCAAACTTGTCCTGTAAAGAGTTTTACATAGTAGTAACAAATCACTATAATTAACTGTTTTACTAGCACACTAGGGCTGAGATGAAAAAAATATCTGTATTACATGGTAGATATCATTGTTTGCAAAGCTTGTGGCATCTAGGAGGCGTAGTGTAAATGTGATGCAGGATTGTGTAGGAGCACACTGAAAATATTTAATGCATCACATATACTACTCTTACTTTTTTGAGTGGCCAAAAACAGCACTGAAGAACTAACATGCACACAGGAAAGCACAAATCATGCACCAATATGAAAACTTCTTCAGAGATATTTTGGTTCAAAATGATAGCCCATAACTATACCATCTATCCACACATCTTGCCTAGTGTCACAGATATTTTGGGAGTCAAGACTACTCGAAAAAGATGATGAAAAACTTTTAACATCGCTGAAGGAATTGTCTGTTTTGCTACAGATGACTTTGTTAATCAAGATGGGTTGGTATACATTGTGATGTCATCAGAACTAATACCAAGAGATAGCAGTGTATGCTGTTTTAGAATGCAAATTAGCATATGACAAATATTTTGTCAAAAACTCCCTCAAAAATTACTTTTAAGATAAGATGTTTGTTTTAAACATGGTTCTTGTGAAAATAAATAATAACACGAGAGAAAAAATACAAAGTTGTACCTGAGCATGGTGGTTACCCTTTAACAGGGTATTTCCCCAGGAATCTGCTTTGCTGCTTGCTTCCCATTCCTCCCAGTTGACTTCACTGCAATTAGAATCTCCAATAAGGACTAAATTGCTACTTTGTTCAATATTTTTCTTGGGAAAAGAGCTGTAACCAATAAAATTTCTTTACATTCAGCTTCATAACAAGCTCTTGTCTTGGGTTGGGGGAGGGACATATACCACCACGAGGTCCTTTTAGAACTAATTTTTAGGACTGCTTTAGCCATGCCTTCACTCAAATTTGCTTCTTCTACCCCTCTGTCACTTCTCACCACAAAAATTACCCCTCAACCCATTCTATCTTCTCTGTCTCTTCTCCATGTGTCTATTGTTCCCCAATAGTAGATATATTTTTTTTAGGAGTTTCACTCCTCTAGATACAAAGTATTTGGGTCATTTATCATTAACCTCTTCAATACGAGTGAAATGTTCATGTGCACATAAGCTCCCTGATGTACGATGATGCATCACAATATTATAAAATATAAAATCACAGCTGTTATACTCGTTCTCTTTCACGTAGAATATTTGTAACCACAGAAAATGTGATCGAGCCTGTTCACAGAATACAGTGGTCATTCAACTACAACTACAAAATAAATATAATCAGGAAGCCGATGCTGGCATCCTCATATACTCACTCGCACATCATGATACCTAAATAGCTGTCATCTTATTCAAGGGGTTAAGTAGTTGTTTATCTCCAGCATGACCAATAGTAAACCACCAACATATGCATACACCACTCTAATTTTTCTTGTAGTGTTTCCTTTGCAATGTTGCCTTCTTGTTTTTTAGAAACCATTATCCCACATTCTGGTTGACAAAAAAAAAAAAAATCCTGTTCTATCATTATTGGCTTTGGCTTTTTCTCATAGCTCTTGTGTCTCTGCTCATTCCTCTTCATTAACATCATTCCTAATCCAAAACTTATTAAATTTTTCCTCTTGTGCTACCTTCCAAGACTTGGTTACTTCTTTGCCATGGCTTCCAACTTTATTTTACTTGGAAGTGCACAATTCCTCTTATACTGGCCTAACCTATATACACTATCAATCTGATCTCTTATATCCAAGTCCTTTCCTAAAATTATTGAGGTAATTTCCCTAATCTTTAGCACCTCTTTTTCCTGTTGTAATTTCCATGAGATAATGTGTTCTTTTTGGTAACCAAAGAGTAAGATATATCTAGTCCTATCAAGTATATCTCTCTCTCTTTTATTTCTTCTTGGCTATCATTTCCCTGTTGCTCCATGCTCCATGGTCTCTTTAAAGATTACTTTATCTTGCCTACCCTCATTTGTGTTTTACCTCCATGGTGTTGAGAAACATTTTTCTCTTAGTTGTCAGTTTCATTTTCCTTTCTCAATTTATCAATCTCTGCTTTCTAAGCCAGGTTTGTTCCCTTTTCTTGCTCAAGATTTTGCTTCAGATTGTGCAATCCTGCCTCATGGGAGAAAATTAAATCTTTATATTTCTAACTCTTATAGAATTTCACTTACTTCCATGGAAGAGTATTCCATTTGATTTTTTTTTTTTTTTAATTAATTCCTAGCACTATACTGATCAAGTTTTTCAATGGACTTATCATTTTTGGGTGTGAAACTTTCAAACATTGTTAGTGTAAATACAACAATAAAAGACAACACTTTGTAATGAAAACAAACTGAAATTAATTTAGATTTTTTATTTCCTATAATGAATGACTTCAGAGATGAAAACCACCATTTTTTCCCCCCCAGATTCCCCAAAACTTGGAATCAGCAAAGTTTTGCTTCTTCTATGAGCCTGTGTCCATTCAATTGGTAAATACTTTCATCTGGCTTTGCCTGTTAAAGGTAGTAACCAGACAAAACACTAATGGATAAAACACCAACCTCTTATCCCCAAAATGGACAAAACCTCAGTCTCATATAGGATTAATCTATAAGATTAGGTGTCAGGCATTAGGTTAAGTTAGGTTATATTAGGTTAGGGTTTGTGGTTCAAGTGATTTACTTATTTTTTCATAATTTTGCAATCTGATAATAACATTTCAATTATAATTTTGTTTCTTTTATATATCCTTTTCATCTATAAGACTGTATTTTATTTATTTTTTGTTAATTTTACTTTTGAGACTAATTTTCAATTTATATATATATATATATATATATATGTGGCAAAAGAGCATGAATGAATGTTGCATAGTGTGCCTGGATGGTTAGTATGGACGTGACATGATTTGTAATGTGTGGGTGATGCGTGATTCAGAGAGAAAGCAAGGGGGTATGTAGCGAGGGTATGCGTAGGGGGATGCCAAGGGGGGGTCCCAGCGTCACCTGCGATACCTCGCATAGCAGCAGAGTAAGCCTAGAACTGGTGTTGAACACACGTGTAAAATCCTCATATTTGTTAGTTAGAATAAAGTGAAGAAAGTGATACTCCTGCCTTTCCCTGACCCGGACAATTGTAGGCGTAAGCTTCTGTCTTTAGCTTGTGACACCATGATCATGGCTCACGTGCAATGGAAAAGGTGAGTTAATGCAATAGATCCGTAACATATATATATATATATGAACTAGGGTTTCATCCACTTTTGGGATAAGAGGCTGGTGTTTTGTCTGCTGGTGTTTTGTTCAATGGTGCTTTGTTCACTGGCATTTTGTCATGTTTTTGTTAAAGGCAAATCTAGGAATGTTGCTTTGCATCACTGTAGCATTGGGATGAAAATCTTTTTTCTCACCCTGACTCTTTCCCAAGTTGAAACCAGCAACGTTTTGCTTCTACTGTGACCTTTAAATAGCATTGCTCCCCCCCCCTGCACACTCAATTGCAAGTATCTTCATCTGGCTTTGCCTGTTAATGGCAAATATAGGAGTGTTGTGTCATTGTCATGTGTGTATTTACCTAATTGTAGTACACTGGAAAGGAGCAACACTTGTTGAGTTGTGTCTCCTATTCTCTAATTTTTTCTATCATACCTAGACTCAAATTCATGTCTAGTTCCAACTTAATCTTTATCCTTGATTTCCAATTATCATATTTAGATTTCAATTCATGTATTGTTTGAACTTGGGCTATATCACTTCCTCAGCTATTCTAAGTATTTATGGATCTATATGGACAGTTATTTCTTCAAATCTTTTCAACATGTGGTCTTTCATAATTTGCTTCCATGACCTCTTAAAGTCCTCCCATCTTTAAGCGGGAGATCTCTTCTGTCAATGCAATCTATCCCCTTTAGTGACCTGATGCACTGGAAGTAAAAGGTTGTGCGACTTGTGCTGTCCCATTATTGACTGCCATTTTTTCCTTCTGGAGGCACAAATGCCACAGTTTAACATTGTAAATGATGTAAACGATGACGTCTTTTCGCCCATCACCATCAACTCCGTGGAAGGGGTGGATTTATGCAGTCAAACGGTCAATGATTCCGAAGAGGTGCTCAACTACAGAACTCACTACCTGTGTCCATTAAAAAGTCAAATAACAAGGTTACCTTCAAGAAAAAAGTCAAGGGTTACTATATGTCTCAGCTATGGACAGAGAACAGCCTTGATTTTGTGTACTACTAGCTTAGTGAGGGATACCTGATTCCATGAGTAATACCATCCAATTCTGTGTTCACTCATAACTGTTCTGACCTCCACCCCTTTTTTTTTGTTCTTCAGAAATTTAGTTTAGTATAACAATGATTGATGTTTACAAATTGGTTTTCACCTTTGTCTTGCCAGTCATAATATGGTCTATGTCTCAGGTAGGGTCCGAGAACAGTTATGATCTGACCTTTTTCCTCGTTCTCCTTGTTATTTTACTCATTTGAGTACTGGTCCCCTGTACCCTACCCCTGATGCCTCAGGTTATAATGTACTATTCCCTAGTGCTCATACTAATTGCCCACTCCGTCCTGAGATTCAGGTTAAATGTTTGATTTAATTAATAGGTGACCCTAGCTGTAGTGTAGCATTTACTATAACTACATGTTGTTACTGATGTAGAATATTGTAGTATATCATTAATGGTACTACTCTGATATAGTACTCACTCATACATGTAAATACAGCTGTAGAATAATGCAGTATATCATTAATGGTACTACTCTGATATAGTACTCACTCATACTGTTTTGTTACGGTTTAATATTATTTTGTTGTTCCTTTGCTTATTGCAATGTTCCTTTTTGTGATGGTGCTCAAATTTTTTGTCTCAATATTCCTATGTGTACAAACATTTTAGTAATATTAGCTAAACTATAACAGTGTGTACAATCATTTTAGTAATATTAGCTAAACTATAACAATGTTTATGTGCCATATTTGTTCTGACTGGTATTACTCATAATTGTCTCTGGTCCCCTTAACCCCCTACGTATGTTGTCAGTGTGACTTAGTGTAGAATAACAATCTGATGAGGACCACAATGGAAATAAGCGTACATGCTTTTTGTGTTATCCTCGGCAATTTGCATTTATTATTCCGAACTATGTGTTCTTGTCAATATTTGCACTTCATGTACATTATTTAATTGCCAAATAAAGTCTATCTATCTATCTATCTATCACCTCTTTCTCTTCGATCTTTCAAAGTTGGCAGACCCAGTGCTATTACTCTTTCCTCATATGGTTTATCTGCCTGGCTGGGGATCAGTTTGGTTGCTGCCCTTTGTATTATCTCAATCTTACTTATATCCATCACTGTGTGTAGGCATAAAGTTTAATGAGCCAATGATGTCTGGCTCTTTGGTTAGCAACTGATCTAATCTTGTGGGAATATTATCTCCCCTTAACCGGGTCACTTCCTTTACCCACTAGGTCATCATATTCTCCATTGCTATACTTAGCTGGGTATTTTCTCAGGAATCTGCTTTACCCCTTGCTTCTCATTCCTCCCAGTTGACCTTACTACAGTTCAAAAACATTTCTTGATATTCTGCTTCATTCCAAGCTCTTGTCTTTTTTTTTTTTAGGGGGGGGCATATGCCATGATGAAGTCTCATTCTACTCTTTACTACTAATTTTTAGGTGAATTGCTTCAGCCTTGCCTTCATTCAGATTTGTTTCTTCCACTTTTATGTCACTTCTCACCACAAACATTACCCCTCCACCCAATTTATCTTTCTGTCTCTTCTTTATGATGTGTATCTATTGTTCCCCAACAGTAGGTCAACATTTTTGGGGAGTTTTGTCTCTACTAGACACAAAATATCAGGATTCTTTATCCTGAAATAGCCATTTATCTCTAACCTAGCCAATAGTAAACTATCAACATTTGCATATGCTAGCCTAAGTCTCCTTGTAGTGTTGTCTTTACAATGCTACCTTCCTCTTTTTTTTAGAAACCATTTCCTCACCTTCTGAATGATAACTGAAAAAAAAAAAATAATAATAATAAATAAAGTTACTGCTGTTATACTCATTCACCCTGAGTAAATATAATGTCACAGAAAATGTGATCAAGCCTTGTCACAGAAAGTCACTCAGCTACAACAAAATAATCAGGATGCCGATGCCAGCATTCTTGTATACTCCGCTTGTGGCTCATGACGCATACATAGGCATCATCATATTGAAGAGGTTAAGAGCTTTTGTGTCTTTGCTCATTCCTCTTTGTTAGCATCTTTCCTAATCCAAATGTTTTCTAACTTTTTTTTTCTCATGCTAACTTCCAAGACTTGCTGATTATGTCATTAGCCATGGCTTATAACTTGAACACTTTTATCATTGGACATATGCCATTTCTCTTGTACTAACCTAACCTGTATATGCTATCAATCTGGACTGTTACATCCAAGTCCTTCGCTATTGTTATTGAGGTGATTTCCCTTATCATTTTCATTTCTTGTTTGTATTTACCTAGTTGTATTTTACAGGAAGGGGAGCTACACTTTGTATCTCACTGTGTCTAGTTTGCTTTTAAATTCATGAACGGTTTTTGCGCACACTATTTTTTCATCAAATTTGTTCCAAGTGTCCACCACTCTATGTAGAAAACTGTTTTTCTTCAGATCTCTTTTATAACTATGCTTTTTTATTTTCTTTCCATGTCCTCTTCTGTTTCTCTTGTCCCAGTTTAACAAGTCCTCTCTATTGAGTATTTCTGTACCCTTCATGATTCTGTAGATGGTCAGTAGGTCGCCTCTCTTCTTTGTTCCAAAGTCGGTAACTCCAGTTTAGCCAGTCTCTCCTCATATGACAAGTTTGCAAGTGCAGGGGCCATTTTTGTGGCTGCTATCTGGATTCTTTCTACATACATACATATACCAAAGGCTTTTTCCCCCTACATGGGGGGTAGCCAAAAAGAAAAAGGCATAGAAACCACTCCCACCCATTCCATTTCCTATATATTCCACTCCCCTCCACCCTCCTTCCTCCCTCTTATCTTGGCACCTCCTGGATGACAGGTCATCCCTGCATCCTGTCCACTGCCCTGGATCAGAAGCAGTGTTGCAAAACACAGCACATCCACAGCAAGGGCACTTCATAAATTCGGCGACCCCCCCTCTCCGTCCCCTCATGCAGAAAAGGAGAAGACTGGGAGGAATCCCTTCGGGCTGCGTCAATTTTCTTTTTCTCATACATACTTCCTCACCCCCCATCCCCCACCCACTACCCCTCATGCATCACAGCATCATCCATACACAACCCCTCTCCATTCACCCCTATCTTCTGTCCTCTCCCATCCTTCCTCCACAGACATTCCTCTCTTTTGTAATGCCCCTTTCACCCCATCCATCCATCTCATCCCAGGATGCCCCCTCATATTCACTCCTTCCACACTTCTTTTACTAATCTTTCTTCACTCATTCTTTCCATGTGTCCAAACCATCCTAATACCCTTTCATCAACCCTATCTCCCAGTTCCCTTTTCACCCCTGTTCTCCTCCTCACCTCCTCATTTCTCACTCTATCTAGCCTAGTAACCCCTATCATACTTCTCAGACATTTCATCTCAAACACATTCAAACTCCTTCTCTCTTCCTCTCTCATGTTCCATGCTTCTGCCCTGTACAATGCTGCTGGCACAGTCACTCTTTCATATAACCTCTTCTTGGCATCCATTCCCAGATGACTATTTCTCATTACACTTTTCAATCCACCAAGGTATTTACTCGCTTCTCTCAATCTACATTCGACCTCCACCCCCACTCCTCCCTTTCCTGCCACATTCGCACCCAAGTATCTAAAACTATCCACTTCCTCCAGTCTTTCACCCTTAATGCTCACTTCCAGCCTGCTGTCACTCTCTCCCCTTGTACATCTCACCTTACTTTTACCCACATTTATCTTCAGCTTCCTTCTTTCACACACCTCAAACTCTGTTACTAACTTCCTCAATCCCTCCTCTGATCCTGCTACAAGCGCAGTGTTGTCAGCAAACAACAACTGGCTCACCTCCCACTTTTCTCATTTTCTTTAATCATCTCCAACCCCTGACCCACTACCCTTGCATTCACCTCTCGCACAACCCCATCCATGTAAAGATTGAACAGCCAGGGCGACATAACACATCCCTGACGAAGTCCCACCTTTACCTCAAACCATTCACTCTCTCCATTTCTAATCCTAACGCAAGCTCTACTACTCTCGTAAAAACTTTTGACTGCTCTTAACAGCTTTCCTCCTATCCCATATATCTGCAGTACCTCCCACAGTGCCTTCCTGTCTACCCTGTCATAAGCCTTTTCCAGATCCATAAAAGCCCAAAAAACATCCTTACCTTTTCCTATAGCTTTCTCACATATCTGTCTTACCACAAAGATCTAATCTACACAACCCCTACCTGTCCTAAACCCACACTGTTCCTCACTAATTACTCCCTCTGTTCCTCTCCTAATCCTCTCAATCAAGACCCTCCCATAAGCCTTCCCAACTACACTCAACAAGCTGATCCCTCTGAAAGTACTACACTCACACTTGTCCCCCTTTCCCTTGTAAAGTGGAACTATACAGGCACTCCTCCAGTCCTCCAGCACTCTACCCTCTCTCAAACAAACATTAAACAACCTCACCAGCCAGTCCACCATCACTGTACCTCATTTCTTCAGACATTCTGCATGGCATCCATCCAGACCAGGTGCCTTACCTGCTCTCATCATCTTAACAGCTGCTTTCACTTCATCCTTCCCTATTTCTCCTCCATTTTCCTCACTCATCACTCTCATTTTCTTAGTGCTTCCCACTGCAACTACCTTTCCCTCCTTCACATTTAGCAACTCCCTAAAATACTCTGCCCACCTTCTTCTCACTGCCTTCTCTTCCATTATCATCTCTCCATCTGCACCTTTTGCCTTTTCTTCTCTACTTGATTCGCCTCCTTTTTCTCTTTTAATTTCCTTCCAAAATATCTTTTTATTGCTTTCAAAATTTTCTGTCATACTCTTACCCCATTTCACATCTGCTCTCCTCTTTGCTTCCTTTATCTTATGCTTAGCTTCCCTTCTCTTTACTTTGTACCTCTCATATGATTCCCTCGTCCTAATTTGCAGCCAATCTATGAATGCCTGCTTTTTCTATTTTCTTTATATTCTTTAGGTACTGGGTGACCACAATGTTGCAGCCAATTTATGAATGCCTGCTTCTTCTATTTTCTTTATATTCTTATAGGTACTGGGTGACCACAATGTTGCCACATATTCTAGTCTAGATCTTATCAGTGTGACCAATACTTTTTTAATCATTTCTTCATCCAAATATGTAAATGCAACTTTCATTGATCTGAGCAAGTTATAGGATTCTCTGACAATTTTGTCTATCTGTTTACCGAAGAACAAGTTGTTTGAGATAATTACACCCAAATCTTTTCAGGATCCCACTTTCTTT
This sequence comes from Oratosquilla oratoria, assembly GCF_046742065.1. Classification (NCBI taxonomy): domain Eukaryota; kingdom Metazoa; phylum Arthropoda; class Malacostraca; order Stomatopoda; family Squillidae; genus Oratosquilla; species Oratosquilla oratoria. The sequence continues at coordinate 28,717,437 of NC_134794.1, read as the reverse complement.
ACCTCCTTAGTTTCAATTTTATATTGTCCTAATATTTTATTTTCACTTTTTTCAAACTCCATTATGCTACACTTCTTAATTTTGAGGTCCACTTCCCATTTCTGACTCCAGCTCCATACCTTATTCAGGTCTTCCTGTAGTGATTCCCAATCTGTTTCAGTTTTTACTTTCCTTAACAAATTAGTGTCATCTGCAAAGAAGCTCGTGTAACATTGCACATCATCATCCATGTCATTCACATAAATAGTAAACATTATTGGAGCCAATACAGATCCTTGTGGAGCTCCACTGATCACCTCTTTCCAACCTGAATATTTTTCTCTGAGTACTACTCTCATCTTTCTACCAATCAGGAAGTCCTCCATCCATTTTAGTAGGTTCCCTTGTATCCCTCCTATATGTTCCAGTTTTTTAAATAATTTTTGTGTGGTACTTTGTCAAAAGCTTTTTTTAAGTCCAGGAAGGCAAAACCAACCCATCCATTCCTTTCTTGCACTATGTCTATTAATCTTGAGTAGAAATCAGGAAGTCCTCCATACATTGTATCCCTCCTATATGTTCCAGTTTTTTTTTTAAATAATTTTTTGTGTGGTATCTTGTTGAAAGCTTTTTGTAAGTCCAGGAAGGCACAATTGGCCCATCTATTCCTTTCTTGCACTATGTCGATGAGTCTTCAGTAAAAACATATTATGATTGTGGTACATGATCTTCCTTGTCTGAACCCAAATTGTTTTGGGTTTATTATATTATTTTCTTCCAGGTGTTTTACCCATCTATTCTTGATAATTTTCTCACAAATTTTGGCTATAGTGCTTGTTAGTGAGACCAGTCTATAGTTAGTTGGTTCTTCCTTGTTTCCTCCTTTATGTATTGGTACAATGTTAGCATTTTTCCAGTATTTTGGTATTTTTCCTTCTTTAAGTGAGCAACTTATTACGTCATGCATTTTGTCCATTAGTTCTTCTTTGTATTCTTTTAGAATCCAATTTCCAATTCTGTCTGGGCCATGCAATTTCCTGACATCAAGATTTGATAGATGTTCCATTATTTTTTTTGTGTTATCATCTCGCTCATGGGGGGAGATCGCACTTCATTTCCTTCGTCCCAATATTGTGCCTTCTCTCTAGTGAAAACAGACTTGAAGTGATTATTCATGACTTCGGCCATTTCTAAATCTTCTTTGTATTGAAACACAATGGCAAAAGCCGACAAGACTGTGAGAATAAACACCGTGTGAGATCGAAACCTTTGTTGGTACGACACTTCGCTTGTTACAGCTTTTTCAAGTACAGACATGGCAAACACTCTGAGTATATATAGGCCAACAGGGAAGGAACTGGGGGAGGTTATCAGGGAGGGGTGGGTGGTAGGTGGAGGGGCGGGGGTGTGAGAAGGGGGACGGGTGGGACTTGGTGGAGATAAAGGAGGACATTTCGGACAGTTTGTTGAAGTGGACTAAGGGGGACATTTCATTTCATACCCGCATTATACAAATGTATGAAATGTCCCCCTTAGTCCACTTCAACAAACTGTCCGAAATGTCCTCCTTTATCTCCACCAAGTCCCACCCGTCCCCTTCTCACACCCCCACCCCTCCACCTACCACCCACCCCTCCCTGATAACCTCTCCTAGTTCCTTCCCCATTGGCCTATATATACTCAGAGTGTTTGCCATGTCTGTACTTGAAAAAACTGTAACAAGCGAAACGTCGTACCAATAAAGATTTCGATCTCACACGGTGTTTATTCTCACTACTGTGTATTCTATATTTCCTTGGTGTAGTTTCACTATTTCCTGTTTATTTTTAAGTTTATTGTTCACATATTAATAGAATAGCTTGGGTTGCTCTTTGCATTTATCTATAACATCTTTTTCATAGTTCCTTTTTTCCTCTCTTTGCACTTTTACATAGTCATTTCTATAGTTTATATATACTTGTCATTTTCCAGGTTTTTTATCTTTTCTCCATCTTTTTCAACCTCTGTCCCTTCTATCTTTTGCCTCGCTGCATCTTCTGTTGAACCAGCATTTAATGTACACTCTCTCTAGCTTCTATCTTGTACATGCCTATTCACCCCTTCATTGTAATTTTCCATCAAGATATCCCATTTCTCTTCCATGTAAAAATTTTCCCAATTTGCATTCTGAAGGAATTTCTTTAGTTTTCCCAAGTCTGTTTTGCTGTACATCAATCTTCCTTTCCTATGCTTTTCATTTCTCTCCATGTATATTTCTTCCTTTAGCTCAGTCTCACTAAGTATATGGTCACTCTTTCCAATTGGAGTATTATACTGGATTTTATCCAATTTCAGGTTCTGTTGTAAATATTAAATCTAGTCTCAATGGCTCCTCATTTTTTGTATCTGATGCTTTCACTGATCCACTGTGTCATTGTATATTTCATGGTCATGTCCAGTAATACTTTACCCCACAAGTCTTCTCCGCCTTTCACTGTCATGTCCTCCCAACAAATTTCTCAGCAGTTAAAGTCCCCCATAATTACCAGGTTACCTCTGCCCATTAGTATCCCATTTAATGAATGCCTTGTATCTTCTAGCATTTTCATATGCTCATTCTCTTTCCAAGCGTTCGTTTTTGGGGGCACATAAGTCACCACAAACTTTCTACTTTTCATGTCTGCTGGCATTTCCATGAAATGACATGTTTTTCTCAGCAACCAGAGAGTATGATGCTTCTGGACTTGTCACCTGCATCTCTGACAAGAGATTCTTTCTTTTTTTATACAATTACCTTAACTATCCCTCTTCTAGGCTATCTCTCCCCTGCTGCTCTATGATCTTGTTAAAGGTTACTCATTCTCTCCTATCCACATTTGTTTTTGATCTATCCTCTTTTACCTTCGTGGTATTGAAAAGATTTTTTCACTCATTTGTAAAAGTTTCATTTTCTCTTTTCAAATGATCAATCTCTGGTTTCTGAGCCAGGATTGTTCCCTTTTCTTGCTAAAGTTTTTGCTTCAAATCATGCAATCTAGCCTCATGGGAGGAAATTAATTTTTTATAGCTTTTCAGCTCTTATAGAATTTCACTTACCTCTATGGCAGAGTATCCAACTTGTAACTTATCTTTTTCTCTAATTCATTCCCTGCATTACACTGATCAAGTTTTTCAATGGACTTACCTTTTTGGCTGTGAAACCTTCAAAATTTACCATTATTAGTGTAAGTACAACAAAAAAAGACAGCATTCTATAATGTAAATAAGCTAGAGTTAATTTTGATCTTCTTTTGTTTCCAATCATGAACGACTTTGGAGATGAAGATCACTGTTTTCCCTCCCTGATTCCTCAAAAGTTGGAATCAGCAATGTTCTGCCTCTACTGTGACCTTGAAAAGCTTTGCTCAGCATCTGTCCATTCAATTGACATGTATTTTCATCTGGCTTTGCCTGTTAAAGTCAAATCTAGGAGCGTCACCGTCATCATGTCATAATGAAAATCACTATGTTCCCTACCTGATCCTCTCTCCCAAAGTTGAAATCAGCAATATTTTACCTCTACTGTGACCCTGAAATAGCACTGCTTCCCCCTTGTCCACTCAATTGGCAATATTTCCATCTAGCTTTGCTTATTAAAGGCAAATCTAGGAGTGTTGCATCAACCTGCCACTCTCGCCACCACCACTGTATTTACTTAATTGTAGTATATAGGAAAGGAGTAACGCTCGTGTCCTGTCTCCTATTCTCTAATTTTCTAACATACCTAGACTCAAATTCATGTACAGTTCGAACTTAATTTATATCTTTGATTTCCAATTATCATATCTAGATTTCAATTCATGTACTGTTTGAACTTGGACTATATTACCTTCTAAGCTATTCCACATATTTATGCATCTATATGGAAAACTATATTTCTTCACATCCTTTCGACATATGATCTTTCTTAATTTACTTCCATGACCTCTTTATGCTCTCCCACTTTTAATCAGGAGATCTCTTCTACCAATGCAATCTATTTCCTTTAGTGACCTGAACACTGTAATCATGTCACCTCTTTTCTCTTCAATCTTTCAAAACTGGCAGGTCCAGTACCTTTAGTCTTTCCTCATATGGTTTATCTGCCAGGCTGGGGACCATTTTGGTTGCTGGCCTTTGTATTCTGTCAATCTTGCTTACATGTGCGTGTTTTTACTATGGTGTATGTGGTTGGAGTAATCCTCATGGGGTTCCATCTCTTTTCCTCCATTTATCAAATCATCACTCGAGATCTTTTATAGTTTTGGCTTTGGTTATATTTTCATCTAACTTGTTCTACTTTTGTGTGAAAAGTTATACTTCCTGACATATTAAAAACAGGTTTGTTTTTTATCTTTCTTATGCTAACAGTTTTTTCTGTTCACTTTCTCTAAACTAGTTTCCAGATTAAATATCATTATCATGTTGCCTCCCTCACTTAATTTTTCCAAAGTGGGTGTCCTTATTTCTTCTGTCTTTCCTCATACATCATGTCATTTAGACTAGTTTTAACTGAGAGGATCAGGAGAGGAACAGAGGGAGTAATTGGTGAGGAGCAGTGTGATTTTATAAAAGGAAGAGGATGTGTGAATCAGATTTTTGTGGTAAGGCAGATTTGTGAGAAGGCTTTGGTAAAAGGTAAGGATTTTTTGGGGGGGCCTTTATGAATTTGAAGAAGGCTTATGACAGGAAAGCACTGTGAGAGGTATTATAGATATATGGGATTGGGGGATAGCTGTTAAGGGCAGTAAAGAGATTTTATGAGAGTAGTACAGCCTGTGTTAGAATTGGAAATGGAGAGGGCGAGTGGTTTGAGGCAAAGGTGGGGCTGCATCAGTGCTGTGTCATGTCACCATGGCTGTTCAATGTGTACATGGATGGGGTGGTATGAGAGGTAAAAGTGAGGGTAATGGGCAGGGGACTATGGTTAAAGATAAAGGATAAAAGTGGGAGGTGAGCAAGTTTTTGTTTGCTGATGACACTGCACTTGTGGCAGGGTCTGAGGGGGAATGAAAGGAGTTATTGATGGAGATTGGGGAGGTATGTGATAGGAGAAAGTTGAAGGTAAATGCAGGTAAAAGTATGGTGATAAAATGTACAAGGGGAGAGGATGGCAGTGAGATGAACTAAGTCTTAAAGGAGAGAAGCTGGAGGATATATTTGGGGTTGCATGTGGCAGGAAATAGTGGAGTGGGGGTACACGTAAATTATAGACCAAGAGAAGTTTTGGGGAATAAAAAGTGTTATGAGAAGTAGGCATTTGGGAAAGGATGCAAAGGGAAGATTATATGAAGGGGTGATTGTGCCAACAATACAGTATGGAGAAGAGACTTGGAGTTTGAGAGAGGCAGAAATGAGAACTATAAATGTGTTTGAGATGAAGTGTCTGAGAAATATGATAGGGGCTATAAGATTGGATAGTGTGAGGAATAAGGAGATGAGGAGGAGATTGGGGGTGGAAAAGGAGATGCCAGATAAGGCTGATGAAAGAGTATTGCGATGGTTTGGACATATGGAAAGAATGAACAAAGAAAGAAGGGGTGACTGAGGATGAGATGGATGGATGGGGTGACAAGGACTTTGAGTAAGAGGAAAATGTTGAACAAAGAAGGGAGAAGGCATGGGATATGGGTAAGTGGAGAATGGTTGATACTTTGATGTAGCCCAAAGAAATTTCTCCCCATCTTCTCTATTTTCCACATGAGGGTACAGAGAGGGGGTTGCCAACTAAGTTAAGTGGCCTTGCTGTGGGTATACTCTGTCTTCCTGCATTGCTTCCAACCTGGGCAGTGGGCTAGAGACAGGGATGACCCTTCATCCATGAGGAGCTAAGATGAGAGAGAAACAAGGGTGGTAGATGGGCATGGAATGGGTGGGAGTGGATGCATGCCTTTGACTTGGCTACTTTCCTTATAAGGGGAAAGAAGCCCTTGATATATATAGATAGATTATTATTATAGGTATCAATAATGAGAATGGCCCATTGGTAGTTAATGAGAAAAATAATCTCCCATCTATTTTCAAATCTCACGACCAACCTCACCTCCATCTGAAGGTTTGGCCCAAAATGGCTAACACTTGATCTGCACGGCAGGCCCACAATCTCTTCCTATCAACACTGACTAACTTCTTATCACTTTGTCACATAAGGATAGTAAACAATTGGTAACTGCTCCTCTTCACCCCTTATGAGCTTGTCACCAGCAAAAAACACCAACCCCTCTCATTACTCTCAAATGTGAAAAAAATCCCAAAAATCTTCTTTGTTATGTCTTGCACCTAAGTAATTGAAGATTGTATAAAAAAGTCACAAAATATAAATACATACACACATACATACCCCCTTATGTGGGAGATAGCCAAAGTCAAAAGCATAAATCCATTCCCACCCACTTCATCCCCACATACTCCACTCCCATTCATCACCCCTCCCACCCTCTTTTCTTGGTTCCTCTTGGATGACGGATCATCCCTGTATCTCGTTCACTGCCCTGGGTCAGAAGTAATATAACAAGACACAGCACCTTCACGGCAAGGCCACTTCATTTAGTTGGTAACCCCCCTCCCCATCCCCTAATGCAGAAAAAGAGAAGACAAGGAGAAATCCCTTCGGAATGTGTCAAAATATCATTCACACATACTCCCTCAACTCCCCATCCCCTACCAACTCCATCACAGCATCATCCATACACAACCATTCTCCACTCACCCCCATCTTCTGTCTTCTCCCTTCTTTCCTTAACACATTCCCCTCTTTCCCAATGCCCCTTTTACCCCATCCATCCATTTCATCCTTGGTTGCCCCATCATGTTCACTCACTCCACCTCTGCCTTCCACACCTCTTTTACTAATCTTTCTTCACTCATTCGTCCAAACCATCCCAATACTCTTTCATCAATCCTATCTCCCAATTCCCTTTCCACCCCCTCTCTCCTCCTAATCTCCTTGTTTCTCACTCTATCCAGCCTAGGAACCTCTACCATACTTCTCAGGCATTTCATCTCAAATGCATTTAAACTCTTCCTCTCTTATGTTCCATGTTTCCTCCCCATACAGTGCTGTTGGCACAATTACTCCTTCATATAATCTCATCTTGGCATCCATTCCCAAATGTCTATTTCTCATTACACTTTTTAATCCCCCAAGGTACTTACTTGCTTCTTTCAATCTACATTCTACTTCCACCTCCACTCATCCCTTTCCCACCACATTCACACCCAAATATCTAAGCTATCCACTTCCTCCACTCTCTCTCTCAAAAAATATAAATACCACATATTTATAGCACTCACCAAAACCTATCTTAACAGTAATAATGTGGATGCAGAAGTGAACACGGACAATTATGCACTTTTTTGAACTGACAGACTAAGCCGAAACCATGGAGGAGTAACTTTTTATATAAGGAATGACCTGATTCTAGATATACGAGTTGTAGTATCACACTTTGATGCACATTTGATGCTCAACCAGTCTCTTAAAGAGGCAAATTGGGATGAGCTGCTGACACTGGGAACTACAGTTAATGAAATGCTGAACATTTTGTTAACCATTGTGCTAGGATACATGTGCCTGTCATACAGATGAGGATAATTTGTAAAGGCAAAATCTCAAGGGACAGGAGGTTGCTAATGAGGAAACAAGGCAAGCTGCAAAAGAAATTCTAGTTACAGTCACTCAAAGATGAAGTAAAACAAAAAATTAATTGGCAAATTGTAGACACTGAACTGAAATTTAAGGAATCATTTCTGAAAGAACAAGAACAAGAACAAGAAGAATAGACAGCAACAGCTACAATAAAACAAAATCCAAAATATTTCTATTTTTTTGCAAAAAGAAAACTAAAAACAAAAGCAGGTATAGGTCCCTAATAAACCATGATGGACAGCTTGTTGAGGTAGACAGAGACATTGCTGAGACACTACAGCTACAGTATAACAGTATGTTCAGCACACCATCAGTGGAGAAACCTCTTCAACAATATTAACAGATATCACTTTTACAGTACAAGATGTTGAGGATGCTATGAAAGAATTGAGACCAAGCTCTGTTGCTAGATCAGATGATATGCCTGCAACAATGTTGAAGAGATGTTGCAAAGCACTTGCACAACCCTTACACAAAATATAACAAGTCATTAGACATGGGAGAAATCCCTGACCTATTTAAAGAGGGTATAGTTGCCCCAATCTACAAGGGGGGTTCAAAAGATGAGCCAAAAAACTACAGACTAGTGGTCTTAACATCTTATATTACAAAGATAATGAAAATAATATTGAGGGAAAGGATTGCCCACTATCTGGGGTGCAATAACAGATTAAATGAGAGACAACACAGTTTTCATAGTGGTTGGTTATGTGTATCACAACTTCTCCAGCATTATGACATACCACTTGAGACTGTCTGTAAGGCTATCGATATAGATATTATATACCTTGCTTTTGCCAGTGTTCAATACTGTAGACCATGATATCCTCCTAAGAAAGGCTAAAGAATAAGGAATTGGAGGAAAAATAGGTATATGGTTCCACAGTTTCTTACACAACAGGAAGGAGGTGCATCAATGATGCAATGTCTGGTAGCTCCCATGTTGCAACTGAGGTCCTCCATGGATCAGTATTTGAACCCTATTTTTAATAATGATTGGAGATATTGAATATAGTTCATGAGTGTTATCCTTTGCTGACAGCACTTGTATCTGTTGCAATATAAAGTCTCTAGCAGATACGGCAAACCTTAAAAAATACCTTCATTCCATAACTGACTGAGCAAGAGGAAACAATATGAAATTTAGCAGTGAAAAATTTGAGCTGATTTGATATGGGATTAATGTAAATTTAAAAGTAATGCCCTAATATGTCAATGAACAGGAAATTAATGAGGACAACATAAGGAATTTGGCATTCAACTCAATAATAAATTAACCTTTAAAGAACATATAGACAATATTATGAAGACTGCAAACCAGCAGATAGCTTGGATTTTACATAATTTCATAACTCAGCAGCCTGAGCACCTACTTTGGAAGTCACTCAAATTCTCAAAACTTGAATATGTCTGTCGCATATGGTTATCAAACAAAATTTGCAATACTGAACAACTTAAACAAATTCAGAGGGTGTTCACTTAAAAAACAGTTATTGGGACAGATAAAGATTATTAGACTAGACTGAAAACTACAATTTTACTCAATGTAGCACAGATGAGAGTGGTACACCATAATTCATATGTGGAAAATTTTAGAGAGGCAAGTGCCCAACCCTACTATGGAGACATCTATGAGCATCAGGGAACAGTATCATCAAAGACAAATAAGAATCTATAGCAGAGGAATACCTGAAGGTGTCTCTCAATGACTTGGATCCCTCCATGCTAACAGTTCTACACATGAGGGACCCAAACTATTCAACTGCCTACCAAGAAGAATCAGGAATTTGACCAGGTGTAGTACTGAAGTCTTCAAGAGAGCTTTGGACAAGATCCTAAAAGATGTCCCAGATAAGTTACCTATTCTGCATGCACCTGCACCTTGGGTAGCTGAGAGCAATAGTATATCAGTCCAGCTGAGTTACCCCAAGAAGGAAGTGTTAAACAAAGATAAGACAAATATTGACCCAAATATCTTTCAATTTTGACCAGCAAAATACAATTCTTTTCTCATATTCAATCCTCAAAAATTTTGTGATGTGATCAGTGATGTGAGAGTGACCATTCTTCAAAGTATGACAACTGGATTATGAAAGTTAACCACTATTGTGAATTCATACTTGAAAAGTTACTCAACAAAAAAAGTCTTCATGAAATCTGAGGGAAAAGTGTTTGATAACTTGTTGCTGACAAGTTCAAGTATTTAATGTGATTAAAGAACATTAATGTGTTCACAAATCAAGTACAAATAATTTCCTAGGCCTATTTTTTCTGGATTAGGTACACAGTAAATGCTATTACCATATACTTACTGTTGAAATATGTTTCAAAATGTAGTTCCAGAAAATAAATTATTACAACAAAGTTATTCTTACCTTTCTAACTTTAAAAGAATAAGCACAATATGGAAAACTTTGGTATAATTGTGTGATCATTAAGTGAAAAATTTGTCTTCATCTACTATGGGATATTTTGACAGCACGATTTTTCGTGTGTAGAAATCTGTATGTTCACCGCACTTGTTACCCCACAAATCGGGCGACTTTGAAAACGCCCTTCCTTCATTTTTACTTGCAAGCACAATTTAAGAATAATGAATACGGTGCAAAACTGGAACCATTTCAACTATGATATTCTACTGACAACATATTTCATACTGACCATTTCTATGTCACTCCCGCAAATTTAAAGCGTATTTCTCATTTTGTTACGCTCAGTGTTTTGTCGTCTGCTTGTATGTTGTCAAAATACGGAGAAGTAATATCATCAGTGAAACCAGTCAATGATGATCGTATACAATCTATATGCATCGTTGCGTAAAAAATATGACAAAACTAAATTTGAATATGATGAAGTCAGACAATTTTAAAACTTATCAAATTAGTTGTTCGTTGCAAATCAACAAAGTACCGAGATGATTTAATTGACCATGTAGATATACTAAAATGAAATGACACTGCATATTATTGAAAAATGTATTGCAGTTTTCCATTAATATTTTGCAGACTATTACATGGCATTTGGTGAATGATTAACTAATAATATTGTCATTAAATATTATTAACAAAACTTTTACCTTTTATAATTAGGTTCAATCCTTGGAAGAAAAGTAAGAACTCGATGCAATATGACGGCTGCAGACTTTTGAGTGGGGATAATTTTCTATAATGATGTATATTCTCTTATTCCTTTATAATTATATTTATATTATGATAGATATACCGTGTGAATATATATAACATTGATACTTTACATATTATTGGATGGATAAACGGTTTTGTGTGGTAATAAACGTAACTTTCTTTGCGGATACCCGCAGAGGGCCACTTGTGGGCGGTATTAATTGAGGGCAATGAGCTGGGGAATTAAAGGTCGGGAGGATTTGAACTAGGAATGGGGTTTGGATAAGGGTTAAGGGTGGGATCAGAATTAGGGTTAGGACTGGTATTTGAATTGAGGAGAGGTAGGTAGTGGTGGGTGATCCAATTTCTAAAAGTATCAAGAGTGGGACAACTACGTGGATTGGGAGATGATTTCACTCTTGGATGCTGCGGGGAATAATGAGCACTCGAATATATTGGTATGTGTGGTATTTTAGGTTGTGACTACCTCTAGTTATTCGTGTATTTGTTGGGTGTGCAAGTTTCTTTGTTTATGTCAACTAAATTGTTTGTGATTTTGTACATCATTCGTTGTCTGTGTATTTGTCTTCTTGTTGAAGTGGCTCAAGTTTAATTTCTTATTTTAACCTAGTGACTGGTGTAGTGTGTCTATAATTGCGTCTGATCCATATTGCTGCTCTATTTTGTGTGGACTCTAGTTTGTATATGTCATTGTTAGTGTGTGGATCCCAGGCGATGTCGAAATACTTTATGTTGGAATTGGAAGAGTATTTGCTTATATTTCGGATCACTCTTCATGGAAATACGTTAGGTTCCAATAATGTTTTAGTCTAATTACTTTCTCCTTTCTGAGCTATTATTTGCAGTAAAAAAAAAAATAAAGTATAAATATCAAACTGTATTGTATAGTAATTATGCTTATTGTTTCTGTTAGTAAGTTATCCAAGAAATGTATGATTTTCATTTAATTACTTAAGAAGTAGGTTTACTTTAATAGAGTGGAGACAGCGTCCCTCCAAGTTTTAATTCACATATGGTGGGCTAGTTATGCCCCACGTTAATGATGACCAGTCCCAAGGAATGAACTTACTAAGATGATAAATAAGAATTAAGAAACCTGGTGAAGTCAAAATTGAGAAACTACTAGAGACAAGAACGCCATGTAGAGGATGGGTAACTAGAGCCTCTAATACGTTAAAAGCGAGATTCTACAAGATCACACCCTCCCGTTAGTCAAATTGAACACGCCTTCGGAATACGACAAAAACTAACAGAGATAGATGAAGCTCAAGAAACAGTAGAATCTGAGATAGACGAAGACGAACTTCAGTAATATTTAGACAAAACTTATAACTTTCGACTCGCAAGTGCAGAGCCAAGGATGCTAGCCGAAGACAAGGTAAGGGAGCAAGCTGTAGCAGTAGCAGCAGGTCCTCAAGATGGTAGTGCAAGGGGAAAGTCTTCTGTTCAATATTAAGAAATCCCCAATGTGAAATTACCCAAACTGGAACTACCCCCTGTTGAGTGAACTCACCCAGTAGCAGTCTTTCTGGGACCAATATTTAGGGTTGCCAACCGTCCTTTATTTCAAAGGACAGTCCTTTATTCAGCTCTATTTGTCCTGGTCCTTTATTGACATTTGAAATTACACTGTTTGTCCTTTATTTTGAAATCGTTTTGACTGGTAGATCAATTTCCTGCTCTCAAGACGTGATTGCAAATGTGTTTATTTCTTGTAAGGGTGCAGACTCTGTCAACTAGTCCGCACAATACCAGAAGCACAGAGCAGCAGACAGCAGACCGCATAGCCTCATTTTATGTATAACTCAATTCTCCATTAAAAAAAGAAAGAAAAAAAAAGCGGTCATTTAGGGAAACACAGAAAATCATAAACAATGTTCCTAAATATGAGAATCACCACAAATAAAAAATAATAATAATAATAATAAAATAAAAATAAATAAATAGAGGAAGAAAAGAGGTGCCGTTAGACGTTTGGAAAGGCAATACCTCCGTCTATCAACTGAACTCACGAAGAACCAAAACAAACATGGCGCATTATACAAGGTAATGATGAAGCCCTTCACAAAATCGAGCCGTAATTTGTTATAAATACCACAAGAACAGTCAAATTTATGCGAGAATACTTCTTTGTCGCGGCTAGTTCCGCTTAAATTGTTTTTATCGGCTTAAGAAACCTGCACAGCGAAGCTATAGCGGTAATCCCCTACCACACTCCTGGCCAAATGGCCACTTCCGGAAGGGAGTGTGTGGTTGGACATTCCGCATAAATCATCGGGAATTTAAAATTCCCGGCTCTGTGCAGGTGGCGCAAGCGTCTACAACCCCACCTCCCCCTCCCTATCCCCTCCCTTCTTACTCGGCTGCACGGATTGAGCCGTCACTTCAATGAGAAATGAAGGCTTCGCCTGTGGGAGGAGGGAGGGACCCTAAATCTGTGCAGGTTTCTTAAGCCGATAAAAACAATTTAAGCGGCACTAGCCGCGACAAAGAAGTATTATCGGCTGAGAAGAAACCTGCACAGCGAAGCTAAGCATGAGACGAGGATAGGTGGGAGGAGAAGGTGAAGCCCAAATTGTAGTCGAGGACAGGGCTCAAGCCGTTATTACGTGTGTCTCGTATGGGAGACTATTCATCTTATCATTCAGTAGAGGGGAGACAAAAAGCATCAAGTACTTATATCGATATCAATATCAATATATATATATATTCATTTGTTTATTTTTTATAAAAATAATATTGTACAATTTACATAGTGCATAAATTCTATGTAGAATATTGTATCTTGCTCAGCGGTTCCTGGGCCTTCCCCTACCCCTCGGTCGCCCTTTGCCCCCCTTCTTTTGCGAAGAGAGGGGTGGAGCCGTTCCCATGGCGACACATGGGACAGGGGTGATCGAGTGGTAGAGATACCGTGTCTTGAAGGAAGTTGCTGATGCCCAGCCCCCGAGGTCCTGCACCCGTTCCACAGAGTGGGTGCGGAGAAATGCCAGCGATGCCGCGAGGCCTCTGATGTTGTGGGCGTGGGGGGCATGGCCCGGGTCGGCCTTCTCTATAATGCGGCAAAGTAGACGCGCCAGGGACCTCGGGGTTAGGGGGTTCCGAGATTTCGAATTGTAGAAGAGATGATCCTCGGACACCCCTTCCGTGCGTTCCACGTAGTCTTTAAACGCACGGACCGGGCACAGCGGGTGTGGGTTTCCTTCCTCCAGGAAGGATGGTATTCTGATAGGGCCAATCATGTCGTCCGCCTGCTCATTCTTGGCTAGGAATGTAGGTGATGGAGCGAGAGTTAGGGCAGAGCAGTCCTCCTCCAGGTTGGAGAAGGACTGGTGGCGGGTGATCGCCGCCAGCTGTGACGCCCTATAACCCGTAGCCAGGGCGAGCAGAAAGACGGCACGTTGAAGGAAGTGTTCCCCCTCCATGATGGTCCCTTCGAACGTCAGGTACTGCAGAACACGATGCAAGGACCAGGCTAGGACCGGCTGACGTCTCGGCTCTCTCGAGGCGCGGATTCCCTTCATTAGAAGGTTTCGCTCCCTTTGTGGCACTCTGATGTTCATGCCGAAGCAGAGTGGATCAGCGAGGGCTGCGGAGTGAGCCGAGATCGTCGCCGGTGCCCTGTTGGTGGTGTCAGCTAGCCAAGACAGGAAGTCCAGAACTGTGCTAGCGGAGATGGTCACTATCGCGTGTCTCCGAAGGTTGGGAGGGTTGTTGGATCTGGATGACGGTCGGGACCGTAGCGAAGACGCGGTCTGTCGCTTCCTGGTCGAACAGACCACGGGAAAGGGGAGCTGCTCTCACCACGCCCCGGCGAGCTATCTCCGGGGCCGACCGCGTTGCAGACTGACGAGCTGCCAAACGAGCCGCGGTGAAGGCCCTCGCTGCTGGGGGTAGGGCTGATGACGCCATGTTGGCTGTACCCTCTGCCACGGTAGAGAGTGCCGCCAGGGTGTGTCTGCATACAGAAAACACGCGAATCAAATTAGTAGGGCGAGAAGGATCCCGATCCCCGGAGGGTGTAATAAAGTCACATCGCTCAATTGTAGAACGTATAACATATGCGAGGCCGAGGTCGTTTCCGAACGACCTCGTCCTCGGGCGCTAGTCAAGAGGCTCCGTCCTGGGTGAAGACGCTACCTGAGCGTCTCTCGCCAGGACAGGCTGGACCCTCTGTATAGATTGAAATATCCCACTCACCTCAATTCTTCCCGCGGGAAGTCCTCAAAGCTCGTGGCGAGCGTCGTCAGCCAGTTCCTCATCATCGCGATTGCCGTGACGGTCGAGATGGTAGAGGCAAGGTCTTGTCTGGTCGAGGCCTCCGTCGTCAGCAACTTAGCCTCCGGTTCACTAAGTTGATGGGGGAGGGCGGGGTCCCTGCCCGAGTGCCATAAGCAATCGCGCAGGCCCTCCGGCGCGAAGGGTGGTGGCAGGACGACGGGGAATGATGAAGGGATATGCCGTCGAGGAGGAACCGTCTTGGGTTGGTCTTGGGCCCGCTCGAAGAGAGCAGGGATGTCTAAGGCCTTCTCCCCTTTCTCCTGCGGGAACCAGGCGTTTGGGGAGAGTGCTACCGCCGGCGAGTCCCCCGACCTGTCGACAAACATATGCCCATCAGGGTTTAAACGAGGGTTCTCCAGGAGAGCACCTAATGCGTCCAGAGTGTTAGAGGTGGAAATCCTGGAGGGCGTGGAGGCCGGGGCGGAGAGGGGTCGAATCTTATATAGAACCTTAGCCCCCTCCTCGTCGTTGGCCCACTTTAGGATAACGTCATCTCTCCTCCTCCAGCCCTCCGGTAGCGAGTAGTCGGGAGACCAGGCCACTAGCTTGTGGCCTTCTCCAAACGAGTACTCCCAGGACCGGGGAAGGTCACACCATGAGAAGGGGCGGAACTCAAAAGAGTCCGTCATGGTAGGAGGATAAGGTAAAGAAGAACTGTAGTGGTCCTCCACCCCGTCCAACCCGACGGACGTCTGATTGGGGGGTTCCTCCTGAGAGGGGCCTTCTAGTCCTATACCTGTCGCCGGCACGGAGGGGCGGAGGGAAGGACCAGGAGGGAGAGTGGGAGGGGGGGGGCTAGAGCCGTAGGTTCAATAGGAGGTTGCTCTGGAGAGGGGTGCGTTATGATTTGCGCGGCCTGAAAGGCCGGATAATGTGATAGGGCCGATTCAAGGACGGGGCCTATCAGGGACGGAAGGAGGGCAGCCACTTGGGCAGCCAGAGTTCCCTCTCCCCTCGTTTCGTCCTCCGGCTCCCTGCCCTTGTGGGATTTACGGCGAGGAAAAGGAGAGCGAGGAAGGGAGGGTGAGTTGGGGGGAGAGGCTGAGGAGGGTGGGGACAAGCTGAGCGTCCTGGACCTCGGTGAGGCAGACCTCTTTTTCGAGCGAGATTTCCTGCCGGGTTCACGCGAGTGAACTAGGGAGGAAGACGAGTTCGTGGGGGTGCTTGACAAAGCAAGCCGTAAGGGTTTTAAGGACCCTTGATGGTCGGATGTATGGGGCTGCCGAGAGGCCTGAGGACGCTCGGGGACACCATACTCCGCAACATCAGACTCGTCCCCTTGTACTCCGAGAGGCCCAGGTTGTGCACCAACGGAAGTCTCGGAGACATAGGGAGACGGATGGCGAGGGCGAACGAGGCCCAATTCCACGCCTAACGCTGGATCCGCCCACACTAGGGGGGGGGGTCGTCAGCGGATTTCAATTTCCGAGCTCTGCGCCATGCCTCCCGAAGGAGTTCGAGGGCAGCTAGCTAGCTTGGAACGGGTTTTGGGAGGAGCAGCACGAATCTCCTCAACCCGCGCTTTGCACACAACGCCAGCTTGTGAGAAACAAGGGGTATGGCGGGAGCAGAGGTCGTGGTGGCCGTCTGACGAGATCCTGGCTGTGCAGCCGGATTCCACACACAAGCGTTTGGTCTGAAAATAGAATAATGGTAATCATAGACGGGGTGTCCCAAAGGTGTCTGGACACAACACCGAAGGGGAAAAACTGCAGGAGAACAGGTAGAGCTCCCTACGAGAACACGAGCACGAGCAGGAACCAGACTTACCTGCATGAAAAGAAGGTGGGTTGTTGAGTGACCGACTCGTCTGGTTCCGCGATGCTAAGTGACGGCTCAATCCGTGCAGCCGAGTAAGAAGGGAGGGGATAGGGAGGGGGAGGTGGGGTTGTAGACGCTTGCGCCACCTGCACAGAGCCGGGAATTTTAAATTTCCGATGATTTATGCGGAATGTCCAACCACACACTCCCTTCCGGAAGTGGCCATTTGGCCAGGAGTGTGGTAGGGGATTACCGCTATAGCTTCGCTGTGCAGGTTTCTTCTCAGCCGATAAAACTTGTTATAGTAGTGCCAACATTTCATGTTATCAGATATTTGGAAAAACAGAATAGATTTCGATGAAAATTCAACATTCGGCTAATTATCAAACCTAAGTTTCTTAGGCCATTCATTCTCAAAGTTTCAGAAATTTGTAGAGGTAGTAGAATATTTGAAGTTAGAAGGAAAGCTTAAATTAAAGATGGATGAACTTTTTGATGAAGTAGTATTAATTCAAAGAAACTTCGACATTATCAAAAGCTCTGAACTCTCCATAAACTCAAAAACAAAAAGCAGATAGTGGTATTTTATTTTGAAAGCTATGGACTTTAAATGTATCAATGTTTTCAAAATAGTTTCTTTTGTACTATCAATTCAGACCATCATCTTATCATGAGAAACTTTTTAGTTTAATGTCATCGAAATGGAGAGATGAAAGGAACTGATGCTCTGTTGAATTAAGAATGAACTCATAAAAGATAGTTGCTTGGAATTCGCTAAAAACATCAAAGATGATACAAATTTTCTGAAGGCAGCAAAAAGCTAAGGCAAATATAGTTTTAAAAATTAAAATTCTTTGATCAAGGTAAAATAAATGTCTTCTCATTCTTGTTTTTTGTATTTTCATCTGCATTTAATATTAGCATCTATTATGATCTATAGCCAGTTAGATAAATATCAATAAAGTTTTTGTGTCCTTTATTGTAGCTTAACAGAGGTGGCAACCCTACCAATATTCCTCCCAGATAGATGCAATAGACCTTCCAGCGATCAGTAAATTTACGTATTTGTTGTCTTTACTAGAGGGAGATGCCTGGAACGTAGTGAAGGGACTTACCCATCAGTGCTAATTACTCTGTTGCCTGTGACCTGCTGAAAGAACGTTATAATAAGCCGGAAAGGATTGTATTTGCTCATGTCCAAGCCATACTTAATGGTCACATTAATGACGTCAGTGGATCAAAGGGCGTGGCATAACTGTGAACGTCACGTGATGAGATCCTGATTCACATTCACAGTTTAGAAGCACTAAGTGTCGCAGGAAAACAATGTGAGGTTTTTCGTTTACCCAGTGAATTGTGGCCAGAGTGAGCCAGGAATGGTGACGGTCATGAAAGCGATTTCGACTATTTGTTGACATTCTTATATAAGGAAATTTCCAGGCTGGAAAGATCCGAAGCCTTTAAGGGAAAGAAAAGTGGTAATGAAGAAAGGAAAAGTGAAAATAAGGATCAGAAGAAAGGGTCTACTCAGCCATAGCCCAGCATGCACATGTACACAGACAACTGGTCGAGTGGTATGGATACTGCCATTGAAGCTTCTGAGGAATTTTGTCAAACACGTAGCATTTTTGCTGGTGCTACCATGGATCTTACAAAACTTGTGTCTAATAGTTTGTTCATTAACTCAGTCACATGACAAAGTGGCCCTTATAAATAATGGTGAGCCTAACACTGTTGGGCATGATGTGGTGCAACTTACAGGACACTTTCTTCTTTGATAGCATAAGACCCGACCCTAGTGTAGAAGTAGTTTCTACTAAGCGAAGCATCTTTAGTTTGTTAGCTAAGGTATTTGACCCTTTAGAATTAATCATCCCATTTGGCATGCATGGCAAGACACTTTTTCAAGAACATTGGAAATTGAGTGTAACTTGGGACCGAGACGTATCAGTGTTGAAGTTAAAATTTCAGAGATGGTTCCTAAATAGCCAAAATTTGAAGTCCTTTCCTAAAAAGATATGTTATTCTACACAAGAAGCTTGGGGGAGTCTTTGTCAGGTAGAACTTCATGGGTTTGGTGATGTCTCAAAAAGGGGCTGTGGAGCATGTGTATACTTGCGAGTACCTGTAAAGAATAACTCATATATGGTGACATTAGTAGCCTCCAAGTCAAGAGTTGCACCCATAATGACAATTACCTTGCCGAGATTAGAACTTATGGGATCTCTTTTGTGTGTAAGATTAGTTAACTTTGTTAAGAATGCTGTGGAGCATATGTATAATAGCGAGTACCTGTAGAGAATAACTCATATAAGGAGAATGCTCTCAACTTATAGTCGGAGCAAGGAGAAATGACCGATAAGGCGGGGCTAGGAGATTTCCCGGTGTTGCCACACATGGGCATCCATGGCGAGAACGTGCGTGTGGATGCAATGTTTTCTGAATGCAGTGTGAGGGGGGCGGGGCCAGAGATTAGATGTAGCGGCAACGTCGCTCTCTCTTTTCCATATGCCATGTCTAGACTCGAAGAAATGAAACCTTTGTATAGAAAACATTGCTTTGATTTTTACCTCAGTGGTGGTGTGTGACAAAAATTATAATATAATCATATGTGGCAACATTATAAAATTATAAAATAGAATTATAAAATAAGATAAAATTATAAAATGATTACATGTGGCACCACAGGGGAACTCCCAGTGCTCCGACCTAACGGCCAGTTCTCAGTGCAACGGGTATAGTAATGTTTGAGTTATGTGTTGGACATATTCAAGGAGATGCTATACTTCTTCCATTATCTGGTGACCCATAGGATGTGGTCGGCAAAGCCAGCAGCGTTGCCACGTCTAAACCATCTCCAAAGAAAACGGGGGAGACACAGTTTTCTTTATATTTGCATGTATGACCGGTACAATTAAAGAGACTGAAAGCGGCCCGAAGACCCGCACTCAGCTTCTCTATGTAATTACTACACGCCCCAATCCCGCGGAAATTCCTAGGTCGGGAGGCGGGGCAACGTCGCCTGACCTGAGAAGCCACATCGTTTAACAAGTCTCCTCTTTTCTTTACATGTAAAACAATTACTCACATCACCTACCATTTAATGAAAAAATCAATATGCATTTAGAATATCCCATGTTAATATACTCGGGGTAGTGGACAGCTTCCGGTATATGGTGAATGTTTTGATTCAGTACGTGACAACACGGCAGACAACACCTTGTGGGTCACGAGATAATGTATATAGTAAAGGATTACAAAGACGGAGCATGCCGACAGACCTTTTGGTCCATATCTAGGTCGGATGTGAAACAATCATAATAATAATAAATTAATAAATACAAACTATGATAATGTAAATAACAAATGATATAAATGCATAGGTATAGTTAAATAACAAACAGGCAAATAGTAAATACTAATAAATTGACATATAACTAATAATAAATGAGAATCAAACAGACAAATGATAAAACAAAAAGAATAATATGAAATAAATTATAATCATTACAGCATCTTGCTTAGGTGTTTATCTAAATGATTCTTAAAGCTTCGAACTGAACTACATTGCACTACCAGTGCAGAGAATATATATTTTTTTGTTTTCATAGAAGGAGAGCGTCACGAAGCTTTGATAAAAATGAAAAAGTGCCTGAGGGATGTCAAGAAACTCTTTCCTTACAAATGAATCAACTTTGGGAACAGCCTAAAAAAAGAAATAGCCCAGTCTAAAACGGTCACCGTCTAAAACCATACGAAGACAGTCTTAGGCAAGGTCTAAATATACAGGTCAGACCGTTTACATTCTTCTGCGCAGCTTCTGACGTCATTTGGCTGAGTCCATTTTCTCTTTGTGATACACTGAAGAAAACTGTGAAACGCCAAGGAAGACAGGAACTATAATATTTTATATTATATATATATATATATTATATATCATATATATTATATATTCATATATATAGACAGGAACTATAATATTTTATATATATTTATATATATATATTTTATATAATATTTGTCAGAATATTACTAATTGCGTGGAGCTGTGCAAGCGAAGGCGACGTCATTTTCGAACGACGGACCAGTTTCAACTGACAGCTATAGGACCCGCTAACCCCACTTTGAACAGCCAGGTGACGTTCACGGGCCCGCTGCGCCAACTCCCTCGAAATTCGGTCGGAAGTGGTTAGACCTTATATTCTTAGATCTTGGTCTTAGGCACTTTAACTTACACCTTCTGGAACAACGTAGTGTGGAGTGATCTAATAAAAGTATTCAAATGGGTTAAGGGTTTTAACAAGGGTGATGCAGACAAGGTCATCATATTAAGACAACAGGGCAGGTCTCGTAGTAATGTTTTTATATTGGACAATTTTAGATTTAAGAATGAAATAGGGAAAGGCTAGTTTACTAATATTTTGGTTAACGAATGGAATAGGATTAGTAACTATGCAGTGAGTTCTGAAACTATTGCTTGTTTTAAGAGAAGGTTAGGTAGCTATATGAATGGGGATAATGATGGTAATGGACATGGAACTACTTAGTGTAGGCCTTATGATCTCTTGCAGTCTCCTCCATCCTTAAATCCGTATTAACAAGTCCTTGGGTAAGTCTGATTTATGGAGACAAACGAAAGCCGAGGCATGTAGCACCTTTCATGAACATAACAATTGAGTAAATACAATTGGTAAATAAACATACACGCACACACACACACGCACACTCGCGCGTGCGCGGCTTGGTGGTGTTGTAGTTAGCGTCGCAGGTTACCATGCTGATATACCGAGATTGATGCCTGATCAAGGCATGAAAGCTCTACAAACATGACAAGCTTTTATTGCAACCTTTGAGTAGTGTGAGTGTGCCTGTGTAAGGTCACCGCATTACCCACACCTCAGACTCTATGAGATCTAAGGGTAGTAGCTGGCGATCATGATCATGGGGAAACGTACACTCCTCCAGACGGGTGTCACTTGTCGATCACAAGTCCAGCACGGGATCACCACACAGCAGATGTAAAACGAAATGTTCTGTTCCCAAGAATTGACCTCCAGGAGAGATTGAGTGACCTGTAACCCCGACTTGAGAGTAAGTGACCTGTGACCTCAATGAGAGAGTGATGACCGGTGACCAGAGACCAGGCGAATCGGGTGACATTGTGGAAGTAAGGACAACCAAGCTGAAACGCGGGTTCTGTTGGTGGACACACTTATGAATAACAATGTGGTGGTATGAGCCTAGTATGTTAACAGAATCCCCATGCCACAATAAGCAAATTAACGGTTATTTTTAATTTAGAGGGAATAAGCACAAGGAGTACATTATGTCCCAATGTACAAGGAATGATAAGAACCCCTTTATTATATTTGGAGAACTACAGTGATTTAGGTAAAATATTAAGAGTTACAGCTTAGGTCTTAAGATTTCTTAAGAATTGTAGTAATATTCAGGACAAGGTGAAAGGCTCGCCCACCATTGAAGAGACTGATTTAACTAAATTCAAATATATTTTCGACATCCAAAGATAAGCGCTTTCTGAAGAAATCAAGTCACTTTTGAGTAATAAAGCTATTCCTCAGTGGTCTAAACTAAACAAATCTTACCCATTCACAGATGATAAGGGAACACTGAGGATAAAAGTGCGTCTTGAGTTTTCAAACTTATACTATGACACTAAACATCCTATGATAATTCCCAAGGGTCACTTTGCTAAGTTGTTGATTATACTCGTACTTCAGCACAAGTTTTTGAACCAAAAAAGGGTAGTTAATAAGTAAAACACATTAATTCTGTTTGGTCATCCCAAGTCAACTGGGTCATTATTGCAGACCAGGGCAGTTTGTGGAAAACGAAAGGGGTCCAGATCCGATAAATCTTCTTCACTCGATGTGAATTCACTTTCATTTTGCGTGCCGGCCAGGTTGAAGACCGTAAACAGCAACTTTTACGTCATCAGTATGCCCTAGCCGTGGAAAATGTAAATGCGACATTGAAAAGTTTGTTTGCTATCAGGCACTTTTAAGATCATGCTAGAAACGTGCATTTTAGTGTTCTAACTTCTAAGTTATATTTTCATACATGAAATAAAAAAAAAAAAACCTTCTCAGTTGACCTTTAAGGTTTGACTACCCTTGAGAACAACGTACAGTTCTCGAGAACTCAAGAATATTTTAATCCAGTAAAGTGGTGGTTCTCGTGTGCCATAATAATCTTTTTTTTGCTAATTGGGAAATATGTCATGTGTTGTCTTTAGTAATTACGTCTCTCACGATCGTTTAGGCCGAAAGCCGTGCTAATTTTCAGTCAGTACTTTTTGCCTATAAAAGTGGTCCATTATATGTCTATGGACAATACGTTCTAAATTTTTGCAGGAGACTGAGGTAATCGAGACAGTCCTATAATTGGATGAAAGGGTTCTGTCATCGGACTTGAAAACTGGTGTCATGTTTGCCAAATGTTAGTCACGGGGAAGAGATCCGGTTTGAATTGTCTATGAAAATATAACCTGCAGGACGAGAGCCAACACACCAGTATTGGCCATATGTATCCTGCAGGGTATATTGTCAGGTCCAGTCGCTTCAGATAGTTTTTGATTCTTTGGACGTTTATAACTAAAGGACGAATTGCTGGGTGTGGTGACGGTGGTATGTCCCAAAGGTCTGCATGTTCTTGTGTAAAGACGTACTGAAATTGCATGTTTAGTGCATGTGCTTTTTCATGTGAATGTGTAACCAAGGAGTCGTTGTGTAGTAATGTTGTAATACCGGTAGAGTCTTCTATGCTTGCTTTGAAAAAGCTGTACAATTTCTTGTTTTTTTGTCTGTTGTGAGGTAAGTGGCAGTGTAACTAGTTTCGGCCTATCGTATTTCTTTTTGGAATGTTTTCTGTGTGTTTCTATAGTTTTCCCATTGTCTTGTATCGTC
This sequence comes from Oratosquilla oratoria, assembly GCF_046742065.1. Taxonomy (NCBI): domain Eukaryota; kingdom Metazoa; phylum Arthropoda; class Malacostraca; order Stomatopoda; family Squillidae; genus Oratosquilla; species Oratosquilla oratoria. The sequence continues at coordinate 28,693,702 of NC_134794.1, read as the reverse complement.
GTATCGTTTTGTTGCGTTGTATGTTTTTACTTTGTTTCTGTGTAAGGTCTGTAATTGTCTACTGAACCAGAGTGGTGTGTAACCTCGAAGGGCTACACTGGCGGTTTTAGTCGTGTACGGGTGGTCTATCTTCGGAGACGTGGAGGACCACTGCCTGGCACCAGTCGTGTAACCCCGTGGGTGGCTACTCAGGTGGGAACGGAAAGTCGTGGACGGGCGGTCTTTCTTCGGAGACGTAGGGAGGGGTAGCGGACTGCCACCACCGATGCCGCCAGTCGTGAAATTGGTAAATGGCTACACTTGTGGCAGGGAATGTAAATCCTCTTCGGGCTTTCTTGATTTGTTGTAGTGAAGAGGTATTTACAGCATGAGGATGTAATCTCTTACGGTGAGAGTCCCCAGATACTCCCTCCAAGGGAGAGTTCTGCCCGTGTGGCGAAGCAGTCGCCGCATATATATGTGAATGTGCCTATTTTTGCATATTTAGTGTAAGTTAACTGTTAGATCATAGGTTTGGGGTTTATACAATACCATTTGTGTGTTCGTTGCATTGCAATTAATCTATATAGTATTAGTGAATATGTCTTGACATGGTGTATGGTTTGCAGTTATAATTATTTAGTTTGGTAGGTATAAAGAAATGTTTAATGATCTGTTTGACGACACTGTGTACTTGTTTCGGTAACTTTCCGTCGGGCGGTGGCGTGATGTGTGCTGTATGTTTGGGTCAGGTGTTTACAATTTGGGAATGTTGGGGTCAGCAAGATTGGAGGTATTGCAAGAGGCCAGTGTCTGCCGGCATCTTATTGTATACATGTGGATCTTGTGTCAGGCATATGTCATCGTAATGTTTAGTAATGGTATATGGATACAGGTGACAAATTTCGTGTGAGAAATTTCTTTGGTATGTGTTTGTACATAGCGTTTTGTAATACGTCCTTTAGTCTGATCCAATTAGATTCCACTGAATTGACCATCGTGTTGCTGTTCAAGAAAGTATTTTGAAGTCTGCTAAGTCTCGATATATGGCACTCACGTTGGCTCTATTGTATAATTAAATGTTCCTATGTTCTTGCTCATATGAGTTCTATTCTTATAATGGAATATTTCTCAACAAGAAATTTTCGGACACTTATAATGATAACATTTACTCACTTGTTTACTTGGTTTACTTGGTGATGTCTTTGGGTCCTTCCTCACAGTCGTGGTGGTCCACCGCTGCTGCCAGATCTGGTGTCTGTACAAAATATCCACTTGATCTGGTATGGTGTTAGAGGTATGCCTACTACATTTGCTGGTGTAGCCCGGTGTTGGGGGCTCGTCTGGCACAGATTCTAGGAACTTCTTCAGGCTAGTTTTAGGTTTGTCCACTGGCCAACCATTGGTGTTCCTTACATTTTTGGACAGTGCATTAAGGATTTTAGGTCCATCGTATACCAGAGTGGACACCGGCAGGGTTTTGACTCTTGGTGGGACTTTGAATGGTAGACTCCTTCTGGTGCATTTGCGTCCTGTCCTCTCTTTGGTTTTGGGCTGTAGGAGTTCTGAGGGTGTAGGGTCAGGCACTTGTTGCCTTCCAGATATAAGTGGCCATGTATCTGTCCTGTCTCCTTTGTTATAAGTATACCCCCAGCTCCCTCAAGCGGTCCCAGTAGTCAAATTACCTCAGTTCTGATATTTGTTTGATACAGGATCTCTCCACTACCCCTAGTGTGAGGTGATCACAACTGGCTATAGTAGCCCAGTGAGGGCTGTACTAGGACATTCCATAGGGTCAGCATTACTTGTGACTCTCTTGTGACAAAGGTTCTGAGGACCCCTCCAGCCATCCTTTTGGCTCTTGTAACTGCCTCTGCGAGGATATTGAGTAAGAACGGGGTAAGTGTTGCTCACAAACCCAGCAACATGCTGCACGGAGCTCTCACCAGCCCGGGGCGGTGTAAAACATCAGTTGCTCCGATTGCACAGCACGCTATGTGGGTGAAACAGGCAAACAAACTAGCACAATAGTACAAGAACGCCAAAGGGCAGTAAACAGAAAAGACCAGAATTCGGCGGTGTACAAACATACTGAACAGCACCAACACGAGTTCGACTGGCAAGGTGCAAATGTACTTTACAGTAACAACAGGAAAGGAGGAAGACTGTTCTTGGAGGCGTGGGCCACTAACGAAGACAACATAAATAGGTCTATCACACTCAATCCCATCTATGAGGGTGCGAGGGAGAAGTGGAAAAAGCCCGCGAACAGCGGCGGGGTAACAACCGGGTGCGGAGCGTAAATGTCCTCCCCCCTCCACCTTCCCCTTCTCCCCCTACCCACCCCCACCACCACACACTCTCACCCAGCACAGGACCACCGAACAAAGGGTTGCCACGTACCTCTCCTAAGGACGTAGTCGCTCGTATATTTACACCATGTGATCTTTGTATTCCATTGTAACCCCTGAGGGCGAGTTCCGGACAGGACGCGAAACGTCGGGAATAAATTACCTACTTATGAGTCTTGTGTTTCTACGTTTCCACCATTATGGTTCCCGGACTCCAGCTTTTTTCGTACAACTAGGTAAATACACACACACACACACACACACACACACACACACACACACACACACACACACACACACACACACACACACACACACACACACACACACCAAAGAAAAATTAAAGCCCACCCTCCACATTCTAGTTTTCTAAGACTCCTCCACAATGCTCAGTTTAACCGTAAATTCATGAAAGGTAACCATCTACTCAGGGATTCTGGGACCAATTATTTCTTTTAAGGATGAGGTTAAGGGTAAGATGGTGATCAACACTAATGTATATACATATACCAAAGGCCCTTTCTCTTTATAAGGGAGTGGGGTGACCACGTTCAGGCCACACACCCTTCACCCATTCAAATCCCAATTGTTGTTCTTTCCATACATGAAATCAATCACATACAATATTAGTAATACAATATAAGCAGTGCAAAAAATAGCAAAATGGCTGAAAATGGTATGGCGTAAAAATAATGTTACTTGTTCAACTCTGTCCTTATGGCCAAGCTGCGGTGCATAATGCAATGGGATTGCACGAAAAATGTTAACTACATCCAGCTGGGTCCCATGTTCCAAAAAATTGGAAACTATTTCGGTCACTCCTCTGGAAAAAGCGAGGTCTACAATCTATACAATTATCATATCATGCCATGTCACATTTTGTTATTTTCTCCAGACTTCACATGGTTAGTTCCGGGTAAAGACAATTTTTTGGCCTAGATATGGTTTCTATAAAGTGCAAAACTCACTTAAATAGGGTCCACCATTCAGCTGAGTGATTAGCTACATTTAAATCAGTACATGATTCAGTTTAATGTTGTGAACTCCTCCTTAGAGGATGCTAAGACGGTTCCCCTTTACACAGGACTTTGTAGCGTGGAATTTAATGAACCGTGACCTTGGTCCAACTCGCTTGCGGCAGAGTTCGAACCACCATCACTTTTACCTCCATACATATGTCAAAAGGCCTTTTTCTTATACAGGAATAACAAAAGTGTGCTGGTCTCACATTTGTTTAGTAGTGGGTTCGAATCCCGCACTCCTCTCCGATTCCCAACAGTGAATGTTGATTACCTGCCCAACAGTCCCCAAAGCGCCTATCAGGGCAAAGGTGACGGCTTCTGCCGCAGCCACTCAGCACCTCCTGGTGTGGGTTCCTCACCTTTTTCCATTCGCACTTCACCTACCCAACATCCATTCATCAAAATCCCGTTTGTTGTCCCTCCCATCCTAACACCTTAGAGATCAAGGCCCATCTCTCTCCCCTGCTACCCTGATTGGGTCAGACGCAATGCAGCGAGACAGCACATCCACAACAGGACCCAGCAATTGGAGCTGCTCTCCACTGCTTCATCATATAGCGACACCCACTCCCATCCCCACCCTCATCCGCTAAAGAATTTTATGGTACTTTACCTGTTACAAGACCAACACAAAGCTGTCATATACTAGTTGTTGAACACGATAACATTGCATCGAAGTACTGACGAAAGAATATTAATGACCTCTTCCTGGGCTTCAGCGACGGCTAAGTGCAAAAATGCGAGCCTGGCGACAGAGATCTGCCAGTTGATGCTTGATGGTCACAAGTCTTTTGACCCACAACTGCGGGCAAAAATTTATGATGGTGTCTTAGTATAAAACCAGCTCTGGCTGTAGGGTCTTGCTATTGGATAACTGTGCCTCACTGCATTGTTTTTGACTCAAACACTGTGATGGGGGACAGGGCGACCCTTCATCCCCAAAGTCAGGAGTGGTTGAATGGGCTTTATTAGTGTATGATGTGATTTGGCTTGCCCAATCCCCTTATAAAGGAGAAAAGGCATTTTGCGTGCGTGTATATATATATATATATATATATATATATATATATATATATATATATATATATATATATATATATATATATATATATATATATATATATGTATATATATCACACAGGAATTCCACAGTCGGAGAAAATAAACTTCGAATAAAGAAGAATCCTATATTTCTCAAGTTGACATTTGATCCCCTCAATCTCATGGTCCAGCATCAAACCGCCCGAAATGATTTGGCTCAGGTACGTAGACGATATCTTTTCGGCGTGGGATGACAGTTGGGGCCCATTTGAAGTGTTCCATGATAAATTGAACCAATTGACCCCGAATCTTAAATTTAAAGTTGAATGGGAAGAAGGACACCAAATCCCTTTCTTGGATATTTTGATAAGAAGAACTGATGATAATTTATTCTTTACAGTGTACCGTAAGCCCACCCACTCAGGGAGTTACCTTCACTTTATTAGTAATCACCCTGACAATGTTAAGAAAAGTGTTGCCTCTGGCCTTTTCTTGAGGGCTTTCAGGATTTGCAGTCCTCAATTTCCGGACCATGAGATTGAGGGGATCAAATGTCAACTTGAGAAGTTGGCTTATCCACCTTGGTGTCTGGACCAAGCCCTCAGTAAGGCTAGGGCCAACTATTTTAAAACTTCCGTCCCCTCAAATTTTCACCGCTCCTTTAAGGACATTTTAAAAATTCCATTCAATAATACCATCAGTTCTTCTACTAAGTTGTTTCCTCATGAACGTCTCACTATAGCCTATCACTATCCTAACACCGTGCGTAAGCAAATTGTGAACGTTCAACAAAAACCGAAGGAAGTTGAGTCACCAGGTGTTTATAGTTTGCCCTGCAAAGATTGTGATTTGGTTTACTTGGGTCAAACCGGGAGAGACTTGAACACTAGATTGGCAGAACATAAAAGGTCAATTAGGTATGGGCAAGAAAATTCGGCTGTATTTCTTCATGTCAAAAATAAGAATCATTTTTTCGATCGGGTTAAGGCCAGATTAGTGTTCAAGTCTCACTGCGGTTTCAGGAGGAAAATAGTCGAATCAGCATTAATTGAGGAATGCCCTAATATCAATATTTCTAAAGGGCAGTGGACTCTTGACATCATTTCACGCGCGGCAGTTAACAAACTGGTACGGACATTACAACCCCCCCTCTCCTCACCACCTCCCCTCCTCCACCACCTCAGTTTGTCCCGCGCCTGAGTGAGGTCATCTGTCCACATCCCTTCTCTTCTCTGGAGCTTATAAGTCCCCTCTGTACTCTGTCTTATGTACTTTCCTAAAGAGGGCTACAGTTGATAGCCGAAATATAGGATTCTTCTTTATTCGAAGTTTATTTTCTCCGACTGTGGGTTTCCTGTGTGTTATTTACATATATATATGTATATATATGTGTATATATAAATGTATATATATATATATATATATATATGTGTGTGTGTGTGTGTGTGTGTGTGTGTGTATGTATGTATGTATGTATTGTGATGGCCCACCATCTTCTGTGTATTCAAAATGTCTGTTTATATATAATATTCTGTATAACTATGTATGTACTGTAAATTGTTAATATACGTGTGGTTTTCCTACTCTCCTCCCCTTCGATCCCCTCCTAACTACTCGTCTGACAGACCCAGACTAGTTCTGTCCAGTTCATCCTTCTCCTTCCTCCCGTCCTCGCCAACACTATATATACCGCGTCCGTCGGCTTTTATTCCTTTTCTCTTCCTTCTTTTCTTTCTTTCTTAGTAATTAGCACGAGTTCCTACATAGATACTAATGGAAATACTATTACATCTTCCTACATAAACCTTAGTATTTAAATTTTCATCGTGGGAAAAATAAGAATTAAATACCCTTATAACCCAAACAAATCTGAAGACCAAAGAAGACAAGAACTGTGGAGAGCTGTAAGAAATGCTGGATTACAAGCTTACAAGTTGATCAAAGCGGGAAATGGCTTCAACGTAATTACTTCAGACGAGCAGTTGGAGAAATTCACAGAAACTCAAGTAAAAACGAAGTACCATAAACTCAACTTTGAAATCATCGATCTCCCAGAACTGAATACAAGCAGAACCTTGGTAATTACAAATGTAGATAAGTACATCGCCTCCTTCACAGATGAAGAAATCAAAGAAGACATCGAACAATCATATGAAGACACCTTGATCAAGGAAATAATAAGAATACCCAGAAACACACACATTCTGAAGATCAAAATGGAACACTCGAGAATGGTCACCAGATTCGTCAATAATGGTATATTAATACTCAGTCATTCCCCACACACGCACTTTCCAAAGACATCTACATACACATTCCACAATGTAACAAATGCTACAGATACGAGCACACACGAAAGCAATGCACTCTTCCAGACAACTACACAATTTGTAACAAACATCTGCACAACACAGAGGAACTCAGTGTAACACCAAAACTTTCAAATGCATTGCATGCGAAGGAAATCACTCAGCATACGAAGCAATCTGCCCAATAAATAAGGAAGGCTCACCATAAACAACTCCTCAAAGACGCAAGAAACAAAACAAACAACACATATGCACAGGCAACACGCGCCAGCACTATGACATCACCAATCACACAAAATAACACATGGAAAGCACCACCTATGGAACAAGCAGTAATCATCAACACAGCCATAATTTACGCAAGCATGAACGAAGCAGTTTCTCCAGGCACCTTCCAGAACACACTAGACAAAATTTACAAAATAAATGGCCTCCCAACAGTCATCATTCCAGAGGAAATCAGAAACACTCATGCAATACAAAACATGCTCAACAACCTCACTCTCCCTACAACAGCAACTACAGAGGAAAACACAGAAACAAGCAACATTGAACATCAAGAAGAAGAACCTCAAGCTTCTACCTCCTCATACACAAAACACACACCAAATAACTACAGACACTATTTCAGTAACAACTACACAGAATCTCAAGATCACTCAAACACATACAACACTCATAATAACTCCCAAGAAGACCAAACTAACAAAAGAAACAAAATAAATACACATTCAAAACGAAAACAATCAAAAACTAATAAAAGATAATAAAAACACACGTGATAGAACAAGTAACTATAATACAACATAACGTACTAAAATGGACATTCCACAGAAGAAACGAACTGGGCAACTATTACCTAAAGATATCTCCAGAAGTAATATTACTCAACTCCACATGCAAACAAAACATAAAGATTTGGAACTATAACACTCACACACTAAACACATACAATGAAGACAACGCTGGCATAGCAATTGCAATAAGAAAAGGAATATAATATAAACTGTTGGACTCATTTCAGGAGGAAGTTCTAGCTATAAAACTACAAACTCAAAAAGGACCAATAATTATTACCACCACATACATACACATACAATATTAACAAACACAAGAAATGGATTTTGGACTACAAACACCAAAACACAAATCAGACAAATCCAACAAGACCTAATAGAAGAAAGCAAAAAACTATACAACGAAACATGGAACAATTTAATGAACAAAATAAATATAAACACCAAAAACCCAAAACTTTTCTGGAATGGCATAAAAAGACAAACAGGTACCAACACAAATAACATACCATACATAATAGAAAACAACACAAAATACCACAATGACAAAGAAAAAGAAACAGCATTCCGCAAACACTGGGAGAATACATTCAAAATCACACCGGAAGAAAACATACAATTTGATCAAATACAAGAACAAAAAATATTAGCTCACTTACAACAACATTCACAAGAATTCATCCCACAAGATATAGTAGATCCAGATTAGACCCAGAAAAAACAATAACACAACCAATAATAACACAAGACATCAAAACCATAATAAAAACATGAAAAATAAAACACCAGGACAATCAGGAATAAACAAAATAATTTTAAAACATGTACCAGGCAGCATGTTAAATTACTTAACAACAACATTAAACGAAACATTAAGCCTAGGATACTTCCCAAACATATTCAAACACTCCACACTCATATTCAATTCCAAAGCAGAACAAACAGACAACAAACGTAGGGAACTACAGACCAATTTCTCTTCTAGAAGTACCAGCCAAAATATTCGAAAGAATTATTACAGACAGATTATATACTCACTTAGTAAACAACAACCAAATCAACCCAAACCAACACGGATTCACTCCAGGAAGAGGCACACATACAGCACTTGCAACACTTTATGAACACATCGCCAACAGCCAAAAACAAAAACAAGGATGCACTATAGTTTCAAGAGACATCTCAAAAGCATTTGATAAAGTATGGCACGAAGGACTCAAATACAAAATACAACAGATAAACTTACCAGACCCCATAAACAAACTTATATGCAACTACTTAGACAACAGAACATCAAACATAAAAATAGATTTATATATATAGGACCAACATTCAAATTACACAGTGGAGTACCACAAGGAAGCATCATATCACCGACATTATTCAACCTTTACACAAGAGACATACCAAGACTCTCACCACATTGCTTCCAAATACAATACGCAGACGACATTACACAAATTATCACCTACCCCAAACACAAAAGTAGAAAAATGTTAGCAAAGAAGACAGAAACAGGAATACAAATAATAGACACATACGAAAAGAAATGGAAAAGAGCCACAAATAAAACAAAATTCCAAGTGCTCTCCATTTCAGCACGCAAACCAACACCAATCACAATAGAAGGAAATAACATCTATAACTCTCTAAAAAAAATTCTGGAGCGCTCCCGATCTGAGTCGGCCGGCCCGGGGTGTCTGCGACTTCCATTGTGTTTCTGGGACACCCCGCCGGCCTAGCTGTAAGCATACATTTGAAAGTTAACGGGTTGGGGTTTCTGAACTACGGCCCCCTTCTCGGAGTTGGTTATCGTTAAATGGCTAAAGAAACTGAAGCTCAGAGAAAGAGGAGGATACGACATTTCTGGAGTTGGGTCACCACGAAGAAGAGCCAAGACAAGAAAAATGTACAAAACAATAAAGCGCTTTTCAACAAGTTAACAGCAGAGCACTCTTCTTTATTCCCTTCTCTATACGCTGATAACCAACGTTTCTGGTTGGAGAAGGACATTAAAGAGTTTCATCGGAAAACTCTGTCTCTCAACAAGATTCTTCGAGATAGTAAGGACTATGAATACGAAGATTCTCTTTTCGACTCCATTCCCTTATTGGAAGAAGCGATTAATGAAGAAACGTCAGATAATTTCATTAAGCATTACTTTGCGGGATACAAGAGTTATGCCAATAACGGAGGAAAGTGGTGCCATAAGACGTACCAGAAGCACTACCTTGAACGGATCTTTAAGAAGTACAAAGTGGCTGAAAAGAGGAACAAACACGCTATAAAGAAGGTCCAAAGAGAAACAGAACAGAAGAAGAAAAGAATACAGTTAGAAGCAGAAGAGAAAGAAAGAACAGAGCGGAGAAAGGAGGAAGCTGAACGAAAGAAGAAGTTAGCCGAAGAAAAGGAAAGAGAAGCTACAGCAAAGGCGAAGGAATTAGAGAGAAAGAGACTCGAGGCCGTAGAAGCTTCAAGGAGGAAAAAGGAAGAGAGGGAACAAAGACTTCTCGAGACAGAGACGTTTAGAGCCAATAGAGAAAATAACAGAGAGAAAATGAAGAAATACAAAGAGATACTAGCAAGACAAGAGAAAGGAATAATGTTAGTAACAGAAGAAGATAAGAAGTTACTCGAAAAAGTCCGGGAGGAAAAGAAGGAACATTGGGAAGGGGGGATAAAGCTTGAAATGACGGATTACGAAGAAGACACCTACGACGTTGTGGAACACAGCATTGGAAAACTTGGCGACGTAAAGTGCAAGTACTGTGATGCTTTAAGGTGGAAAAGGGAGACAGAGATAAAAAACGAAGAGTTCAAATCACTATTTGAAGGTGTTACCCCTCTTTCTAAAAGATTTCTTAAGAACACAATCGGGTTTAATACTGTCTTTAGTTTCAGTTCCTTTGCAACATCCAAGAAATTGGAAAATGCAGCTGAAAAAGCTATGGTGTACAAGATAAAGGGTGCTATATACCACAGAACCAGTTATGTGAGGCCAGAGTTATTAGTGGGAGACAAGGAGACTCGAGGTATGTTTTCGGACGAAGAAAAGTTTTCCAACGGAGACGTAAAGGACTTAACACGGAGAAGACCTAACGGGGTTGTCGATAACTTCCTAGATCTCTATTTCTATAACAGTAGAGAGGAACAAATTAGACTCAGAACCTATAAAGTCTCTAAGTTGTTTTTGGAAGCACCTATAAGCGAGGAGAAAAAATCAACTAAATCCAGAAGAGAAATAGAAGAGAGTACAACGAGAACGAGGAGATAATTCGTATAATATTCAACTACCTTCTCGAAAACAATAAGTGTTTGAGACAGATTTTGTCTGAAATAGAAAACTCCAGGGAACTGATAGCATTGCATATTGAAAAGCATAAAGAGATACCACAAATGAATCTCCAACTTAAAGCGGTTGAAAACTTTGAAACGAAGGAACATAAAGGAGTTTACCACCTTCCGACATCAAATGTGACTGTGGGTGGTATAGTGAATCTAGACGACGAGCACGATCCTCTTTTAATAAAGATAACCAGTCCCAAGAAGGATTCGAAATATAAAATTAGGTTTGTGGATCACACCAGTTTCTTTTATGATCCGTTCCAGTACCCTTTATTGATACCCAACGGAGATATGGGTTACACGTATCTTTTGCGGTCTCTGAAGGCTAACAAAGCTGGGAACGAGAAGAAGATTTCTCCGTGCGCATATTACGCTTCTATGTTTATGGAAAGAGAGAACTGTTTCACAGCTCTCTTTCAATGTCGAACACTGTTCCAGAGGTTCGTTATTGACTGTTACGTGAAGGCTGAATCAAATCGATTATATTATATCCGTTTTAACCAACATGAAATCAGAAAAGAGAGGTCCGATATTCTTAAGAGTGATTCAGCCCATAAAGGACAACGAGTGCTACTTCCTAAGTGTTTCGTGGGAGGCCCGAGATACATGAAAGAGAGGCAACAGGATGCGTTAAGTTTTGTGTCAAGATACGGTTCTCCGGATTTTTTCATAACTTTCACTATGAATCCGAAATGGAAAGAATTGACACTATACGGCGACACTATTAACGTCTGTAATCGTCCAGATATAGTTAGTCGTGTTTTTAAACTCAAGGTAGACCAACTAATGAGAGAGTTATTAACAGATAAAATATTCGGAGAAGTCTCAGCTCATTTGTACAGCATTGAGTGGCAGAAAAGAGGCTTGCCTCACGTTCACATTCTTCTATGGATGAAACGTAAAGTGACTGAAAATACCGTTTCGAGCCTAATATTCGCCGAGATACCCGACAAGAAAAAACACCCAGAACTGTATGATATTGTTACCACTAACATGATACACGGACCGTGCATAGGCTACGATGAAAGCTCCGTGTGTTGTAATGGGAAGAAAAACGATAGAGGGACGTGCCAGAAAGATTTTCCGAAACAGTGCCGTTCAACGATAAAATTCGGAAACAACGGCTACCCTCTCTACAGGAGAAGAGCTGTGGGAGAAGGAGGTTTCTCCTTTGTGAAAAAGTTAAAGGGACAGGAAGTAACTATCGACAACTCATGGGTGGTGCCTTACAACCCCTATCTTTGCTTGAGATTTAACTCTCACATAAACGTAGAGTGTTCAAATTCTATTAAGGCTATAGCGTACATTACAAAGTACGTCAACAAAGGATGTGACAGAGTTCTATTCACTAAAACCGAGGGAACCGAAGAAATCAATGAAATTAAGAACTTCACGGATGCAAGATTCGTTAACTCCAACGAAGCAACTTGGAAGATATTCAGATTCCCCATACACAGTAGTTACCCTCCTGTTATGAATCTGGACCTCCATTTAAAGGACGAAAACGAAGTATTCTTCAACGCCGATTCCTCAAAGGCAGACATAAAAAAGAAGGCAAACAGAGACACTCAGTTGACAGCATTTTTCAAATTATGTAGCGTTAACGAATACGCAGCCACCCTAACTTACAACGAAGTAGCTGCTTACTTCAAGTACAGCATTCCGAAATCATGTTGGGAGGAGAGGAAAGGTAACACTCACGCTATTGGAAGGATAAGAGCTGTAACGAACAAGACAGTAGAACTGTTCTATATGAGAATGCTTCTAACCCACAAGAGAGGTCCCAAATCCTTCGAAGACCTCAGGATGGTGGACGGTGTACTCTACGGAACTTACAGGGAAGCCGTTAAGGCTATGGGTCTTTTAAAAGATGAAGAGACTTGGAAACAGACTATCCTGGAGATAATAAACTACACAAATGACCGCAAAGAACTTCGTTCGACTTACGCTAGCATGTTAGTGTTCTCGGATCTAGAAGACCAGAAAGATATCTGGGAAGAAACAAAGGATCTCTTCTCGAGTGATTTTCTATATCTTAGAGGGTTGAAGGATTACAACGACGAAATATACCTCGATGCTCTTGACGACATCCAAGAACAAGTTTTCAATTGTGGAGGAGGAAACATAGTTCACTACGGCTTACCTTCTTCCAGAAATGGAGAAAAGTCTTCAAACGTGATAAGGAGGGAGAAAGCCTATAATTCTAAAGAATTGTCCGAGACAGTGGAGAGAGCTCTCCCTCTATTAAACAGAGAGCAGAAGATTTGTTACGATAAAATCATTGAAAGTGTTGGTTGTGAGACGGAAAACAAAAACAAAGCGTTCTTCTTAAGTGCACCTGGTGGGACAGGAAAGTCCTTCTTTTTGAATCTTCTTCTAGACACAGTTCGTTCGAAGAGTAAAGTGGCTTTAGCTGTGGCTTCTTCGGGTATAGCAGCTACTGTCCTTCACGGGGGAAGAACTGCCCATAATATGTTCAAGATACCACTGATGGAACATAACGAAAGAAAAACATGCAACATAAAGCACAAGTCCGAACTAGCTCGATTGCTTCTTATGTCTTCTTTGATTGTGTGGGACGAAGCAGTGATGGCAAATAAGAACACAATCTCAGCCCTGGATATCACTTTGAGGGACCTTTCCGGTCTTGATATTTTCATGGGAGGAAAGACGTTCGTTTGTGCTGGAGACTTTAGACAGATATTACCAGTTGTAAGAGGAGGAGGAAAGAACGACGAGTTGAACAGTTGTCTGAAATCAAGTTACTTTTGGCCTTTCTTTCGAAGAGTTAGAACTGATAAAGAACGTTCGACTTAAGAGTGAAGACGAAGAAAACATAAACTTTGCAGAGAAATTATTAGAAGTTGGAGAAGGAAAGTACAAAGAGTGTCACTTCGGAGAAGGTTTCGGGGTGTTAGTTGACAGCAGAGAAGAGTTAGTTGAAAGAGTGTACAGAGGAATGGGAGAGAACATATTTAACGTCTCTTTCTTTGAAAAGAGAGCTATAATATCTCCCACGAACAACGACGTCGAAATCATTAACGAGTTTGTGTACAATAAAGTGATTGGTAAGGAAGTGGTTTACATGAGCGTAGATGTCGGTTGTGAATCAATAGAAGGGATGGACGTTCAGGCGTCAGTTTTCAATTCTATGGATAGCCCTTCCATTCCTCCACACAAATTAAGGTTGAAGGAAGGAGCAATTGTGATGGTTATGAGGAACATTTGCCCTCCGAAAATCTGTAATGGGACTAGAGTTATGGTAACAAATTTGAGAAGGAACGTTATTGTTGGAAAGATTTTAACTGGTGTGTACAGGAACACACAGATCTTACTTCCTAGAGTTACTTTAGAGGCAACAGACACCCATGTAGCCTTCAAGAGATACCAGTTCCCTGTCAAACTCTGTTACGCTATGACAATAAATAAGTCCCAGGGGCAGACGTTTGAGAAGTATGGTGTGCTACTGGATTCATCACTATACGTAGCGTGTTCTAGAGTTACAAGCCACGATTCCCTCATAGTTTTTCCAGGATATACAAAGAAAGGGGAAGAATACGAGTTGAGACCTTGGGTGAATTGCGTTTATGAAGAGGTGTTCTGTGATGTGGATAAAAGTAAAGTTTCTTCTTTGGAGGATTTAATCTTTGAAGATAACTCTGAAACCTCAAGGATACCAGAAGAGGAACCCGATCAATCCATAGTCAGCATATCACGTTCTGTGTTCGAGAAAACAGAAGGAGAAGTAGCTGCGATGATCTTACCAGAAGAATTCTTCGAAGAAGAGAACTACTTGAGTCGAGGGGAAATGGAGGATAAAATTGAAGAAATCGAAGAGAAGATTGGAGAGAAGATTGAGGAGAAGATTGAGAAGATTGAGGAGAAGATCAGAGCTAAGGATACCAAAAACGAAGAAAGATTTGAAAAGATTGTCTACGAAATAGATGAGATTAAAACCATGTTGAAGGATTTCGTAAAGAGAAAGAATAGCAGCGAAGAAGAGGACAGCGAAGAAGAACTCACACCCAAGAGAAAAAAGAAGAAACTACATTAAATGTATAGTTCTAAGGTGTTTTAAGTAAAAGGCAGATGAAAATCTTTGGTTTTATTAACTTTTTTATGTGTATCATCAATGCCCGAAGGGCTGGGTGCGGAAGCACCCGCGGGCGGAGCCCGCCTCGCCGAAGGCCAAGCACACCTGGCGTAGCCAGGTCCGGCGGAGCCGGGTGCTTGTACCATTCAAAAAACAAATAATCACACTAGGAGCACGTATAGGAACACAAGACCACACATAAACACACGTATAAAGATAGCTGACAACACAAATAAAAAACTAAAAAGATTTAAAAATCTAAACACAAAAATCCAATTAAAACTATATAAGACACTAATAAGACCACAATTAGAATACCCTCCAATACTCAACACCACACTAAACAACACCACATACATAAAATTACAAGCTACACAAAACAAGATCATAAGAAAAGCACACAAACACACACCTCCATAAAACACTACAATGGAACTACTATACAAACAAGATAAAATAGAACCTCTCACAAGATGTCACAGACTAGGAAAGAAAACATGGAACAGCCTTTCAACCGTCAATCAATACTTTATAATCCATTGCAACAAATTAGACACATACAACATACCTGACCACTACTGGTGGCCAAGAATTTACCCTAAAATAAACACCAATCCACCCACACCAAATTACAGCTAATTCCACTCTACGCACACATCCAATAATAACATCAACTTCAACCTAAAACTTAATATAGTTAAATTGTCAATGTTAATGTCAATATTTATTTAGCGAGGAAACGTGTTAACCACACGTGTCGTCACTCAATAATATGTACCACACATCTTGCTTCAATCAATTCATCTTTGCTTCTTTTTGCTTTAATTAAATTCTTAATTTGCTTCAATTCAGTTCAACAGTGCATTTTGTAATACTAAGATAAACATTAAATCAAAGCCTAATTAAGACGAAATTGTCGTACATATTATCACCATGTTTATAATTAATTGTATATATGCATATATATATATATATATGTGTGAAGGTGTTTACACTGAATACACATGTATGTATGCAAAATAAAGGTAATACGTGCGATATAATAAAGTCAACAACTACCATCAAATAATAAATATCTAAAGGAGAACACCAAGGAGCAATTAAAATAACTAAATAGATAAATAAATAAAAAATAATAAATAACATCACAGACTCCCTGAGGAGCCGGCTACAAATCGCACTTGTTATCAAAAGATATGCATGTAACGACAGAGTAACTCCCACCCTCCCCTTGCAAGTGGATAAACCACTAATACCCCTTGAAATTCAATAACCTATATAAAGGTAAAAATAAAACATGCATATACATAAAAGAAAAAAAAAAAAATCCGAACGCACTCCCTGGTCAACCTCAATACGTCCTAGTAATCGGCAAGAAACCATGCAAGTGGGTCTGCCCCACTCTGTTCCACTTAACTTCCTTCATTTTCTATACTGTCGTCTTCTACTAACACCCCCCATCCCTCCTCCTTACACCCAGCTTCAAACTATCTATCCACCCCCTTTGTATTGTATATTGCCAGATAGACTTTTTTTTCGTTGGCTATTGAGGCGTAACTTCCCTCCCACATAGATTTCGCTCTATCTAATCCCGTTGTGTTCACACGTAACTAAACTGTATTCTCATGACTTAGTTTCGGTTCAGGTTGAGGAATTATTTGTATTATCAAACGTTCCAAATTGTCCATTGATTAATTTGTTGTTGTAAAGATATTATATTTGTTTTGTTGACTTTTGGTTATAAATTAAATTAGTTATTTATGTTACCTTCCGTTTGGATTTGCCTTAACTCCATCAAGGCCACTAAGTACGAACCCCTCCTAGACAGAAAGTCCTTATATCCTTGCGGAAGGCATAACAATATATATATACATATACATATACATATACATATACATATACTTATGTATATATATATATATATATACATATATATTGGTTGAAGTCAACTGCGCTGATAGATTTGACTATCTTCAAATGAAGGTTCTTCAGTTTATAAAAGGATTCCTTTTCTTCGTGGTGCAGAGTTTGTTCGAAATCATCCATAGTGTAAAGAAATGCGGTGATGTGTGCCGACAATTTTTATTCTTGAGGATGTAACAGTGTATTTGTTCAACAGTTTCACACTGTTACATCCTCAAGAATAACAATTGTCGGCACACATCAGCGCATTTCTTTACACTATGGATGATTTCGTTCATAATCTGAACCACGAAGAAAAGGAATCCTTTTATAAACTGAAGAACCTTCATTTGAAGATAGTCAAATCTATCAGCGCAGTTGACTTTAACCAAAATTGCCTTCTCGAGAACCTGTGCCCCAGAAATATATATATATATATATATATATACATATATATATATATATATACATTTATATATATATGTATGTATTTATATATATATATATATATACATATATACATATGGTATGGAAACCAGGTTCCCTCTAATATACTTTACATTGCAAGTCCATTTTTGGAGGGTTATGTTTATTTTTGACAAACCATATCACCTTAGAAATCAAATACCAACCTGATATAAAATGGGCACTACAGAGTCTTGTGTACTGAGTTGGCTCCCAGTCTTTCATCTTCAGAGCTGCAGTCCATCTATCCCTTCTCTCAGTCTCAGCAGGGAGACGATAAAATGAGAGGTGTGGACACTTGTCCTTCCTGTTATTGCAGCTAATAGCTACATAAAGGATCCTAATTTTTTATATAAAACTCCGAACTCTCTTTAATTATTCCTTTTTGTATCTCGCGTTAGACGTCCAATATGGCCGACCCCACATTAGGCAGGTGACTTGTGACGTCACGTGAAAACCCTTAATTATTAAAAGAAATACCCATATTATTTTTTACCGTGAACACACCCGCACACATAAACTAAAAAAAAAAAAAAAAAAAAAATGGAGAAAGACAGGACCATTCGAGGGTAGCTCCTATCCTGCACATTATAACTCAGTAGACACGCGCGCACGTACACACATACAAAAATATCAGTTATACCCAACAATTGTTGGGAATTCATACTATATCGTCTACTAAACTGATTGTACTTCCAACCAGAAACGCCTGTACCATTTCTCTCACCAGAAGTTTATCAAACATCTTGCAGCACTGTTCAATTTCACTTATAAATTGTAATCATGATTTGAATTAATTATACTCATTTATAATATTAAGCAGAGGTGGGCGCGTTCTTCGGTGTGTTCCGCTTTAGTTTGGCTGCGGTTAGCGCTCCCAAACTACTAAAACAATATAGTTGTCGGTATAGTATATGGCTTACCTTTTGGATGCGGCCTACCGGACTTTTATTTTGGTATGAACTTGCCTCTTAAGCTTTAATTGTTTGGAAGCATTAACCGCGGCAAAACTAAATGGAATGCACCGAAGAACGCGCCCAGCTCTGAATTAGTTTCTATTCTAATAATAGCCGATTCGAATCTCTTAGTTACCCGTGTACAGTTCTATTTGTTTCCATTCTCTATTATCCCAAGGATTACGAAAGAAAACGGGAAGTTAAATTGTACCAAATATAAATATTTCTGATAAACGACAGAATTGACCATATTTCAAAACTATTTTAAGCAAAATAAATTAAGAAGAAATTAGATAAGATTAATGCAAGAAATTGGAATTTAGAAGAAATTAGATAACGTTAAAAGTCTAAATTAATTAAGTTTCTGTAACACACACACTAAGAAATGAAGTCACACTGAATACTGATAAGAACAAGACTGGAATACGCGGCGACACTATGGTCACCCATTACCAAAAAAAGAACATAAGAAAAAATTAGAGAATCCAAAAGAACAACTACGAAGATGGCCCCCATACTTTCAGAACTGTCATACGAGGAGAGACTGTCAAAACTAGGTTACAGACCCTGGAACAGAGAAGAGGAAGAGGAGACTTGGTGACCATCTATGGAATCATGAGAGGTACAGAAATCCTTGATAAAGAAGACTTACTAAATTGGGATACAAGAGGACATGGAAAGAAACTCAAAAAGGACAGTTATAGAAGAGGCCTGAAAAAGAAGTTTTCCCCAAAGAGTGGAAACAAACTATGGACGTATGGAACAAACTGGACGAAATGATAGTGTGTACAAAAACCATACACGAATTTAAGAACAATTAAGATACTATGAGATACAAAGACGGCATACCACTTCCCTTAAGATACAACTAGGTAAACACACACACACACACACACACACACACACACACACACACACACACACACACACACACACACACACACACACACACACACACACACACACACACACACACACACACACACACACACACAAACGGCTCGGTGGTTGATTGGTAAAGCACTGGCCTCACAAGCCAGAGAACCGGGGTTCGATTCCCCGGCCGGGCGGGGATAAGTTGGGTTTGTCTCCTTTCACGTGTAACCCCTGTTCACCTAGCAGTGAATAGGTACGGGACGTTAGTCAAGGAGTTGTGACCTTACTGTCCCGGTGTGTGGTGTGTGAGTGGTCTCAGACCTACCCAGAGATAGGCAAATAATGAGCTCTGAGCTCACTGCCGTAGGGTGGTGTCTGGCTGTCTCGACAGAGACTGCAGCAGATCCGAGGTGAGGTGAATACACACACACACACGCACGCACGTACACACACACACACACACACGCACACACACACACGCACACACACACACACACACACACACACACACACACACACACACACACACACACACACACACACATACACATGTCGGTCGAAGTGACGACGAAGGGTGCTACCATAGCGTGAGGTCTACTGCCATATGTCGCCTACCCAGGTGCAGCCTAAGGTCAACCACGTGATCCGTGTTCCCCCTGGACCCTCCCCTCACCTGTCCATCAAACATGTGTCCTGCCCAAATACATAAAAAAAAAAAAAAAAAAAAAAACGTGACCTCTCCACGTAACCTGACCTAACCTGACCTATTTGTGTCATTCTTAAAAGATGTACGAAGTGTGTATCGCTGTAATAAATGTATGGAAATATATGATAACATGTTTATTTTTACATTTCTTCTTTTAATATGGATCTAATTAGAAATCCAATTATCTAAGTCATTCCTTATTTGTTACTTCTATTTCTTTCATAGGGGGGACTTTCTCTTTCCATTCGATCTCTTCAGGTTGTATGTTCTCCCTTGTAAACACTGATTTAAAATACTTGTTCATAATTTCCGCCATTTCAATTTCCTCTGTGTATTCAACTCCTCCTTGTCTTAATTTCTCCAAATCTTGTTTGTTTTTCAATTTGTTGTTTACAAATCTGTAAAATAGTTTTGGTTGATCTTTAAACTTTTCTATGACATTCTTTTCATATTTTCTCTTTTCCTCTCTGCACGTTTGTACATATTCATTTCTATAACCGGTATATATTTTCCATTTTTCAGGTCTTCTGTCTTTTTTCCATCTGGTCCAAGCTTTGTCTCTTTTGTCTTTTAACTTTCTACAACTTTTATTGTACCAGCATTTTACATATTCTTTTTCTTGTTTTTGTCTTGGGACATACTTTTCCACTCCTTTTTTATATTTTTTTGTCAAAATATTCCATTTCTCTTCCACTGTTGTTTCTTCTTTGTATATTTCTTCCCAGTTTTCTTGTTGAAAGAATTCTCTTATTTAATCAAAGTTTGTTTTTTCATACATCATTCTTCCTTTTCTATATTGTTCATTTCTTTTCATGTATTTTTCCTCATTTAGTTCCAGTTCAATGAATATGTGGTCACTTTTACTTATTGGTGTTTTATACTCAATCTTGTCCACTATTCTAGGTTCAGATGTAATTATTAGGACTAGTCTCGATGGTTCTTCCTCATTTCTATACCTAGTGTTCTCCTGTATCCACTGTGTCATTGTATTGTCAGTAATCATCTCAAGTAGAGCGTTTCCCCATGAGCCGTCTCCACCCTTTACTGTCATCTCTTCCCAGCAGACTTCTTTGCAATTAAAGTCGCCCATCATAATTATTCTTCCTTCATCTTCCATTGTCTTATTTAATGTTATCTTTGTGTCTTCTAACATACGTTTATGTTCAATCTCTTCCCACGAGGCTGTTTTCGGAGGCACATAATTTATCACAAACTTTCTGCTCTTCTTATCTCTGTCTTCCACTTCGATCATAATCATCTCTACTGTATTCTTTCCATATGTGACACACCTCACGTTTATATCCTTCTTAGTCAGGAACATAACTCTAACCCCTTGCTTTGTCTCTCTGTTTCTAATCCAATAATCATATGCATCATTGCCTACACTGTTGGGTGGTAGTGGACCTTTTAATTTCGTTTCTACAATTCCCATTATGTCCGGTTATTTTTCCTTCAAATAATCATTCAGCTCATTCAATCCTGTTATTAATCCATCTATATTTGTGTAAGACACTCTTAGTTTTCTGCCACTTCCATTGTGTTCTCTGTTTCCCTTTTGTTTTTCTCTAGTATGTCGAATTTCCACACTTTCATATTCACTACTCTCCAATAGAATCTCTCTTTTTCTGACTCTGTTCTTCTCTCGTTATTTTCCTTAGCTTCATGTCATTTCTTTTTTTCCTCCTCTCTTTCCTCTTTATTCATTTCCCTTTTTATCCATACCTTTTTATATTGTTCACTTGTTGCTAGTTTCCCTGTTTTTGCTAAGATATTCTCTGCCGTCGTTTGTGACCTGAATTTAATCTTAATTGGTCTGGTCTTATCTGTACTATACTTTCCGAGCCTAAACTTCTCTTCGATTTGTTTAATTATTTCTGGCTCATCTTCCTGAACTAATTCAAGTAAACTTCTTACTTTTTTTTTTCCTCCTTGATTCTTGTGGCTCTATCTGGGTTATGTTTCTCTTCCATTCCTAATATAATTATACATTTCTTTTTATCTGCATAAAGGTTTTGATAAATTCACTAGAAGAATTGTTGAATCAGCATATATTTCAACTAATAATTCATCGAATCATCGAGGAGGGTTTATCAATTTAGTTAAAAAACTAGTATTTTAATTCTAAAACACGCCAGAAAAACGACCTTTCCCAAGTGTCCGAAAAGGTAATTAGATTTAGTACATAAACTTCAATTGCAGTTCTACATACACTCTCTGAAGAAGTTCTACGTGAACGAAACGTTAGAGTGTTTAGGGTTCCGAACCTTCCCCTGTGTTTATGTTCTCCATCATCCAAATAATTTGTCTAAATTACTTATCCATATATATATATATATCCTGTTAGATAACCCTATTCAGCTGAGGGGAATGCCTGCCACAATTAATTTTGCGGAATTTTTTCTTATTGTTTATTTTTATTTATGTTATTTTATTTTATTTACTTTCCATGGTTATAGGTTTTATTTGTACTGACTGTACGTTTAATAGCCACCATAGTACATGTTCTGATTGACGAATTTCCTGTTTCTAGGTCTTGACTCGTACTGACCTTGGTAATGACCTCGGAAATTATTCCAATATTGACATTGACCTCTGTTAGTTTGGTAATGCTGCCACTCGTATGAACTCGTATTGCTTTGACAATTTCCGTGGGAGTTGTAAGAGAACGCGCGGTTGTCGTAACCCGTCTTTGCCCTGATGTTGTTACTTCCCTTGGCATTTTGTGTCTCCCTTGCCTTTGGTGCTTGCCTTTGGTGGCTTTCAGGATAAGGACTATCATAATGGCATTGGCAGCGTGAACGATCATGTCTTGTTCGACAGTCGTTTCTGTTTGTGTATTGAACTTGGTCTCTGTGACCGCGAGTTCGAGTCTCCCGATTACGCTGATGTCCGCCTCTGTGAGTGTTTCTTTCCGAAGAAGATTGCGCCATTTTCCTTTTCGCCATTTTCTGGAGCGAGGTCTTCGATATCGCCTCTTTGCCAGCTTGCTCTCCCATCACTTCGGCGAGATGGATCTTGTACCTCAAGGCTCTTTGTTGTTTGCGAGAAGGTTCGGCGGATTGAAGAGGACCTTGTCTTGGTACTTTCGGGGGCGAAGGTTCTCGTGTTTGAGGACTTTTGGGTGCGAGATCGCGGGTTTCTTCGATCTCTTGCTTTCCCTTTTGTTCCTCACACGTTTCTGGGAGCTCATTAGAGTCTCCATCGGACACAGAAGTAGGAACGTCACTTTGACAAACGAAGCTGTCGTTTCCAGTAACGTCTTCATTCCCGTTCGTCACTTCGCTGCCATCGCAAACGAGCATGCAAGTCTCGTTAAGCTCGTGGTTGTGATCTGTGACTTCTGTTTCCTGTGTGCTTCCCACAACCGAAGTCTGCTCCAAGGAGGAAGAGTCTCCTTTGGTGCTCGAAGTCCTCTCTTCGACTTCGGGAGCTTCTTCTTGCTGGCCTGACACGGACTGGAGCTCACCTTGCTCCGAAAGGTCTTCTTCTTCAGTCGCTCCTGAAGCCGTCTGCTCGGTGGCTCCACAGGAGCACAGGCTTCCCCATGCCTTGAGGCATCTCTTCAATGCCGCTCGGAGGGCCTTGCCGAGGGCGTGAACGACGCGGGTGTTCATTTTCAGGCGCTCGAGAAGATCCTCCGGACGTTCTTCTTTTGTTTGAGAAAACTGCCGCTTCCTTCATTCTGACAAGGTTTTCGAGTCAGTTTGCGACAAGTGATTCAAAAAATACGTGCATCAGCGTAGGACCTGCGGTTGTGATTTGGGTGGGAAAAGATGTTCTGTTTTGGTGTAAAATGTAGAGCTGTAGACCATTAATGACCAGGAAGAGGTGAAGACGGGCTTTCGTGATTTAATTTCAGGCCTATAAAATAACACCAAAGACACTCGTGCATGTAAATATCATTGTAGTCGTCTGCAAAAAAAGATCACACATATATATACACATTAACCTATTATATACGCATATACATATATACGCATATACATATATACGCATATGCATATATACGCATATACATATATACGCATATACACATACGCATATACATATACGCATATACATATATACGCATTTATGCACATGCACGCACACACACACACACACACACACACACACACACACACACACACACACACACACACACACACACACACACACACACACACACACACACACACACACACACACACACACACACACACACACACACACACACACACACACACACACACACACATATATATATATATATATATATATATATATATATATATATACAGATATATATATATATATATATATATATATATATACATATATGTTGAAGCATTGAGGTTGGTGAAGGTGGGTGAGGAAGACATAAATCAGAGTCCAAGTTGATTTCTGACTAGTTTCGCACATTACTTCTCTGAAGAAGCCTATTTGTGCGAAACTAGTCAGAAATAAACTTGGACTCTGATTTATGTCATCCTCACCCACCTTCACCATATATATATATATATATATATATATATATATATATATATATATATATATATATATATATATATATATATATATATATATATATATATATATACATATATATATATATATATATATATATATATATATATGCTCATATACATATACGGATATACATATATACGCATATACACAAGCATATACACATACGAATATTCACATACGCATATACACATACGCATATACACACATACGCATGTACACATACGTATGTACACATACGCAGGTACATATATATGCATATACATATATACATATATACGCATATACATATACGCATATAACTATATACATATACACATAAAAATAACCGCACATACATATACGCATATACATATATACGCGTATACATATATACGCATATGCATATATACGCATATACATACATATATACGCATATACTGTACATATATAGGCATGTACATATATAGGCATATACATATATACGCATGTACGCATATACGCACATATACATATACGCATACACACATACGCATACAAACACACGCATATACACATACGCATATACACATGCGCATACACATACGGATACCCATATACATATACTCATATACTTATACGCATATACACACATACCCATATACACAGGCATACACGCATAAGCATATACACATACGCATATACACACTCATATTCACATACGCATATACACACATACGCATATACATAAACATATACATACTTATATACGCATACACCTACTTATACACTTATATACATATACACGCATACGTTTATACATACGTATATACATATACGCATATACATATATGCGCATATATATATATACATACGCATATACATATATACGCATCTACATATATATATACGCATATGCATATATACAATATACATATACGCATATAGATATATATGCATATGCATATACATATGTACGTATATACATATATACATATACGCATATACATATATAAGCATACATATACATTTATAAATATACGCATATACATATACGCATATGCATACACATACGTATATACATATATTTACATACATATATACGAATATATATATATATATATATATGTATATATATATGCATATACATATATACGCATATACATATACATATATACGCATACATAAACATATATACGCTCTCACATATATACATATACGCATAATTTATACATATAAGCATACTTATACACATATATACGTATATATATATATATATATATATATATATACATACGCATATACATATATGCGCATATACATGTATACGCATATACATACATATATATGCATATACATACATATATACGCATATACATACATACGCATATACATAAATACGCATATATATATATATACGCATATATATACGCATATACTTATATACGCATTTATGCACATAAACGCGCACGCATACACACATCTATATACACACGCATATACACACATACGCATATATACGCATACGCATATACACGCACACGCATATACACACGCATATGCACACTCACGCATATACACACACACGCATATTCACACATGCATTTAAACACACACGCATATACACACACGCATACACACAAACGCATATACACACATGCATATACACACACGTATATACACACACACGCATATATACACACGCATATACACGCATTCGCATATACACACATTCGCATATACACATATTCGCATATACACATTCGCATACACACATTCGCATATACACATTCGCATATTTACATACGCATATACATATACGCATATACATGTACATATATACGCATATACATACATATACGCATATACATATATACGCATATACATATATAGGCACATATATATACGTATTCGCATTTAAGCATATACGCACATACACACCCACCCATATACACATATACGCATATACAGTACACGCATACGCATATACAAGGAAAAGCATATGGAAACACGTATATACATATATACGCATATACATACATATATGCATATACATATACATAAATACACACACATATATACATATATACGCATACATATATACATATATACGCATATAGATATCTACATTTTTACATACATATATACGCATATTCCATTACATATATATTCATATACATATACATATATACATATACGCATATACATGTACATATATACATATATAGGTATATACACACATATATATATATATATATATACATATATACATATATACGCATATACATATATATGCATATACATATACATATATACGCATATACATACATATATACGCATATACATACATATATACGCATATACATATGTACATATATACTCATATATATATACATATACATATATACGCATATACATATACGTATATACATATATACATATCCGCACACATATATACGCATACATATATACATACAGTATATACGCACATACATACATATATAAGCATATACATATACTTATATACGCATATACATATACATATATACGCATGTACATATATACCCATATCCATATATACACATATACATATAACGCATATACTTATATACGCATATACATATACACGCATATATGTATACATATATATGCATATACAAATATACGCATATACATATATACATACGCATATACATACATACACGCATATACATACATATACGCATATACATATATACACATATACATATATATATATACACATACATATATACACATACGCATATACACATACCAAGGACTACTGTTACACAGGACGTGAGCACCCAGATCCCTGGGTTCGCTAGCGGAGGCCATTGCTTTCTTTGTAACCTAACATTTTATATTGGACAAATGTATCAAACTAGAAACCTAACATTGTATATAGGACACATATATCAACTATTGACTTATTCAATGCAGTATAAGTTCATATAAACTTTTATAGTGATATAAGAAACTATCTTTAAGGCAGTGTTATGCTTTGAAATGCCAATTTTCGCCGGACTTAACAGGTATTATTGTATGAGGTTAGTGGACACCAGGGTTGGCTTTTTTTTTTTTTTTTATCTTTTTAAAAGATATAAAAATAGATTTTTTCATATAAATCAGAATTTTTTTTTTTTCAGATTTTAAATATTGTGGGATTGCTATCTGATATGCTATCTGATTGCTAAAGGACATTTTTAGCATATCAATATAAGGAGGAGTGTTATATAGACTTGCCACATGTATACAAGGAACGGTATAAGCCGTATGTGAGGAAAGTATGCTCAGGTTCACTCGATTCCTCACACTGTATTCATTCATTTATTCATTTATAAATTATGCAATATGCTAATATTTTCTATTTTCATTTTAGGATCTGTATTAACTGCCTCAATCCCTTCATCATCGGCTCCACTTGAATTATCTGCAAACATGACTCCACCATTAAAAAGGTCACTATCAGACTCCTCCAAAGGCACCACTTCTGCTAAATCATTTTCATCTAAAAGAAAGTCATCAACATCTCTGGACAGCTTTATCATAAAAACTTCAGGCTCTCAAAAGGAAAATCTTGACAAAGAAGTTGCAAGAATTATATCTGCTACAAATTCACCATTTCGTCTTGTTCAGCATCCTCAGTTTCTCAAGATGGTTGAGAACCTGAGGCCAGGTTATATTCCTCCATCCAGAAAAGATATTGCTGATAAGTACTTGGATCTTGTGTATGAAAAGGAATATAAAAAGTGTGCAGATGACCTGAATAATGAAACTGTATGTCTTTCATTTAATGGGAGGTCTAACATCCATAATAAGCCCATAATATGTGTCACTCTAACAACATCCACTTGTCAGATTTATTTAGGTGACACAATAGACACATCAAGGAAACCTCACACTTTTGAATATCTTCTACAACTTGTACAAAATACGATCAAGAAGGCTGAACAAGATTTTGGTTGTCACATTGGAAGTGTCGTGACAGACAATGCAGCAAATGTCGCCAAGATGAGAAAACTCTGAGCATACCGTCCTCACAAACGGCTTATACCGTTCCTTGTATACATGTGGCAAGTCTATATAACACTGCTCCTTATATTGATATCCTAAAAATGTCCTTTAGCAATAAGATCGCATATCAGATAGCAATCCCACATACTTTAAAATCTAAAAAAAAAAAACTATTTCAATCAAATAAATCTGATTTAAAAAAAATATATATATATTTTATATCTTTTAAAAAGATATAAAAAAAGCCAAACTGGTGTCCACTAACCTCATACAATATTACCTGTTAAGTCCGGCTAAAATAGGCATTTCAAAGCATAACAGTGCCTTAAAAATAGTTTCTTATATCCCTAAAAAAGATTATATTAACTTATACTGTAATGAATAAGTCAATAGTTTATATATATATGTCCTATACACAATGTTAGGTTTCTAGTTTTGTTATATTTGTCCAATATACAATGTTAGGTTACAAAGAAAGGAATGGCCTCCGCTAGCGAACCCAGGGATCTGGGTGCGCACGTCCTGTTTAATAGTAGTCCTTGATATATATATATATATATATATATATATATATATATATATATATATATATATGCATATATATATATATATATATATATATGTATATGTATTTATTTATATATATGCATGTATATATATATGCATGTATATATATGTATATATATATGTATATATATACATATATATATATATATATGTATATGTATGTATATATATATATGTATATATATATGTATATGTATATATACATATGTATATATATATATGTATATATATGTATATGTATATATATATATATACGTATATATATGTATATATATGTATATATGTATATATACATGTATATATATATGTATATATATGTATATATATGTATATATATATATGTATATATGTATATATATATGTATATATATATATGAATATATATGTATATATATGAATATATA
This sequence comes from Oratosquilla oratoria, assembly GCF_046742065.1. Classification (NCBI taxonomy): domain Eukaryota; kingdom Metazoa; phylum Arthropoda; class Malacostraca; order Stomatopoda; family Squillidae; genus Oratosquilla; species Oratosquilla oratoria. Next base: position 28,664,390 of record NC_134794.1, on the reverse strand, counting down.
TGTATATATATATACATATATATATATATATATATATATGTGTGTGTGTGTGTGTGTGTGTGTGTGTGTGTGTGTGTGTGTGTGTGTGTGTGTGTGTGTGTGTGTGTGTGTGTGTGTGTGTGTGTGTGTGTGTGTGTGTGTGTGTCAAGGACTACTATTACACAGGACGTGCGAACCCAGATCCCTGGGTCCGCTAGCGGAGGCTGTTCCTTTCTTTGTAACCTAACGTTTTATATTGGACAAATATATCAAAATTAGAAACCTAACATTGTATGTAGGACAAATATATCAACTATTGACTCATTCAATGTAGTTTAAGTTAATATAAACTTTTATAGTGAAATAAGAAACTATTTTTAAGGCACTTATGCTTTGAAATGCCAATTTTATCCGGCCTTAACAGGTATTATTGTATGAGGTTAGTGGACACCAGTGTTGGCTTTTTTTTTTATCTTTTTAAATATATTTTTATAGATTTTAAATATTGTGGGATTGCTATCTGAATGCTAAAGGACATTTTTACCATATCAATATAAGGAGCAGTGTTATATAGTTTTGCCACAAGTATACAAGGAACGGTATAGGCCGTATGTGAGGACGGTATGCTGAGGTCCACTCTATTCCTCCAAGAGTTTTCTTATCTTAGTGACATTTGCTGCATTGTCTATCACAACACTTCCAATGTGACAACCAAAATCTTGTTCAGGATTCATTCCACTTTTAAATTCACTAAAAATAATGGGTTAGTTGGGTTAGGTTAGGCTAAACCCCTTTGGGCTCAATCCCATTTGGGCGGAATTCCAATGGAACCTATGAAATATATTACACAATGTTGAAGGAAATGAATAACAATCATCTAGCCCCCAAAGTTGAGTGCTCTCCATTGTTCACCAAATCTATATACTTGCGTATGAAAAGGGAGAAATGCACACAATATAAGTAAATCTTTTTACCTGGGTCATCAATTTCTTCTTCTGTATGCTGTGGCTGACCTTGGCATTTACCTCTGTGAGATTTTAATCTTGACACAATGCCCTGTAGTTCCTGGCTGCAGTCATTGCATTTAGCTCGGTACCCTTTGCCAAAAGTTATTGATAGTTTTTAAAAATAATTCCAGGTAGGATCTTTTTTTCTGCCTGAAGGAATCACTCTGCCAGGTCCAGAAGACACCCTTCCTGGTTGATTCCAAAGCAATAAATGACTCAGTGAGAAGCTGCTTACCTAGAACAAGTTTCAACAAGAATCTTGTTGAAACTTGTTGTGGGCTGCACAGTGTAGGCTTATACCGTTCCTTGTATACTTGTGGCAAGTCTATATAACACTGCTCCTTATATTGATATGCTAAAAGCATCCTTTAGCAATCAGATCGCATATCAGATAGCAATTCCACAATATCTAGAATCTATATAAAAATCTATTTAAATCAAATAAATCTGATTTAAGTAAAAAAAAAAAGAAAATAGATTTTTTACATTTCTTAAAAAGATAAAAAAACATCCCCAACCCTGGTGCCCACTAACCTCATACAATAATGGCTGTTAAGTCCGGCTAAAATTGGCATTTCAAAGCATAACAGTGCCTTAGAAATAGTTTCTTATTTCACTATAAAAGTTTATATTAACTTAAACTGCATTTAATAAATCAGTAGTTGATATATTTGTCCTATATACAATGTTAGGTTTCTAGTTAGATATATTTGTCCAATTTAAATGTTAGGTTACAAAGAAAACAATGGCCTCCGCTAGCGATCCCAGGGCTCTTGGTGCGCACGTCCTGTGTAATAGTAAAGCGTGGTATGTGTATATGCGTATGTGTATATGTATATATATATATATATATATATATATGTATATGTGTATATATGTATATGGATATGTATGTATATGCGTATTTATGTATATGCGTATATGTATGTATATGCGTATATGTATGTATATGCGTATGTATATATTCATATACGTATATTTGTATATACGTATATATGTATATATATGCGTGTATGTGTATATGCGTATATATATATATGGGTATATATGTATATGCGTATGTATATATATATATATATATATATATATATATATATATGCGTATATATGTATATGCGTATTTATATATATATATATATATGCGCATATATGTATATGCGTATATATGTATATGCGTATATATGTATATGCATATGCGTATATATGTATATGCGTATATATGTATATTAATATGTATATGAGTATATATATATATGTATATCCGTATATATGTATGTATATGCGTATATATGTATATGTATATGCATATATATGTATATGTATATGCATATATATGTATATGCGTATATATGTACATGCGTATATATGTATATGTGCATATACGTATATATGTATATGTGTATATGTAAATATGTATATGCGTATATGTATATGCGTATGTGTATATATGTATATGCGTATATGTATATGTATATGCATATATATGTATATGTTTATGCGTATGTATGTATGTATGTAAAATTTTATATCTATATGCATATATATGTATATATGCATATGCGTATATGTATGTATATGCGTATATATGTATATACGTGTGTGTATATGCGTGTGTGTATATGCGTGTGCTTGTATATGCGTATGCGTGTACTGTATATGCGTATGTGTATATGGTTGTGTGTGTATGTGCGTATATGCTTAAATGCGAATGCGTATTTAAATATGTGCCTATATTTGTATATGCGTATATGTATATATATTTCACAAGACGTAAATGTAGTAGCACATTTAGTAAAAAAAATTAAATTACCCACTGTCGGAGAAACAAAGCAAAGGAGACAGACGAAGTGTATATTTCGACCACTACTGTGGTCCTCTTCAGCAGAATGGATACAAGGTAAGATGTACAAGAATTTATACAGTGAGAGAGGTACAAAGTAGGAACAAGGGGAGGTGGCTCAAGTCACATGTCCGAGGTGGGGCGGATTCGGTAATGGTAATAATTTATTCACAGCATAAGTTGTTATACAATCAGGTGACCATTGCCCTTTTGATGTGTTGAAATTTGGCAAGTGTTTAATGAGGAAAGATTCAACTATCTTTCTCCTGAAGCTACAATTGGATTTATAAATTAATTCTGGATTGTTCCAATCTATGCGGTGATCCTTTGTTGATGTATGGAGGAAGACCGCGGAGTTGTTTTGTGCATACCTGACAGAGTTTTTGTGCTCTTTTACTCTGGTGTTGAGGTCCCTACCAGTTTGACCCCAGTAGACCTCATTACAGTTTTTACACGGTAGTTTATATACTCCTGGGTTATCATCTGATTTGGGTTTTTGATGTATATTTACTACACACGCAAAAACCCAAATCAGATAATAACCCAGGAGTATATAAACTACCATTACCGAATCCGCCCCACCTCGGACATGTGACTTGAGCCACCTCCCCTTGTTCCTACTTTGTACCTCTCTCACTGTATAAATTCTTGTACATCTTACCTTGTATCCATTCTGCTGAAGAGGACCACAGTAGTGGTCGAAATATACAGTTCGTCTGTCTCCTTTGCTTTGTTTCTCCGACAGTGGGTAATTTAAAACATGTATATATGTATATGCGTATATATGTATATGCGTAAATGTATACATGTATATGCGTATATATGTACATGTATATGCGTATATGCTTATATGTATATGCGTATTTGTATATGCGAATGTGTATATGCGGATGTGTATATGCGAATGTGTATATGCGAATATGTGTATATGCGAATGCGTGTATATGCGTGTGTGTATATGCGTGTGTGTATATGCGTGTGTGTGTATATGCGTGTGTGTGTATATGCATATGTGTATATGCGTGTGTGTATATGCGTGTGTGTGTACATGCGTGTGTGTGTGTGAATATGCGTGTGTGTGTATATGCGTGTGTTTGCATGTGCGTGTGTGTATATGCGTGTGTATATGCGAGTGCATGTATATGCGTATGCGTGTATATGCGTATGTTTGTATATCCGTGTGAGGATATGCGTGTGTAAACGTGTGCGTGTGTGTGCATAAATGCGTATATAAGTATATGCGCATATGTATATACGCATATGTATATGTGTATATATGTATATCCGTATATATGTATTTGAGTATATATGTATGTATATGCGTATATATGTATATGCGCATGTATATGCGTATATATATATGCGTATATATGTTTGTGTATGCGTATGTGTAAATTATGCGTATATGTATGTGTATGCGTATATATATTTATATGTACGCGTATATATGTATATGTATATGCGTATATATCCATATGAATATATATATATATATATACATATATAAATGCGTATTTGTATGATTATATATGTATATGCGTATATCGTACACAGGTATATGCGTATATATGTATGTATATGCATATACATGTATATGCTTATGTGTATTTATATGCGTATATGTATATGCGTATGTATAAATGTATGCGTATATATGTATATGAGTATATATGTATATGCGTATATAAGTATGTATGTGTATGTATGTGCGTATGTGTGTATATGCGTATGTGTATATGAGTGTGTATATGCGTATGTGTATATGCGTATGTATGTTGTAACGTAATATTAGATATTACGTTATGTATTTAATTATGTTATAGAATTGTGTTCATTTGTATTAAATAACTATGTTCATATTTCTTGTCTATGTATGTATTGTAACAATGTAAGTAGTATCGCCCGTCCACTATATGTAATCTTGCCTACGTGCGGAGAAATGTGCGCACTCTTGTAGAACAAACAGACAAGCGAAGTAATCCTGAATAGTTCGGAGCGCACAGATTTGACAGTTACTAAATAAGTAGATTGTTCAAGCGAGTCGAGGGTCTTAAAACTATCCAAGTTGACGTGTGTTAACTTACCTCCTCCCCTCCTCAACGCTCACCCGCACCTTTCACCGGAAGTATTCCGCTTCCGGTCCAATGGTATATAAGCTGTGGAAATCACTTGCACGTTGTCATTTCTCGCATATTGTTCTCTTGATAAAATTAATAGTTTGGACTCATGAGACGATTCGTGTGAAGTGATCACCCCTTTTGCCTCCATTACTTGTCTTATATACATTGCTTTGCGATATACTTGTATTTGTATTTATTACTTATTTTGATACATATGTTCCTGACCTCTTTGTACTTAATTAGTACCATATTGTATACGTATCTTGTGCTTCGTATTTGAACGATACTTTTCATATTCTTGTATTTGTGTAACGGTCCCATTGACCCAACTGCCCATTCTCTTTTGTGTTTATTATTGCCTGTAAATATTTTCCATGCTATTAATAATTTCGTTTACTAGTTTTATCGCTAGTTTAATATTCCTTTCCTGGAATCTTCTTTGTTACTTTACTTCTAGTCTTACGAATTATCTAGGCGCTGACCAGGTAATTCAGTCCTACAGTGGCTTCTAGAAGTGAGCTGGTTCTTAAGCACTTATCCGTTATACGTAACGTCTCTTCACATAACCAGTCCGTTCCGTAACAATGTATATATGTGTATGGGTATATATGTATATGCGTATATATATGTATATATATATATATATGTATACATATATATATATATATATATGTATACATATATATATATATATGTATACATATATATATATATATATATATATATATATATATATATATGTATAGACGTTTATATGTATGTGCGCATATGCGTATATATGTATGCGTATATGTATAAATTCATATGTATATATGTATGCGTATACATGTACATGCGTATATGTATACATTTGTATGCGTATATATGGATATGGGTATATGTATAATGTATATGCGTATATACATATATATATGCGTATATATGTACAAATATATATGTATATATGTATATGTATATGTATATGGGTATGTATATATATATATATATATATATATACATATATATATATATATGTGTATATATGCGTATATGTATGTGTATATGTACATATGTATGTGTATAGATGTATATGCGTATATATGTATATGCTTATATGTATATGCGTATATATGTATACGCGCATATATGTATATGCATATGTGTATGCGTATATATTTATATGCGTCTGTATAAATGTATATGCGTATATGTATTTATATGCGTATATATGTATATGCGTATGTGTATATGCGTGTGTAAATGCGTATGTGTATGTGCGTGTCCATATACGTATGTGTGTATATACGTACGTGTATGTTTATATGCGTATGTGTATATTCGAATGTGTATATGCGAATATGTGTATATGGGAATGTGTATATGCGAATGTATGTGTATATGCGTGTGTGTGTATATGCGTGTGTGTGTATATGCGTGTGTGTGTATATGCGTATATATGTGCGTATATGCGTATATATGTATATGCCTGCTGTATATATGTATATGCCTATATATGTATATGCGTGTATGTATGCGTATATATGTATATGTATATGCGTATATAATTTTATGCATATGCGTATATATGTATATGTACAGTATATGCGTATATATGTATATATGTATATGCGTATATATGTATATACGTATACATGTATATATGTATATGCGTATGTGTATATGCGTGTATGTAGATATACATATGCGCATATATGTATATGCGTATATGTTTATACGTATATGCCTATACGTATATGCGTATGTTTCATTAAAAGTGATGGCTAGTTGTGCATTACTAATTTTCTTAATGGTATTTTCCATATACCTTATTAAGGATTTGTTTTCCTTAGGAAGGAAATTTATGACTTGGCTGTATGTAGTCATATTAGCTAATATGACTACATACAGCCAAGTCATAAATTTCCTTCCTAAGGAAAACAAATCCTTAATAAGGTATATGGAAAATACCATTAAGAAAATTATTAATGCACAACTAGCCATCACTTTTAATGAAACATGCATTAGAGAAAAACTCCTGCCTAAATACACTGACAGTATATGCGTATGTGTATATACGTATGTATATGAGTGTGTATATGCGTATGTGTATATGCGTGTGCGTGTATATGCGTATGCGTGTATATGCGTGTGTGTATATGCGTATGTTTGTATGTGGGTGTGCATGTATGTGTGTATGTGCGTATATGCGTAAATATGTATATGCCTATATATGTATATGCGTATATATGTATATGTGTATATATGTACATATGTATATATGTATATGCGTATGTGTATATGCGTATGTGAATATTCGTATGTGTATATGCGTATGTGTATATGCGTATATATGTATATGCGTATATAATAGGTTAATGTGTATATATATGTGTGATCTTTTTTTGCAGACGACTACAATGATATTTACATGCACGAGTGTCTTTGGTGTTATTTTATAGGCCTGAAATTAAATCACGAAAGCCCGTCTTCACCTCTTCCTGGTCATTAATGGTCTACAGCTCTACATTTTACACCAAAACAGAACATCTTTTCCCACCCAAATCACAACCGCAGGTCCTACGCTGATGCACGTATTTTTTGAATCACTTGTCGCAAACTGACTCGAAAACCTTGTCAGAATGAAGGAAGCGGCAGTTTTCTCAAACAAAAGAAGAACGTCCGGAGGATCTTCTCGAGCGCCTGTAAATGAACACCCGCGTCGTTCATTCCCTCGACAAGGCCCTCCGAGCGGCATTGGAGAGATGCCTCAAGGCATGGCGAAGCCTGTGGTCCTGGGGAGCCGCCGAGCAGACGGCTTCAGGAGCGACTGAAGAGGAAGAGCTTCTGGAGCAGGAGCTCCAGTCCGTGTCCGGCCAGCAAGAATTAGCTTCCGAAGTCGAAGAGAGAACTTCGAGCACCAACGAAGACTCTTCCTCCCTGGAGCACACTTCTATTGTGGAAAGCACTCAGGAACCACAAGTCACAGATCACAACCACGAGCTTAACGAGACTCGCATGCTCGTTTGTGATGATAGCGAAGTGACGAACGGGAATGAAGACGTTACTGGAAACGACAGCTTCGTTTGTCAAAGTGACGTTCCTACTTCTGTGTCCGATGGAGACTCTAATGAGCTCCCAGAAACGTGTGAGGAACAAAAGGGAAAGCAAGAGATCGAAGAAACCCGCGATCTCGCACCCAAAAGTCCTCAAACACGAGAACCTTCGCCCCCGAAAGTACCAAGACAAGGTCCTCTTCAATCCGCCGAACCTTCTCGCAAACAACAAAGAGCCTTGAGGTACAAGATCCATCTCGCCGAAGTGATGGGAGAGCAAGCTGGCAAAGAGGCGATATCGAAGACCTCGCTCCAGAAAATGGCGAAAAGGAAAATGGCGCAATCTTCTTCGGAAAGAAACACTCACAGAGGCGGACATCAGCGTAATCGGGAGACTCGAACTCGCGGTCACAGAGACCAAGTTCAATACACAAACAGAAACGACTGTCGAACAAGACATGATCGTTCACGCTGCCAATGCCATTATGATAGTCCTTATCCTGAAAGCCACCAAAGGCAAGCACCAAAGGCAAGGGAGACACAAAATGCCAAGGGAAGTAACAACATCAGGGCAAAGACGGGTTACGACAACCGCGCGTTCTCTTACAACTCCCACGGAAATTGTCAAAGCAATACGAGTTCATACGAGTGGCAGCATCACCAAACTAACAGAGGTCAAAGTCAATATTGGAATAATTTCCGAGGTCATTACCAAGGTCAGTACGTGTCAAGACCCAGAAACAGGAAGTTCGTCAATCAGAACATGTACTATGGTGGCTATTAAACGTACAGTCAGTACAAATAAAACCGATAACCATGGAAAGAAAATAAAATAAAATGAAACAAATAAAAATAAACAATAAGAAAAAATTCCGCAAAATTAATTGTGGCAGGCATTCCCCTCAGCTGAATAGGGTTATCTAACAGGATATATATATATATATATATATATATATATATATATATATTATATATATATAATATATATATGTATATATATGAATATATATGTATATATGTATATATATATATATATATATACTTATATATGTATATATATATATATTATATATATATATATGCATATACATATACATATATATATATATAAATATATATATGTATATATATATATATATATACATATATATATATATATATATATATATATATATATATATATATATAATACAACAAACAATTAATATGAATAAATAAATCAACAAAATATAAAAATATGAGATTAACCAATAAAGAAAGTAAAGAAATAAACAAATGAACAAATAAAACAAATGAATAGATAAACAGGTGAAATAAATACAATAAATAAAAACCAATAAACCAACAAATAAACGAACAAGTATATATATATATATATATATATATATATATACATATATATATATACATATATATATACATATATCAAGGACTACTATTACACAGGACGTGCGCACCCAGATTCCTGGGTCCGCTAGCGGAGGCCATTGCTTTCTTTGTAACCTAACATTTTATATTGGACAAATATATCAAAACTAGAGACATTTTTAGCATATTAATATAAGGAGCAGTGTTATACAGACTTGCCACATGTATAAAGGAACAGTTTAAGCCGTATGTGAGGACTGTATGCTCAGGTTCACTCGATTCCTCCAAGAGTTTTCTCATCTTGGTGACATTTGCTGCATTGTCTGTCACAACACTTCCAATGTGACCACTAGAATCTTGTTCAGACTTCTTGATCGAATTTTGTACAAGTTGTAGAAGATATTCAGCAGTGTGAGGTTTCCCTAATGTGTCTATTGTGTCAACTAAATAAATCTGACCAGTGGATGTTGTTAGAGTGACACATCTTATGGTCTCATTATGGATGTTAGACCACCCATCTATTGAAAGACATACAGATTCATTATTCAGGTTATCTGCACATTTTTTACATTCCCTGGGTCCGCTAGCGGAGGCCATTGCTTTCTTTGTAACCTAACATTTTATATTGGACAAATATATCAAAACTAGAAACCTAACATTGTGTATAGGACAAATACAGGGAGCTCCAAAAAAGACGTAACTAGTTTGATTGGTCTTTATTGAGACAGATTTTGAATAACAAGCTTAATACGCGAGATGCATGAAGTCAATAAGGTTGGATTATGTCCGAAAGTCAAAGAAACTTCTGGTAGTGCACATGCTCGATATGAGCCCCATTTCTGTTGAAACATGCTTTCACGCGGACGCAGAAATTCTGACCAATTCTTTTCCATGTTTCAGCGGAAATTTCAGCTACATAAGCTGCCACATTCTGCTTTAGATCAGCCTGTGTTTGAGGTCTGTTGGCATAGACCTTCCACTTTGCTGCACACGCACACACGTACACACACACACACCTCCTCCTTCTCCTCCTCCTCTTCCTCCTCCTCAGCTGCCAGAGACGTTTTGGTCCATGACGAGGCCGATTTTTGAAAAAAAAAAAAACCCGCTGGATTATGGGGTTTGGGGGAAAGTTCGAGTCCTCGTCTAATCGTACCTGAGCGGCAAGTTTGGTGCCCTGCACTGGGTCATCATGTCAACCTCTCGCATTTTGGGATTTGAAGTAAGAAGAGGAGGAGGAGGAGGAGGAGGAGGAGAAGGACGAGGCGGAGTAAAAGGAGGAGGAGGAGGAGGAAGACGGGGAGAAGGAGAAGGAGAAGGACGGGAGGGAGCAAGAGGGGAGGAAGAGGAGAGGGATGATGACGATGAGGAGGAGGAGGAGGAGGAAGAGAGGAAGAGGAGGAGGACAAGGAGTGGGAGGAAGAAGAGGTGTTCGACGGTCCTCCAACGAAGTCAATGTTAGGTCGAGGGCGACCTTTTTTCAATTAGAGTGAAATACAGGAAGAAGAGGATGAGATGGAGAAGAAGATGGAGGAGGGAAGGGCTTGAGGATAAGGATCTGGAGAAGAAAAAGATGAACGAGGAGGAGGAAGAGCAAGTGAAGAGGAAGGGAAAGAGGTAGAGAAAGTGGAGAGGAGGAGGAAAAAGGAATATGAGAATATGTATTTATTTACAGTCATCATCTAAATTTGTATTTATTTTATTTAACACATGCATGCATACACACACACATATATATACCATATATATATATGTATATATATATACATATATATATACATATATATATATATATATACATATATATATATATATACATACATATATATATATATATATATATATATATATATATATATGTATGTATATGCATATGTGTATATATGTATGTATATATATATATATGTATATATATGCATATATATAAATATATATATATGTATATATATGTATATACATATATATATATACATATATATATATATATATATATATATGTATATATATATATGTATATATACAAGGGTATTTGTGAGATGTGACCAATTATCCCAAACGTATTGGTTATTAAGACGGCAGTAAAAGTCATGTATACTTCTTCCACTACCTCTCCGAATTCCTTCTTCACCATGTTTCACGCAGTCTTATATTCTGTACCATGTTTCTTCCTTGTATAATTTCTTCTTTGTATTATCACTAAATATGTTATTACACGAAAGTGCTTGACTTTGTTAGTTAATTTTTCCTGGTGGTTACTCACGCATATATATATATATATATATATATATATATATACAGTATATATATATATATATATATATATATATATATATATATATATATATATCAAATCAGGTAACGTACTGTAGGTGTCGTAACACATGAATAAAATAAAACTTAAACCCACTCTCGGAGAAACATAAGCTGAGATACAGAGTAAACTGCATATTTCGACCACTAACTGTGGTCCTCTTCAGCAGTTACAATTATAGGGTACATAGGCAAGGGGTTATATACAGAGGAATAAGTTACAGTGAGGAACTCAGTAAGCCTCAGGTCACTTGCCCTGTGTGAGGTCGGACGTTTCGTCCTGTGGAGATGAATTTATTAACTGCCATACTAGTAATGGCATCTGGTGACCTTTGACCTTTAGAAGTATTATAATTTGGTAACTGTTTTATTAATGAGGACTCAGTAATTTTTCTTTTGAAACTACAATGTGATTTGTATACTGTAGCTGCATTCTTCCAATCTATTCTGTGATCTAAAAGACTAGAATGGAGGAATATAGCTGATTTTTCTTGGCCGTGTTTTAAAGAGTTTTTATGTTCTTTAATCCTAGTGGGTAGATCACGTCCGTTTGTCCCCAGTACACTTTATCACAATCGAGACATGGTATCTTATAAACTCCGGGGTTGTCCTTATTAGATGTTCTGTGATGGACATTTACTACTTTTTTTTTAAATATTATTTGGGTAACTAAAAGTGATCCTAATTTGGTTCCTAGGTAATAATTTAGATGCGGCATGTATAGATTCATTATAAGGGAGTTTAATATTTGATTTTTCCCAGACAAATTTTGTGTTGGAATTGGTTGTTCTAAAATAATAAGCTTTGGCTTTGCTAAGGGCTTTTGCCAAAAACCAGTCTGGGTAGCCTATTTTTAGTAATTGAGTGCGTACTGATTCAATTTCTGAGTAGAGAAATTCCGGGCTGCAAATCCAAAGAGCTCTTAAATAAAGGCCCGAGGCAACACTATATTTGATATTATCCCGATGATTACTGAAAAAATGTAAATAACTGCCCGTATGAGTAGGCTTCCTGTATACAGCAAAAGACAAAATTTCTGGACATCTGATCATTAATATATCAAGAAAAGGTATTCTTCCTTCAATTTCCCATCCTACTTTAAATCTAATGTTATGTGCTAAATTATTGAGACTATTAAGAAAAACGTTGAAAGAGCCCCATTTGTCATCCCAGATAGTGAATACACCATCGACATATCTGAACCAGAACATGTCGGCTGGTTTGATACCAGGTAAAATTAGGCACTCAAAATATTCCATATATAGATTCGCCAACACCGGGGAAAGGTTGGAACCCATGCTGCAACCGTACCTTTGCCTGGAAAAAATAATTATTGAAAGATAAAACATTGGAGGTAATACAAAGACCTGTTAAACTGATCAATTTTGAAACTGAAAGGGGAAGTTTATCTTGTGACGGTTGCAACTTGGTTTATGTTTGTGAATAGTGAAACTATATCGAGACTAAGCAATTTACTGTGTTCTGGGATTTTTTGTTTCTTAATTTAATTTGTGAAGTCCTCAGAATGTTTAATGTGGGAGTTGGAGAAACTTCCTACGAAAGGTGAAAGAATTTCCGTGAGCCATTTGGAGGTCTTATTTGTGCAAGAATTCCTGTTTGATATAATTTGTCTAAGGGGAATGCCTTCTTTGTGGAGTTTAGGGAGACCATAGAAATTTGGTAGCTGAGGGCTGATAACTTTTAACTTATTGAATAAGTCGTCTCCTATTATTTTGCGGGCTTGCTTGTTAAATTCAGCTGCGGTGGACTTAAGGGGATTTTTAGTAAGTGATTCAAAAGTATCCTTATCTGTTAACAAATCAAGGGCTTTGGCTTCACCATCGAACTGATCAAGAAGTACTAATTCCCCCCCCCTCCTTTATCTGCTCTTGAAATAATTATGTTGTTGTGGTTACTTAAACTCTCCACTGCTTGTTTAAGTCGTTTAGGTTAACCACGATCTTGTTTAAAACAATCTGCTATTCCTTGCAAGAGTACACTTTTAAGACAATGCAAATATTTTTCATAATCATTTGATGCAATAAATCTTTCAAAACCAACGATGTCATCAAGAACATGGTTGTTATCAGGTTTCAATGCGAAGCCAACACCAAGACCTAACACCTTCAGCTACCAAATGTCTATGGTCTCCCTAAACTCCACAAAGAAAGCATTCCCCTTAGACCAATTATACTTTTACTTCATAAAGATCTATTTATTTGTTTATATATCTTTTATTTTTTATTTTACTTTGTGATCTCATATATATATATTATTCTTTTATTTCATAAAGGTTATATTCATATGTTTCTTTATTCATTTATATATTTATCTATTATATTCATATGTATCTTGTTATATACATATATCTTATATTTTCTGCATATCTTATTTAAATGCTATTCTTTTATGAAGCCTTATTTATGTACATACATATTTATTTATCTATTTATCTGATTATTTGTTTATTTTTCCTTTATTACTTCTTTGGTCCTTTCAGTTTCTTTTTTCAATTCTTATTAATTTTTTGTTTTTTATTCATCTATCTCCGTATTTACTACACACACACACACACACACACACACATAGATATATAGATATATATATCTTTGTATATATCTGTATACAAAGATATATATATATATATATATATATATATATATATGTATATATAAAGTAATGTAGGTGTCGTAACACACGAATGAAATAAAACTTAAACCCACTCTCGGAGAAAGATAAGCTGAGATACAGAGTAAACCGTATATTTCGACCACTGCTGAAGAGGACCACAGTCAGTGGTCGAAATATACGGTTTACTCTGTATCTCAGCTTATCTTTCTCCGAGAGTGGGTTTAAGTTTTATATATATATATATATATATATATATATATATATATATATATATATATATATATATATATATATACATATATATGTGTGTGTGTGTGTGTGTGTGTGTTTGTGTGTGTGTGCGTGTGTATTTACACACACACACACACACACACACACACACACACACACACACACACACACACACACACACACACACACACACACACACACACACACACACACACACACACACACACACACACACACACACACACACAGTTGCTTGGGCATACCTCGTAGGTATAGTAGTTGGGGTTGTCGTAGTAGTAACACCGATTTCCTCTTATTTTATTTGTTGTTTTTTGACATTTTTATTAGTATTACTTTCTTATTTTACTAGTACTTTCAATAATGGCTGTAGTACATATTCTGGTTGAGGAATTTCTTATTTATCTGTGTTGAAGTGAACCGCCTTTGGTTGTGATTACTTTCGTGGTAGTTTTTTGGGTTTTGAATTTGAAAGCCTCCGCAATTTTGGTTTTGGTGGCGATAGAAAGAGTTGCTTGGGCATACTTCGTAGGTGTAGTAGTTGGGGTTGTCGTAGTAGTAACACCGATTTCCTCTTATTTTATTTGTTGTTTTTTCTGGTATTCCGTGTGCCTTTTGCCTCTGGTTTGATGGTTGATACTATTTGGTATGGTAATATTGTTGGTATTCGTCACACCATTGACCTAGGTACTGCTGAGGGCGTGAGCTTCGGGAACCGTATTGCCCTTTTTGGAAATTGGTTTGTGTTTTGTATTTTGGGCGGTTCTCTTTCTTTTGGTTAGTGTTTTGGCAAGTCTTTCTTGCACAAGCTTCTGCCATTTTCTTCTTCGCTTTCCTCTGGAGGGAGGAGTTGGTCTGGGTTTCCCCTCCGAATCCGCCTTCTTCCTCTTCTCGCCTGACTTCGGCCAAATACATTTTGTATTTCCGAGTTCGGCGTTCTTTGTGGGGGGCCATCTCCTTCGCCTCCTCTTCTTCTTGAAGAAGAAACTCGTTTTTCACTTCTCTCTGGAAAGAGACTTTGACGTTTCCATGAGTGAAAGGCGAGGAAAGGATCTCTTCTTTAGTTTTCGGGTATTCTTTTTGACCCACACTGGCTTTTGGAGTTACTGAAGCTTCATCAGAAGGTGAAGAAATGTGTCTCCCACTCGAGGACTTCTTGTCTTTATCAACCTCGATGTTCGAGATTGAACTCGAGACACACTCTTCGATACATTTTTCAGAAGGGAGGGCACCTTCTGGTACTTTGCCTTCTTGAATTTCATGCGAGGGTTCGAGCTCGCCTTTTTCTTTATCTAAATTTTCTTCAAAAATCTTGGTTCCTTTCATAAGATTTTCTCCAACTTCGCGGCCCTGAGTTTCTTCGTATTCCTCGATCTGCCGTTGGTTTTCGGAGGGAGGAGCCTCTTCGAAGTCCAAAAACAGCTTCTGATCTTCTCTTGAAGCTTCGTGTGCTGAGGTTCTGCAGCACACTAAGGTCAGCAAAGCCTCGAAGCACCGTTTCAAAGCTGCCCTAGGGGCTTCATTGAAGCCCTGAATGAAGCGGCTCAAACTCTTGATCATTCCTGAGCGCTTCAACATCCTCTCGACAATCTTCTTTTGTTTTTCAAAATGGCCGTCTCCGCCATTTTGTCGAACTGGTGAAGTCAGTTTATGATTACATTCTTTGCAGTTACTATGACGGCGTGAAGTTGTCCAGAAGGATAGAAGTGTTGATTAAGATACAGTCCAAAGGGATCATACAAATATCATAAGATTTGTGATGGTAACCTGCAATGGAAAAAGAAGTATTTATATATATGTATGTATATATATATATATATATATAAATATATATATATATATATATATATATATATATATATATAGTCTTCTAATGAAAGGAAAGATTCATATAAAATTGTGCAAACGCTCATTGTAGTCATATTTCTATTTCAAGTCAAGGGAAAAAAAAGAAAAAAAGAAAACGCGAAAAGACCGATAAATTTGAGCCACTACTCCTGGTGGCGTCATGTCGCAAGGGTATTGGTTGAAGATTCTTCGTGAAATTTTTATCCTTCGAGAGAGAGAGAGAGAGAAAAAAAAGAAAAACCTAGATAAATAAATATATAAATAGAACAACAAAATAATAAATTAATGATAATAATGATAATAATAACAATAATAATGATAATAATAATAATAGTAATAATAATAATAGTAATAGTAATAATAATAGCGATAACAATAGTAATAATAATAGTAATAATAGGAATAATAATGGTAATAATAGTAATAGTAATAATGGTAGTAATAGTAATAACAATAATGATAATAATAGTAATAATGATAATAATAATGATAATAATAATACATACATACATACATATACAAGGCTTTTTTTTTTCCTTACAGCCAAAAAAAAAATAATAATAAAAGGCATAAAAACACTTACACCCCTAATAATACACTCCTCCTCCTCCTCCTCACCCTCCTCATCATCCTGCTGTCAGACCAGTCAGAAGCAGTGTCACAAGAACAGCACATCATTAATAATTTAATAAGGAGAAGGATGAAAAAAATAATAATAATAATGATAATAATAATAATAATGATAATAATGTCGGAATAGCATCTGGTTTCTTATTTAGATTTTCCTTATTAATTCTTTTTCCTCTTCCTTCTCTTCCTTTTCCACCAATATTCAAGAAAGTGGACAAATCACAACCAGTCATCTACAGACCGATTAGCCTGACTTCGATTGTATGTAAATTGCTAGAGACCATCATTCCCGATAGTGTGGTGATATATTTAGAAGAAAATAAAACTATGATAGATTCACAACATGGCTTCCGTACCAAACGCTCATGTTTAACTAATCTCCTCGACTTCTTTCATGACATCTTTAACAAATACGAGGAATG
>NC_134794.1:28631954-28641954 GCF_046742065.1 Oratosquilla oratoria | reverse complement strand
AGCTTGCGTTAGGATTAGAAATGGAGAGAGTGAATGGTTTGAGGTAAAGGTGGGACTTCGTCAAGGATGTGTTATGTCGCCCTGGCTGTTCAATCTTTACATGGATGGGGTGGTGCGAGAGGTGAATGCAAGGGTAGTGGGTCAGGGGTTGGAGATGATTAAAGAAAATGGAGAAAAGTGGGAGGTGAGCCAGCTGTTGTTTGCTGACAACACTGCGCTTGTAGCAGGATCAGAGGAGGGATTGAGGAAGTTAGTGACAGAGTTTGAGAAGGTGTGTGAAAGAAGGAAGCTGAAGATAAATGTGGGTAAAAGTAAGGTGATGAGATGTACAAGGGGAGAGAGTGACAGTAGGCTGGAAGTGAGCATCAAGGGTGAGAGACTGGAGGAAGTGGATAGTTTTAGATACTTGGGTGCAAATGTGACAGGAAAGGGTGGAGTGGAGGTGGATGTAGAATGTAGAATGAGAGAAGCGAGTAAATGCCTTGGTGGATTAAAAAGTGTAATGAGAAATAGACATCTGGGAATGGATGCTAAGAGGAGGTTATATGAAGGAGTGATTGTGCCAACAACAATGTACGGGGCAGAAACATGGAACATGAGAGAGGAAGAGAGAAGGAGTTTGAATGTGTTTGAGATGAAATGTCTGAGAAGTATGATAGGGGTTACTAGGCTGGATAGAGTGAGAAATGAGGAGGTGAGGAGGAGAACAGGAGTGGAAAGGGAGCTGTGAGATAGGGTTGATGAAAGGGTATTGGGATGGTTTGGACACACGGAAAGAATGAGTGAAGAAAGATTAGTAAAAGAAGTGTGGAAGGCGGAGGTGGAAGGAGTGAATATGAGGGGGCGTCCTAGGACGAGATGGATGGATGGGGTGAAAGAGGCTTTACAAAAGAGAGGAATGTCTGTGGAGGAAGGACGGGAGAGGACAGAAGATAGGGGTGAATGGAGAAAGGTTGTGTATAGATGAGGCTGTGATGCATGAGAGGGAGCGGGTGGGGATGGTGGTTGAGGAAGTATGTATGAAAAAATAAAAATTGACGCAGCCCGAAGGGATTTCTCCCCGTTTTCTCCTTTTCTGCATGAGGGGACGGAGAGGGGGTGCCGCCGAATTTATGAAGCGGCCTTGCTGTGGATGTGCTGTGTCTTGCGACACTGCTTCTGACACAGGGCAGTGGACAGGATGCAGGGATGACCGGTCATCCAGGAGGTGCCAAGATAGGAGGGAGGGAGGAGGGTGGAGGGGAGTGGAACATATGGGAAATGAAATGGGTGGGAGTGATTTCTATGCCTTTTTCTTTTTGGCTACCCCCCCGTGTAAGGGGGGGAAAGCCTTGGTATATGGTATATGGTACACACACACACACACACACACACACACACACACACACACACACACACACACACACACACACACACACACACACACACACATATATATATATATATATATATACATATATATTTATACATATATACATATATATATTATATATATATTATATATATATATATATATATATACATACATACATATACATATATATACATACAAACATATACCAAGGCTTTTTCCCCCTTACAAGGGAGGTAGCCAAAAAGGAAAAGGCATAAAATCATTCCTACCCATTTCATCCCTGAATACACTCCACACCCCTCCACCCTCCCTCTTATCTTAGCAACTCCTGGGTGACGGGTCATCCCTGCACCTTGTCCACTGCCCTAGGTCAGAAGCAGTGTCGCAAGACACAGCACATCCACAGCAAAGCCGCTTCATTAAATCGGCGACCCCCCTCTCCGTCCCCCCATGCATAAAAGGAGAAGACGGGGAGAAATCCCTTCGGGCTGCGTCAAATTTTACTCACACATGCTACTTCACCCCCCATCCCCCCGCCCATTCCACCTCATGCATCACAACATCATCCATATACAACCATTCTCCATTCACCCCTGTCCTCTGTCCTCTCCTGTCCTTCCTCAACAGACATTCCCCTCTTCCCCAAAGCCCCCTTCACCCCATCCATCCACCTCATCCTAGGACGTCCCCTTATGTTCACTCCCTCCACATCTGCCTTCCATACCTCTTTTACTAGTCTTTCTTTGTAGATTATCTTAGTGTTTTCGTTTAGTGTTTGTCTGGTGATGGTGGTTTTGTGTTCTTTTGTCATGTGTGTTTTGATGGCGACCCATCAACCCAGACACTAAGATACGCCTAATCGTATACTACAAAACCTCCAAAACACACACCCTAGTTATGGAGAACAACAGCCAGCCCCCCAACCCTCCTCTACAAAGAGTCAACGTCGTGTATAAGTTTGATTGCCCTGTCGGTGATTGTCAGCACCGCACTTCCTCATACATTGGTATGACCTCTATGACCCTCTCCAAAAGATCTACATACCACCTCCACAATGGCGCCATGAAAACACACATGACAAAAGAACACAAAACCACCATCACCAGACAAACACTAAACGAAAACACTAAAATAATCTACAAAGCTCACGACCCCCTTCGCCTTAAGATGGCCGAAACAGTGAACATATACATCGGAAAACCTTCCATTAACATACAACTCATGCCCACAACCACACTCCTAAGCAGTAGACGCACATAACACAAACAGTAACACCCCTTTCCACAATACACAAGGAAGTTGCTACTTCCACGTACTCCCTCCCTGAGGATGACCGAGTAAGGTCGAAATATGTATTGGATAAATTGAAAAAGAGAAAACCGCACCAAATATCTTTTGGACACCTTCTCAGCTATTTGGAACCAGCACAGAAACTTGTTGCAAGAGAGAAATTAAAGCTTCAATGAAAACTCAACAACGCCATTGTCGCTGTAGACTTCTTGAAATCATATATATATATATATATATATATATATATATATATATATATATATATATATATATATATATATATATATATATATATATATATGCACTAAGAACCCACTATTATTTGGATTTAAGAAAAGAAGAAAATAACGGATTTCCGTATATTTCGATCACTTGCTGTGATCCTCTTCACGCGGAATACATAGACAAGAGAACATACACATATTATATACAGATGAGAGAGGTAAAGTTAGGGAACATGGACAAGTCAACTCATGTGGCATCTATATTGTTGTGTGGGTTATGTGGTAAATCGTCCGCTTATACAATATGGGGAAATAATTTATCAACTGCCAAGGTGGTTATGTAATCTGGTGACCATTGGCCTTTTGAGATGTTAAAATTCGGGAATTGTTTTATTAAGGAAGATTCAATTATTTTCCTTTTGTAACTACATTTGGATTTGAAAATGGTTTTTTTCCTCGTCCCAATTTATTCTGTGATTGTTGTTGGCTACGTGTTGAAATACCGCGGAGTTATGTTGAGCATATTTAACTGAGTTTTTATGTTCTTTAATTCTCGTTTTTAATTCTCTGCCCGTTTGTCCCCAGTACACTTCATCACAATCTGAGCAAGGTAATTTGTAAACTACGGGATTTATGTCTTGTGTTGGTCTGTGATGAACGTTAACTACTTTTCTGAAAAGATTGTTAGGATAACTAAAAATAATATTTACGTTATCTTTTGGCAACATTTGAGAGAAATTATTGATGGATTGGTTAAAAGGAAGTTTTAGGCAGTGTTTGTTCCATTTTTGAATTTGAGATGGATGGGAAGTGGATTTATAATAACTGGTTTTGGCTTTGCTTAAGGCTTTGTTTGTAAACCAGTCTGGGTACCCAAATCTTTTCAACTGAGTTTTGATGACGGAAATCTCTGAATCTAAATAAGATGGGCTACATAATCTTAGTGCCCTAAGAAAAAGACCCGAAGCAACGCTATATTTGATACTATCAGGATGTTTGCTGTAGAAGTGTACATAACTCCCAGTATGTGTGGGTTTTCTGTACACTGTGAAAGAAAGAAGATGATGATGTCTCATGACTGAGATGTCCAAAAATGGTAATCTGTTATCCACTTCCCATTCCACTTTAAATTTAATGTTAGGAGTGAGGTGGTTAAGTCTATTGAATAAGTCATTAAATGAACCCCACTCTTCATCCCAAATCGAGAAGATGTCATCTACATATCTATACCAGAACATTCCGTGGGGTTTTATGTCCTGCAGAAGTACCGTCTCTAAATATTCCATATATAAATTTGCTAGCACTGGAGAGAGATTGGATCCCATTGAACAGCCAAATTTTTGCTTGTAGTATCTATCATTGAACGAAAATACATTTGTGCCAGCACATAATTTTGTCAAATTAATGATTTTATTTACTGAGATGGGAAGTTGATCTTGATAGTGCTGCAATTTATTTTCCAGGAACTTTAAAACTTCTGCTACATTGATGTTCGTGAATAAAGACACTATGTCTAGGCTTAACAATTTACTACTTCCCGGAATATGATGACTTTTGATCTTATTTATAAAATCTTCAGAATGTTTGATGTGTGATCCAGAAAAACACCCTACGAACGGTGATAAAATATTCGTGAGCCATTTTGATATCTTACTAGTGCAAGAATTTCTATTAGATATAATGGGTCTAAGAGGGGTGTTTTCTTTATGTATTTTAGGGAGGCCATAAAAATTGGGTAACTGTGGGTTAGTGACTAACAAGTTTTTAAAAATATCATTTCCCAAAATGTTGCGTGCCTTTCTATTGAAATCTGAGACGGTACTTTTGAGAGTTTTTTTTTTTGTCAATTTTTCATATGTTTCAATGTCATTTAAAAGATCAAAAGCTTTCTTTTCGTAATCTGAGTTATTGAGGATAACTATTTTCCCCCCCTTATCTGCTCTGGTAATGATGACATCTTTACGACTGGTGAGATGATCTACTGCCAACTTGTAACGTTTAGGTAACCCGCAATCATCCTTAAAACAATCCATGATACCTTGCAATTGACAAAAAAACCCTCTCAAAAGTACCGTCAGGCCAATGGTCACCAGATTACATAACCACCTTGGCAGTTGATAAATTATTTCCCCATATTGTATAAGCGGACGATTTACCACATAACCCACACAACAATATAGATGCCACATAAGTTGACTTGTCCATGTTCCCTAACTTTACCTCTCTCATCTGTATATAATATGTGTATGTTCTCTTGTCTATGTATTCCGCGTGAAGAGGATCACAGCAAGTGATCGAAATATACGGAAATCCGTTATTTTCTTCTTTTCTTAAATCCAAATAATAGTGGGTCCTTAGTGCATATATATATATATATATGTATATATATATATATATATATGTATATCTATATATATATATATATATATATATATATATATATATATATATATATGCGTAAATAACCACTAGAAAAAAGTAAACTAACGAAGCAGAGCGCTTTCGTCTAATTACATCTTCAGTGCATCTGCACTGAAGATGTAATTACACGAAAGCGCTCTGCTTCGTTAGTTTACTTTTTCCTAGTGGTTATTTACGCATTTGTGAACACACGCTCCTAGTGTTTTTATTGCATGTATATATATATATATATATATATATATATATATATATATATGTGTGTGTGTGTGTGTGTGTGTGTGTGTGTGTGTATTCACTTGGTCTTTGGTCTTTGGATCACGTGTTGGACTCGTGATCGACAGCTATTTCCCTCCTGGAGGAGAGCTCAGAGTGTGTGTGTGTGTGTGTTTGTGTGTGTGTGTATGTGTGTGTGCGTGTGTGTGTATGTGTGCGTGTGTGTGTGTATGTATATATATATATGTATATTTATATATATATGTATATATATATATGTATATATATATATCTTTTTATATATTTTTTCTTTATTTTTTTATTATTTCACATTATTTACATCCTATCGTTTTTGATTCATATTTTAATTCCTTTTTGTATATTTCTACTTTTTACTTTTTAGATAATTCTCACATCATCTTTTACATCTGCTCCTTTTATTTATTTTTTCTTTACATTTTTATTTAATTATCATTCTTTTGTTTCATAAAGGCTATTTATCTATTCTTTATCTATTTACCATATTTATTAATTCTATATTTTTTGCATTTATTTTCTATATTTTTCTAGTGTACTATTATTTTATTCCATGAAGGTAATTAAACATTTATATATTTACTTATTCATTGATTATATCTTAAAACATACAAAAATAAACACCCAATAAAACAGACAAATCAACCGATTTTTTTGCCTCTGGTGGGCGAACCCATTACCAAAAGGCGATACCCCCATAAGGCCAAGCACCCAGCAACGAAGACGACTGATTGGCCGAGAGTGGTGACGTTGCGGAAACGCCTCTCAACACTCATCGCTCTCGGCCAATCAGTAGTCTGCCTTGCCGTGATGTCACCACTCTCGGCCAATCAGTCGTCTCCGTTGCTGTGACGTCACCATTTTCGGCCAATCAGTTGTCCCCGTTGCCGTGACGTCACGCCGGCCACGGCTTCGCGGTGGGTGCTTGGCCTTATGGGGGTGTTGCCTTTTGGTAATGGGTTCGCCCACAAAAGGTAAAAAAAAAAAAATCGGTTGATTTCTCTGTTTTATTGGGTCTTTATTTTTGTATGCATTTCTACTACTAATAAAAATTAAACCATTTCAAAGGTGACACATTTTAAAAATGTTACATGTCTTGGAGAGGGGGGTCTGTAAGTCTTCCGAGGTCGTAAGTTCTCCAAGGCAGTAAGCCTTTCGAGGCTGTAAGTTCTCCGAGGGTACAAGTTCTCTGAGGGTGCAAGTCCTCTGAGGGCGCAAGTCCTGCCAGGGTGCAAATCCTCCGAGGGTGTAAGTCCTCCCAGGGTGCAAGTCCTCCGAGGGTGCCAGTCCTCCGAGGGTGCAAGTCCTTCGAGGGTGCAAGTCCTCCGAGGGTGCAAGTCCTCCGAAGTTATAAGCCTTGCGAGGGTGCAAGTCCTCCGAGGTCGTAAGTCCTACGACGGTGCAAGTCCTCTCAAGTTGCAAGTCCTACGAGGTTCTAAATCCTCCAAAGTAATAAGTCCTCCAAGGTGATAAGTCCTCCAAGGTAATATGTCCTTCAAGGTAATAAGTCCTCCAAGGTAACAAGTCCCCCGAGGTAACAAGTCTTCCAAGGTAACAAGTCCTCCAAGGTAACAAGTCCTTAAAGGTCGCAAGTCCTCAAAGGTCGTAAGTCCTCAAAGGTCGCAAGTCCTCAGTGGTCGCAAGTCCTCAGTGGTCGCAAGTCCTCAGTGGTCGCAAGTCCCCAGCGCGGAGTGGTGCGGCCATAGTCCGCTGTTTGCGCAGCCAAGCTCCCGGCGAAGCCGGGGAGGGCGAAGGCCGCGGCTTTTAAATTTACATTTATATATATACAATTTTTCACCTATTTATGTCTTAATTCTATACCATAAAGATTTATTTGTTGGTTCATTATCCATTTTTACCAGTCTTTTTTTTACCATTTTTATTAGTATCACTTTCTTATTCCACTAGTACTTTTAATAATGGCTGTAGTACATGTTCTGATTGAGGAATTTCATATTTTGAATTCCAAAGCCTCCGCCATTTTGGTTTTGATGGCGATAGTAAGAGTTGCTTGGGCACATTTCGTAGGTGTAGTAGTTGGGGTTGTCGTAGTAGAAACTGGTATTTTCTCTTATTTTATTTGTTGTTCTTGCTGGTATTCTGTGTGTCTTTTGCCTCTGGTTTGACGGTTGATACTGTTTGGTATGGCAGTATGGTTGGTATTCGTCATACCAGTGACCTTGGTACTGCTGAGGTCGTGAGCTTCGGGAACCGTATTGCCCTTTTTGGAAATTGGTTTGCGTTTTGTTTTTTGGGCGGTTGTCTTTCTTCTGGTTAGTGTTTTGGCGAGTCTTTCTTGCAAAATCTTCTGCCATTTTCTTCTTCGCTTTCCGCTGGAGGGCGGAGTTGGTCTGGGTTTCCCTCCCGAATCCGCCTTCTTCCTCTTCTCGCCTGACTTCGGCCAAATAGATTTTGTATTTCCGAGTTCGGCGTTCTTTGTGGGGGGCCATCCCCTTTGCCTCCTCTTCTTCTTGAAGAAGAAACTCGGTTTTCACTTCTCTCTGGAAAGAGACTTTGACGTTTCCATGAGTGAAAGGCGAGGAAAGGATCTCTTCTTTAGTTTTCGGGTATTCTTTTTGACCCACACTGGCTTTTGGAGTTACTGAAGCTTCATCAGAAGGTGAAGAAATGTGTTTCCCACTCGAGGACTTCTTCTTGTCATTATCATCCTCTATGTTCGAGATTGAACTCGAGACACACTCTTCGATAGATTCTTCAGAAGGGAGGGCAACTTCTGGTACTTCGCTTTCTTGAATTTTATCAGAGGAATCGTGCTCGCCTTTTTCCTCATCCAAATTTTCTTGAAAAATCTTGGTTCCTCTCAGAGGATTTTCTCCGACTTCGGGGCTTTGGGATTCTTCGTATTCCTCAATCTCCCGTTGGCTTTCGGAGGGAGGAGCCTTTTCGAAGTCCAAGAGCAGCTTCGAATCTTCTCTTGAATCATCGTGTGTTGAGGCTCTGCAGCACACTAAGGTCAGCAAAGCCTCGAAGCACCGTTTCAAAGCTGCCCTAGGGGCTTCATTGAAGCCCTGAATGAAGCGGTTCAAACTCTTGATCATTCTTGTGCGCTTCAACGTCCTCTCGACAATCTTCTTTGTTTTTTTAAAATGGACGTGTCCGCCATTTTGCCGAACTGGCGAAGTCAGTTTATGATTACATTCTTTGCAGTTACTATGGCGGCGTGACGTTGTCCACAAGGATAGAAGTGCTGGTTAAGATACAGTCCAAAGGGATCATACGAATATTATAAGATATGTGATGGTAACCTGGAATATATATATATATATATATATATATATATATATATATATATATATATATATATATATATATATATATATATGTATATGTATATATACTTATATATATGTATATATATGTATATATATATATGTATATATATATGAATATATATACATACATATATATATATATATATACATATATATATACATATATATATATATATATATATATATATATATATATATATATATAAATATATATATATATATATATATATATATTATATATAGTCTTCTAACGAAAGGAAAGATTCATACAAAAGCTGTGCAAACGCTCATTGTAGTCAAATTTCTATTTCAAGTCAAGGGAAAAAAAAAAGAAAACGCGAAAGGACTGGTAAATTTGAACCGCTACTCCTAGTTACGTCATGTAGCAAGAGTATTGGTTGGAGATTCTTCGTGAAATTTTTATTCTGGACTCTAGTCCCTCGAGAGAAACTAAGAAAAAAAAATAAGATAAAATACCAGATAAATAAATATATAAAGAGAGCAACAAAATAACAAAAGAATGATAATAATAATATTAATAGTAATAATAATAATAATAATAATAATAATAATAATAATAATAATAATAATAATGATAATAATAATGATAATAGTAATAATGATAATAATAATAATAATAATAATAATAATAATAATAATAATAATAATAATAATAATAATAATAATAATAATAATAATAATAATAATAATAATAATAATAATAATAATAATAATAATGATAATAATAGTAATAATAATGATAATAATGATGATAATAAAAATAGTAATAATAATAATAATAATAGTAATAATAATAATAATAATATTAATAATAATAATAGTAATAATAATAATAATAATAATAATAATAATGATAATAATAATAATAATAATAATAATAATAATAATAATAATAGTAAGAGTAATAATAGTAGTGATAATAATAGTAATATTAAAAGTAATAATAGTAATAATAATGGTAATAATAATAATAATAATAATAATAATAATAATAATAATAATAATAATAATAATAATAATAATAATAATAATAATAATAACAATGATAATAATAATGATAATAATAATAATAATAGTAATAATAATAATAATAATAATAATAATAATAATAATAATAATAATGATAATAATGACGGAATAGCCTCTGG
>NC_134794.1:28621954-28624454 GCF_046742065.1 Oratosquilla oratoria | reverse complement strand
TCCCCTTAGACTAATTATACTTTCACTTCATAAAGATCTATTTATTTGTTTATATATCTTTTATTTTTCATTTTACTTTGTGATTTCATATATATATTATTCTTTTATTTCATAAAGGTTATATTCATATGTTTGTTTATTCATTTATATATTTATCTATTATATTTGTATGTATCTTGTTATATACATATTTTCTATTTTCTGCATATCTTATTTAAATGCTATTCCTTTATGAAGCCTTATTTATGTACATACATATTCATTTATCTATCTATCTGATTATTTGTTTATTTTTCCTTTATTGCTTTTTTGGTCCTTTCAGTTTCTTGTTTTAATTCTTATTAATTTTTTATGTTTTTTATTCATCTATCTCCGTATTTACTATATATGTATATATATGTATATATATATATATATATATATATATATATATATATATATATATATATGCACAAATTTCACAAGTCACACGCGAATCACGAATATGCAGAGTCCACTAGGAAAAGGAAAAACACACGGAGTCCGAGCGCTTTCGTGATATATTCACATCATCAAGGAGTACAGAAAGATGAGAACAAAAAATGGAGATACAGAGTATAAGTAGGACAAGAGAGACATTTACCCTCCTCTCCGAAGCCCGAAAGCTCAGGTTGGGTCACTCGGTGAGGTCATGGAAACATATTATTATTACATTAACTTTTAAAATATGTACTATTTATATTACTGACAATATATGGATCTAATTTATATAATCCTAAACTATTATTAATGAGTTGGTCATAATTGCATTTGATAATTCCTGACTCTATGATATTTCTTTCTGTTATATTCTTACATTGTATAATTTTTGAAGTATTTTTCCAGTCAATAGGATGGTTAAATTCACAAACATGTTTAAAAAGTGTACTAGATTCTTGGCCCTTTTTTATGCTGTTTTTATGCAAAACAATTAGAGGTTAGGATTAAAGGTTAGGATTAAACAGCGTAAAAACAGCATAAAAAAGGGCCAAGAATCTAGTGCACTTTTTAAACATGGTTGTGAATTTGACCATCCTATTGACTGGAAAAATGCTTCAAAAATTATACAATGTAAGAATATAACAGAAAGAAATATCATAGAGTCAGGAATTATCAAATGCAATTATGACCAACTCATTAATAATAGTTTAGGATTATATGAATTAGATCCATATATTGTCAGTAATATAAATAGTACATATTTTAAAAGTTAATGTAATAATAATGTTTCCATGACCTCACCGAGTGACCCAACCTGAGCTTTCGGGATTCGGAGAGGAGGGTAAATGTCTCTCTTGTCCTACTTATACTCTGTATCTCCATTTTTTGTTCTCATCTTTCTGTACTCCTTGATAATGTGAATATATCACGAAAGCGCTCGGACTCCGTGTGTTTTTCCTTTTCCTAGTGGACTCTGCATATATATATATAAATAGATATATATATATAAATATATATATATGTGTGTGTGTGTGTGTGTGTGTGTGTGTGTGTGTGTGTGTGTGTGTGTGTGTGTGTGTGTGTGTGTGTGTGTGTGTGTGTGTGTGTGTGTGTGTATTTACACATTCCCCTTAGACCAATTATACTTTCACTTCATAAAGACCTATTTATTTGTTTATATATCTTTTATTTTTTATTTTACTTTGTGATTTCATATATATATTATTCTTTTATTTCATAAAGGTTATATTCATATGTTTGTTTATTCATTTATATATTTATCTATTATATTTATATGTATCTTGTTATATACATATCTTCTATTTTCTGCATATCTTATTTAAATGCTATTCTTTTATGAAGCCTTATTTATGTACATACATATTCATTTATCTATCTATCTGATTATTTGTTTATTTTTCCTTTATTGCTTTTTTGGTCCTTTCAGTTTCTTGTTTTAATTCTTATTAATTTTTTATGTTTTTTATTCATCTATCTCCGTATTTACTATATATATATATATATATATATATATATATATATATATATATATATGTGTGTGTGTGTGTGTGTGTGTGTGTGTGTGTGTGTGTGTGTGTGTGTGTGTGTGTGTGTGTGTGTGTGTGTGTGTATTTACACACACACACACACACACACACACACACACACACACACACACACACACACACACACACACACACACACACACACACACACACACACACACACACACACACACACACACACACACACAGTTGCTTGGGCATACTACGTAGGTGTAGTAGTTGGGGTTGTCGTAGTAGTAAGACCGATTTCCTCTTATTTTATTTGTTGTTTTTGACATCTTTTTTTTAGTATTACTTTCTTATTTTACTAGTACTTTCAATAATGGCTGTAGTACATGTTCTGGTTGAGGAATTTCTTATTTTTCTGTGTTGAAGTGAACCGCCTTTGGTTGTAATTGCTTTCGTGGTAGTTTTTTGGGTTTTGAATTTGGAAGCCTCCGCAATTTTGGTTTTGGTGGCGATAGAAAGAGTTGCTT
>NC_134794.1:28594454-28599454 GCF_046742065.1 Oratosquilla oratoria | reverse complement strand
CAGGGCTCGGTTTTGGGTCCCTTGTTGTTCATTATGTACATAAATGACTTAGACGATGGGATAAATAGTGATGTTAGCAAGTTTGCGGACGACACTAAAATAGGACTCCTAATTAGGTCAGGAGACGACGCAGAGATTCTGCAGGATGATCTTAATAAATTGTTAACATGGTCGGAGAAATGGCAAATGAACTTCAATATCTCTAAGTGTAGCGTGTTAAACGTAGGGCTACACAACCCCAAAAATAGATACATCTTAGATAACACGTTTTTAGACAAATCTGAGTGCGAGAGGGACTTGGGAGTTCTGGTGAGTCCGGGCCTTAAAACCAGGAAGCAGTGCATTAGCGCCAGAAATAAAGCTAACAAAGCATTAGCTTTCATTGCTAGGACGTTAACGAATAGAAGTGCAGAGGTAATTAGTAAACTCTATCTAGCGATAGTTAGACCCATCCTTGACTATGGGGTACAGTTTTGGTCTCCGTCCTACAGAAAGGACATCAATTCACTAGAATCAGTACAGAGAAGAATGACCAAAATGATACATGGACTCGGAAATTTGCCTTACGAAGAGAGGCTTAGGCACCTAAACTTACCCTCTCTGGAAAGACGCAGAGTGCGGGGTGATCTAATAGAAGTGTTCAAGTGGATCAAAGACTATAACAAGGGAGATGCAAACAAGGTCATCATAATAAAACAACAGGGCAGGACTCGCAGTAATGGGTATAAACTGGACAAATTTAGATTTAAGAAGGAAATAGGCAAGAACTGGTTTACTAATAGGGTGGTCGATGAATGGAATAAACTTAGTAACCATGTAGTAAGCACTGAAACTATCAGTTGTTTTAAAAAACTATCAGACAACTTTAAGGATGGGGACAGGTGGTGATGGATACGGAGCTGCCTAGTTTAGGCCTTATGGTCTCTTGCAGTCTCCTTTATTCTTATGTTATGTTCTTATATATATATATATATATATATATATATATATATATATATATATATATATACATATATATATATATATATATATATATATATATATATATATATTTTTTTTTTCACTTTCATGGTGTTTTACTTTATCATGCTGAGTCGGGCCAATATATCAAGTGTTTGTAGACTTAAGCTCGCATTGTGGTCTTGGAAGTAAGGAGTCTATGCTCGTTTCCAAGTGTTATTTTCCAGTTATTGCGGGTTATGTGGCATCCGTTTAATGCCATTGCATCATTTTTTAGACCTCCTGCCTATCAGTGTCCAACCAGTCTGGACTGCAGCTTCGTAGTCGTCATGCCAATACACGTTGATGGAAGGGTTTGGCAGTTGTTCCACTTTGTTCCATCTGTATTCGTATGCAGCTCACTCTTCGGAGAAGCAGATTTGTAATCAATAATCAGTTTGGCTACATTGTTTGCATCTTTTGGCTTTGTTTCTACCAGCGATGTCTTTGATGGCATAAGTTCAACTAATTTACTTTTGGGACAAAAAAAAAATCACTTTGTTGACCAGTGTTATTTTATTGGGCGTTGCTCCCTCCCTTTCTCCTCCTCCTCCTCCTTCTCCTCCTCCTCCTCCTCTTCCTCCTCCTCAGCTGCCAGAGACGTTTTGGCCCATGACGAGGCCAATTAAAAAAAAAATCTAGATTATGGGGTTTAGGGGAAAGTTCGAGTCCTCGTCTAATCGTACCTGAGCGGGAAGTTTGATCCCCTGCACTGGGTCATCATGTCAACCTCTCGCATTTTGGGATTTGAAGTAAGAGGAGGAGAAGGAGGAGGAGGAGGAGGAGGAGGAGGAGGAGGAGGAGGAGGAGGAGGAGGAGGAGGACGACGCGGAGTAAGAGGAGACGGATGAGGAGGAAGAGAAGGAGAAGGAGGAGGAGAACGACGGGAGGGAGTAAGAGGGGAGGAGGAGGAGAGGGATGATGACGATGAGGAGGAGGAGGAGGAGAAGGAGAGGAAGAGGAGGAGGACAAGGAGGGGAAGGAAGAAGAGGTGTTCGACGGTCCTCCAACGAAGTCAATGTTAGGTCGAGGACGACCTTTTTCAATTAGAGTGAAATACAGGAAGAAGAGGATGTGATGGAGAAGAAGATGGAGGAGGGAAGTGCTTGAGGATGAGGATCTGGAGAAGAATAAGATGAACGAGGAGGAGGAGGAGGAAGTGAAGAGAAAGGGAAAGAGGTAGAGAAAGTGGAAAGAGAGGAGGAGGAGATGTGAAAGGGAAAAAGGAATATGAGAATATGTATTTATTTGCAGTCATAATGTAAATTTGTATTTATTTTATCTTACACATGCATGCATACACACACACATATATATACCGTATATATATATATATATGTATATATATATATATATATATATATATATATATATATATACATATATATATACATATATATATATATATGTATATATGTATGTATATACAGGTATGTATATATATACATACATATACACATATATATGTATATATATATGTATGTATGTATATATATATATATATATATATATATATGTATATATATACACAAGGGTATTTGTGAATTGTGACCAATTATCCCACACGTATTGGTTACTATGACGGCAGTAAAAGTCATGTATACTTCTTTCACTACCTCTCCGAATTCCTTCTTCACCATGTTTCACGCAGTCATATATTCTGTACCTTGTTTCTTCCTTTTATAATTTCTTCTTTGTATTACCACTGAATATGTTATTATACGAAAGCGCTTTACTTTGGTGGTTACTCACGCATATATATATATATGTATATATATATATATATATATATATATATATATATATATATATATATATATATATATATATATTATATATATATACATATATATATATATATACATATATGTATATACATATATATATATGAATATACATATATAAATATATATATACATATATATATACATATATATATATATATATATATATATTAATATATATATATATATATATATATATATATATATGCGTGAGTAACCACCAGGAAAAAAACATATATCAAATCAAGTAACGTAGGTGTCGTAACACATGAATAAAATAGAATTTAAACCCACTCTCGGGGAAAGATAAGCTGAGATACAGAGTAAACCGCATATTTCGACCACTAACTGTGGTCCTCTTCAGCAGTTACAATTATAGGGTACATAGACAAGGGGTTATATACAGAGGAAGAAGTTACAGTGGGGAACTCAGTAAGCCTCAGGTCACTTGCCCTGAGTGAGCTCGGACGTTTCGTCCTATGGAGATGAATTTATTAACTGCCATACTAGTAATAGCATCTGGTGACCTTTGACCTTTAGAAGTATTATAATTTGAAAACTGTTTTATTAATGAGGACTCAATCATTTTTCTTTTGAAACTACAATGTCATTTGTATACTGTAGCTGCATTCTTCCAATCTATTCTGTGATCTAAAAGACTAGAATGGAGGAATATAGCTGAGTTTTCTTGGCTGTATTTTAAAGAGTTTTTCTGTTCTTTGATCCTAGTGGGTAGATCACCTCCGTTTGTCCCCTGTACACTTTATCACAATCGAGACATGGTATCTTATAAACTCCGGGGTTGTCCTTATTAGATCGTCTGTGATGGACATTTACTAACTTTTTAAAAATGTTATTTGGTTAACTAAAAGTGATCCTAATTTGGTTGCTAGGTAATAATTTAGATGCGGCATATATAGATTCATTATAAGGGAGTTTAATATTTGATTTTTCCCAGACAAATTTTGTGTTGGAATTGGTTGTTCTAAAATAACTAGCTTTAGCTTTGCTAAGGGCTTTTGTCAAAAACCAGTCTGAGTAGCCTATTTTTAGTAATTGAGAGCGTACTGGTTAAATTTTTTGTTTCTTAATTTTATTTGTGAAGTCCTCAGAATGTTTATTGTAGGAATTGGAGAAACTTCCTACGAAAGGTTAAAGAATTTCCGTGAGCCATTTGGAGGTCTTATTTGTGCAAGAATTCCTGTTTGATATAATTGGTCTAAGGGGAATGCCTTCTTTGTGGAGTTTAGGGAGACCATAGAAATTTGGTAGCTGAGGGCTGATAACTTTTAACTTATTGAATAAGTCGTCTCCTATTATTTTTCGGGCTTGCTTGTTAAATTCAACTGCGGTGGACTTAAGGGGATTTTTAGTAAGTGATTCAAAAGTATCCTTATCTGTTGACAAATCAAGGGCTTTGGCTTCATAATCACACTGATCGAGAAGTACTAATTTCCCCCCTTTATCTGCTCTAGAAATAATTATGTTGTTGTGGTTACTTAAACTCTCCACTGCTTGTTTAAGTCGTTTAGGTAAATCACGATCTTGTTTAAAACAATCTGCTATTCCCTGCAAGAGTACACCTTTAAGACAATGCAAATCTTTTTCAAAATCATTTGATGCAATAAATCTGTCAAAACCAACTATGTCAGCAAGAACATGGTTGTTATCAGGTGTGTGTGTGTGTGTATTTACACACACACACACACACACACACACACACACACACACACACACACACACACACACAGTTGCTTGGGCATACTTCGTAGGTGTAGTAGTTGGGGTTGTCGTAGTACTAACACCGATTTCCTCTTATTTTATTTGTTGTTTTTTGACATTTTTTATTAGTATTACTTTCTTACTTTACTAGTACTTTCAATAATGGCTGTAGTACATGTTCTGGTTGAGGAATTTCTTATTTTTCTGTGTTGAAGTGAACCGACTTTGGTTGTGATTGCTTTCGTGGTAGTTTTTTGGGTTTTGAATTCGAAAGTCTCCCCAATTTTGGTTTTGGTGGCGAGAGAAAGAGTTGCTTGGGCATACTTCATAGGTGTAGTAGTTGGGGTTGTCGTAGTAGTAACACCGAGTTGCTCTTACTTTATTTGTTGTTTTTTGACATATTTATTAGTATTACTTTCTTATTTTACTAGTACTTTCAATAATGGCTGTAGTACATGTTCTGGTTGAGAAATTTCTTATTTTTCTGTGTTGAAT
>NC_134794.1:28574454-28579454 GCF_046742065.1 Oratosquilla oratoria | reverse complement strand
ACCATTTCGAAGCTGCCCTAAGGGCTTTATTGAAGCTCAAACTCTTGATCATTCTTGTGCGCTTCAACATCCTCTCGACAATCTTCTTTTGTTTTTCAAAATGGTCGTCTCCGTCATTTTGCCGAACTGGTGAAGTCAGTTTATGATTACATTCTTTGCAGTTACTATGACGGCGTGAAGTTGTCCACAAGATAGAAGTGCTGGTTAAGATACAGTCCAAAGGGATCATACAAATATTATAAGATATGTGATGGTAACCTGGACGGGAAAAAGTAGAAATATTTCTCTCTCTCTCTCTCTCTCTCTCTCTCTCTCTCTCTCTATATATATATATATATATATATATATATATAATATATATATATATATATATACAGTATATATATATATGTATATATCTCTGTATATATATATATATATATACATATATATATAAATATATGTATGTATATATATATGTACATATATATATATAAATATATGTATATATATATATATGTAGATATATATGCATATGTTGGATGGTATCTCAACATATGAGTTGTGGTAGTACGTGGTCGTAGTTGAGCGGTGTTCGGAGGCTTTCAATAAAAAGCAGCGGAGCAACGTGTAGCTCTGTCTCTCTCTGTGGTCTTTCTCTTCTTTATTTGGTGACAGGAGGTGCTTATATACATGGCTCGTGGTTAGGTTGCCGACGAGATAATATTTATTTACAAGATGCAGTTTTAGCAAATATTAGAGATCAGGATAGGTTTTAACTACCTTATACATTGCATATACATATTTACAAATGACATACAGTTGTCCGAGGTTGGACAGGATAGACATATCCCGTAGGAAAGGGATTTAAATATAATGTGTATCAATGCTTGGCTTGGTGGCAATCCTTTAGGGTTCGTGAGGCGTCCAACTGCGCGTGAGGTGTCTGCCTGGACAATAGCGACCTGACCCGTAGTGACCAGGTGCGTGAAGACGTCAGGTCGAGTACCAGGCTGCTCTGTCTGCACCGAAGCATCGGTGTCGTGCCGATAGTATAAGCAGAGGTGGTAGATGAATGTCTAGGAGATTTTGGTGGTGAGTTACGTCTTCTAGGAGGTCTAGATGCTACAGTTGCTCGGCATACGCTACCAGTGTCCGTCCTCGCGACACCATGAGCTTGAGATCCACATAGGCTTGGTGCACGAACTGTTAAGGAGATAGAAGAAGGAGGGGTGTGCCTAGGTAAAGGGGTTGACCTTCCCTGAGTGGCAAAGGTGATCTGCACAGCTAGAAGGGAGATACTTGGTTATGGCATGATAAGATGAACATGAATGATAAATATTGGTTTTGGAAATAGATGCTTGGATTTGTCGGGGCTAAAGAAACTTATACAATTCTATTTCTGAGGCTATAGCGTGGTGTCGGGATCGGTTGAGTGGTATAGGTGTTTGTGTCTAGAGTCTCGGTCGTGTGTGTTGGTTGTAGTATGGGCGGGGATGGAATGTCATCCATGTCGAGACCTCTAGGAACTAGTTTGATATGATCTAAATGTAGGATAGCCTCTGTGAGTTCGCGTAAGTGGAGAGCTTTGATCTTATTGTGCGGAAGTATGTCGGTGACCCGAAATGGACCATGGAATTTGGGTGCAAGTTTTGATGTGGGTTGGTGGTTGGTGTGGTATATTATGTCACCTACAGAAACATTGCAATCTCTGTAGTGTGCGTTCTTCAACCTAAGCATATCTGCTTTTGAGAGAGTCAGTGACTCATGTATTCTCTTGAAAAGAGTGTTGAAATTATTGAGAGTTACCTTGACAAAATCATTGAAATCATACACAGGGGGGGTTTCTGAAGTGAGTAGGTCGTATGGCATTTTCTTATCAGATCCAAGCAAAACAAAATGGGGTGATTCTGAGATTGATCTATTGATTGCGCTGTTGATGCAGGCTTGTATCATGGGTATGTGTTCGTCCCAAGATGCGTGTATGTCTGTGGCAAGGTGTCTGAGAATATTAAGTATCTTCCGATTTTGACGGGTGGTATGGTGTGGTGTTACACTTTGTAATGTTGAACTGTTGGCAGATATTTGTGAGGATGTCGTTATTAAATTCCGTGCCATTGTCTGAAATTAGTGTTTTCGGTGTGGTGTATGGGCAGATGACGTTATTGATAATTGTCTGGAGCTACACTTTTTGATGTCTTGTCCGCTCAATGAGATAGGATGAAGAAACGAGAGAAATGATCGATGCATACGAAAAGGTACTGGTTTCCATTGAGAGTGATTGGAAGTTTGAGTAAGTCAATGGCAATGGTAGGTGTTGGGTAATTGTGTATTGGTACTTGACCGCTAATGTGACCTTTATGAGTTATGCATGAGTGGCATGCGTCTATGTATGTGTGTATGTCTTTACGCATGGTGGGCCAAAAGTACTTTAACCTAGCTTGCGAGAGGCACTTGTCCTTCCC
The DNA here is from genome assembly GCF_046742065.1 of Oratosquilla oratoria. NCBI lineage: Eukaryota > Metazoa > Arthropoda > Malacostraca > Stomatopoda > Squillidae > Oratosquilla > Oratosquilla oratoria. The sequence goes on along the minus strand of NC_134794.1, from coordinate 28,577,010 downwards.
GCAATGTCCTGCTAATGGAGAATCATGTAGTATTTTGAGAACTTCTGGAACAAGACTTGTTGGGAACTACTAATTGTGTAACCATGCGGTTTGGTTCGCATTTGTTTGTGAGCAGTGTTGTGTGGTAGAGAACCTGGTCTATGAGAGAGTAGTTGTCTATGTTGGGAGGAAAATCGTCTGTGTTTGTAGTGTCACCTGAATTTAGATAGTGTATGATTCTTTTCCATAGGGGGTCTGTCGCTTGAGCGGCAATGATGCGGTCTCGCGTAATGTTAAGTGGCTCTGATACTTGACGTATTGTTGCTTACGTTTCTACTAAGGGCGTCGGCGACATAGTTTGCATGGCCCTGGACGTAGTGGAAGGTAGGCATGAAGTCCTGGATAGTAAGGAACCATCTGGCTAGTTTCCAGTTAGGTTCTTGCCTTTGAAGAGGTTTAAAACGGGTTGATGATCTGTGTGTACATGTATTTCGTATCCTAGAATGATGTCTTTAAAATGTTTGAGTGCATATATGATTGCGAGCGCTTCAATTTCAGTGACAGAGTAGTTTTGTTCGTGCTTGTTTAATGCGCGACTGGCGTAAGCTATAGGTCTAAGTTTGGAGTCGTGTTGTTTCATTAGTACTGCGCCCAGGCCGTTGTATGAAGCATCTGTGCATAGTGTGAAGGGTTTAGAGAAGTTTGGGAATGCCAGAACCGGGGCTGTTGTGAGTGCTTGTTTGAGCTTGTGGAAAGCGGTGTTGTGTTCAGACGTCCAGTTAAAAGGAGTATCTTTCTTGAGAAGGGCTGTTAAAGGAGCTGCCATGTGAGCATAGCCTTCGATAAAACGTCTGTAAAAACCTGAAAGTCCTAGAAATGATTTCACGTGTTCTGTAGAGTTAGGGGTTGGAAAATCTAGAACAGCCTTAACCTTGTCTTGAGAAGTAATGACACCGTGTGAGTTTATGACGTGTCCTAGGAACCTTATTTCCTTTTTGAGGAAGGAGCACTTTTTGAGTTTAAGTTTTAGGCCTGCCGCGGCTAATCTTGAGAAGACAGTTTGAAGTGTGTTAAGGTGTTCCGTGAGTGACCGTGAGGCAATGATAATGTCGTCAAGGTATATGAAGACAGTCTTTCCAATCAAACCTTCTAAGACTTTGAACATAAGTCTTGTGAAAACAGAGGGAGCAGAGACGAGTCCCATGGCCAACCTTTTGAAGTGGTAATGGCCCGTATTGGTACTGAAGGCTGTTAGAGGTTTTGATTCGTCATCTAGAGGTATTTGGAAATACCCTGACATAAGGTCGAGAGTAGAGAAGACCGTGTTGTGTTCGCCTATGGAGTAGATTGTGTCTTGGAGATGAGGAATAGGATGTCTTTCGGGAATGATGAGTTTATTTAGCTCACGGAAATCAACAACAGGGCGAAAGGAGCCGTCGTGTTTTGGAACGACAAAGAGAGGAAAATTCCAGGGAGATAGGCTGTGTTCAATGATGCCTTGGTCGAGCATATCTGCAATTATGTTGTCGACAATGTTTCTTTTACTGTGAGGAAGACGGTATACAATAGCTTCTTCAGAGAAGAAGAAGCTAAAGAAGCCATTGTAAGTGAAACCGCTCAGAAAAAACTCGATATTCAAATAAAGACCCGTGTTTTCCTATCTACCTTTCCCATAATTTGTCCGAATGTCTCTGCATATATATATATATATACATATATATGTATATATATATTTGTATATATATATATATATATGTATATATATATACATATATATATATATATATATATATGTATATATATATGTATATATATACATATATATATAAATATATATATATATATGAGGGCTATAGCTATTAGCCGAAATATTGTAGTTACGCTTTCTTCTAAAGTTTCCTTTTATTCCGACGGTAGGTTCTTCGTGATAATATTTTACAAATGTGCTACAACATTTTGTCTAAGTGATATATATATATATATATATATATATATATATATATATATATATACATACATGTATACATATATATATATATACATATATATATATATGTATACATATATATATGTATATATATATATATCTATATATATATATATATATATATATATATATATATATATATATTACATAGGATTCCAAAAGAGCCTTTAGGTCCATAACTAGGTCGGATGCAAAAAAAAAATTATAATAACGATAAGTAAATAAATAAAAATTACGATATTATAAATAATAATAATAAAATTGTTTGGTGAATAAATAGGTAAAGTTTAATGATAAACAAACATGTAAATAGTAAATTATAATAAATTGACAGATAAATAATAATCAATGATAACCATCCACACAGTTTTGTATCATCCACAAATTAATTATTTGTTTGTTTATCTATTATCTATGTTTTATTTTCAAATTATTTTCCCCTTTATTTTTTTCTACATTTTTTAACTTCTTAATTGTTTTTCTTCTATTTCTTGAAGACTTATTTACTTATCTATTTATTTCTTATCTATGATATATATTAATTCTATATGTTTGCATTCTTTTATTTTATTAAACTTTAGTTATACGTT
>NC_134794.1:28564454-28569454 GCF_046742065.1 Oratosquilla oratoria | reverse complement strand
TTAATTTTTCCTGGTGGTTACTCACGCATATATATATATATATATATATATATATATATATATATATATATATATATATATATATATGTAATATGTGTATATATACATTTATATATATATAAATATATATATATATATATATGTGTGTGTGTGTGTGTGTGTGTGTGTGTGTGTGTGTGTGTGTGTGTGTGTGTGTGTGTGTGTGTGTGTGTGTGTGTGTGTGTGTGTGTGTGTGTGTGTGTGTGTGTGTATCAAATCAAGTAACGTTGGTGTCGTAACACGTGAATAAAATAAAACTTAAACCCACTCTCGGAGAAAGATAAGCTGAGATACAGAGTAAACCGCATATTTCGACCACTAGCTGTGGTCCTCTTCAGCAGTTACAATTATAGGGTACATAGACAAGAGGTTATATACAGAGGAAGAAGTTACAGTGAGGAACTCAGTAAGCCTCAGGTCACTTGCCCTGAGTGAGGTCGGACGTTTCGTCCTGTGGAGATGAATTTATTAACTGCCATACTAGTAATGACATCTGGTGACCTTTGACATTTAGAAGTATTATAATTTGGTAACTGTTTTATTAATGAGGACTCAATCATTTTTCTTTTGAAACTACAATGTGATTTGTATACTGTAGCTGCATTCTTCCAATCTATTCTGTGATCTAAAAGACTAGAATGGAGGAATACAGCTGAGTTTTCTTGGCCGTATTTTAAAGAGTTTTTATGTTCTTTGATCCTAGTGGGTAGATCACGTCCGTTTGTCCCCAGTACACTTTATCACAATCGAGACATGATATCTTATAAACTCCGGGGTTGTCCTTATTAGATCTTCTGTGATGGACATTTACTACTTTTTTAAAAATATTAATTGGGTAACTACAAGTGATCCTAATTTGGTTGCTAGGTAATAATGTAGATGCGGCATGTATAGATTCATTATAAGGGAGTTTAATATTTGATTTTTTCCAGACAAATTTTGTGTTGGAATTGGTTGTTCTAAAATAACTAGCTTTGGCTTTGCTAAGGGCTTTTGTCAAAAACCAGTCTGGGTAGCCTATTTTTAGTAATTGAGTGCGTACTGATTCAATTTCTGAGTAGAGGAATTCCGGGCTGCAAATCCGAAGAGCTCTTAAATAAAGGCCCAGGGCAACACTATATTTGATATTATCCGGATGATTACTGAAAAAAATGTAAATAACTGCCGGTATGAGTAGGCTTCCTGTATACAGCAAAAGACAAATTTTCTGGACATCTGATCATTAATATATCAAGAAAAGGTATTCTTCCTTCAATTTCCCATTCTACTTTAAATTTAATGTTATGTGCTAAATTATTGAGACTATCAAGAAAAACGTTGAAAGAGCCCCATTTGTCATCCCAGATAGTGAATACACCATCGACATATCTGAACCAGAACATGTCGGCTGGTTTGATACCAGGTAAAAGTACGCACTCAAAATATTCCATATATAGATTCGCCAACACCGGAGAAAGGTTGGAACCCATGCTGCAACCGTACCTTTGCCTGAAAAAAAGAATTATTGAAAGAGAAAACATTGGTGGTAATACAAAGACGTGTTAAACTAATCAATTTTGTTTGTGAATAGCGAAACTACATAGAGACTAAGCAATTTACTGTGTTCTGGGATTTTTTGTTTCTTAATTTTATTTGTGAAGTCCTCAGAATGTTTAATGTGGGAGTTGGAGAAACTTCCTACAAAAGGTTCAAGAATTTCCGTGAGCCATTTGGAGGTCTTATTTGTGCAAGAATTCCTGTTTGATATAATTAGTCTAAGGGGAATGCCTTCTTTGTGGAGTTTAGGGAGACCATAGAAATTGGGTAGCTGAGGGCTGATAACTTTTAACTTATTGAATAAGTCGTCTCCTATTATTTTGCGGGCTTGCTTGTTAAATTCAGCTGCGGTGGACTTAAGTGGATTTTTAGTAAGTGATTCAAAAGTATCCTTATCTGTTAACAAATGGGCTTTGGCTTCACAATCGCCATGATCAAGAAGAACTAATTTCCCCCCTTTATCCGCTCTAGAAATAATTATGTTGTTGTGGTTACTTAAACTCTCCACTGCTTGTTTAAGTCGTTTAGGTAAACCACGATCTTGTTTAAAACAATCTGCTATTCCCTGCAGGAGTACACCTTTAAGACAATGCAAATCTTTTTCAAAATAATTTGATACAAAAAATCTGTCAAGACCAACTATGTCATCAAGAACATGGTTGTTATCAGGTTTCAATGCGAAGCCAACACCAAGACCTAACACCTTCAGCTACCAAATGTCTATGGTCTCCCTAAACTCCACAAAGAAAGTATTCCCCTTAGACCAATTATACTTTTACTTCATAAAGATCTATTTATTTGTTTATATATCTTTTACTTTTTATTTTACTTTGTGATCTCATAAATATATTATTCTTTTACTTCTTAAAGGTTATATTCATATGTTTGTTTATTCATTTATATATTTATCTATTATATTCATATGTAATTTGTTATATATATATATCTTATATTTTCTGCATATCTTATTTAAATGGTATTCTTTTATGAAGCCTTATTTATATACATACATATTTATTTATCTATTTATCTGATTATTTGTTTATTTTTCCTTTATTTCTTTTTTTGTCCTTTCAGTTTCTTGTTTTAATTCTTATTAATTTTTTATGTTTTTTATTCATCTATCTCCGTATTTACTATGTATATATATATATATATATATATATATATATATATTTATATATATATATATATATATATATATATATATATACATATATATGTGTGTGTGTGTGTATTTACACACACACACACACACACACACACACACACACACACACACACACACACAGTTGCTTGGGCATACTTCGTAGGTGCAGTAGTTGGGGTTGTCGTAGTAGTAACACCGATTTCCTCTTATTTTATTTGTTGTTTTTTGACATTTTTTATTAGTATTACTTTCTTATTTTACAAGTACTTTCAATAATGGCTGTAGTACATGTTCTGGTTGAGGAATTTCTTATTTTTCTGTGTTGAAGTAAACCGCCTTTGGTTGTGATTGCTTTCGTGGTAGTTTTTTGGATTTTGAATTCCAAAGCCTCCGCAATTTTGGTTTTGGTGGCGATAGTAAGAGTTGCTTGGGTATACTTCGTAGGTGTAGTAGTTGGGGTTGTCGAAATAGTAATACCGATTTCCTCTTATTTTATTTGTTGTTTTTTCTGGTGTTCCGTATGCCTTTTGCCTCTGGTTTGATGGCTGATACTGTTTGGTATGGTAGAATGCTTGGTATTCGTCATACCAGTGACCTTGGTACTGCTGAGGTCGTGAGCTTCGGGAACCGTATTGCCCTTTTTGGAAATTGGTTTGCGTTTTGTCTTTTGGGCGGTTGTCTTTCTTTTGGTTAGTGTTTTGGCGAGTCTTTCTTCCAAAATCTTCTGCCATTTTCTTCTTCGCCTTCCTCTGGAGGGAGGAGTTGGTCGGGGTTTCCCCTCCGAATCCGCCTTCTTCTTCTCGCCTGACTTCGGCCAAATACATTTTGTATTTCCGAGTTCGGCGTTCTTTGTGGGTAGGCATCCCCTTCGCCTCATCTTCTTCTTGAAGAAGAAACTCGGTTTTCACTTCTCTCTGGAAAGAGACTTTGACGTTTCCAGGGGTGAAAGGCGAGGAAAGGATCTCTTCTTCGGTTTTCGGGTCTTTTGTTTGACTCACACCGGCTTTGGGAGTTACTGAAGCTTCATCAGAAGGTGAAGTAATGTGTCTCCCACTCGAGGACTTCTTCTTGTCATTATCATACTCGATGTTCGAGATTGAACTCGAGACACACTCTTCGATAGATTCTTCAGAAGGGAGGGCAACTTCTGGTACTTCGCTTTCTTGAATTTTATCAGAGGAATCGAGTTCGCCTTTTTCCTTATCCAAATTTTCTTGAAAAATCTTGGTTCCTCTCAGAGGATTTTCTCCGACTTCGGGGCTTTGGGATTCTTCGTATTCCTCAATCTCCCGTTGGTTTTCGGAAGGAGGAGCCTCTTTGAAGTCCAAGAGCAGCTTCTGATCTTCTCTTGAATCTTCGTGTGCTGAGGTTCTGCAGCACGCTAAGGTCAGCAAAGCCTCAAAGCACCGTTTCAAAGCTGCCCTAGGGGCTTCATTGAAGCCCTGAATGAAGCGGTTCAAACTCTTGATCATTCTTGTGCGCTTCAACATCCTCTCGACAATCTTCTTTGGTTTTTTAAAATGGATGTGTCCGCCATTTTGCCGAACTGGCGAAGTCAGTTTATGATTACATTCTTTGCAGTTACTATGGCGGCATGACGTTGTCCACAAGGATAGAAGTGCTGGTTAAGATACAGTCCAAAGGGATCATACGAATATTATAAGATATGTTATGGTAACCTGGAATATATATATATATATATATATATATATGTATATATTTATATGTATATATATATATATATATGTATATGTATATATATATTTATATATATGTATATATATATATATGTATATATATATGAATATATATACATACATATATATATATATATATATACAGATATACATACATACATATATGTATATATATATACATAAATATATATATATATATATATATATATATATATATATATATATATATATATATATATATATAGTCTTCTAACGAAAGGAAAGATTCATACAAAAGCTGTGCAAACGCTCATTGTAGTCAAATTTCTATTTCAAGTCAAGGGAAAAAAAAAACACGAAAGGACTGGTAAATTTGAACCGCTACTCCTAGTGTCTTCATGTCGCAAGAGTATTGGTTGGAGATTCTTCGTGAAATTTTGATTCTGGACTCTAGTCCTTCGAGAGAAACTAAGAAAAAAAAATAAGATAAAATACCAGATAAATAAATATATAAAGAGAGCAACAAAATAACAAAAGAATAATAATAATAATATTAATAGTAATACTAATACTAATAATAATAATAATAATAATAATAA
>NC_134794.1:28551954-28556954 GCF_046742065.1 Oratosquilla oratoria | reverse complement strand
AGTGAAGAGGAAGGGAAAGAGGTAGAGAAAGTGAAAAAAGAGGAGGAGGAGGAGATGTGAAAGGGAAAAAGGAATATGAGAATATGTATTTAATTACAGCCATCATATAAATCTATATTTATTTTATTTTAGACATGCATGCATACACACACACATATATATACCGTATATATATATATATATATATATATATATAGATATATATATATATATATATATACACATACACAGACACATATATATACACATATATATATATATGTATATATACATATATACATATATATGAATATATATGTATATGTATATATGTATGTATTTGTATATATATATATATGTATATACATATATATATATATGCATATATGTATGTGTATGTATATATATATATATATATATATATATATATATATGTATGTATATATATGTATATATATATATATATATATATATATATATATATATATATATATATATGTGTGTGTGTGTGTGTGTGTGTGTGTGTGTGTGTGTATGTATGTACATATATATGGTCGGAGGGACGGGGGTGAGGTAGTATGTGTGAGTAAAATTTGACGCAGCCCGAAGGGATTTCTCCCCGTCTTCTCTTTTTATGCATTGGGGGACGGAGAGGGGGGTCGCCGATTTAACGACGCGGCATTGCTGTGGATATGCTGGGTCTAGCGACACTGCTTCTGACCCAGGGCAGTGGACAAGATGCAGGGATGACCCATCATCCGGGAGGTGCTAAGATAAGAGGGAGGGTGGAGGGGTGTGGAGTGTATTCAGGGATGGAATGGGTGGGAGTGATTTTATGCCTTTTTCTTTTTGGCTACCTCCCTTGTGAGGGGGAAAAAGCCTTGGTATATGTATGTATATATATGTATATATATATATATATATATATATATATATATATATATATACAATATATATATTTATATACACACAAGGGTATTTGTGAGTCGTGACCAATTGTCCCATACGTATTGGTTACTAAGACGGCAGTTTAAGTCATGTATACTTCTTCCACTACCTCTCCCAATTCCTTCTTCACCATGTTTCACGCAGTCATATATTTTGTACCTTGTTTCTTCCTTTTATAATTCTTTCTTTGTATTAGCACTCAATATGTTATTATACGAAAGCGCTGTACTTTGTTAGTTAATTTTTCCTGGTGGTTACTCACGCATATATATATATATATATATAAATATATGTATATATATATATATATATATATATACATAATATATGTATATATACATATATATATACATATATATATATATATATACATTATGTATTTATATATATATATACATTTATATATACATTATGTATATATATATATGAGTGGATATGTGGTGAGATAAACACAGGGAACCGTTTAGGGATTTATTCTGACGTTTCGTCCTTACCAGGACTTCTTCAGAGTACATGCACATTCAAATCATTCACCCCCTAAATACCCGCCGAATCTATCCGCGTTCCACCATGATCGACCTGACCTCTCGTCCTCCTACGCTCTGCTTCGCGAAGTACCAAGCGGCTCGCCGTCTTTGTTAATTTAATAAACCCATCGCGGTGGTTGTTGTTTGGATGGGAAGCGATGTAAGCTGCTTCAGTTATTTTCCTTCTTTTCTTATGAAGTCCTTTCTGCAGCACCTCTACTTTGTTCCAGTCTGGTAAGTGGCCGTGAGTATCTACATGAACCACTAGCGAGTTTGATACTCGGTGTGCCTTGATGTCATTCCTGTGCTCAATTGTCCGTTTCTTAATACCTCGGCTGGTTTCCCCGTAGTAGCTCACAGGACAGTTTCCACACGGTATCTTGTAGACGACACTGTTTTCTTCCCCGTGCCAAACTCGAGCCACTCAGGCGCGTTAGGACAGTTGCTCACTACAGCCGGCATCAAGATTGCGATCAGCACGGGAACAAAAATAGGAGACATTGTTAAGAACCAGAATAAAGTCGTGGCCAACGGGGAAGAAAACAGTGTCGTCTACAAGATACCGTGTGGAAACTGTCCTGTGAGCTACTACGGGGAAACCAGCCGAGGTATTAAGAAACGGACAATTGAGCACAGGAATGACATCAAGGCACACCGAGTATCAAACTCGCTAGTGGTTCATGTAGATACTCACGGCCACTTACCAGACTGGAACAAAGTAGAGGTGCTGCAGAAAGGACTTCATAAGAAAAGAAGGAAAATAACTGAAGCAGCTTACATCGCTTCCCATCCAAACAACAACCACCGCGATGGGTTTATTAAATTAACAAAGACGGCGAGCCGCTTGGTACTTCGCGAAGCAGAGCGTAGGAGGACGAGAGGTCAGGTCGATCATGGTGGAACGCGGATAGATTCGGCGGGTATTTAGGGGGTGAATGATTTGAATGTGCATGTACTCTGAAAAAGTCCTGGTAAGGACGAAACGTCAGAATAAATCCCTAAACGGTTCCCTGTGTTTATCTCACCACCCATCCACTCATCTGTCTTACATATTTCAATATGTATATATATATATATATATATATATGTATATAAAATCAAGTAACGTAGGTGTCGTAACACATGAATAAAATAAAAGTTTAACCCACTCTCGGAGAAAGATAAGCTGAGATACGGAGTAAACCGCATATTTCGACCACTAACTGTGGTCCTCTTCAGCAGTTACAATTATAGGGTACATAGACAAGGGGTTATATACAGAGGAAGAAGTTACAGTGAGGAACTCAGTAAGCCTCAGGTCACTTGCCCTGAGTGAGGTCGGACGTTTCGGCCCGTGGAGATGAATTTATTAACCTCCATACTAGTAATGGAATCTGGTGACCTTTGACCTTTAGAAGTATAATAATTTGGAGTCTGTTTTATTAATGAGGTCTCAATAATTTTTCTTTTGAAATTACAATGTGATTTGTATACTGTAGCTGCATTCTTCCAATCTATTCTATGATCTAAAAGACTAGAATGGAGGAATACAGCTGAGTTTTCTTGGCTGTATTTCAAAGAGTTTTTATGTTCTTTGATCTTAGTGGGTAGATCACGTCCATTTGTCCCCAGCACACTTTATCACAATCGAGACATGGTATCTTATAAACTCCGGGGTTGTCCTTATTAGATCTTCTGTGATGGACATTTACTACTTTTTTAAAAATATTATTTGGGTAACTAAAAGTGATCCTAATTTAGTTCCTAGGTAATAATTTAGATGCGGCATGTATAGATTCATTATAAGGGAGTTTAATATTTGATTTTTCCCAGACAAATTTTGTGTTGGAATTGGTTGTTCTAAAATAACTAGCTTTGGCTTTGCTAAGGGCTTTTGTCAAAAACCAGTCTGGATAGCCTATTTCTAGTAATTGAGTGCGTACTGATTCAATTTCTGAGTAGAGAAATTCCGGGCTGCAAATCCGAAGAGCTCTTAAATAAAGGCCCGAGGCAACACTATATTTGATATTATTCGGATTACTACTGAAAAAATGTAAATAACTGCCCGTATGAGTAGGCTTCCTGTATACAGCAAAAGACAAATTTTCTGGACATCTGATCATTAATATATCAAAAAAAAAAGGTATTCTTCCTTCAATTTCCCATTCTACTTTAAATTTAATGTTATGTGCTAAATTATTGAGACTATCAAGAAAAACGTTGAAAGAGCCCCATTTGTCATCCCAGATAGTGAATACACCATCGACATATCTGAACCAGAACATGTCGGCTGGTTTGATACCAGGTAAAAGTACGCACTCAAAATATTCCATATATAGATTCGCCAACACCGGGGAAAGGTTGGAACCCATGCTGCAACCGTACCTTTGCCTGAAAAAAAGAGTTATTGAAAGAGAAAACATTGGAGGTAATACAAAGACGTGTTAAACTAATCAATTTTGAAACTGAAAGGGGAAGTTTATCTTGTGACGGTTGCAACTTGGTTTCCAAAAAACTGAGAACATCTTCTACATTTATGTTTGTGAATAGCGAAACTATATCGAGAATAAGCAATTTTTTGTGTTCTGTGATTTTTTGTTTCTTAATTCTATTTGTGAAGTCCTCAGAGTGTTTAATGTTGGAGTTGGTGAAACTTCCGACGAAAGGTTAAAGAATTTCCGTGAGCCATTTGGAGGTCTTATTTGTGCAAGAATTCCTGTTTGATATAATTGGTCTAAGGGGAATGCCTTCTTTGTGGAGTTTAGGGAGACCATAGACATTTGGTAGCTGAGGGCTGATAACTTTTAACTTATTGAATAAGTCGTCTCCTATTATTTTGCGGGCTTGCTTGTTAAATTCAGCTGCGGTGGACTCAAGGGGATTTTTAGTAAGTGATTCAAAAGTATCCTTATCTGTTGACAAATCAAGGGCTTTGGCTTCATAATCACACTGATCGAGAAGTACTAATTTCCCCCCTTTATCTGCTCTAGAAATAATCATGTTGTTGTGGTTACTTAAACTCTCCACTGCTTGTTTAAGTCGTTTAGGTAAACCACGATCTTGTTTAAAACAATCTGCTATTTCCTGCAAGAGTACACTTTTAAGACAATGCAAATCTTTTTCATAATCATTTGATGCAATAAATCTGTCAAAACCAACGATGTCATCAAGAACATGGTTGTTATCAGGTTTCAATGCGAAGCCAACACCAAGACCTAACACCTTCAGCTACCAAATTTCTATGGTCTCCCTAAACTCCACAAAGAAAGCATTCCCCTTAGACCAATTATACTTTCACTTCATAAAGATCTATTTATTTGTTTATATATCTTTTATTTTTTATTTTACTTTGTGATTTCATATATATATTATTCTTTTATTTCATAAAGGTTATATTCATATGTTTGTTTATTCATTTATATATTTATCTATTATATTTGTATGTATCTTGTTATATACATATCTTCTATTTTCTGCATATCTTATTTAAATGCTATTCCTTTATGAAGCCTTATTTATGAACATACATATTCATTTATCTATCTATCTGATTATTTGTTTATTTTT
>NC_134794.1:28541954-28546954 GCF_046742065.1 Oratosquilla oratoria | reverse complement strand
TACAAGGCGTCAGATAACAATGATAATTACGATGTTATTTACCTTGACTTTAGCAAAGCGTTCGACAAGGTGACTCACCAGAGACTACTAAATAAAATCAAAGCCCATGGCATAGGAGGAAAAGTGTGAGAATGGATTAGAGCTTGGATTAGTAACAGAAAACAGCGGGTCGCCATAAATGGAATAAAATCTAGGTGGGGCAATGTTACTAGCGGGGTCACCCAGGGCTCGGTTTTGGGTCCCTTGTTGTTCATTATGTACATAAATGACTTAGACGATGGGATAAATAGTGATGTTAGTAAGTTTGCGGACAACACTAAAATACGACGCCTAATTAGGTCAGGAGACGACACAGAGATTCTGCAGGATGATCTTAATAAATTGTTAACATGGTCGGAGAAATAGCAAATGAACTTCAATATCACTAAGCGTTGCGTGTTAAACGTAGGGCTACACAACCCCAAAATTAGATACATCTTAGATAATACGTTTTTAGAAAAATCTGAGTGCGAGAGGGACTTGGGAGTTCTGGTGAGTCCGGACCTTAAAACCAGGAAGCAGTGCATTAGCGCCAGAAATAAAGCTAACAAAGCATTAGCTTTCATTGCTAGGACGGTAACGAATAGAAGTGCAGAGGTAATTATTAAACTCTATCTAGCGATAGTTAGACCCATCCTTGACTATGCGGTACAGTTTTGGTCTCCGTCCTACAGAATGGACATCAATTCACTAGAATCAGTATAGAGAAGAATGACCAAAATGATACATGGGCTCGGAAATTTGCCTTACGAAGAGAGGCTTAGGCACCTAAACTTACACTCTCTGGAAAGACGCAGAGTGCGGGGTGATCTAATAGAAGTGTTCAAGTGGATCAAAGGCTATAACAAGGGAGATGCAAACAAGGTCATCATAATAAAGCAACAGGACAGGACTCGCAGTAATGGGTATAAACTGGACAAATTTAGATTTAAGAAGGAAATAGGTTTACTAATAGGGTGTTCGATGAATGGAATAAACTTAGTAACCATGTAGTAAGCGCTGAAACTATCAGTTGTTTTAAAAAACGATCAGACAACTTTATGGATGGGGACGACAGGTGGTGATGGATACGGAGCTGCCTAGTTTAGGCCTTATGGTCTCTTGCAGTCTCCTTTATTCTTATGTTATTATTCTTATATATATATATATATATATATATATATATATATATATATATATATATATATATATATATATAAATAAAAAAAATCTTCTAAAAAACGCTGTGGAGGTCGGGGACAGGTGGTATTTCGGTGACACTTTGTCCTAAAAATATTCTTGAAAAAGCGCTTGGGTAAGTCGGGGTCAGGTGGTATTCTTCTTCTTCTTCTTCTTCTTCTTCTTCTTCTTCTTCTTTTTCTTCTTCTTCTTCTTTTTCATCTTCTTCTTCTTCTTCTTCTTCGCGTTCCTCTTCTTCTTCTTCTTCTTCTTCTTCTTCTTCTTCTTCTTCATCGCGTTCTTCTTCTCCTCCTTCTTGTTCTTCTTCTTCTTCTTCTTCTTCTTCTTCATTCATCTTCTTCTTCTTCTTCTTCTTCTTCTTCTTCTTCTTCTTCTTCTTCCTCGCGTTCTTCGCGTTTTTCTTCGCGTTCTTCTTCGCGTTCTTCTTCGCGTTCTTCCTCGCGTTCTTCTTCCTCGCCTTCTTCTTCCTCGCGTTCTTCTTCGCGTTCTTCTTCGCATTCTACTTCGTGTTCTTATTCTCGTACTTCTTCGCGTTCTTCTTCCTCGCGTTCTTCTTCGCGTTCTTCTTCGCGTTCTTCTTCGCATTCTACTTTTTGTTCTTCTTCGCGTTCTTCTTCTCGTTCTTCTTCGCGTTCTTCTTCGTGCTGGGGATCCCGTGTTGGGGTTCCGCCCCGAGGCCAAGGCCGAAGGGGAAAACGAGGGATTAGAGCGCGGAAAGGTGCGGCCGGAGGCCGCTGTTTGCGCAGCCAAGCCCCCGGCACAGCCGGGGAGGGCGAAGCCCGCGGCTTGTATATATATATATATATATATATGTATATATATATATATATATATATATATATATATATATATATATATATTACACACAGGAACCCACAGTCGGAGAAAGAATAAACTTTGAATAAAGAAAAATCCTATATTTCGGCTATCAACTGTAGCCCTCTTCAGGAAAGTACATAAGATAGAGAACAGAGGGGACTTATAAACTACAGTAAGTTTATGTTCTCTATCTTATGTACTTTCCTGAAGAGGGCTACAGTTGATAGCCGAAATATAGGATTTTTCTTTATTCAAAGTTTATTCTCTCTCCGACTGTGGGTTCCTGTGTGTCATTTACAAATGTGCTACTACATTTCTGTTTAGAATATATATATATATATATATATATATATATATATATATATATGTATGTGTCTATATATATATCTATATATATATATATATACATATATATATATATATATATATTTTTTTTTTTTTTACTTTAATAGTGTTTTACTTGACCATGCTTAGTCGGGCCAATATATCAAGTGTTTGTAGACCTAGCTCGCATTGTGGTCTTGGAAGTAAGGAGTCTATGCATGTTTTCCAAGTGTTACTTTACAGTTCTTTGCGGGTTATGTGGCATCCGTTTAATGCCATTGCATCATTTTTTAGACCTCCTGCCTATCGGTGTCCAACCAGTCTGGACTGCAGCTTCGCAGTCGTCATGCCAACACACGTTGATGGAAGGGTTTGGCAGTTGCCTTTGTTCCATCTGTATTCGTATGCAGCTCACTCTTCGGAGAAGCAGATTTGTAATCAATAATTAGTTTGGCTACATTGTTTGCATCTTTTGGCTTTCTTTCTACCGGCGATGTTTTTGATGGCATAAGTTCAACTAATTTACTTTTGGAACAAAAAAAAATATCACTTTGTTGACCAATGTTATTTTATTGGGCGTTCCTCCCTCCCTTTCTCCTCCTCCTCTTCCTCCTCCTCCTCCTTCTCCTCCTCCTCTTCCTCCTCCTCAGCTGCCAGAGACGTTTTGGCCCATGACGAGGCCGATTTTTGAAGAAAAAAAGCTGGATTATGGGGTTTAGGGGAAAGTTCGAGTCCTCGTCTAATCGTACCTGAGCGGCAAGTTTGGTCCCCTGCACTGGGTCATCATGTCAACCTCTCGCATTTTGGGATTTGAAGTAAGAGGAGGGGGAGGAAGAGGAGGAGGAGGAGGAGGAGGAGGAGGAGGAGGAGGAGGACGAGGCGGAGTAAGAGGAGGCGGAAGAGGAGGAAGACGGGGAGAAGGAGGAAGAGAAGGACGAGTGGGAGCAAGAGAGGAAGAGGAAGAAGAGGTGTTCGACGGTCCTCCAACGAAGTCAATGTTAGGTCGAGGGCGACCTTTTTTCAATTAGAGTGAAATACAGGAAGAAGAGGATGAGATGGAGAAGAAGATGGAGGAGGTAAGGCCTTGAGGATAAGGATCTGAAGAAGAAAAAGATGAACGAGGAGGAGGAGGAGGAGGAAGTGAAAGGAAGGGAAAGAGGTAGAGAAAGTGGAGAAGAGGAGGAAAAAGGAATATGAGAATATGTATTTATTTACAGTCATCATGTAAATTTCTATTTATTTTATTTAACACATGCATGCATACACACACACATATATATACCATATATATATATATATATATATATATATATATATACATATAGATACATATATATAGATATATATGTATGTATATGCATATATGTATATATGTATTCATACATATATATACATATACATATACATATATATATATATGTATATGTGTACATATATGTATATATATATATATATATATATATATATATGTATATACACAAGGGTATTTGTGAGATGTGACCAATTGTCCCAAACGTATTGGTTACTAAGACGGCAGTAAAAGTCATGTATACCTCTTCCACTACCTCTCCGAATTCCTTCTTCACCATGTTTCACGCAGTCATATATTCTGTACCATGTTTCTTCCTTGTATAATTTCTTCTTTGTATTATCACTGAATGTTATTATACGAAAGCGCTTTACTTTGTTAGTTAATTTTTCCTGGTGGTTACTCACACACACATATATATATTTATATATATATATATACATATTTATATATATATATACATATATAAATATATGTATATATATATATATGTATATGTATATATACATTTATATATATATAAATATATATATATATATATATATATATATATGTGTGTGTGTGTGTGTGTGTGTGTGTGTGTGTGTGTGTGTGTGTGTGTGTGTGTGTGTGTGTGTGTGTGTATGTATATATATATCAAATCAAATAACGTTGGTGTCGTAACACGTGAATAAAATAAAACTTAAACCCACTCTCGGAGAAAGATAAGCTGAGATACAGAGTAAACCGCATATTTCGACCAATAACTGTGGTCCTCTTCAGCAGTTACAATTATAGGGTACATAGACAATGGGTAATATACAGAGGAAGAAGTTACAGTGGGGAACTCAGTAAGCCTCAGGTCACTTGCCCTGAGTGAGGTCGGACGTTTCGTCGTGTGGAGATGAATTTATTACCTGCCATACTAGTAATGGCATCTGGTGACCTTTGACCTTTAGAAGTATTATAATTTGGTAACTGTTTTATTAATGAGGACTCAGTATTTTTTCTTTTGAAATTACAATGTGATTTGTATACTGTAGTTGCATTCTTCCAATCTATTCTGTGATCTAAGAGACTAGAATGGAGGAATACAGCTGAGTTTTCTTGGCCGTATTTTAAAGAGTTTTTATGTTCTTTGATCCTAGTGGGTAGATCACGTCCGTTTGTCCCCAGTACACTTCATCACAATCGAGACATGGTATCTTATAAACTCCGGGGTTGTCCTTATTAGATCTTCTGTGATGGACATTTACTACTTTTTTTAAAGATATTATTTGGGTAACTAAAAGGGATCCTAATTTGGTTGCTAGGTAATAATTTAAATGCGGCATGTATAGATTCATTATAA
>NC_134794.1:28526954-28531954 GCF_046742065.1 Oratosquilla oratoria | reverse complement strand
CGAATAGAAGTGCAGAGGTAATTATTAAACTCTATTTAGAGATAGTTAGACCCATCCTTGACTATGTGGTACATTTTTGGTCTTCGTCCTACAGAATGGACATCAATTCACTAGAGATCAATACAGAGAAGAAGGACCAAAATGATACATGGACACGGAAATTTGCCTTACGAAGAGAGGCTTAGGCACCTAAACTTACACTCTCTGGAAAGACACAGAGTGCGGGGTGATCTAATAGAAGTGTTCAAGTGGATCAAAGACTATAACAAGGGAGATGCAAACAAGGTCATCATAATAAAACATCAGGGCAGGACTCGCAGTAATGGGTATAGACTGGACAAATTTAGATTTAAGAAGGAAATAGGCAAGAACTGGTTTACTAATAGGGTGATCGATGAATGGAATAAACTTAGTAACCATGTAGTAAGCGCTGAAACTATCAGTTGTTTTAAAAAACTATCAGACAACTTTATGGATGGGGACAGGTGGTGATGGAAACGGAGCTGCCTAGTTTAGGCCTTATGGTCTCTTGCAGTCTCCTTTATTCTTATGTTATTATTCTTATACATATATATATATATATATATTTATATATATATATACATATATATATATACATATATATATATATATATATATATATGTCAAATGATGGAGAGCATATATATATATCTAAGTCTAAATAAAAATATTCTTCTAAAAAACGCTGTGGAAGTCGGGGACAGGTGGTATTTCGATGACACTTTGTCCTAAAAATATTCTTGAAAAAGCGCTTGGGTAAGTCGGGGTCAGGTGGTATTCTTCTTCTTCTTCTTCTTCTTCTTCGCGTTCCTCTTCTTCTTCTTCTTCTTCTTCTTCTTCTTCTTCTTCCTCGAGTTCTTCTTCCTCTTCTTCTTCATCGCGTTCTTCTCCTCCTTCTTCTTCTTCTTCTTCTTCTTCTTCTTCTTCTTCTTCTTCTTCTTCATTCATCTTCTTCTTCTTCTTCTTCTTCTTCTTCTTCTTCTTCATTCATCTTCTTCTTCTTCTTCTTCTTCTTCTTCTTCTTCTTCTTCTTCTTCATTCATCTTCTTCTTCTTCTTCTTCCTCGCGTTCTTCGCGTTTTTCTTCGCGTTCTTCTTCGCATTCTTCTTCATCGCGTTCTTCTTCGCGTTCTTCTTCCTCGCGTTCTTCTTCCTCGCGTTCTTCTTCGCGTTCTTCTTCGCGTTCTTCTTCGCATTCTACTTCGTGTTCTTCTTCTCGTTCTTCTTCGCGTTCTTCTTCCTAGCGTTCTTCTTCGCGTTCTTCTTCGCGTTCTTCTTCGCATTCTACTTCGTGTTCTTCTTCGCGTTCCTCTTCTCGTTCTTCTTCGCGTTCTTCTTCGTGCTGGGGATCCCGTGTTGGGGTTCCGCCCCGAGGCCGAGGCCAAAGGGGAAAACGAGGGTTTAGAGCGCGGAAAGGTGCGGCCGGAGGCCGCTGTTTGCGCAGCCAAGCCCCCGGCGAAGCCGGGGAGGGCGAAGCCCGCGGCTTGTATATATATATATATATATATATATATATATATATATATATATATATATATATATATATATATATATATATAAAACAGGAACCCACAGTCGGAGAAAGAATAAACTTCGAATATAGAAAAATCCTATATTTCGGCTATCAACTGTAGCCCTCTTCAGGAAAGTACATAAGATAGAGAACAGAGGGGACTTATAAACTACAGTAAGTTTATAAGTCCCCTCTGTTCTCTATCTTATGTACTTTCCTGAAGAGGGCTACAGTTGATAGCCGAAATATGGGATTTTTCTTTATTCGAAGTTTATTCTTTCTCCGACTGTGGGTTCCTGTGTGTCATTTACAAATGTGCTACTACATTTCTGTTTAGATATATGTATATATATACATATATTTATATATACATATACTGTATTTATATATATATATATATTTATATTTATATATACATATACTGTATACATATATATATATATATGTATATATGTATATATATATATATATATATATATATATATATATATATATATATAGATATATATATATATTTATACTTTCATAGTGTTTTACTTGACCATGCTTAGTCGGGCCAATATATCAAGTGTTTGTAGACCTAGCTCGCATTGTGGTCTTGGAAGTAAGGAGTCTATGCATGTTTTCCAAGTGTTACTTTACAGTTCTTTGCGGGTTATGTGGCATCCGTTTAATGCCATTGCATCATTTTTTAGACCTCCTGCCTATCGGTGTCCAACCAGTCTGGACTGCAGCTTCGCAGTCGTCATGCCAACACACGTTGATGGAAGGGTTTGGCAGTTGCCTTTGTTCCATCTGTATTCGTATGCAGCTCACTCTTCGGAGAAGCAGATTTGTAATCAATAATTAGTTTGGCTACATTGTTTGCATCTTTTGGCTTTCTTTCTACCGGCGATGTTTTTGATGGCATAAGTTCAACTAATTTACTTTTGGAAAAAAAAAAAATCACTTTGTTGACCAGTGTTATTTTATTGGGCGTTCCTCCCTCTCTTTCTCCTCCTCCTCCTCCTCCTCCTCCCCCTTCTTCTCTTCCTCCTCCTCAGCTGCCAGAGACGTTTTGGCCCATGACGAGGCCGATTTTTGAAAAAAAAAAAGCTGGATTATGGGGTTTAGGGGAAAGTTCGAGTCCTCGTCTAATCGTACCTGAGCGGGAAGTTTGATCCCCTGCACTGGGTCATCATGTCAACCTCTCGCATTTTGGGATTTGAAGTAAGAGGAGGAGAAGGAGGAGGAGGAGGAGGAGGAGGAGGAGGAGGAGGAGGAGGAGGACGACGCGGAGTAAGAGGAGACGGATGAGGAGGAAGAGAAGGAGAAGGAGGAGGAGAACGACGGGAGGGAGTAAGAGGGGAGGAGGAGGAGAGGGATGATGACGATGAGGAGGAGGAGGAGGAGGAGAGGAAGAGGAGGAGGACAAGGAGGGGAAGGAAGAAGAGGTGTTCGACGGTCCTCCAACGAAGTCAATGTTAGGTCGAGGACGACCTTTTTCAATTAGAGTGAAATACAGGAAGAAGAGGATGTGATGGAGAAGAAGATGGAGGAGGGAAGTGCTTGAGGATGAGGATCTGGAGAAGAATAAGATGAACGAGGAGGAGGAGTAGGAGGTGAAGAGAAAGGGAAAGAGGTAGAGAAAGTTGAAAGAGAAGAGGAGGAGATGTGAAAGGGAAATAGGAATATGAGAATATGTATTTATTTTCAGTCATAATGTAAATTTGTATTTATTTTATCTTACACATGCATGCATACACACACACATATATATACCGTATATATATATATATATATATATATATATATATATATATATATATATATAAATATATATATAAAAATATATATATATATGTATATATGTATTTATATACAGGTATGTATATATATACATACATATACACATATATATGTATATATATATATGTATGTATGTATATATATATATATATGTATATATATACACAAGGGTATTTGTGAATTGTGACCAATTATCCCACACGTATTGGTTACTATGACGGCAGTAAAAGTCATGTATACTTCTTTCACTACCTCTCCGAATTCCTTCTTCACCATGTTTCACGCAGTCATATATTCTGTACCTTGTTTCTTCCTTTTATAATTTCTTCTTTGTATTACCACTGAATATGTTATTATACGAAAGCGCTTTACTTTGGTGGTTACGCACGCATATATATATTTATATATATATCTATCCAGATTTATATATATATATATATATATATATATATATATATATATATATATATATACATATATGTATATATATACATATATATATATATATACATATATGTATATACATATATATATATACATATACATATATAAATATATATATACATATATATATACATATATATATATATATATATATACATATATATATATATATATATATATATACATATATATATATGCTTGAGTAACCACCAGGAAAAATATATATATCAAATCAAGTAACGTAGGTGTCGTAACACATGAATAAAATAGAATTTAAACCCACTCTCGGGGAAAGATAAGCTGAGATACAGAGTAAACCGCATATTTCGACCACTAACTGTGGTCCTCTTCAGCAGTTACAATTATAGGGTACATAGACAAGGGGTTATATACAGAGGAAGAAGTTACAGTGGGGAACTCAGTAAGCCTCAGGTCACTTGCCCTGAGTGAGCTCGGACGTTTCGTCCTATGGAGATGAATTTATTAACTGCCATACTAGTAATAGCATCTGGTGACCTTTGACCTTTAGAAGTATTATAATTTGAAAACTGTTTTATTAATGAGGACTCAATCATTTTTCTTTTGAAACTACAATGTCATTTGTATACTGTAGCTGCATTCTTCCAATCTATTCTGTGATCTAAAAGACTAGAATGGAGGAATATAGCTGAGTTTTCTTGGCTGTATTTTAAAGTTTTTTTCTGTTCTTTGATCCTAGTGGGTAGATCACCTCCGTTTGTCCCCTGTACACTTTATCACAATCGAGACATGGTATCTTATAAACTCCGGGGTTGTCCTTATTAGATCGTCTGTGATGGACATTTACTAACTTTTTAAAAATGTTATTTGGTTAACTAAAAGTGATCCTAATTTGGTTGCTAGGTAATAATTTAGATGCGGCATATATAGATTCATTATAAGGGAGTTTAATATTTGATTTTTCCCAGACAAATTTTGTGTTGGAATTGGTTGTTCTAAAATAACTAGCTTTAGCTTTGCTAAGGGCTTTTGTCAAAAACCAGTCTGAGTAGCCTATTTTTAGTAATTGAGAGCGTACTGGTTAAATTTTTTGTTTCTTAATTTTATTTGTGAAGTCCTCAGAATGTTTATTGTAGGAATTGGAGAAACTTCCTACGAAAGGTTAAAGAATTTCCGTGAGCCATTTGGAGGTCTTATTTTTACAAGAATTCCTGTTTGATATAATTGGTCTAAGGGGAATGCCTTCTTTGTTGAGT
>NC_134794.1:28516954-28521954 GCF_046742065.1 Oratosquilla oratoria | reverse complement strand
AGGTGGTGAGCAGAATAATAGTGAACATATGAAAGAACGTTAGTTGGTTTACGAAAAACATCAAACCTGAAGTACCTTTCTTTTCTGTGAATAGTAACATCTAGAAAGGGTAATTTGTTCTCTTGTTCTATATCAATTTTAAATTTTATAGAAGGTACTAAATTGTTTAAACTAACTAAAAAATTATCCAAGTTGTGAGCAAGTGGCCAAATGCATAGTATGTCATCGACATACCTGTACCAAATAACATTACGTGGAAGAATACGAGACAACAACTCCCTTTCAAAAAATTCCATGTACAAATTACTCAACAGAGGAGACAAGGGATTCCCCATAGCCATCCCAAATCTTTGTACATAGAACTTTCCACCAAAAACTAATTTGGAATCAACCACACAGAGTTTAATGAGATTAATAATGACATCGACTGGAAGAGGCAAAGAATGAAGTAAAAGTTCCTCTTCTAGGAAGGAAAGAAGGTCAAAAACCGGAACACAGGTAAATAACGAATTAGTATCAAAGCTAACTAACTCAAAATCAACAGACATATTAAGATCGTTCAATTTACTAATTAAATCTACATTGTTCCTAATGTGGGAAGTGGAAATGGTCCCCACGAGTGTGACCTTTTTTCACCTGTGTCATCTGTCACCCATTTTTATTTATTTATTCTTGTTATTATTATTTTCTATTATATATATGTATGTATGTATATGTATATATTTTGTTTCTTTGTAAGTCAATCTTTATGTTGAATCACATGTGTCAGTTGTCACCCTTCTTATTTCTTGTTATTATCTTTTTTGTTGAATGTCCCTTTTTTTCACCTTGTCATTTGTCATCCTTATGGTTTATGCTGTGTGACATTTTATCACCTGTTTCAATTGTCACCCATTTTATTTATTGTTTTTATATTTTTGTTTCTTTGTAAGATAATCCTTACGTATTTACGTTGTGTGACCTCTCCTGTTTTCTATATTATTATATTTAAGTTATTCTTTGTTGTGACACTATGTACTTTGAAAATGTCTTAATAGACGAAAACGTTCAGTATTCCGATCTTTAATTTCCTCGTGGTTACAAGCAAAAATCTTTATTCACGTGTTTTATGTGATTACTGTTGCATATATATATATATATATATATATATATATATATATATATATATATACATATATATATACATATATATGTACATATATATATATATATATGTGTGTGTGTGTGTGTGTGTGTGTGTGTGTGTGTGTGTATGTGTATGTGTGTGCGTGTGTATATATATAAATATATATATATAAATATATATAAATATATATATATATATATATATATATATATATATATATATGAATGGTAAGAATGGAAAAACACGAATGAGAACATGAGACTTTATTCCTAACCGGTTTCCCCTTTGTGGCCTCTGAAGAAGCCTGAAAAAAAAAAAAATAGCTGGATTATGGGGTTTGGGGGAAAGTTCGAGTCCTCGTCTAATCGTACCTGAGCGGGAAGTTTGGTCCCCTGCACTGGGTCATCATGTCAACCTCTCGCATTTTGGGATTTGAAGTAAGAGGAGGAGGAGGAGGAGGAGGAGTAGGAGGAGGAGGACGAGGCGGAGTAAGAGGAGGCGGAGGAGGAGGAAGAGAAGGAGAAGAAGGAGGAGAAGGACGGGAGGGAGCAAGAGGAGAGGAGGAGGAGAGGGATAATGATGATGATGATGAGGAGGAGGAGGAGGACAAGGAGGGGGAGGAAGAAGAGGTGTTCGATGGTCCTCCAACGATGTCAATGTTAGGTCGAGGGCGACCTTTTTTCAATTAGAGACACAGTAGTAGGAGACGTGGTAACAAGACAGCCATTTTCAGTCCACAGAAAATGCACAAACAAAAACGACATCGTGCATTTCTTCTCCGCACACCACAACAAAATAAAAAGTGGAATCGTTATAGGCTTTTTTCCTGAGAGCATTTAGGATATGTAGTGAGGAATTTCTCCAGGAGGAAATTAATTGCATTTTTAATATTTTCAAAAAATTATATTACCCAGCAGGCTTTTTATATAGAAATAAGGAAAAGGCGTTACAAATAAGAAATAGGGGTGTCAAAGGAAAAGAGGCTAATGATGAGAACCGTGGGTATCTGTCCGTTCCCAACTCCAAGTGCTCAAACGTCATGGAACAAAATCTCACCAAGGCAGGCCTGAAAAACTGGCATTCAGCACGGGGTAAAAATTGGCGACGTTGTGAGAAATAAAATTAGAAACAAAATAGAAAACGAAGACAACAGTTTAATTTATAGAATTCCTTGTAAAACCTGCCCCGCTAGTTACTATGGCGAAACTAGCAGAGGAATTCACAAGCGGACAACTGAGCACAAAAATGACATCAAAGCCCACCGGACGTCTAACTCTTTAGTGGTACACATCGACAAATTTGGCCACTTGCCGGATTGGGAAAAAACAGAGGTGCTCCATACTGGACTCGATAGAAAGGAAAGGAGGACAATTGAGGCAGCATACATTACCTCACTCCCATGCAGCAACCATCGGGACGGTTTCGTCAAGCTGGCGAGGATAGCAAGCGGACTAATCATCCATGAGGCAAGACGAAAGAGAGATGGCAGCAGCATTGACCGAGGGGGAACGGGGTGAGCTGTGCGGGTATATAAGTTGTCATTGTTCTATTTGTGTACACTCTGAACAACTCCTATTTGGACGAAACGTCAGAAATAAAACTTCAACGGATTCTGTGCGTTTAAACTCACCACCCTCCCACTCATATATACATATATATGTATATATGTATATGTATATATGTATTTTATGTATGTGTATATATATATGTATATATATATATATGTGTATGCATATATGTATGTGTATGTATATATATATATATATATATATATATGTATATATATGTATGTATATATATATATATATATATATATATGTGTGTGTGTGTGTGTGTGTGTGTGTGTGTGTGTGTGTGTGTATGTATGTACATATATATGGTCGGAGGGACGGGGGTGAGGTAGTATGTGTGAGCAAAATTTGACGCAGCCCGAAGGGATTTCTCCCCGTCTTCTCTTTTTATGCATGGGGGGACGGAAAGGGGGGTCGCCGATTTAACGAAGCGGCATTGCTGTGGATATGCTGGGTCTTGCGACACTGCTTCTGACCCAGGGCAGTGGACAAGATGCAGGGATGACCCGTCATCCGGGAGGTGCTAAGATAAGAGGGAGGGTGGAGGGGTGTGGAGTGTATTCAGGGATGGAATGGGTGGGAGTGATTTTATGCCTTTTTCTTTTTGGCTACCTCCCTTGTAAGGGGGAAAAAGCCTTGGTATATGTATGTATATATATGTATATATATATATATGTATATATATATATACACAAGGGTATTTGTGAGTCGTGACCAATTGTCCCATACGTATTGGTTACTAAGACGGCAGTATAAGTCATGTATACTTCTTCCACTACCTCTCCCAATTCCTTCTTCACCATGTTTCACGCAGTCATATATTCTGTACCTTGTTTCTTCCTTTTATAATTTCTTCTTTGTATTAGCACTGAATATGTTACTATACGAAAGCGCTGTATTTTGTTAGTTAATTTTTCCTGGTGGTTACTCACGCATATATATATATGTATATATATATATATATATCTATATCTATATATATATATGTATATATATATGTATATATATATATATAGTATATATATATACATACATATGTATATATATATATATCTATATATATATACATATATAAAATCAAATAACGTAGATGTCGTAATGCAAGAATAGAATAAAAGTTAAACCCACTCTCGGAGAAAGATAAGTTGAGATACCGAGTAAACCGCATATTTCGACCACTAACTGTGGTCCTCTTCAGCAGTTACAATTATAGGGTACATAGACAGGGGTTATATACAGAGGCAGAAGTTACAGTGGGGAACTCAGTAAGCCTCAGGTCACTTGCCCTGAGTGAGGTCGGACGTTTCGTCCTGTGGAGATGAATTTATTAACTGCCATACTAGTAATGGCATCTGGTGACCTTTGACCTTTAGAAGTATTATAATTTTTATTAACGAGGACTCAATAATTTTTCTTTTGAAACTGCAATGTGATTTGTATACTATAGCTACACTCTTCCAATCTATTCTGTGATCTAAAAGACTAGAATGGAGGAATACAGCTGAGTTTTCTTGGCCGTATTTTAAAGAGTTTTTATGTTCTTTGATCCTAGTGGGTAGATCACGTCCGTTTGTCCCCAGTACACTTTATCACAATCGAGACATGATATCTTATAAACTCCGGGGTTGTCCTTATTAGATCTTCTGTGATGGACATTTACTACTTTTTTAAAAATATTAATTGGGTAACTACAAGTGATCCTAATTTGGTTGCTAGGTAATAATGTAGATGCGGCATGTATAGATTCATTATAAGGGAGTTTAATATTTGATTTTTTCCAGACAAATTTTGTGTTGGAATTGGTTGTTC
Organism: Oratosquilla oratoria; assembly: GCF_046742065.1. Taxonomy (NCBI): domain Eukaryota; kingdom Metazoa; phylum Arthropoda; class Malacostraca; order Stomatopoda; family Squillidae; genus Oratosquilla; species Oratosquilla oratoria. Next base: position 28,517,448 of record NC_134794.1, on the reverse strand, counting down.
TAAAATAACTAGCTTTGGCTTTGCTGAGGGCTTTTGTCAAAAACCAGTCTGGGTAGCCTATTTTTAGTAATTGAGTGCGTACTAATTCAATTTCTGAGTTCAGAAATTCCGGGCTGCAAATCCGAAGAGCTCTTAAATAAAGGCCCAAGGCAACACTATATTCTATATTATCCGGATGATTACTGAAAAAATGTAAATAACTGCCCGTATGAGTAGGCTTTCTGTATACTGCAAAAGACAAATTTTTTGGACATCTGATCACTAATATATTAAGAAAAGGTATTTTTCCTTCAATTTCCCATTCTACTTTAAATTGAATGTTATGTGCTAAATTATTGAGACTATCAAGAAAAACGTTGAGAGAGCCCTATTTGTCATCCCAGATAGGGAATACATCATCGACATATCTGAACCAGAACATATCGGCTGGTTTGATACCAGGTAAAAGTACGCATTCAAAGTATTCCATGTATAGATTCGCCAACACCGGGGAA
>NC_134794.1:28489454-28511954 GCF_046742065.1 Oratosquilla oratoria | reverse complement strand
AGAGGGCGAAGACCGCGGCTTTTAAATTACATTTATATATATACAATTTTTCACCTATTTATGTCTTTATTCTATATCATAAAGATTTATTTGTTGGTTCATTATCCATTTTTACCAGTCTTTTTTTTACCATTTTTTATTAGTATCACTTTCTTATTCCACTAGTACTTTTAGTAATGGCTGTAGTACATGTTCTGATTGAGGAATTTCATATTTTTGTATGTTGAAGTGAACAGCCATTGGTTGTGATTGCTTTCGTGGTAGTTTTTTTGGTTTTGAATTCCAAAGCCTCCGCCATTTTGGTTTTGATGGCGATAGTAAGAGTTGCTTGGGCACATTTCGTAGGTGTAGTACATGGGGTTGTCGTAGTAGAAACTCGTATTTTCTCTTATTTTATTTGTTGTTCTTGCTGGTATTCTGTGTGTCTTTTGCCTCTGGTTTGACGGTTGATACTGTTTGGTATGGTAGTATGGTTGGCATTCGTCATACCAGTGACCTTGGTACCCCTGAGGTCGTGAGCTTCGGGAACCGTATTGCCCTTTTTGGAAATTGGTGTGTGTTTTGTTTTTTGGGCTGTTGTCTTTCTTCTGGTTAGTGTTTTGGCGAGTCTTTCTTGCAAAATCTTCTGCCATTTTCTTCTTCGCTTTCCTCTGGAGGGCGGAGTTGGTCTGGGTTTCCCTCCCGAATCCGCCTTCTTCCTCTTCTCGCCTGACTTCGGCCAAATACATTTTGTATTTCCGAGTTCGGCGTTCTTTGTGGGTAGGCATCCCCTTCGCCTCATCTTCTTCTTGAAGAACAAACTCGTTTTTCACTTCTCTCTGGAAAGAGACTTTGACGTCTCCATGAGTGAAAGGCGAGAAAAGGATCTCTTCTTCGGTTTTCGGATCTTCTTTTTGACCCACACCGGCCTTAGGAGTTACAGAAGCTTCATCAGAAGCTGAAGAAATGTGTCTCCCACTCGAGGACTTCTTGTCTTTATCATCCTCGATGTTCGAGACTGAACTCGAGACACACTCTTCGATAGACTTTTCAGAAGGAAGGGCACCTTCTGGTACTTCGTCTTCTTGAGTTTCATGCGAGGGTTCGAGCTGGCCTCTATCCTTATTCAAATTTTCTTGAAAAATCTTGGCTCCTTTCAGAGGATTTTCTCCGACCTCGGGGCTCTGAGATTCTTTGTATTCCTCGGTCTCCCGTTGGTTTTCGGAGGGAGGAGCCTCTTCGAAGTCCAAGAGCAGCTTCGAATCTTCTCTTGAAGGTTCGTGTGCTGAGGTTCTGCAGCACACTAATGTAAACAAAGCCTCGAAACACCATTTCGAAGCTGCCCTAAGGGCTTTATTGAAGCTCAAACTCTTGATCATTCTTGCGCGCTTCAACATCCTCTCGACAATCTTCTTTTGTTTTTCAAAATGGTCGTCTCCGTCATTTTGCCGAACTGGTGAAGTCAGTTTATGATTACGTTCTTTGCAGTTACTATGACGGCGTGAAGTTGTCCACAAGATAGAAGTGCTGGTTAAGATACAGTCCAAAGGGATCATACAAATATTATAAGATATGTGATGGTAACCTGGACGGGAAAAAGTAGAAATATTTCTCTCTCTCTCTCTCTCTCTCTCTATATATATATATATATATATATATACATATATTTATAGTATATAAATATATATATATTTATATGATATATATATATATATATGTATATATATACATATATTTATAATATATATATATATTATATATATATAAATATATGTATGTATATATATATATGTACATATATATATATAAATATATGTATATATATGTAGATATATATGCATATATATATATATACATATATATATATATATATATATATATATATATATATATATATATAGATATATTCTTCTAATGAAAGGAAAGATTCATACAAAAATTGTGCCAAACGCTCATTGTAGTCATATTTCTATTCCAAGTCAATGGATAAAGAAAAATAAAAACGCGAAAGGACTGATAAATTTGAGCCGCTACTCCTGGTGACGTCATACTGCAAGGGTATTGGTTGGAGATTCTTCGTGACATTTTGAGTCTGTCCCCGAAGGAAACGCATGTGTGTGTGTGTGTGTGTGTGTGTGTGTGTGTGTGTGTGTGTGTGTGTGTGTGTGTGTGTGTGTGTGTGTGTGTGTGTGTGTGTGTGCGTGCGTGCGTGCGTGTGTGTGTGTGTGTGTGTGTGTGTGTGTGTGTGTGTGTGTGTGTGTTCGCGCGCGCGTGTGTGTGTGATAATTTTTGTGACAGTCGCATGTAGGATTCCAACCCATTGCTTTCGGCCACCCGTATGATTAGCCTCACAGAGCCTTGAACCACTCCACCACAGAGGCTAGTCTCTATGATGGAGTGTGTGATCTCACGTGTGGCCGAAAGGAGTGGGTTAGAATCCTACATGCGGCTGTCATGAAAATTATCAGATTAATGTCGCTGTCACTAGCGAATTTATCTCATACATATATATATATATTTATATATATGTGTATATATAATATATATATATATATGTATATATATATATATATATATATTTATATATATGTGTATATATATGTACACATATATATATATATATATATATATGTATGTATGTATGTATGTATGTATGTACGTATGTATGTATGGGTAAGGTGGAGGGGGAACACGGGTCTTTATCTCAATATCGAGTTTATTCCTGACCGCTTTCGCTTACAATAGCTTCTTCAGAGAAGAAGAAGCTAAAGAAGCCATTGTAAGTGAAACCGCTCAGAAAAAACTCGATATTCAAATAAAGACCCGTGTTTTCCTATCTACCTTTCCCATAATTTGTTCCAATGTCTCTACATATATATATATATATATATATATATATATATATATATATATATATATATATATATACATATATATATATATATATATATATATATATATATATATATATATATATATGAGGGCTATAGCTATTAGCCGAAATATTGTAGTTACGCTTTCTTCTAAAGTTTCCTTTTATTCCGACGGTAGGTTCTTCGTGATAATATTTACAAATGTGCTACAACATTTTGTCTAAGTGATATAATATATGTATATGTATATTTGTATATATGTATATATATAAATACATACATATATATATATATGTATACATATATATATATATATATACATATATATATATGTGTGTATATAATGTATATATATATATATATATATATATATATATATATATATATATATATATATATATATATATAACATAGGATTCCAAAAGAGCCTTTAGGTCCATAACTAGGTCGGATGGAAAAAAGAATTATAATAACGATAAGTAAGTAAATATAAATTACGATATTATAAATAATAGTAATAAAATTGTTAGATGAATAAATAGGTAAAGTTTAATAATAAACAAACATGTAAATAGTAAATTATAATAAATTGACAGATAAATAATAATCAATGATAACCATCCACGCAGTTTTGTATCATCAACAAATTTATCATTTGTTTGTTTATCTATTATCTATGCTTTATTTTCAAATTATTTTCCCCTTTATTTTTTTTTATATATTTTTCAACTTCTTAATTGTTTTTCTTCTAATTCTTGAAGACTTATTTACTTATCTACTTATTTCTTATCAATAATATATATTAGTTCTATATGTTTGCATTTTTTTATTTTATCAAACTTTAGTTATACGTTATCCTTTTTAATAAACACTTATTTATTTATTTTCCTATTCATATACATATTTGTTTAAATTTTTTTACTTTTTTGTGTTCATATACACTTTTTTACTTCTTTCGCCTTCTGTTTATGTGTCATTGTTTTATATTATAAAGAGTTATTTATTTTCCATATTCACTTTTTCAATATGTATATATATATATATATATATATATATATATATATATATATTTATATATACATATATATATATACATATATATATATATATATATGTGTGTGTGTGTGTGTGTGTGTGTGTGTGTGTGTGTGTGTGTGTGTGTGTGTGTGTGTGTGTGTGTGGGGGTGTGTGTGTGGGTGTGTGTGTGGGTGTGTGTGTGTGTGTGTGCCAACCGCTTGGAAGCAGGCAAACATTGTTCCTGTTTTTCAAGAAGGGAGATAGATCGTCTATATGCAGCTACAGGCCAATCAGTTTGACATCGGTTATGGGAAAAATGCTTGAATCAATAATAGTAAATAGCATGCTCCGCCTTTGTAATCTTTTGTAATCCTTTGTAAATAGACTCATGAGAACACATCGAAGGGTATAATTTTATTCGTGATTCACAGCATAGTTTCTCCAAGGGTAAGTCATGTGTTACTAATCTTCTAATCCTTTTACGCTAATGTATATAAGGCGTCAGATAACAACGATAGATACGATGTTGTTTACCTTGGCTTTAGCAAAGCGTTCGACAAGGTTCCTAACTAGAGACTACTATATAGAGCTAGAGCCCATGGCATAGAAGGAATAGTGTTTGAATGGATTAGAGCTTGGATTAGTAACAGAAAATAGCGGGTCACCATAAATGGAATAAAATCTTGGTGGAGAAATGTTACTAGCGGGGTCGGTTTTGGGTCCCTTGTTTTTCATTATGTACATAAATGACTTAGACGATGGGATAAATAGTGATGTTAGTAAGTTTGCGGACGACACTAAAATAGGGTCGCCTAATTAGGTCAGGAGACGACGCAGAGATTCTGCAGGATGATCTTAAAAATTGGTTAACATGGTCGGAGAAATAGCAAATGAACTTCAATATCTCTATGTGTAGCGTGTTAAACGTAGGGCTACACAACCCCAAAAATAGATACATCTTAGATAACACGTTTTTAGAAAAATCTGAGTGCGAGAGGGACTTGGGAGTTCTGGTGAGTCCGGACCTTAAAACCAGGAAGCAGTGCATTAGCGCCAGAAATAAAGCTAACAAAGCATTAGCTTTCATTGCTAGGACCGGTAACGAATAGAAGTGCAGAGGTAATTATTAAACTCTATTTAGAGATAGTTAGACCCATCCTTGACTATGTGGTACAGTTTTGGTCTTCGTCCTACAGAATGGACATCAATTCACTAGAGATCAGTAGAGAGAAGAATGACCAAAATGATACATGGACTCGGAAATTTGCCTTACGAAGAGAGGCTTAGGCACCTAAACTTACACTCTCTGGAAAGACACAGAGTGCGGGTGATCTAATAAAAGTGTTCAAGTGGATCAAAGACTATAACAAGGGAGATGCAAACAAGGTCATCATAATAAAACATCAGGGCAGACTCGCAGTAATGGGTATAGACTGGACAAATTTAGATTTAAGAAGGAAATAGGCAAGAACTCATTTACTAATAGGGTGATCGATGAATGGAGTAGATTTAGTAACCATGTAGTGAGCGCTGAGACTGTCGGTTGTTTTAAGAAACGGTTAGACAGCTTTATGGATGGGGACAGGTGGTGATGGAAACGGAGCTGCCTAGTTTAGGCCTTATGGTCTCTTGCAGTCTCCTTTATTCTTATGTTATTATTCTTATATATATATATATATATATATATATATATATATATATATATATATACATATACATATATATATATATATATATATATATATATATATATATCTAAGTCTAAATAAAAATATTCTTCTAAAAAACGCTGTGGAAGTCGGGGACAGGTGGTATTTCGATGACACTTTGTCCTAAAAATATTCTTGAAAAAGCGCTTGGGTAAGTCGGGGTCAGGTGGTATTCTTCTTCTTCTTCTTCTTCTTCTTCTTCTTCGCGTTCCTCTTCTTCTTCTTCTTCTTCTTCTTCTTCTTCTTCTTCGAGTTCTTCTTCCTCTTCTTCTTCATCGCGTTCTTCTCCTCCTTCTTCTTCTTCTTCTTCTTCTTCTTCTTCTTCTTCATTCATCTTCTTCTTCTTCTTCTTCTTCTTCATTCATCTTCTTCTTCTTCTTCTTCTTCTTCTTCTTCATTCATCTTCTTCTTCTTCTTCTTCTTCCTCGCGTTCTTCGCGTTTTTCTTCGCGTTCTTCTTCGCATTCTTCTTCATCGCGTTCTTCTTCGCGTTCTTCTTCCTCGCGTTCTTCTTCCTCGCGTTCTTCTTCGCGTTCTTCTTCGCATTCTACTTCGTGTTCTTCTTCTCGTTCTTCTTCGCGTTCTTTTTCCTCACGTTCTTCTTCGCGTTCTTCTTCGCGTTCTTCTTCGCATTCTACTTCATGTTCTTCGCGTTCTTCTTCGCGTTCTTCTTCGCGTTCTTCTTCGTGCTGGGGATCCCGTGTTGGGGTTCCGCCCCGAGGTCGAGGCCAAAGGGGAAAACGAGGGTTTAGAGCGCGGAAAGGTGCGGCCGGAGGCCGCCTGTTTCCCGCAGCCAAGCCCCCGGCGAAGCCGGGGAGGGCGAAGCCCGCGGCTTGTATATATATATATATATATATATATATATATATATATATATATATATATATATAGATATATATATGACAAACAGGAACCCACAGTCGAGAAAGAATAAACTTCGAATATAGAAAAATCCTATATTTCGGCTATCAACTGTAGCCCTCTTCAGGAAAGTACAAAAAAAAGAGAACAGAGGGGACTTATAAACTACAGTAAGTTTATAAGTCCCCTCTGTTCTCTATCTTATGTACTTTCCTGAATAGTGCTACAGTTGATAGCCGAAATATAGGAATTTTTCTTTATTCGAAGTTTATTCTTCTCTCCGACTGTGGGTTCCTGTGTGTCATTTACAAATGTGCTACTACATTTCTGTTTAGAATATATATATATATAATATATATATATATATATATATATATATATATATACTGTATATATATATATATATATATATATATATATATATATATAATATACTGTATACATATATATATATATGTATATACATATATATATATATATATATATGTATATATATATATATATGTTGTTGTTTTTTTCATAGTGTTTTACTTTATCTTGTTGGGTAGGGCTAATATATCAAGTGTTTGTAGGCTTAAGCTCGCATTGTGGTCTTGGAAGTAAGGAGTCCACGCACGTTTCCAAAATCTTAGTGTTATTTTCCAGTTCTTTGCGGGTTATGTGGCATCCGTTTAATGCCATTGCATCATTTTTTTAGACCTCCTGCCTATCGGTGTCCAACCAGTCTGAACTGCAGCTTCACAGTCGTCATGCCAATAGACGTTGATGGAAGGGTTTGGCCGTTGCCTTTGTTCCATCTGTATTCGTATGCACTATGATACTTTTTCAGCTCACTCTTCGGAGAAGCAGATTTGTAATCAATAATTAATTTAGTTACATTGTTTGCATCTTTTGCCTTTGTTTCTACTGGCGATGTTTTTGATGGCATAAGTTCAACTAATTTAGTTTTTGGGATAAAAAGAAATCACTTTGTTGACCAGTGTTATTTTATTTGGCGTTCCTCTCTTCCTTTCTCCTCCTCCTCCTCCTCCTCCTCCTCAGCTGCCATAGACGTTTTGGCCATGACAAGGCCGATTTAAAAAAAAAAAAAAGCTGGATTATGGGGTTTAGGGGAAAGTTCGAGTCCTCGTCTAATCATACCTGAACGGGAAGTTTGGTCCCCTGCACTGGGTCATCATGTCAACCTCTCGCATTTTGGGATTTGAAGTAAGAGAAGGAGAAGGGTGGAGGACGAGGCGGAGTAAGAGGCGACGGAGGAGGAGGAAGAGGGGGAGAAGGAGGAGGAGAAGGACGGGAGGGAGCAACAGGGGAGCAGGAGGAGGAGAGAGGTGATGACGATGATGAAGAGGAGGATGAGAGAAATAGGAGGAGGACAAGGAGAGGGAGGAAGAAGAGGTGTTCGATGGTCCTCCAACGAAGTCAATGTTAAGTCGAGGGCGACCTTTTTTCAATTAGAGTGAAATACAGGAAGAAGAGGATGAGATGGAGGAGAAGATGGAGGTGAGAAGGGCTTGAGGATGAGGATCTGGAGAAGAATAAGATGAACGAGGAGGAGGAGAAGGAAGTGAAGAGGAAGGGAAATGGGTAGAGAAAGAGGAAGGAGAAGAGGAGGAGATGTGAAAAGGAAAAAGGAATATGAGAATATGTATTTATTTACAGTCATCGTATAAATTTGTATTTATTTTATTTTACACATCCATGCATACACACACACACCTATATATACCGTATTTATATATATATATATATATATATATATATATACATATATATATATATGTATATATATACATATATATATATATACATATATATATACATATATATATATGTATATATTAATATATATGTATATATATATATATGTATATATATATATATATATATATATGCATTAATTATGTATGTAGATTCATATATATATATATATATACATATATACGTATATATATATATATATATACACATACATATATATGTATATGTATATATACATATATATACATACATATATATATATATATATACACATATATATGTTATTATACAATATATGTGTATATATATATATATATATATATATATATATGTATATATATAATGTATATATATGTATACAAATATATATGTATATAAGCATATATGTATATGTATATAAATACATATGTATATAAACATATGTATATATAAATATATATATATATATGAATATACATATAGATATATGAATATATTTATATTTATATTTATATTTATATCTATATTTATGTATATATATGTGTATATATATATATATATATATATATATATATATGTATGTGTGTGTGTGTGTGTGTGTGTGTGTGTGTGTGTGTGAGTGTGTGTGTGTGTGTGTGTGTGTATTCACCATTCATTCATTCACCATGGTCTTTTTGATTACGTGTTGGACTCGTGATCGATAGCTATTTCCCTCCCGGAAGAGAACTCGGAGCTCGTATGACCGATCTATGGGTAATGCTGTGACTTTACACGCACATACACCCCCAACTCCCCGACCACGAGAGTTGGAGGAACGACTCGAATCGCAGCGATACTGAAATTATTTCAGCCATGGGCAGGATTCGAACCCGGACCGCCGTAGTGACAGTCGGAGACTCTACCAACCACACCACCGAGACAGAGAGAGAGAGAGAGAGAGAGAGAGAGAGAGAGAGAGAGAGAGAGAGAGAGGAGATTGTGTGTGTGTGTATTCACTTGGTCTTTGGATCACGTGTTGACTCGTGATCGACAGCTATTTCCCTCCCGGAAGAGAGCTCAGAGCTCGTAGGTCCGATCTATGGGTAATGCTATGACCTTACACACACACACACGCCCAACTCCCCGCCCACGAGAGTCAGAGTAACGACCCGAAGCACTCAAAATATTCCATAAATATATAGATTCGCCAACACCGGGGCAAGGTTGGAACCCATGCTGCAACCGTACCTTTGCCTGAAAAAAGAATTATTGAAAGAGAAAACATTGGAGGTAATACAAAGACGTGTTAAACTGATCAATTTTGAAACTGAAAGGGGAAGTTTATCTTGTGACGGTTGCAACTTGGTTTCCAAAAAACTGAGAACATCTTCTACATTTATGTTTGTGAATAGCGAAACTATATCGAGACTAAGCAATTTACTGTGTTCTGGGATTTTTTGTTTCTTAATTTTATTTGTGAAGTCCTCAGAATGTTTAATGTGGGAGTTGGAGAAACTTCCTACGAAAGGTGAAAGAATTTCCGTGAGCCATTTGGAGGTCTTATTTGTGCAAGAATTCCTGTTTGATATAATTGGTCTAAGGGGAATGCCTTCTTTGTGGAGTTTAGGGAGACCATAGACATTTGGCTGCTGAGGGCTGATAACTTTTAACTTATTGAATAAGTCGTCTCCTATTATTTTGCCGGCTTGTTTGTTAAATTCAGCTGCGGTGGACTCAAGGGGATTTTTAGTAAGTGATTCAAAAGTATCCTTATCTGTTGACAAATCAAGGGCTTTGGCTTCATAATCACACTGATCGAGAAGTACTAATTTCCCCCCTTTATCTGCTCTAGAAATAATTGTGTTGTTGTGGTTACTTAAGCTCTCCACTGCTTGTTTAAGTCGTTTAGGTGAACCACGATCTTGTTTAAAACAATCTATACCTTGCAAGAGTACACTTTTAAGACAATGCAAATATTTTTTATAATCATTTGATGCAATAAATCTGTCAAAACCAACTATGTCATCAAGAACATGGTTGTTATCAGGTTTCAATGCGAAGCCAACACCAAGACCTAACACCTTCAGCTACCAAATTTCTATGGTCCCCCTAAACTCCACAAAGAAAGTATTCCCCTTAGACCAATTATACTTTTACTTCATAAAGATCTATTTATTTGTTTATATATCTTTTACTTTTTATTTTACTTTGTGATCTCATAAATATATTATTCTTTTACTTCATAAAGGTTATATTCATGTTTCTTTATTCATTTATATATTTATCTATTATATTCATATGTATCTTGTTATATATATATATATCTTATATTTTCTGCATATCTTATTTAAATGCTATTCTATTATGAAGCCTTATTTATGTACATACATATTTATTTATCTATTTATCTGATTATTTGTTTATTTTTCCTTTACTACTTTTTTTGTCCTTTCAGTTTCTTTTTTTAATTCTTATTGATTTCTTGTTTTTTATTCATCTATCTCCGTATTTACTATATATATATATATATATATATATATATATATATATATATATATATATATATATATATATATATATTATACATATATATATGTGTGTGTGTGTGTATTTACACACACACACACACACACACACACACACACACACAGTTGCTTGGGCATACTTCGTAGGTGCAGTAGTTGGGGTTATCGTACTAGTAACACCGATTTCCTCTTATTTTATTTGTTGTTTTTTGACATTTTTTATTAGTATTACTTTCTTATTTTACAAGTACTTTCAATAATGGCTGTAGTACATGTTCTGGTTGAGGAATTTCTTATTTTTCTGTGTTGAAGTAAACCGCCTTTGGTTGTGATTGCTTTCGTGGTAGTTTTTTGGATTTTGAATTCCAAAGCCTCCGCAATTTTGGTTTTGGTGGCGATAGTAAGAGTTGCTTGGGTATACTTCGTAGGTGTAGTAGTTGGGGTTGTCGTAGTAGTGACACAGATTTCCTCTTATTTTATTTGTTCTTTTTTCTAGTATTCCGTGTGCCTTTTGCCTCTGGTTTGATGGCTGATACTGTTTGGTATGGTAGAATGCTTGGTATTCGTCATACCAGTGACCTTGGTACTGCTGAGGTCGTGAGCTTCGGGAACCGTATTGCCCTTTTTGGAAATTGGTTTGCGTTTTGTCTTTTGGGCGGTTGTCTTTCTTTTGGTTAGTGTTTTGGCGAGTCTTTCTTCCAAAATCTTCTGCCATTTTCTTCTTCGCCTTCCTCTGGAGGGAGGAGTTGGTCGGGGTTTCCCCTCCGAATCCGCCTTCTTCTTCTCGCCTGACTTCGGCCAAATACATTTTGTATTTCCGAGTTCGGCGTTCTTTGTGGGTAGGCATCCCCTTCACCTCATCTTCTTCTTGAAAAAGAAACTCGGTTTTCACTTCTCTCTGGAAGGAGACTTTGACGTTTCCATGAGTGAAAAGCGAGGAAAGGATCTCTTCTTCGGTTTTCGGGTCTTTTGTTTGACTCACACCGGCTTTGGGAGTTACTGAAGCTTCATCAGAAGCTGAAGAAATGTGTCTCCCACTCGAGGACTTCTTCTTGTCATTATCATCCTCGATGTTCGAGATTGAACTCGAGACACATTCTTCGATAGATTCTTCAGAAGGGAGGACAACTTCTGGTACTTCGCTTTCTTGAATTTTATCAGAGGAATCGAGTTTGCCTTTTTTCTTATCCAAATTTTCTTGAAAAACCTTGGTTCCTCCCAGAGGATTTTCTCCGACTTCGGGGCTTTGGGATTCTTCGTATTCCTCAATCTCCCGTTGGTTTTCGGAGGGAGGAGCCTCTTTGAAGTCCAAGAGCAGCTTCTGATCTTCTCTTGAATCATCGTGTGTTGAGGCTCTGCAGCACACTAAGGTCAGCAAAGCCTCGAAGCACCGTTTCAAAGCTGCCCTAGGGGCTTCATTGAAGCCCTGAATGAAGCGGTTCAAACTCTTGATCATTCTTGTGCGCTTCAACATCCTCTCGACAATCTTCTTTGGTTTTTTAAAATGGACGTGTCCGCCATTTTGCCGAACTGGCGAAGTCAGTTTAGGATTACATTCTTTGCAGTTACTATGGCGGCGTGATGTTGTCCAGAGGGATAGAAGTGCTGGTTAAGATACAGTCCAAAGGGATCATACGAATATTATAAGATATGTGATGGTAACCTGGAAAATATATATATATATATGTATATATATATATATATATATATATATATATATGTATATGTATATATATATTTATATATATGTATATGTATATATATGTATATATATATGAATATATATACATACATATATATATATATATGTATACATATATAAATAAATATATATATATATATCAATATATATATATATATATATATATATATATATATATATATATATATATAGTCTTCTAACGAAAGGAAAGATTCATACAAAAGCTGTGCAAACGCTCATTGTAGTCAAATTTCTATTTCAAGTCAAGGGAAAAAAAAAGAAAACGCGAAAGGACTGGTAAATTTGAACCGCTACTCCTAGTGACGTCATGTCGCAAGAGTATTGGTTGGAGATTCTTCGTGAAATTTTGATTCTGGACTCTAGTCCTTCGAGAGAAACTAAGAAAAAAAAAATAAGATAAAATACCAGATAAATAAATATATAAAGAGAGCAACAAAATAACAAAAGAATAATAATAATAATATTAATAGTAATAATAATAATAATAATAATAATAATAATAATAATAATAATAATAATAATAATAATAATAATAATAATAATAATAATAATAATAATGATAATAATGACGGAATAGCCTCTGGCTTCTTATGTAAGTTTTCCTTATTAATTCTTTTTCCTCTTCCTTCTCTTCCTTTTCCACCAATATTCAAGAAAGTGGACAAATCACAACCAGTCATCTACAGACCGATTAGCCTGACTTCGATTGTATGTAAATTGCTAGAGACCATCATTCGCGACAGTGTGGTGAAATCTTTAGAAGAAAATAATATTATGAAAGATTCACAACATGGCTTCCGTACCAAACGCTCATGTTTAACTAATCTCCTCGCCTTCTTTCATGACATCTTTAACAAACACGAGGAGTGTAGATCTGTTGATATGATTTATCTAAATTTTCAGAAGGCATTCGATAAAGTTCCCCATAAGCGATTGTTCGACAAATTAAAAACACACAGTATTTCTGGTAGTATCCACAACTGGATTAAAGATTGGCTCTCTGAGCGAAAACAGACAGTTGTAATTAACGGAGCCTCATCAAGCTGGCTCGACGTTAAAAGTGGCGTACCACAAGGATCAGTTTTGGGACCCGTTTTGCTCTTAATATATGTAAATGATCTAGACGACGGCCTCCTCTGCAAAGTATCAAAATTTGCTGATGATACAAAAATTACCGGTAAAGTAACAACCACCAAGGAGAAGGAAACTCTGCAATCCGATCTAGACAGATGATCAAGTTGGAATAGCAAGTCGGATGCGAAAAGATATTATAATAACTATAAGTAAATAAATAGATAGCAATTATGATATTATAGATAATGATAATGAAATAGATAAATAGATGAATAAATAGATAAAGTTAAATAATAGGCAAACAGGAAACTATTAAATGATAATAAATTTACAGATAAATAATGATAAATGATAATCATACCACACAGCTTTATATCCTCAACAAATCTATTATTTGTTTATCTATTATATATATTATTTTAAATTTTTCTTTTTTTCTCATATTTTATGCTTTCATTTTTTTACATTTTTTACCTTCTTAATTGTTTTTCTTCTATGTCTTTTATTTCTTATTTATTTATTTTCTATTTATCTATGATATTTATTAATCTCATATGTTTACATTTTTTGTTTTTATTATATTTAAGTTATACGTTATCCTTTTTATTAAGTATTTATTTATTTATTTATTTACCTCATTATTTCTTTATTATATGTTTAAAATTCTTTACTTTTTTGTGGTCATATACACTTTTGTACTTTTTTCGTCTTGTGTTTATGTGCCATTGTTTTATATCATTAAAGTATATTTATTTACATATACACTTGTTCATTATATACATATATATATATATGCATATATATATATATACATATATATACATATATATATATATACATATATATATATGTATATATATATATGTATATATATATATATATATATATATACATATATATACATACATATATACATACAAATATATATATATATATATATATATATATACACATATATATACATATATATAGATATACATACATATATATATACATACATATATATATATATACATATATGTACATATATGTGTATATATATATATGTATACATATATATATATATATATAAATATATATAAATATGTATTAATAAAAACAAATATATATATATATATATATATATATATATATATATATATAAATATATATATATATATATATATATATATATATATATATATATATATATATATATATATCGCAGAAACCAGAGGGAAAATAAAGTCGGAATACTAAACGTTTTCGTCTATTACGACATCCTGAGAGTACAAGAAAGAGAAATAAGAAAACTGGGGAAGGTTATAGTCACATAAAAGTTTCGTACAATATACATACACACACATTCATTTATGTTCTATGTCTTTTTCTTGTGTATGTATATTGTACGAAACTTTTATGTGACTATAACTTTCCCCAGTTTTCTTATTTCTTTATAAATATTATGTTCTATGTCTCTTTCTTGTACTCTGAGGATGTCGTAATAGACGAAAACGTTTAGTATTCCGACTTTTTTTCGCTGTGGTTTCTGCAACATTATTTATTCACGCGTTATTGTAATTATATTTTCATATGTATAAATATTTTTTTCTTCTTCTTCTTTTTTTGTGTTTTACTTTTCCTTGCTGGGTAGGGCTAATATATCGAGTGTTTGTAAGTTTAAGCTCGCATTGTGGTCTTGAAAGTAAGTAGTCCGTGCACGTTTCCAAAAGCTCAGTGTTATTTTCCAGTTCTTTGCGGGTTATGTAGCATTCGTTTAATACCATTGCATGATTTTTTAGCCATCCTGCCTACCGGTGTACAACCAGTCTGGACTGTAGCTTCGCAGTCGTCATGCCAATACACGTTGATGGAAGGGTTTGGCAGTTGCCTTTGTTGCATCTGTATTCGTATGCACCATGATACTTTTTCAGCTCACTCTTCGGAGAAGCAGATTTGTAATCAATAGTTAATTTGGCTACATTGTTTCCATTTTTTGCCTTTGTATCTACCGGCGATGTTTTTGATGGCATATGTTCAACTAATTTAGTTTTTGGGACAAAAAAATCACTTTGTTGACCAGAGTTATTTTATTTGGCGTTCCTCCCTTCCTTTCTTCTCCTCCTCCTCCTCCTCCTCTTCCTCCTTCTCAGCTCCAATAGACGTTTTGGCCCATGACGAGGCCGATTTTTTGAAGAGGAAAAAAATCTGGATTATGGGGTTTGGGGGAAAGTTCGAGTCCTCGTCTAGTCGTACCCGAGCGGGAAGTTTGGTCCCCTGCACTGGGTCATCATGTCAACCTCCCGCATTTTGGGATTTGAAGTAAGAGGAGAAGGAGAAGGAGGAGGACGAGGCGGAGTAAGAGGAGGCGGAGGAGGAGGAAGACGGGGAGAAGGAGGAGAAGGACGAGAGGGAGCAAGAAGGGAAGAGGAGGAGAGGGGTGATGACGATGATGAGGAGGAGGAGGAGAGGAAGAGGAGGAGGACAAGGAGGGGGAGGAAGAAGTGTTCGATGGTCCTCCAACGAAGTCAATGTTAGGTCGAGGGCGACCTTTTTTTAATTAGAGTGAAATACAGGAATAAGAGGATGAGATGGAGGAGAAGATGGAGGAGGGAAAGGCTTGAGGTTGAGGATCTGGAGAAGAATAAGATGAACGAGGAGGAGGAGAAGGAAGTGAAGAGGAAGGGAAGTGGGTATAGAAAGAGGAAGTAGAGGAGGAGGAGATGTGAAAAAGAAAAAGGAATATGAGAATATGTATTTATTTACAGTCATCATATAAATTTGCATTTATTCTATTTTACACATGCATGCATACACACACACACCTATATATATCGTATATATATATATATATATATATATATATATATATATACATATATATATACATATATATAAATACATATACATATATACATATATATATATATATATGTATATGCATATATATATATATATATATATATACTTATATATGTATATATATATATACTTGTATATATATGTATATACATATATATAAGTATATATGTATATGTATATATATATATATATATGTGTGTGTATGTATATATATATACACAAGGGTATTCGTGAGTTGTGACCAATTGTCCCATACGTATTGGTTACTAAGACGGCAGTAAAAGTCATGTATACCTTTTCCACTACCTCTCCGAATTCCTTCTTCACCATGTTTCACGCAATCATATATTCTGTACCTTGTTTCTTCCTTTTATAATTTCTTCTTTGTAGTAGCACTGAATATGTTATTATACGAAAGCGCTTTACTTTGTTAGTTACTTTTTCCTGGTGGTTACTCACGCATATATATATATATGTATATATATATATATATATATATATATATATATATAAATATATATATATATATATATTTATATATATATATTTATATATATATGTTTATATACATATATATATGTATATATATATACATATATATGTATATATATATATATTTATATACATATATATATGTATATTTATATATATATGTGTATATATATACATATATATATATATACGTATATATATATACATATATATATATATATATATATGTATATATATATATATATATATATATCAAATCAAGTAACGTAGGTGTCGTAACACGTGAATAAAATAAAACTTAAACCCACTCTCGGAGAAAGATAAGCTGAGATACAGAGTAAACCGCATATTTCGACCACTAGCTGTGGTTATATACAGAGGAAGAAGTTACAGTGGGGAACTCAGTAAGCCTCAGGTCACTTGCCCTGAGTGAGGTCGGACGTTTCGTCGTGTGGAGATGAATTTATTAACTACCATACTAGTAATGGCATCTGGTGACCTTTGACCTTTAGAAGTATTATAATTTGGAAACTGTTTAATTAATGAGGACTCAATAATTTTTCTTTTGAAACTACGATGTGATTTGTATACTGTAGCTGCATTCTTCCAATCAATTCTGTGATCTAAAAGACTAGAATGGAGGAATACAGCTGAGTTTTCTTGGCCGTATTTTAAAGAGTTTTTATGTTCTTTGATCCTAGTGGGTAGATCACGTCCGTTTGTCCCCAGTACACTTTATCACAATCGAGACATGGTATCTTATAAACTCCGGGGTTGTCCTTATTAGATGTTCTGTGATGGACATTTACTACTTTTTTTTTTTTAATATTATTTAGGTAACTAAAAGTGATCCTAATTTGGTTGCTAGGTAATAATTTAGATGCGGCATGTATAGATTCATTATAAGGGAGTTTAATATTTGATTTTTCCCAGACAAATTTTGTGTTGGAATTGGTTGTTCTAAAATAACTAGCTTTGGCTTTGCTAAGGGCTTTTGTCAAAAACCAGTCTGGGAAGCCTATTTTTAGTAATTGAGTGCGTACTGATTCAATTTCTAAGTTGAGAAATTCCGGGCTGCAAGTCCGAAGAGCTCTTAAATAGAGCCCGAGGCAACACTATTTTATATTACCCGGATGATTACTGAAAAAATGTAAATAACTGCCCATATGAGTAGGGTTCCTGTATACTAAAAAAGACAAATGGTCTGGACATCTGATCACTAATATGTCAAGAAAAGGTATTCTTCCTTCAATTTCCCATCCTACTTTAGATTTAATGTTACGTGCTAAATTATTGAAATATTCAAGAAAAACGTTGAAAGAACCCCATTTGTCATCAAAGATAGTGAATACATTATCGATTTATCTAAACCAGAACATGTCGGCTGGCTTATTACCAGGTAAAAGTACGCACTCAAAGTATTCCATGTATAGATTCGCCAACACCTGTGAAAGGTTGGAACCAATGCTGCAACAGTATCTTTCCCTGAAAAAGGAATTATTGATGAAGAAAACATTGGACGTAATACAACGACGTGTTAAACTGATCAATTTTGAAACTGAAAGGTTAAAGAATTTCCGTGAGCCATTTGGAGGTCTTATTTGTGCAAGAATTCCTGTTTGATATAATTGGTCTAAGGGGAATGCCTTCTTTGTGGAGTTTAGGGAGACCATAGACGTTTGGTAGCTGAGGGCTGATAACTTTTAACTTATTGAATAAGTCGTCTCCTATTATTTTGCGGGCTTGCTTGTTAAATTCAGCTGCGGTGGACTCAAGGGGATTTTTAGTAAGTGATTCAAAAGTATCCTTATCTGTTGACAAATCAAAGGCTTTGGCTTCATAATCACACTGATCGAGAAGTACTAATTTCCCCCCTTTATCTGCTCTAGAAATAATCATGTTGTTGTGGTTACTTAAACTCTCCACTGCTTGTTTAAGTCGTTTAGGTAAACCACCACCTTGTTTAAAACAATCTGCTATTTCCTGCAAGAGTACACTTTTAAGACAATGCAAATCTTTTTCATAATCATTTGATGCAATAAATCTGTCAAAACCAAATATGTCATCAAGAACATGGTTGTTATCAGGTTTCAATGCGAAGCCAACACCAAGACCTAACACCTTCAGCTACCAAATGTCTATGGTCTCCCTAAACTCCACAAAGAAAGCATTCCCCTTAGACCAATTATACTTTTACTTCATAAAGATCTATTTATTTGTTTATATATCTTTTACTTTTTATTTTACTTTGTGATCTCATAAATATATTATTCTTTTACTTCATAAAGGTTATATTCATGTTTCTTTATTCATTTATATATTTATCTATTATATTCATATGTATCTTGTTATATATATATATATCTTATATTTTCTGCATATCTTATTTAAATGCTATTCTATTATGAAGCCTTATTTATGTACATACATATTTATTTATCTATTTATCTGATTATTTGTTTATTTTTCCTTTGCTACTTTTTTTGTCCTTTCAGTTTCTTTTTTTTAATTCTTATTGATTTTTTGTTTTTTATTCATCTATCTCCGTATTTACTATATATATATATATATATATATATATATATATATATATATATACATATATATATATACATATATATATGTGTGTGTGTGTATTTATACACACACACACACACACACACACACACACACACACACACACACACAGAGTTGCTTGGGCATAATTCGTAGGTGCAGTAGTTGGGGTTATCGTACTAGTAACACCGATTTCCTCTTATTTTATTTGTTGTTTTTTTACATTTTTATTAGTATTACTTTCTTATTTTACAAGTACTTTCAATAATGGCTGTAGTACATGTTCTGGTTGAGGAATTTCTTATTTTTCTGTGTTGAAGTGAACCGCCTTTGGTTGTGATTGTTTTCGTGGTAGTTTTTTGGATTTTGAATTCCAAAGCCTCCGCAATTTTGGTTTTGGTGGCGATAGTAAGAGTTGCTTGGGCATACTTCGTAGGTGTAGTAGTTGGGGTTGTCGTAGTAGTAACACCGATTTCCTCTTATTTTATTTGTTGTTTTTTCTGATATTCCGTGTGTCTTTTGCCTCTGGTTTGATGATTGATACTATTTGGTATAGTAATATGGTTGGTATTCGTCATACCAGTGACCTTGGTACTGCTGAGGTCGTGAGCTTCGGGAACCGTATTGCCCTTTTTGGAAATTGGTTTGCGTTTTGTCTTTTGGGCGGTTCTCTTTCTTCTGGTTAGTGTTTTGGCGAGTCTTTCTTCCAAAATCTTCTGCCATTTTCTTCTTCGCCTTCCTCTGGAGGGAGGAGTTGGTCTGGGTTTCCCCTCCGAATCCGCCTTCTTCCTCTTCTCGCCTGACTTCGGCCAAATACATTTTGTATTTCCGAGTTCGGCGTTCTTTGTGGGTAGGCATCCCCTTCGCCTCATCTTCTTCTTGAAGAAGAAACTCGGTTTTCACTTCTCTCTGGAAAGAGACTTTGACGTTTCCATGAGTGAAAGGCGAGGAAAGGATCTCTTCTTCGGTTTTCGGGTCTTTTGTTTGACTCACACCGGCTTTGGGAGTTACTGAAGCTTCATCAGAAGCTGAAGAAATGTGTCTCCCACTCGAGGACTTCTTCTTGTCATTATCATCCTCGATGTTCGAGATTGAACTCGAGACACATTCTTCGATAGATTCTTCAGAAGGGAGGACAACTTCTGGTACTTCGCTTTCTTGAATTTTATCAGAGGAATCGAGTTCGCCTTTTTCCTTATCCAAATTTTCTTGAAAAATCTTGGTTCCTCTCAGAGGATTTTCTCCGACTTCGGGGCTTTGGGATTCTTCGTATTCCTCAATCTCCCGTTGGTTTTCGGAAGGAGGAGCCTCTTTGAAGTCCAAGAGCAGCTTCTGATCTTCTCCTGAATCATCGTGTGTTGAGGCTCTGCAGCACACCAAGGTCAGCAAAGCCTCGAAGCACCGTTTCAAAGCTGCCCTAGGGGCTTCATTGAAGCCCTGAATGAAGCGGTTCAAACTCTTGATCATTCGTGTGCGCTTCAACATCCTCTCGACAATCTTCTTTGGTTTTTTAAAATGGACGTGTCCGCCATTTTGCCGAACTGGCGAAGTCAGTTTATGATTACATTCTTTGCAGTTACTATGGCGGCGTGACGTTGTCCACAAGGATAGAAGTGCTGGTTAAGATACAGTCCAAAGGGATCATACGAATATTATAAGATATGTGATGGTAATCTGGAATATATATATATATATATATTATATATATATATATATATATATATATATATATATGTATATATATATATATATATGTGTGTATATATATATATATATGTATATATATATTTATATATATATGTATATATATATACATATATATGAATATATATATACATACATATATATATATATATGTATACATATATATACATAAATATAAATATATATATATACATAAATACCTACATAAATATATATATATATATATATGTATATATATATATAGTCTTCTAACGAAAGGAAAGATTCATACAAAAGTTGTGCAAACGCTCATTGTAGTCAAATTTCTATTTCAAGTCAAGGGAAAAAGAAAAAAGAAAATGCGAAAGGACTGATAAATATAACCGCTACTCCTAGTTACGTCATGTCGCAAGAGCATTGGTTGGAGATTCTTCGTGAAAATTTGATTCTGGACTCTAGTCCTTCGAGAGAAACTAAGAAAAAAAAAAATAAGATAAAATACCAGATAAATAAATATATAAAGATAGCAACAAAATAATAATAATAATAATAGTAATAATAATAATAATAATTATAATAAAATAATAATAATAATAATAAAAATAATAATAATAATAATAATGATAATGATGATAATAATAATGATAATAATAATAATAATGATAATAATAATAATAATAATGATAATAGTAATAATGATAATGATGATAATGATAATGATAATGGTAATAATGATAATAATGATAATAATGATAATAATAATAGTAATGATAATAATATGATAATAATAATAATAATGATAATAATAATAATAATAATAATAATAATAATAATAATAATGATAATAATAATAGTAATAATAATAATAATAATGATGATAATAACAATAGTAATAATGATAATAATAATAAGAATAATTATAATGATAATAATAATAATAATAATGATAATAATAATAATAATAATAATAATAATAATAATAGTAAGAGTAATCGTAGTAGTGATAATAATAGTAATAATAATAGTAATAATAGTAATAATAATGGTAATAATCATGATAATAATAATAATAATAATAATAGTAATAATAATGATAATAATAGTAATAATAATGATAATAATAATGATAATAATAATAATAATAGTAATAATAATAATAATAATAATCATAATGATAATAATAATAATAAAATAATAATAGTAATAATAATAATAATGACGGAATAGCCTCTGGCTTCTTATGTAAGTTTTCCTTATTAATTCTTTTTCCTCTTCCTTCTCTTCCTTTTCCACCAATATTCAAGAAAGGGGACAAATCACAACCAGGCAACTATAGACCAATTAGCCTGATGTCGATTGTATATAAATTGCTAGAGACCATAATTCGCGACAGTGTGGCGGAATTTGGAGAAGAAAATAAAATTATAAAAAATTCGCAACATGGCTTTCGTA
>NC_134794.1:28481954-28484454 GCF_046742065.1 Oratosquilla oratoria | reverse complement strand
TTTTTTATGTTTTTTATTTATTTATCTCCGTATTTAATATATATATATATATATATATATATATATATATATATATATATATATATATATATATATATATATACACACACACACACACACACACACACACACACACACACACACACACACACACACACACACAGTTGCTTGGGCATACTTCGTAGGTGTAGTAGTTGGGGTTGTCGTAGTACTAACACCGATTTCCTCTTATTTTATTTGTTGTTTTTTGACATTTTTTATTAGTATTACTTTCTTACTTTACTAGTACTTTCAATAATGGCTGTAGTACATGTTCTGGTTGAGGAATTTCTTATTTTTCTGTGTTGAAGTGAACCGCCTTTGGTTGTGATTGCTTTCGTGGTAGTTTTTTGGGTTTTGAATTCGAAAGCCTCCCCAATTTTGGTTTTGGTGGCGAATGAAAGAGTTGCTTGGGCAGACTTCGTAGGTGTAGTAGTTGGGGTTGTCGTAGTAGTAACACCGAGTTGCTCTTATTTCATTTGTTGTTTTTTCTGGTATTCCGTGTGCCTTTTGCCTCTGGTTTGATGGTTGATACTGTTTGGTATTGTAATATGGTTGGTATTCGTCATACCATTGACCTTGGTACTGCTGAGGTCGTGAGCTTCGGGAACCGTATTGCCCTTTTTGGAAATTGGTTTGTGTTTTGTTTTTTGGGCGGTTGTCTTTCTTCTGGTTAGTGTTTTGGCGAGTCTTTCTTGCACAAGCTTCTGCCATTTTCTTCTTCGCCTTCCTCTGGAGGGAGGAGTTGGTCTGGGTTTCCCCTCCGAATCCGCCTTCTTCCTCTTCTCGCCTGACTTCGGCCAAATACATTTTGTATTTGCGAGTTCGGCGTTCTTTGTGGGTAGGCATCCCCTTCGCCTCCTCTTCTTCTTGAAGGAGAAACTCGGTTTTCACTTCTCTTTGGAAAGAGACTTTGACGTTTCCATGAGTGAAAGGCTAGGAAAGGATCTCCTCTTCAGTTTTCGGATCTACTTTTTGACCCACACTGGCTTTAGGAGTTACCGAAGTTTCATCAGAAGCTGAAGAAATGTGTCTCCCACTCGAGGACTTCTTCCTGTCATTATCATCCTCGATGATCGAGATTGAACTCGATAAACACTCTTCGATACATTCTTCAGAAGTGAGGGCACCTTCTGGTACTTCGCCTTCTTGAATTTTATCCGCGGGTTCGTGCTCGCCTTTTTCTTTATCCAAATCTTCTTGGAAAATCTTGGTTCCTTTCAGAGGAACAAGCCCACCGGCTTCGCCGGCCCTGCTCCGCAGGGGGCTTTTGCGCTTCGCGCAAGCTCGCTTCGCTCGCGGGCGCTTCGCGCCCTAGGGCTTCGCCCCTGTTTTAACCATGCTCTTATTTCTTGCAGTAAGGATATAGAAAGGCTAATAAAAGAATCAATACATTTACGTTTTTTATTCACTCAGACACACACCTTCTTAGGAAAAGGCGGAGAAGTAACATAACCCCCTGAAGAGTGCCCCTCTTCTTTGTCTTCTTCGGATTCACGGCTTCTCTTCGGGAATCCACCATCACAGCCTCGATCTCCTTCTTCAGCTTTTCCTCCAGCTTTTCTATTTTCGAGAACAGTCGGGCGCTAACATATTCCGCCATTCCTCCTCTGAGATTTTGTGTATGTCTTCCGGGATGTTGTTTGTCCTGTCGGACTCGTCCACTTCCTCGGGAATGCGGGTAGCCGCAACTAAAGACGCTTTTGTGGGCCCCTTTTCCTCCTCTTCTCCCTCTAAATAATCCTCGAACAACTCTCTGTACACCACGTTAACAGCAGGCGGGGGGCAACACTTTTTCCAGCCCTTCGCCAGCCCGTATAGTACACCAAAGAGTCTCGGTGATTTCTTTGCGGTTCTCGCGTGCATTTGTTATTTTCTCTAGTGCTCCGGCACGTACTTCTGCATCCTCGGACAGCCCGGGCAAGAGGAAGCTACCTTCAGGGTCTTTCTCACGCAATCTCATCAGCTTGGCCTCCTTATTGATTTCTGCGGTCCTCTGCTTCTTTCGTTGTTTTTCCGCTTTCTTCTCCTCTCGTTTCCTTTTTCTTGCTCTTTGTTCTTCCTCTTTTTCTGCCTTTTTCAGCTGTCTCTGTCTTTTCCGCTCTTCTACCTCTGCCCTCTTTTCTGCCTGCTTCTGCTCTCTCTGTCTTTTCCGTTCTTCTTTCTCTGCCTTCTTCCGCTCTAGCTCACTTTTCTCGACCACTTCCTTTTCTCTCGCCATCAGCCTCAACCCTGTTAGCGGGTCATCACAAAAATAAGAAGAGGAAACGGAAGAAGCAACCTCCCGAGGCTCCGCCTTTCTTTTTTCTTCTTCTTCGTCTTCCGGAGGCTCCGCCTCTCTCTTTTCTTCTTCGGATACAATCACGGGAACGTCTCCGGGCCTTCGCCGGACTGCTTTTATGGCGTATTTTTTTGCCCTATTAAGCCGGTCTTTAGCAGCTAAAGACCTCTCTAGGTAATA
>NC_134794.1:28461954-28476954 GCF_046742065.1 Oratosquilla oratoria | reverse complement strand
TTTATCCCCAGTACACTTTATCACAATCGAGACATGGTATCTTATAAACTCCGGGGTTGTCCTTATTAGATGTTCTGTGATGGACATTTACTACTTTTTAAAAAAATATTATTTGGGTAACTAAAAGTGATCCTAATTTGGTTGCTAGGTCATAATTTAGATGCGGCATGTATAGATTCATTATAAGGGAGTTTAATATTTGATTTTTCCCAGACAAATTTTGTGTTGGAATTGGTTGTTCTAAAATAACTGGCTTTGGCTTTGCTGAGGGCTTTTGTCAAAAACCAGTCTGGGTAGCCTATTTTTAGTAATTGAGTGCGTACTGATTCAATTTCTGAGTTGAGAAATTCCGGGCTGCAAATCCGAAGAGCTCTTAAATAAAGGCCCGAGACAACACTGTATTTCATATTATCCGGATGATTACCGAAAAATGTAAAAAACTGCCCTTAATAGTAGGCTTCCTGTATACTGCAAAAGACAAATATTCTGGACATCTGATCACTAATATATCAAGAAAAGGTATTCTTCCTTCAATTTCCCATTCTACTTTAAATTTGATGTTATGTGCTAAATTATTGAGACTATCAAGAAAAACGTTGAAAGAGCCCCATTTGTCATCCTAGATAGTGAATACATCATGGACATATCTGAACCACAACATGTCGGCTGGTTTGATACCAGGTAAAAGTACGCACTCAAAGTCTTCCATGTATAGATTCGCCAACACCGGGGAAAGGTTGGAACCCATGCTGCAACCGTACCCTTGCCTGAAAAAAGAATGATTGAAAGAGAAAACATTGGAAGTAATACAAAGACGTGTTAAACTAATCAATTTTGAAACTGAAAGGGGAAGTTTATCTTGTGACGGTTGCAACTTGGTTTCCAAAAAACTGAGAACGTCTTCTACATTTATGTTTGTGAATAGCAAACTATATCGAGACTAAGCAATTTACTGTGTTCTCAGAATGTTTAATGTGGGAGTTGGAGAAACTTCCTACGAATGGTTAAAGAATTTCCGTGAGCCATCTGGAGGTCTTATTTGTGCAAGAATTCCTGTTTGATATAACTTGTCTAAGGGGAATGCCTTCTTTGTGGAGTTTAGGCAGACCATAGACATTTGGTAGCTGAGGACTGATAACTTTTAACTTATTGAATAAGTCGTCTCCTATTATTTTGCGGGCTTGCTTGTTAAATTCAGCTGCGGTGGACTCAAGGGGATTTTTAGTAAGTGATTCAAAAGTATCCTTATCTGTTGACAAATCAAGGGCTTTGGCTTCAGAATCACACTGATCGAGAAGTACTAATTTCCCCCCTTTATCTGCTCTAGAAATAATCATGTTGTTGTGGTTACTTAAACTCTCCACTGCTTGTTTAAGTCGTTTAGGTAAACCACCATCTTGTTTAAAACAATCTGCTATTCCTTGCAAGAGTACACTTTTAAGACAATGCAAATATTTTTCAAAATCATTTGATGCAATAAATCTGTCAAAACCAATTATGTCATCAAGAACATGGTTGTTATCAGGTTTCAATGCGAAGCCAACACCAAGACCTAACACCTTCAGCTAACAAATATCTATGGTCTCCCTAAACTCCACAAAGAAAGCATTCCCCTTAGACCAATTATACTTTTACTTCATAAAGATCTATCTATTTGATTATATATCTTTTACTTTTTATTTTACTTTGTGATCTCATATATATTATTCTTTTATTTCATAAAGGTTATATTCATATGTTTCTTTATTCATTTATATATTTATCTATTATATTCATATGAATTTTATTATATACATATATCTTATATTTTCTGCATATCTTATCTAAATGCTATTCTTTTATGAAGCCTTATTTATGTACATACATATTTATTTATCTATTTATCTAATTATTTGTTTATTTTTCCTTTATTACTTTTTTGGTCCTTTCAGTTTCTTGTTTTAATTCTTATTAATTTCTTATGTTTTTTATTCATCTATCTCCGTATTTACTATATATATATATATATATATATATATATGTATATATATATATATATGTATATATATATATATATATTTATATATATATATATATATGTGTGTGTGTGTGTGATTGTGTGTGTATGTGTGTATTTACACACACACACACACACACACACACACACACACACACACACACACACACACACACTCACAGACTTGCTTGGGCATACTTCGTAGGTGTAGTAGTTGGGGTTGTCGTAGTAGTAACACCAATTTCCTCTTATTTTATTTGTTGTTTTTTGACATTTCTTATTAGTATTACTTTCTTATTTTACTAGTACTTTCAATAATGGCTGTAGTACATGTTCTGGTTGAGGAATTTCATATTCATCTGTGTTGAAGTGAACCGCCTTTGGTTGTGATTGCTTTCGTGGTAGTTTTTTGGGTTTTGAATTTGAAAGCCTCCGCCATTTTGGTTTTGGTGGTAATAGAAAGAGTTGCTTGGGCATACTTCGTAGGTGTAGTAGTTGGGGTTGTCGTAGTAGTAATACCGATTTCCTCTTATCTTATTTGATGTTTTTTCTGGTGTTCCGAATGCCTTTTGCCTCTGGTTTGATGGTTGATACTGTTTGGTATGGTAATATGGTTGGTATTCGTCATACCATTGACCTTGGTACCCCTGAGGTCGTGAGCTTCGGGAACCGTATTGCCCTTTTTGGAAATTGGTTTGTGTTTTGTTTTTTGGGCGGTTCTCTTTCTTTTCGTTAGTGTTTTGGCGAGTCTTTCTTGCACAAGCTTCTGCCATTTTCTTCTTCGCTTTCCTCTGGAGGGAGGAGTTGGTCTGGGTTTCCCCTCCGAATCCGCCTTCTTCCTCTTCTCGCCTGACTTCGGCCAAATACATTTTGTATTTCCGCGTTCGGCGTTCTTTGTGGGGGGCCATCTCCTTCGCCTTCTCTTCTTCTTGAAGAAGAAACTCGTTTTTCACTTCTCTCTGGAAAGAGACTTTGAGGTTTTCATGAGTGAAAGGCGAGGAAAGGATCTCTTCTTTAGTTTTCGGGTATTCTTTTTGACCCACACTGGCTTTGGCAGTTCCTGAAGCTTCACCAGAAGCTGAAGAACTGTGTCTCCCACTCGAGGACTTCTTCTCTTTATCATCCTCGATGTTCGAGATTGAACTCGAGACACACTCTTCGATAGATTCTTCAGAAGGAAGGGCACCTTCTGGTACTTTGCCTTCTTGAATTTGATCCGAGGGTTCGAGCTCGCCTTTTTCTTTATCCAAATTTTCTTCAAAAATCTTGTTTCCTTTCATAAGATTTTCTCCAACTTCGGGGCCCTGAATTTCTTCGTATTCCTCAATCTTCCGTTGGTTTTCGGAGGGAGGAGCCTCTTCGAAGTCCAAAAACAGCTTCTCATCTTCTCTTGAAGCTTCCTGTGCTGAGGCTCTGCAGCACACTAAGGTCAGCAAAGCCTCGAAGCACCGTTTCAAAGCTGCCCTAGGGGCTTCATTGAAGCCCTGAATGAAGCGGTTCAAACTCTTGATCATTCTTGTGCGCTTCAACATCCTCTCGACAATCTTCATTTGTTTTTCAAAATGGCCGTGTCGGTCATTTTGTCTAACTGGTCAAGTCAGTTTATGATTACATTCTTTGCAGTTACTATGACGGCGTGAAGTTGTCTAGAAGGATAGAAGTGCTGGTTAAGTTACATTCCAAAGGGATCATTCAAATATATGATATGTGATGGTAACCTGGACGGGAAAAAGTAGAAATATTTATATATATACAGTATATATATATATATACATATATATATATATATATATATATATATATATATAATATATATATATAATATATTTAATATAATATATAATATATATAATATATATATATATTATGTATATATATATATATATATATATATATATATATATATATATATATTCTTCTAATGAAAGGAAAGATTCATACAAAAATTGTGCCAAACGCTCATTGTAGTCATATTTCTATTCCAAGTCAATGGATAAAGAAAAGAAGAAAACGCGAAAGGTCTGATAAATTTGACCCGCTACTCTTGGTGACGTCATGTCGCAAGGGTATTGGTTGGAGATTCTTCGTGACATTTTGAGTCTTTCCCCGAAGGAAACGCATGTGTGTGTGTGTTTGTGTGTGTGTGTTTGTGTGTGTGTGTGTGTGTGTGTGTGTGTGTGTGTTTGTGTGTGTGTGTGTGTGTGTGTGTGTGTGTGTGTGTGTGTATGCGCGCGCGCGCGTGTGTGTGTGTGTGTGTGTGTGTGTGTGCGCGTGTGTGTGTGTGTGAGTGTGTGATAATTTTTGTGACAGTGGCATGTAGGATTGCAACCCATTGCTTTCGGCTACCCGTCTGATTAGCCTCACAGAGCCTTTAACCACTCCACCACAGAGACTAGTCTCTATGATGGAGTGGGTGATCTCACGTGTGGTCGAAAGGAGTGGGTTTTTTCTTAATTATGTCCTTGATTGCTTTTTCATCCTTTTTGTAGGCATCACTTTTTGTAGGCATCACTTTTTGTAGGCATCACTGCTCAGTCCTTCATGTCACATGTGGAGGAAACAACATTTTTCGCGAGTGAACTTAAACCCAGAATATACTGTAGATATATTGACGATATTTTCGTATGTACATTCTCCAGAGAGCACCTGGAAAAATTAAAACTGCGTCTACAGGACATTTCGGGTTTGAATTTCACAGTAGAAATGAACACAAATGGTAAACTTCCTTTTCTTGATGTCCTGGTTGATTCCACCTCTACTAATTTTATTACCAGTGTTTACCGTAAACCCACCAACTTAGATAAATGTATGAACGGTAACAGCGAATGCAGTGATAGTTATAAGAAAGGTGTTATTAGAGCATACGTCAGAAGAGCTATAAAAGTATGTTCGTCCTGGGAAGCACTACATGCAGAACTCCAGCATGTACGACAAATGCTCACCAATAATGGTTATGCTAACTGTGATTTTGACCGCATAACCAATAAATTACTGTGTGAACTTGGGTCCAACCAAAGCGCCAATAAGCCTAATTTTATTAACGTTTTTTATCGTAACACCTTCAGTGATGCCTACAAAAAGGATGAAAAAGCAATCAAGGACATAATTAAGAAAAATTGTCACCCCACTAAAGAGAACCATGAGATCCGAGTCCTTATATACTATCGTAACCCTAGAACCTGTTCAATGGTGATGAAAAACAACTGTAATAGTCGAGCTGACTTTACATCTAAAGCCAACGTGGTGTATTTTTTCAAATGTCCAGCCGAGAATTGCACGTCTCGCAATATCACATACGTCGGGCACACCAGATGTACTCTCAGCCGAACACTAACCTTTCACCAACAGGACGGAGCGATCAAGGACCATTATTCAAAATGTCACAATAAAAATATTGACAGAGACACCTTAGTTCAATGTACCAAAATTATTGCGTACAATGAGGACCCTAGAAGGTTGAAACTCTTGGAGGCATTCCACTATAAATATTCAGTCGGACATGACGACCAGCATTAAACTGTACAGTAGCGCTAACCTGAGATATCGCTACATTGAGGTCCCCTCTCCCCCTCCCCCTCCCCTCCTACCCCCCACTCCCCCTCCCCTCCTACCCCCCACTCCCCCTCCCCTCCTACCCCCAACTCCCCCACCTCTCAGACGATCCGCCAGACTCCGTAATGGGAACTCGGATAGCAGTTTATGTATTTAAACCTTTCTCTCTCTCTATCATTTGTACTTTCCTTGTAGACGTAAGTAATAACTCTCGTTATATATCTTTTGTTCTACCTGTTTATTTGTATTTGTATTTTTGTAATTTATTTTGTAACTTATATGTACCAACATTTGTATTCATTATTACAGAAATTTTGTCAATCCTGATGATGTCTCTTTGAAGACGAAAGCTCGAGAATATTAAATGGAAAACTTTGGAGAACTTGTATCAGCTCACCCTACAACTGGAAAAAAGTTGATAAGACAAATAGAAAACATTAAGAAAAAGTTTAACAATTGTCAGAATGCTGTCGTATTTAATTCTACATGCATCAAAGAAAACCTGCTTCCTTACTTCACGAATATATATATATATATATATATGTATATGTATATTATATATATATGTATATATATATAAGAGGGCTATAGCTATTAGCCGACATATAGAAGTTGCACTTTCTTCTAAAGTTTTCTTTTATTCCAACTGTGGATTCTTCGTGATAATATTTACAAATGTGCTACAACATTTTGTCTAAGTGATATATATATATATATATATATGTATATATATATATATATATATATATATATATATATATATATATATATTATATAGGCTTCCAAAAGAGCCTTTAGGTCCATAACTAGGTCGGATGCAAAAAAAAATTATAATAACGATACGTAAGTAATCAAAAATTACTATATCATAAATAATAATAATGAAATTGTTAGATGAATAAATAGGTAAAGTTGAATAATAAACAAACATGTAAATAGTAAATAATAGTAAATTGACAGATAAATATTAATCAATGATAACCATCCACACAGTTTTATACCATCAACAAATTTATTATTATTTTATTTATCTATCATCTATGCTTTATTTTCAAATTATTTTCCCCTCTATTTTTTTTTTTTTTACATTTTTTAACTTCTTAATTCTTTTTCTTCTATTTCTTGAAGACTTATTTACTTATCTATTTATTTCTAATCTATAAACTCTATATGTTTGCATTTTTTATTCTATCAAACTTTAGTTATACGTTATCCTTTTTATTAAACATTTTTTTATTTATTTTCCTATTTATATACATATTTGTTTACAAAAAAATACTTTTTTGTGTTCATATACACTTTTGTACTTTTTTCGCCTTCTGTTTATGTGTCATTGTTTTATATCATGAAGGTTTATTTATTTACACATTCACTTTTTCAATATATATATATATATATACATATATATATGTATATATATATATATGTATATCTATATATATATATATATACATATATATATTTATATTTATATATACATATATACACATATATGTATATATACATTCATGCATATATATATATGTATATATATATATATACATATATATATATATATATATGTGTGTGTGTGTGTGTGTGTGTGTGTGTGTGTGTGTGTGTGTGTGTGTGTGTGTGTGTGTGTGTGTGTGTGTGTGTGTGTGTGTGTGTGTGTGTGTGTGTGTGCCAACCGCTTGGAGGCAGGCAAACATTGTTCCTGTTTTTAAGAAGGGAGATAGATCGTCTATATGCAACTACAGGCCAATCAGTTTGACATCGGTTATTGGAAAAATGCTTGAATCAATAATAGTAATTAGACTCAGAGAACACATCGAAGGGTATAATTTAATTCGTGATTCACAGCATGGTTTCTCCAAGGGTAAGTCATGTCTTACTAATCTTCTATCCTTTTACACTATAGTATATGAGGCGTCAGATAACAATGATAACTACGATGTTATTTACCTTGACTTTAGCAAAGCGTTCGACAAGGTGACTCACCAGAGACTACTAAATAAAATCAAAGCCCATGGCATAGGAGAAAAAGTGTGAGAATGGATTAGAGCTTGGATTAGTAACAGAAAACAGCTGGTCACCATAAATGGAATAAAATCTAGGTGGGGCAATGTTACTAGCGGGGTCACCCAGGGCTCGGTTTTGGGTCCCTTGTTGTTCATTATGTACATAAATGACTTAGACGATGGGATAAATAGTGATGTTAGTAAGTTTGCGGACGACACTAAAATAGGACGCCTAATTAGGTCAGGAGACGACGCAGAGATTCTGCAGGATGATCTTAAAAATTGTTAACATGGTCGGAGATATAGCAAATGAATTTCAATATCTCTAAGTGTAGCGTGTTAAACGTAGGGCTACACAACCCCAAAAATAGATATATCTTAGATAACACGTTTTTAGAAATATCTGAGTGCGAGAGGGACTTGGGAGCTCTAGTGAGTCCGGACCTTAAAACCAGGAAGCAGTGCATTAGCGCCAGAAATAAAGCTAACAAAGCATTAGCTTTCATGCTAGGACGGTAACGAATAGTAGTGCAGAGGTAATTATTAAACTCTATCTAGCGATAGTTAGACCCATCCTTGACTATGGGGTACAGTTTAGGTCTTAGTCCTACAGAATGGACATCAATTCACTAGAGTCAGTACAGAGAAGAATGACCAAAATGATACATGGACTCGGAAATTTGCCTTACGAAGAGAGGCTTAGGCACCTAAACTTACACTCTCTGGAAAGACGCAGAGTGCGGGGTGATCTAATAGAAGTGTTCAAGTGGATCAAAGGCTATAACAAGGGAGATGCAAACAAGGTCATCATAATAAAGCAACAGGAAAGGACTCGCAGCAATGGGTATAAACTGGACAAATTTAGATTTAAGAAGGAAATAGGCAAGAATTGGTTTACTAATAGGGTGTTCGATGAATGGAATAAACTTAGCAACCATGTAGTAAGCGCTGAAACTATCAGTTGTTTTAAAAAACGATCAGACAAGTTTATGGATAGGGACGACAAGTGGTGATGGATACGGAGCTGCCTAGTTTAGGCCTTAAGGTCTCTTGCAGTCTCCTTTATTCATATGTTATGTTCTTATATATATATATATATATATATATATATATATATATATATATATGTATATATATATATATGTATATATATATATATATATATATATATGTATATATATATATATATAATTTTTTTTTTTTTTTTTTTTATGCCATTGCATGATTTTTTAGCCCTCCTGCCTCGGTGTCCAACCAGTCTGGACTGCAGCTTCGCAGTCGTCATGCCAATACACGTTGATGGAAGGGTTTCGAAGTTGTCCTTGTTGCATCTGTATTCGTATGCAGCTCACTCTTCGGAGAAGCAGATTTGTTTGGCTACATTATTTGCATCTTTTGGCTTTGTTCTACCGGCGATGTTTTTGATGGCATAAGTTCAACTAATTTACTTTTGGGACAAAAAAAAAAATCACTTTGTTGACCAGTGTTATTTTATTGGGCGTTCCTCCCTACTTTTCTCCTCCTCCTCCTCCTCCTCTTCCTCCTCCTCAGCTGCCAGAGACGTTTTGGCCCATGACGAGGCCGATTTTTGAAGAAAAAAAACTGGATTAGGGGGTTTGGGGGAAAGTTCGAGTCCTCGTCTAATCGTACCTGAGCGGCAAGTTTGGTCCCCTGCACTGGGTCATGATGTCAACCTCTCGCATTTTGGGATTTGAAGTAAGAGGAGGAGGAGGAGTAGGAGGAGGACGAGGCGGAGTAAAAGGAGGCGGAGGAGGAGGAAGAGAAGGAGGAGGACGAGAAGGACGGGAGGGAGCAAGAGGGGAGGAGGAGGAGAGGGATAATGACGATGAGGAGAAGGAGGAGGAGAGAAAGGGGAGGAGGACAAGGAGGAGTAGAGAGAAGAGGTGTTTGATGGTCCTCCAACGAAGTCAATGTTAGGTCGAGGGCGACCTTTTTTCAATTAGAGTGAAATACAGGAATAAGAGGATGAGATGGAGAAGAAGATGTAGGAGGGAAGGGCTTGAGGATGAGGATCTGGAGAAGAATAAGATGAACGAGGAGGAGGAGGAGGAGGAAATGAAGAGGAAGGGAAAGAGGTAGAGAAAGTGGAAAGAGAGGAGGAGGAGGAGATGTGAAAGGGAAAAAGGGATATGAGAATATGTATTTAATTACAGCCATCATGTAAATTTGTATTTATTTTATTTTACACATGCATGCATACACACATACATATATATACCGTATATATATATATATACATATATATATACATATATATATATATATATGTATGTATATGTATATATGTATATATAAATATGTGTATGTATATATGTATATATATACATATATATATATGTACATATATGTATATATATATGTATATACATATATATATATATATACATATATATATATATACATATATATACACAAGGGTATTTGTGAGTTGTGACCAATGGTCCCATACGTATTGGTTACTAAGACGGCAGTAAAAGTCATGTATACTTCTTCCACTACCTCTCCGAATTCCTTCTTCACCATGTTTCACGCAATATATATTCTGTACCTTGTTTCTTCCTAATATAATTTCTTCTTTGTATTAGCACTGAATATGTTATTATACGAAAGCGCTTTACTTTGTTAGTTCATTTTTCCTGGTGGATACTCACGCATATATATATATATGTAAATATATATATGTATATATATATGCTATATATATATATATATATATATGTATATATATATATATATATATATATATCAATTCAAGTAACGTAGATGTCGTAACACATGAATAAAATAAAACTTAAACCCACTCTCGGAGAAAGTTAAGCTGAGATACAGAGTAAACCGTATATTTCGACCACTAACTGTGGTCCTCTTCAGCAGTTACAATTATAGGGTACATAGACAAGGGGAAGAAGTTACAGTGGGGAACTCAGTAAGCCTCAGGTCACTTGCCCTGAGTGAGGTCGGACGTTTCGTCCTGTGGAGATGAATTTATTAACTGCCATACTAGTAATGGCATCTGGTGACCTTTGACTTTTAGAAGTATTATAATTTGGAAACTGTTTTATTAATGAGGACTCAATCATTTTTCTTTTAAAACTACAATGTAATTTGTATACTGTACCTGCATTCTTCCAATCTATTCTGTAATCTAAAAGACTAGAATGTAGGAATACAGCTGAGTTTTCTTGGCCGTATTTTAAAGAGTTTTTATGTTCTTTGATCCTAGTGGGTAGATCACGTCCGTTTGTCCCCAGTACACTTTATCACAATCGAGACATGGTATCTTATAAACTCCGGGGTTGTCCTTATTAGATGTTCTGTGATGGACATTTACTACTTTTTTTTAAATATTATTTGGGTAACTAAAAGTGATCCTAATTTGGTTGCTAGGTAATAACTTAGATGCGTTATGTATAGATTCATTATAAGGGAGTTTAATATTTGATTTTTCCCAGACAAATTTTGTGTTGGAATTGGTTGTTCTAAAAATAACTAGCTTTGGCTTTGCTAAGGGCTTTTGTCAAAAACCAGTCTGGATAGCCTATTTTTAGTAATTGATTAGAGAAATTCCGCGCTGCAAATCCGAAGAGCTCTTAAATAAAGGCACGAGGCAACACTTTATATGATATTATCCGGATGATTACTGAAAAAGTGTAAATAAGTGCCGGTATGAGTAGGCTTCCTGTATACAGCAAAAGACAAATTTACTGGACATCTGATCATTAATATATCAAGAAAAGGTATTCGTTGTTCAATTTCCCATTCTACTTTAAATTTGATATTATGTGCTAAGTTATTGAGACTATCAAGAAAAACGTTGAAAGAGCCCCATTTGTCATCCCAGATAGTGAATACACCATCGACATATCTGAACCAGAACATGTCGGCTAGTTTGATACCAGGTAAAAGTACGCACTCAAAGTATTCCATGTATAGATTCGCCAACACCGGGGAAAGGTTGGAACCCATGCTACAACCGTACCTTTGCCTGAAAAATATCTGTCAAAACCAACGATGTCATCAAGAACATGGTTGTTATCAGGTTTCAATGCGAAGCCAACACCAAGACCTAACACCTTCAGCTACCAAATTTCTATGGTCTCCCTAAACTCCACAAAGAAGGCATTCCCCTTAGACCAATTATACTTTTACTTCATAAAGATCTATTTATTTGTTTATATATCTTTTATTTATTTTTTTACTTTGTGATCTCATATATACATTATTCTTTTATTTCATAAAGGTTATATTCATATGTTTCTTTATTCATATATATATTATCTATTATATTCATATGTATCTTGTTATGTACATATATCTTATATTTTGTGCATGTCTTATTTTAAAATGCTATTCTTTCATGAAGCCTTATTTATGTACATACATATTTATTTATCTATTTATCTGATTATTTGTTTATTTTTCCTTTATCACTTTTTTGGTCCATTCATTATATTTTTTTAATTCTTATTATTTATTTATGATTTTTATTCATCTATCTCCGTATTTACTATACATACATATATATATATATATATATATATATATATATATGTGTGTGTGTGTGTGTGTGTGTGTGTGTGTGTGTGTTAGTGTGTGTGTGTGTGTGTGTGTGCGTGTGTGTATGTGTGTGTGTGTGTGTGTGTGTGTGTGTGTGTGTGTGTGTGTGTGTGTGTGTATTTACACACACACACACAGACACACACACACACACACACACACACACACACACACACAGTTGTTTGGGCATACCTCGTAGGTGTAGTAGTTGGGGTTGTCGTAGTACTAACACCGATTTCCTCTTATTTTGTTTGTTGTTTTTTGACATTTGAATAAGTATTACTTTCTTATTTTACTAGTACTTTCAATAATGGCTGTAGTACATGTTCTGGTTGAGGAATTTCATATTCATCTGTGTTGAAGTGAACCGCCTTTGGTTGTGATTGCTTTCGTGGTAGTTTTTTGGGTTTTGAATTTGAAAGCCTCCGCCATTTTGGTTTTGGTGGTAATAGAAAGAGTTGCTTGGGCATACTTCGTAGGTGTAGTAGTTGGGGTTGTCGTAGTAGTAATACCGATTTCCTCTTATTTTATTTGTTGTTTTTTCTGGTATTCCGTATGCCTTTTGCCTCTGGTTTGATGGTTGATACTGTTTGGTATGGTAATATGGTTGGTATTCGTTATACCATTGACCTTGGTACTGCTGAGGTCGTGAGCTTCGGGAACCGTATTGCCCTTTTTGGAAATTGGTTTGTGTTTTGGTTTTTGGGCGGTTCTCTTTCTTTTGGTTAGTGTTTTGGCAAGTCTTTCTTGCACAAGCTTCTGCCATTTTCTTCTTCGCTTTCCTCTGGAGGGAGGAGTTGGTCTGGGTTTCCCCTCCGAATCCGCCTTCTTCCTCTTCTCGCCTGACTTCGGCCAAATACATTTTGTATTTCCGAGTTCGGCGTTCTTTGTGGGGGGGCATCCTCTTCGCCTCCTCTTCTTCTTGAAGGAGAAACTCGGTTTTCACTTCTCTCTGGAAAGAGACTTTGACGTTTCCATGAGTGAAAGGCGAGGAAAGGATCTCTTCTTTAGTTTTCGGGTATTCTTTTTGACCCACACTGCCTTTAGAAGTTACTGAAGCTTCACCAGAAGCTGAAGAAATGTGTCTCCCACTTGAGGACTACTTGTCTTGATCATCCTCGATCTTCGAGATTGAACTCGAGACACACTCTTTGATAGATTTTTCAGAAGGAAGGGCACCTTCTGGTACTTTGCCTTCTTGAATTTGATCCGAGGGTTCGAGCTGGCCTTTTTCTTTATCCAAATTTTCTTCAAAAATCTTGGTTCCTTTCACAAGATTTTCTCCAACTTCGGGGCCCTGAGGTTCTTCGTATTCCTCAATCTCCCGTTGGTTTTCGGAGGGAGGAGCCTCTTTGAAGTCCAACAACAGCTTCTCATCTTCTCTTGAAGCTTCGTGTGCTGAGGTTCTGCAGCACACTAAGGTCAGCAAAGCCTCGAAGCACCGTTTCAAAGCTGCCCTAGGGGCTTCATTGAAGCCCTGAATGAAGCGCCTCAAACCCTTGATCATTCTTGTGCGCTTCAACATCCTCTCGACAATCTTCTTTTGTTTTTCAAAATGGCCGTGTCCGTCATTTTCCCGAACTGGTGAAATCAGTTTATGATTACATTCTTTGCAGTTACTATGACGGCGTGAAGTTGTCTAGAAGGATAGAAGTGCTGGTTAAGTTACATTCCAAAGGGATCATTCAAATATATGATATGTGATGGTAACCTTGACGTGAAAAATTATAAATATTTATATATATACATTATATATATATATATATATATATATATATATATATATATTTATATATGTACATACACGTATATATATATATATATATATATATATATATATATATGCATATATATATATATATATATAATATATATATATGATGATATATAATATATATAATATAATATATAATATATGTAATATATATATATAATATATATATATATATATATATACATATACATATATATATATATACATATATATTCTTCAAATGAAAGTAAAGATTCATACAAAAATTATGCCAAACCCTCGTAGTCATATTTCTATTCCAAGTCAATAGATAAAGAAAAAAAAAACGCGAAAGGACTGATAAATTTGAGCCGCTACTCCTAGTGACGTCATGTCGCAAGGGTATTGGTTGGAGATTGTTCGTGACATTTTGAGTCTGCGTGTGTGTGTGTGTGTGTGTGTGTGTGTGTGTGAGTGTGTGTGTGTGTGTGTGTGTGTGTGTGTGTGTGTGTGTGTGTGTGTGTGTGTGTGTGTGTGTGTGTGTGTGTGTGGGTGTGTGTTTGCGGGCGCGCGCGGGTGTGTGTGTGTGTGATAATTTTTGTGACAGTCGAATGTAGGATTCTAACCCATTGCTTTCGGCCACCAGTAAGATTAGCCTCACAGAGCCTTTAACCACTCCACCACAGAGACTAGTCTCTATGATGGCGTGGGTAATCTCACGTGTGGCCGAAAGGAGTGGGTTACAATCCTACATGCGGCTGTCATGAAAATGATCAGATTAATGTCGCTGTCACTAGCGAATTTCTCTCATACATATATATATATATGTATACATATGTATATATGTATATATATATGTATATAAATACATATATATATATGTATATATATATATATGTATATATATATGTATATATATATATATACATACATATATTTATATATATATATATATATATATATACATATATATAGATATGTATGTATGGGAAAGATGGAGGAGGAAACACGGGTCTTTATCTCAATATCGAGTTTATTCCTGACCGCTTACGCTTACAATAGCTTCTTCAGAGAAGAAGAAGCTAAAGAAGCCATTGTAAGTGAAGCCGCTCAGAAAAAACTCGATACTCAAATAAAGACCC
>NC_134794.1:28454454-28456954 GCF_046742065.1 Oratosquilla oratoria | reverse complement strand
TTGAATTAAAAGTTAATTGTGGTTGAATAAAAATATCAATTGATCGCTGGGAACCATTCAATGTAGATGTATAATCCATCCCACGTGTACATACTAGCTAAATGCAATATCATAGCGGAGGTGGGTTGAACGCGATATTTCGTGTAGATGTATGTAATTCGAGCATACAAATATAAGAAAATCGTACTCAACTTATATCTCTCTTGATAGCGCATTGGTTTAAGTCACTGTAACTTTGTTACGGGTTAGCTGGGTTCGAATCCTCGGCTCGTCCACGTTTCAATTTCCAACAAAAATGTCTCCATCGAGCGATTCTTCAGTCTCGATTGCGATGGCATGGAATTAAAAGTTGTTTGTGGTGGAATAATATGTATATATATATATATCATATATATATATATGTATATATATATGTACATGTATGTATATATATGTTTATATATATATATTTATATATATATATATGTATGTATATATATATATATACATACATATATATGAATATATATATAAGTATATATATCTATATGTATATATATGTATATACATATATATAAATACATACATATATATATATATGTATATATATATATATATATATATATATATATATATATATATATATATATATGAATATGTATACACACAAGAGTATTTGTGAGTTGTGACCAATTGTCCCATACGTATTGGTTACTAAGACGGCAGTAAAAGTCATGTATACCTTTTCCACTACCTCTCCCAATTCCTTCTTCACCATGTTTCACGCAATCATATATTCTGTACCTTTTTTCTTCC
The DNA here is from genome assembly GCF_046742065.1 of Oratosquilla oratoria. Classification (NCBI taxonomy): domain Eukaryota; kingdom Metazoa; phylum Arthropoda; class Malacostraca; order Stomatopoda; family Squillidae; genus Oratosquilla; species Oratosquilla oratoria. The sequence continues at coordinate 28,456,159 of NC_134794.1, read as the reverse complement.
TTTTATAATTGCTTCTTTGTATTAGCACTGAATATATAATTATACGAAAGCGCTTTACTTTGTTAGTTACTTTTTCCTGGTTGTTGCTCACGCTTATATATATATATATATATATATATATATATATATATATATATATATATATATGTATATATATATATATATATATATATATGTATATATATGTATGTTTATATATGTGTATCTATATACATATATATATACATATATGTATACATATATATGTATGTATATATATATATATATTTATATACATATATATATATATATATATAAATATATATATATATATATATACATATATATATATATATATATATATATATATATATATATATATATATATATATATCAAATCATGTAACGTAGGTGTCGTAACACATGAATAAAACAAAACTTAAACCCACTCTCGGAGAAAGATAAGCTGAGATACAGAGTAAACCGCATATTTCGACCACTAACTGTGGTCCTCTTCGGCAGTTACAATTATAGGGTACATAGACAAGGGGTTATATACAGAGGAAGAAGTTACAGTGAGGAACTCAGTAAGCCTCAGGTCACTTGCCCTGAGTGAGGTCGGACGTTTCGTCTTGTGGAGATGAATTTATTAACTGCCATACTAGTAATGGAATCTGGTGACCTTTGACTTTTATAGGTATTATAATTTGGAAAATGTTTTATTAATGAGGTCTCAATCATTTTTCTTTTGAAATTACAATGTATACTGTAGCTGCATTCTTCCAATCTATTCTGTGATCTAAAAGACTAGAATGGAGGGATACAGCTGAGTTTTCTTGGCTGTATTTCAAAGAGTTTTTATGTTCTTTGATCCTAGTGGGTAGATCACGTCCGTTTGTCCCCAGTACACTTTTTCACAATCGAGATATGGTATCTTATAAACTCCGGGGTTGTCCTTATTAGATCTTCTGTGATGGACATTTACTACTTTTTTTAAAAATTCATTTGGGTAACTAAAATTGATCCTAATTTGGTTGCTAGGTAATAATTTAGATGCGGCATGTATAGATTCATTATAAGGGAGTTTTATATTTTATTTTTCCCAGACAAATTTTGTGTTGGAATTGGTTGTTCTAAAATAACTAGCTTTGGCTTTGCTAAGGGCTTTTGTCAAAAACCAGTCTGGGTAGCCTATTTTTAGTAATTGAGTGCGTACTGATTCAATTTTTTGTTTCTTAATTTTATTTGTGAAGTCCTCAGAATGTTTATTGTGAGAGTTGGAGAAACTTCCTACGAAAGGTTAAAGAATTTCCGTGAGCCATTTGGAGGTCTTATTTTTACAAGAATTCCTGTTTGATATAATTGGTCTAAGGGGAATGCCTTCTTTGTTGAGTTTAGGGAGACCATAGAAATTTGGTAGCTGAGGGCTGATAACTTTTAACTTATTGAATAAGTCGTCTCCTATTATTTTTCGGGCTTGCTTGTTAAATTCAACTGCGGTGGACTTAAGGGGATTTTTAGTAAGTGATTCAAAAGTATCCTTATCTGTTGACAAATCAAGGGCTTTGGCTTCATAATCACACTGATCGAGAAGTACTAATTTCCCCCCTTTATCTGCCCTAGAAATAATTATGTTGTTGTGGTTACTTAAACTCTCCACTGCTTGTTTAAGTCGTTTAGGTAAATCACGATCTTGTTTAAAACAATCTGCTATTCCCTGCAAGAG
>NC_134794.1:28441954-28444454 GCF_046742065.1 Oratosquilla oratoria | reverse complement strand
TATATTTATATATATAAATATATATATATATATATATATATATATATATATATATATTGTCTTCTAACGAAAGGAAAGATTCATACAAAAGCTGTGCAAACGCTCATTGTAGTCAAATTTCTATTTCAAGTCAAGGGAAAAAAAAAGAAAACGCGAAAGGGACTGGTAAATTTGAACCGCTACTCCTAGTGACGACATGTCGCCAAGAGTATTGGTTGGAGATTCTTCGTGAAATTTTGATTCTGGACTCTAGTCCTTCGAGAGAAACTAAGAAAAAAGAAATATATATAATAATATAATAATAAAATAATAATAAACAACAATAATAATAAATAATAATAATAATAATAATAATAATAGTAATAATAATAGTAATAATGATAATAATAATAATATTCAATAGTAATAATGATAATGATAATAATATTCAATAGTAATAATAATAATATTCAATGGTAATAATGATAATAATAATAATAATAATAATATTCAATAACAACAATAATAATATTAATTATAATAATAAAAATAATAATAATAATAATAATAATAATAATAATAATAATAATAATGATAATAATAGTAATAATAATGATAATAATGATGATAATAAAAATAGTAATAATAATAATAATAATGATAATTTATTATAATAATGAAAATAATAATAATAATATAATAACAATAATAACAATAATAACAATAACAATAGTAAGAGTAATAATAGTAGTGATAATAATAGTAATAATAATAGTAATAATAGTAATAATAATGGTAATAATTATAATAATAATAATAATAATAATAATGATAATAATAATAATAACAATAATAATAATAATGATAATAATTATAATAATAATGATAATAATAATGATGATAATAATAATAATAGTAATAATAATAATAATAATAATGATAATAATAATAATAATAATAATAATAATAATAATAATAATAATAATAATAATAATAATAATAATAATAATAATAATAATAATAATAATAATAATAATAATAATGATAATGACGGAATAGCCTCTGGCTTCTTCTGTAAGTTTTCCTTATTAATTCTTTTTCCTCTTCCTTCTCTTCCTTTTCCACCAATATTCAAGCAAGTGGACAAATCACAACCAGTCATCTACAGACCGATTAGCCTGACTTCGATTGTATGTAAATTGCTAGAGACCATCATTTGCGACAGTGTGGTTAAATTTTTAGAAGAAAATAAAATTATGAAAGATTCACAACATGGCTCCCGTACCAAACGCTCATGTTTAACTAATCTCCTCGACTTCTTTCATGACATCTTTAACAATTTACGAGGAATGTAGATCTGTTGATATAATTTGTCTAGATTTTCAGAAGGCATTCGATAAAGTTCCCCATAAGCGATTGTTCGACAAATTAAAAACACACAGTATTTCTGGTATTATCCACAACTGGATTAAGGATTGGCTCTCGCAGCGAAAACAGAAAGTTGTAATTAACGGGGCCTCATCAAGCTGGCTCGACGTAAAAAGTGGCGTACCACAAGGATCAGTTTTGGGATCCGTTTTGCTCTTAATGTATGTAAATTATCTAGACGACGGCCTCCTCTGCAAAGTATCAAAATTTGCTGATGATACAAAAATTACCGGTAAAGTAACAACCACCAAAGAGAAAGAAACTCTGCAATCCGATCTAGACAGATGATCAAGTTGGAATAGCAAGTCGGATGCGAAAAAATATTATGATAACTATAAGTAAATAAATACATAACAATTGTGATATTATAAATAATGATAATGAAATAAATAAATAGATGAAGAAATAGATAAAGTTGAATAATAACCAAACACGTAAATAGTAAATAATAATAAATTGACAGATAAATGATGATAAATGATAATCATACTACACAGTTTTGTATCTTCAAAAAATCTAATATTTGTTTATCTATTATATATATAATATTTCAATTTTTCCTTTTTTCTTATATTTTCTGCTTTCATTTTTTGACATTTTTAACCTTCTTAATTGTTTTTCTTCTATTTCATGAAGACTTATTTACTTATTAATTCATTTTCTATTTATCTATGATATTTATTAAATTCATATGTTTTTATTTTTTGTTTTTATTAAATTTTAGTTATACGTTATCCTTTTTTATTAAAAATTTATTTATTATTTACCTATCTATTTATTGATTATATATGTTTACAATTCTTTACTTTTTTGTGGTCATATACACTTTTGTACTTTTTTCGTCTTGTGTTTATGTGTCATTTTTATATCATTAAAGTTTATTTATTTACATATACACTTGTTCATTATATATATCTATAAATATATATTCATATATATCTGCTATATATATCTACATATATTACATACATATATATTATATACATACTTATACCTTTATATATAATATAAATATATATATATATATATATATATCTATATATATATATGTACATATATGCACAAGTAGTATGTGTAGTATATGGTCAGTGAT
>NC_134794.1:28418352-28435852 GCF_046742065.1 Oratosquilla oratoria | reverse complement strand
TATGGAATGGGTGGAGATATTTTGAGAATATTAATAATAACAATAAAATGAACAGGTCATCCATTTTGGAGATATTTTCTTTGAAGAGGAAGACATGTGAAAGACAATACAGGTGAAAGAAGAAACAGGAAAGGAAACATTCAAAACAATATTGAGGAAGTTGAATATTTCATTTAGAACCAGAGAAGCAATTAACCATCATTACAATCACTTTTCTACATCTGAAAGATTTTTTATTCGAATAAAGAAACATAAAAAATTAATATATACGCTGAGGAATCAAAGGAGAGTTTAAAGAGAAGAGGAGAAAGAGTCCAAAGAAAAAAAAAATGAATAAAAAATGAATAACGAGAAATAGAAGAGGCAGCTGGTATGTTGAATAGAAATAATCGTTAAGAAAAATATGTGAAACTGGCTAAAGAAATGGAGAGAAAACTGTTGTCGATGAGCAGTTTACGAATAAAAGAGGAGAATTGAGCAGGTAATATTTGTGATGTTATGACTCAGGCTGGAAAGATATTTGTTAACCACTATGGCATACCGAGTGCCCAAGCCACAACAAAGTTAGAAGGGGGATATAGAACGCATCAGACATTTGGTATGCCAAAAGACAGGACAGTATCAACCATTTAATATTTCAGTATGAAATATAATCAAACATACAACATATGTTAACAAAACAATAATATTAATCCTAACACACAATAGGAATAAACGGGGAATGAGATATGTAGAATATTTGAGAATGGATAAGACTGAAACCTGGCACGTCGAGTCGTCGGTTGTCCAAACAATGATTCCTTTCAATCCAGAGGAGGCGAAGCTGGCAGCTAGCTAGAAGCGAGTGTGTTGAGTGTGTTTTTTTTTTGTTTTTTTGTTGGATCTTTAAGGCTATCGACCTATAATGAGGTCATTAAGCCCGGTGTGAACCTGCGATCCTTTTTATTCTACCATTATAATTCCCACAATAGTCCAGTAGTGCGCAAATAAAATACTACTTTGTCAATAAGTAAACGGTCGTCTGTCAAAAGATTTGTGGTGCTCAGCTGAATTTTCTTAATTTGGCAATGTTGTATGAGCGCTTGGCGCTGTGTGTTGTATTTTGAGCAGTGTAGGAGTATGTGTCTTATGGATAGTATAGTGTTGCATGTGTTGCATTGGGGAGGAAATACGCCGTCAATATATGGTTTTAAGTGGGTGAGGCGGGTCGAGTTCATCCTCAGTCTTGCTATGGCGATTTCCTCGAGTCTGTTATTTCTGTATGATGTCGACCAATCTGTTATGTGTTCCTTTTGTTTGTGAGAAATGTCGAGATTGTTCCACTGGAGTTGCCAGTGGGTGTGTAATTGTTTTCTTAGTATGGAATTGAAGGTGCCTATGTCCAGGGGTATGTCGGTAATAGAGTCTATTTCTAAAGCAGTTTTGGCTAAGATGTCCGCTTTCTCATTCCCGAAGATCCCAATGTGACTGGGAACCCAAGAGAGAGTGATGGACTTGCTAGTTATCGACAATGTGCTAATGATTTTGCCCAAGAGGAAGTTCTCCATATGGTTACCTGTCTTGATTGATTTTTAGTGCACTTAATGAATCTGTGAATATGACGAATTTACTATGTGTGTCGGATTGAGCATATTCTAAGGCTTTATATATGCCGTAGAGTTCGGCGGTATATATGCTCGTATGGTTCGGCAATCTGAACATCATCCGGGTTTTGTTGCAGTATAACCCTGTCCCAGTTTTGTGGCCGCACTTGGAGCCATCAGTGTACAGTGCCATGTGGTCATTGTACTTATGGATGGTCTCCAAGGTCTTTTGTTTTAGTTCTTCTGTGGATGAAATCTTCTTTTGTAGGTCTTGGTTAATTAAGATCTTCGGGGCGATGTTTTCCCACGGTGGTAAGACGGTGGCTTCAATCTGTTTCTATTGACCACAGTGGCACTGAATATTGCTCGCACAAGGATCGGATCCTGATGGAAAGGGGATTTAGGCTGGAGTTGGTGAAGTGCTCATATCGTTGGATTGTCTCCTTGCAGGGATGTTGAGGGATGCGAAGCGCTTTGGCGACGTATCTTAGGGCAAGGAGCTCGCGCCTGTAGTGGAGGGGAGGTACGTTTGCTTCGACCTCCAGCCTCTCGATCCTTGTGCAGCGTAGTGCTCCAAGTGCTATTCTTAGGCCTTTGTTTTGGATGATGTTCAGGGGTTGTAACGTGGCTAGTGTTGCCGAACCATAAATCTGACACCCATAGTCTAGTTTTGATCTAATTAGGGACTTATAAATCATTAGCAGGGATTTCCTATCTGCTCCCCAATTTGTGCCCGTTAGTTTACGTAGCAAATTAATTCTCTTGTTGCACGCATCAACTAGGTATTTTACATGGGCCTTCCAGTTTAGCCTGGAGTCCAGTCTCAGGCCAAGAAAAAAGGTTGAGTTTTGTACTAGAATGGGAGTACCATGTAATTGCAGATTTATTTCTGCCTGGGCTCTGCGTGAAAATACAATTACTGTTGACTTTAATTCCGAAAACTTAAATCCCCATTTGTCAGACCAGTCCTGGAGCGAGTCCAGGGCCAGTTGTACGCGAGAGCCGGAAAACTTGGCATTCGGAGAGGAATGCCAGATTCCGACATCGTCAGCGTATAATGAGTATTTAAGGTTCCGAGGTGGAGCGGGTAGAATATCGTTTATCAGCAACATAAAAAAGTGTGGGGCTTAACACACTTCCCTGTGGTACGCCATTTTCTTGGGTGCGTACTGTTGAATAGTAATTTTGAATTTTGACCGAAAATGTGCGGTCTTTTAAAATTTTTTGAATGAAAATAGGGAGCTTCCCTCTAAGGCCAAGTGCATAGAGTTTTTCGAGGATACCACGTCGCCATGCCATGTCGTAGGCTCTTTCTAAATCCAAAAAGCAAGCAACAAGATATTCTTTCCTCTCGAAGGAGGAGAGGATATCTTGTTCTAATTTGACTAAATGGTCAAGACTACTTCTATTTTTCCTGAAACCACATTGGGCAGGAACTATTAAATTTTGAGATTCTAGTATGTATTTCAATCTGTTATTGGCCATACGTTCTAATACTTTGCATAAGCAGTTGGTAAGCGCTATAGGGCGATAAGAGGAAGGACTCTTTGGGTCCTTCCCCTTTTTGAGAATAGGTATGACGTGGGCATGTCTCCATGTTTTTGGGAATTCTTGACTAATCCAAATTGTGTTGTATATTTCTAATAATTTTTCCAGTGAAATTGAATTCAAGTGTTGCAGCATCTCATACCTAATCTCATCTGGGCCAGCAGAGGTTCCTCTACACGAGCTTAAGGCTTGTTTAAGCTCGTGTAGTTGGAAGGGGGTGTTATATTCGTAGTGTGTCTGTGTATGGAAGATCAGAGGTTCTGCTTCCCGTGTTTGTTTGTGTTGTAAAAAGGTTGGTGAATAGTTATTCGTGTTGCTTGTTTGCGTAAATGTGTCTGCGATTGTGTTTGCGATGTCCAGGGGAGCATCTACAAACTTGTTTCCAATTGTTAGGGTCTTAATGTTGGTCGTGTATTTGCCGTCTATTTTACGGACGGCTGACCAGATTTGTGATAGAGAAGTGTTTGCGTTTATAGTTGAGATGTAGTCATGCCAAGACTTACGTTTGGCATGTTTTATTGTTCTACGGGCCTCTGCTTGCGTCTTTTTAAAAGTAATGAAATGGGGTGCAATAGGGTTATTTTTAAAAGTTCGATATGCCCTATTCCGCTTGCAAAGTGCTTTTCTGCAGTCTGATGTCCACCAAGGAACTCTATGCTTGTGAAATACCGAGGTTTTTGGTATATGCTCATGCGCTGAATTCAAAATAGAGTTTGATAAATTGAAAATTTTGTCATCCATATTATCCCCTGTGATGTTGACGTTGGTGGTTGTGCGATACATTTCCCAGTTGGCCTTTTTGATGTTAAATTTGGGACAGGGAGGGGGTGAGTTGTCTCCGTAGGCTGGAGGAGCCGTAGTGTTGTTACCCCCTATTTTTATTATTACTGGGAAATGATCGCTTAGCATGTTGTCGTCATGCGTATCCCATTGGGTGTTGTCAGACAACGCAGGAGATGATATGGATAAATCTATACATGAAAATGAACCCCTAGTATTGTCTACTCGAGTGGGACTGCCAGTGTTTAGGAGGACCAGGTTGTTTGATTCGAGCACTTCTTCCATCTGCTCCCCTCGACGAGAGGTTCTTTTGCTACCCCACATGCGATGGTGGGAGTTAAAATCTCCCACTATCAGTTTGTGGTGGGGTAGTTGTTTGAAGAGCTCGTTTACCTCCTCTAGTGGGAAACGAGGGTCGGGAGGTAGATAAACGGAGCAGATGGTCGCGAGTTTGTTGTTTATTTTAGTTATGACAGCGACTGCTTCCAAGGTGGTGGCCAGTGGTAATTCCACTTGGGGAAGGCAGTCGCTGACTGCAACTGCGACCCCCCCTCCAGGCGCCAACCTGTCCTTCCTATAGGTGGTATAGTTCTTCAGTTGGAACTGAACACTGGGGTCAAGGTGGGTCTCTTGTAGACATATAACTGAGGGGTTGTTGAGTGAGTTAAAGATCGTTAAGTCATTTACTTTACTTCTAACACCTCGGCAATTCCACTGGATTATTTTCATTTTTTTATTTATTTATTTATTTATTTATTTATTTATTTATTTTGTTTTGTTTTTGTTTTTTGTTTTGTTTTTTATCTGCTTCGGTTTCTTCCTTTCTTGGCCTTAGTGGGAGAGGTGTGTTTAGCCCCGGATGAACGGTCTGGGCTGGTTAGAGGACTTAAAAGACGTTTTTGGGAAACGGAGATCTCCATATTGACATCCTCTTCTGTACGTGTGGACACACGTTTGGAAGGCTCTGGGATGGCCGGGGAAGGAAGGTGCGAGTGAGTTTGCCTTTGGCGGTGTTCTTTTTCCTTGGAGTGTTTGGTCTCTGTTTGTGTTTCAATGGTTCTATAGGTTTTCTTAACTGCCGAAGCATAGGAAGTTGCTCCGGAAGTACTAGTTGGTGTCACTAGTCTTTCCATCACACGCTTCCTTGCTTCGTCAAAGGATATGCCACAAGTTGCTTTTTCCGTACAAATTTGTTTTTCTATTTTGAAGGTGGGACAGTCTCGGGAGGTGGATGCATGATCGTTATTGGAGGGACAGTTGACACATTGAAACACGTTAGTAGAGCAAGCATCCGTTGGATGTTCGCCTGCACACTTACCGCATACGATTGATTGTTTGCTGCAGAATTTGGCAAGGTGACCATATTTGAAACACTTGTTGCAGCGCAAAGGGTTAGGGACATATGGTCGTGTTGGGACATGAATGTATCCTACTTTGACGTGGTCAGGGAGGGTTGTTGAATTGAAAGTGAGAATTAACAGGGGCGTGTTCACTCGCATGTTCCTTTCTCGGTCCAGTCGCGTTATGAATTTAACATCTAGTATTCCTTCCGATTTCATCTCATCGAGGATGTCACATTCCTCCATGGTCACCAAGTCTCTGCAGTGGATTACTCCTCTGCAGGAGTTGAGTGATCTAGGGAGGGATGCAACAACATCGAATGAATGAAACTTCCTAGCCTTAAGTAGATCGCGTGTAGCTCTCCCAGAGTTGGTGGTAACTTGGAGGTCTCCGCTCCTAAGTTTTTTCACTTGGCTAATATCATCGGTAAATTGGGAAAGACATTTCTTAAGCATAAAAGGATTGAGGTCGGCTAATCGGGTCTGGTCGGAATGAATAAACACATGTCTTGCCTTGTCCGGGTCGATATTGGGGTCGTCAGGGGAAGTCTTCCTAGTTTGCAGGGATGGAGTTGAGGACTCCATCCTGCGCGTTGGGGTGGGGGGACGAGCCCCCTGGTACACAGAAAAAATGTGCTCAGCAGAGCAAAAATACAATATAAAGGGGGTCACACAGCTTCCTTTGGCGACTGGTGACAGCCGCGTAATAGGACCACTGTGTGCCCAGTGGTACGGGGTCTACACTACTTCTAAACTACGATAGATGTTGCTAGATTTCGCCGGGCCGGACGACGAAGAAGTCTCACGAGCCAACAAGGGCTCGTGCGGATCCCGGAGAGCTACGAAATAACGAGAAAGGTGGTACAAGGAAAAAGTACTGGGAAATGCCCAGAGGTGGGTGGCAGTGTAACTGCCAAAAAAAGCTTTCCAACGTAAAGCTGGACCACGATTACAGTTAACTCTAGGGAGTAGCCCTAGCAAGCTTAACTATGCTCGTGTGAGTGCGTCTGTCTGCTGCCAAGGGCTGCCGACGACTGTGTTGAGTGTGTTGTTGTTGGATCTTTAAGGCTATCGACCTATAATGAGGTCATTAAGCCTGGTGTGAACCTGCGATCCTTTTTAATCTACCATTATAATTTCCACAATAGTCCTGTAGTGCGCAAATAAAATACTACTTTGTCAATAAGTAAACGGTCGTCGGTCAGAAGATTTGTGGTGCTTAGTTGAATTTTCTTAAGTTTGCAGTGTTGTATAAGCGCTTTGCGCTGTGTGTTGTATCTTGAGCAGTGTATGAGTATGTGTCTTATGGATAGTATAGTGTTGCAGGTGTTGCATTGTGGAGGAAATACGCCATTAATGTATGGGTTTAGGTGGGTGAGGCGGGTCGAATTCATCCTCAGTCTTGCTATGGCGATTTCCTCCTGTCTGTTATTTCTGTATGATGTCGACCAATCTGTTATGTGTTCCTTTTGTTTGTGCGAGATGTCGAGATTGTTCCACTGGAGTTGCCAGTGGGTGTGTAATTGTTTTCTTAAAACAGAATTGAAGGTTCCTATGTCCAGGGGTATGTCGGTAATAGAGTCTATTTCTAAGGCATTTTTGGCTAAGGTGTCCGCTTTCTCATTCCCGAAGATCCCAATGTGACTGGGAACCCAAGAGAGAGTAATGGACTTGTTAGTTATCGACAATGTGCTAATGATTTTGCCCAAGAGGAAGTTCTCCATATGGTTACCTGACTTAATTGACTGAAGTGCACTTAGTGAATCTGTGAATATGACGAAATTACTATGTGTGTCAGATTGAGCATATTCTAAGGCTTGATATATACCGTAGAGTTCGGCGATATATATGCTCGTATGGTCCGGCAATCTGAACATCATCCGGGTTTGGTTGCAGTATAACCCTGTCCCAGTTTTGGGGCCGCACTTGGAGCCATCAGTGTACAGTGCCCTGTGGTCATTGTACTTTTGGATGGTCTCCAGGGTCTTCTGTCTCAGTTCTTCTGTGGAAGACGTATTCTTCTTGAGGTCTTGATTGATGTTGACCTTCGGGGCGATGTTTTTCCACGGTGGTAGATGGGTGGCTTCCAGCTGTTCTATTGACCACAGTGGCACTGAGTACTGCTCACACAAGGATCGGATCCTGATGGAAAGGGGATTTAGGCTGGAGTTGGTGAAGTGCTCGTGTTGTTTGATGGTCTCCTTGCAGGGATGTTGAGGGATGCGAAGCGCTTTGGCGACGTATCTTAGGGCAAGGAGCTCGCGCCTGTAGTGGAGGGGGGGTACGTTTGCTTCGACCTCCAGCCTCTCGATCCTTGTGCAGCGTAGTGCTCCAAGTGCTATTCTTAGGCCTTTGTTTTGGATGATGTTCAGGGGTTGTAACGTGGCTAGTGTTGCCGAACCATAAATCTGACACCCATAGTCTAGTTTTGATCTAATTAGGGACTTATAAATCATTAGCAGGGATTTCCTATCTGCTCCCCAATTTGTGCCCGTTAGTTTACGTAGCAAATTAATTCTCTTGTTGCACGCATCAACTAGGTATTTTACATGGGCCTTCCAGTTTAGCCTGGAGTCCAGTCTCAGGCCAAGAAAAAAGGTTGAATTTTGTACTGGAATGGGAGTACCATGTAATTGCAGATTTATTTCTGCCTGGGCTCTGCGTGAAAATACAATTACTGTTGACTTTAATTCCGAAAACTTAAATCCCCATTTGTCAGACCAGTCCTGGAGCGAGTCCAGGGCCAGTTGTACGCGAGAGCCGGAAAACTTGGCATTCGGAGAGGAATGCCAGATTCCGACATCGTCAGCGTATAATGAGTATTTAAGGTTCCGAGGTGGAGCGGGTAGAATATCGTTTATCAGCAACATAAAAAGTGTGGGGCTTAACACACTTCCCTGTGGTACGCCATTTTCTTGGGTGCGTACTGTTGAATAGTAATTTTGAATTTTGACCGAAAATGTGCGGTCTTTTAAAAAATTTTGAATGAAAATAGGGAGATTCCCTCTAAGGCCAAGTGCATAGAGTTTTTCGAGGATACCACGTCGCCATGCCATGTCGTAGGCTCTTTCTAAATCCAAAAAGCAAGCAACAAGATATTCTTTCCTCTCGAAGGAGGAGAGGATATCTTGTTCTAATTTGACTAAATGGTCAAGACTACTTCTATTTTTCCTGAAACCACATTGGGCAGGAACTATTAAATTTTGAGATTCTAGTATGTATTTCAATCTGTTATTGGCCATACGTTCTAATACTTTGCATAAGCAGTTGGTAAGCGCTATAGGGCGATAAGAGGAAGGACTCTTTGGGTCCTTCGCATTTTTGAGAATAGGTATGACGTGGGCATGTCTCCATGTTTCTGGGAATTCTTGACTAATCCAAATTGTGTTGTATATTTCTAATAATTTTTCCAGTGAAATTGAATTCAAGTGTTGCAGCATCTCATACCTAATCTCATCTGGGCCAGCAGAGGTTCCTCTACACGAGCTTAAGGCTTGTTTAAGCTCGTGTAGTTGGAAGGGGGTGTTATATTCGTAGTGTGTCTGTGTATGGAAGATCAGAGGTTCTGCTTCCCGTGTTTGTTTGTGTTGTAAAAAGGTTGGTGAATAGTTATTCGTGTTGCTTGTTTGCGTAAATGTGTCTGCGATTGTGTTTGCGATGTCCAGGGGAGCATCTACAAACTTGTTTCCAATTGTTAGGGTCTTAATGTTGGGCGTGTATTTGCCGTCTATTTTACGGACGGCTGACCAGATTTGTGATAGAGAAGTGTTTGCGTTTATAGTTGAGATGTAGTCATGCCAAGACTTACGTTTGGCATGTTTTATTGTTCTACGGGCCTCTGCTTGCGTCTTTTTAAAAGTAATGAAATGGGGTGCAATAGGGTTATTTTTAAAAGTTCGATATGCCCTATTCCGCTTGCAAAGTGCTTTTCTGCAGTCTGATGTCCACCAAGGAACTCTATGCTTGTGAAATACCGAGGTTTTTGGTATATGCTCATGCGCTGAATTCAAAATAGAGTTTGATAAATTGAAAATTTTGTCATCCATATTATCCCCTGTGATGTTGACGTTGGTGGTTGCGCGATACATTTTCCAGTTGGCCTTTTTGATGTTAAATTTGGGACAGGGAGGGGGTGAGTTGTCTCCGTAGGCTGGAGGAGCCGTAGTGTTGTTACCCCCTATTTTTATTATTACTGGGAAATGATCGCTTAGCATGGTGTCGTCATGCGTATCCCATTGGGTGTTGTCAGACAACGCAGGAGATGATATGGATAAATCTATACATGAAAATGAACCCCTAGTATTGTCTACTCGAGTGGGACTGCCAGTGTTTAGGAGGACCAGGTTGTTTGATTCGAGCACTTCTTCCATCTGCTCCCCTCGACGAGAGGTTATTTTGCTACCCCACATGCGATGGTGGGAGTTGAAATCTCCCACTATCAGTTTGTGGTGGGGTAGTTGTTCTATCAACCCGTTTAGTTCCTCTAGTGGAAAACGAGGGTCGGGAGGTAGGTACAGGGAGCAGATGGTTACGAGTTTGTTGTGCAGTTTCGTTTTTATAGCGACTGCTTCCAAGGTGGTGGCCAGTGGTAGTTCCACTTGGGGAAGGCAGTCGCTGACTGCAACTGCGACCCCCCCTCCAGGCGCCAACCTGTCCTTCCTATAGGTGGTGTAGTTGTTCAGTTTGAACTCAACACTGGGGTCAAGGTGAGTCTCTTGTAGACAAATAACTGAGGGGTTGTTGAGCGAGTTAAAAATTATTAAGTCATTTAATTTACTTCTAATACCTCGGCAATTCCACTGGATTATTTTAATATTTTTTTTTTTTTTTTTTTTTTTTTTTTTTTTTTTTAGTTTTATTTATTTATTTATGTTTTTTTATTTATTTATTTATTTATTTATTTTTTATTTTTATTTTATCTGCTTCGGTTTCTTCCTTTCTTGGCCTTAGTGGGAGAGGTGTGTTTAGCCCCGGATGAACGGTCTGGGCTGGTAATAGGACTTAAAAGTCGTTTTTGGGAAACGGAGATCTCCATATTGACATCCTCTTCAGTACGTGTGGGCACACGTTTGGAAGGCTCTGGGATGGCCGGGGAAGGAAGGTGCGAGTGAGTTTGCCTGTTACTTTGGCGGTGTTCTTTGTCCTTGGAGTGCTTGCTCTCAGTTTGCGTTTCAATGGTTCTGTACGTTTTTTTAACTGCCGAAGCATAGGAAGTTGCTCCGGAAGTACTAGTTGGGGTAACTAGTCTTTCCATCACACGCTTCCTTGCTTCGTAAAAGGATATGGCACAAGTTGCTTTCTCTGTACAGATTTCTTTTTCTAATTTGAAAGTGGGACAGTCTCGGGAGGTTGATGCATGGTTGTTATTGGAGGGACAGTTGACACATTGAAGCACCTTTGCAGAGCAAGCATCCATAGGATGTTCGCCTGCACATTTACCGCATACGACTGTTTGTTTGCTGCAGAATTTGGCTAGGTGACCATATTTAAAGCATTTGTTGCAGCGCAAAGGGTTGGGGACATATGGTCGTGTTGGGACATGTATATATCCAATTTTGACATGATCAGGGAGGGTTGTGGAATTGAACGTGAGGATTATCAGGGGCGTGTTCACTCGCATGTTTCTTTCCCGGTCCAGTCGCGTGATAAATTTAACATCCAAAATGCCTTCAGATTTCATCTCTTCGAGGATGTCACACTCTTCCATGGTTATCAAATCTCTGCAGTGGATTACTCCTCTGCAGGAGTTGAGTGACCTAGGGAGGGATGCAACAACATCGAAGGAATGAAACTTCCTGGCCTTGAGCAAATCGCGAGTCGCTTTCCCAGAGTTGGTGGTGATTTGGAGATCTCCGCTTCTAAGTTTCTTCACTTGGTTGATATCATCGGTAAATTGAGACAGACATTTCTTTAGCATGAATGGGTTAAGGTCAGCTAATCGGGTTTGGTCGGAATGTAAGAAAACATGTCTAGCCTTGTCCGGGTCGATATTAGGGTCGTCAGGGGAAGTCTTCCTAGTTTGCAGGGATGGAGTTGAGGACTCCATCCTGCGCGTCGGGGTGGGGGACGAGCCCCCTGTTACACAAAAATAAATATGCTCAGCAGAGCCAAAGAAAAATAATATAGAGGGGTCACACAGCTTCCTTTGGCGACTGGTGACAGCCGCGTAATAGGACCACTGTGTGCCCAGTGGTACGGGGTCTACACTACTTCTAAACTACGATAGATGTTGCTAGATTTCGCCGGGCCGGACGACAAAGAAGTCTCACGAGCCAACAAGGGCTCGTGCGGATCCCGGAGAGCTACGAAATGACGAGAAAATGGTACGAGGTGAAAGTGCTGGGAAACGCCCAGAAGTGGGTGACAGTGTAACTGCCAGAAAAAGCTTTCCAACGTAAAGCTGGACCACGATTACAGTTAACTCTAGGGAGTAGCCCTAGCAAGCTTAACTATGCTCGTGTGAGTGCGTCTGTCTGCTGCCAAGGGCTGCCGACGACTGTGTGATGTCGAGTGTGTTTGTTGTTGTTGGATCTTTAAGGCTATCGACCTATAATGAGGTCATTAAGCCTGGTGTGAACCTGCGATCCTTTTTAATCTACCATTATAATTTCCACAATAGTCCTGTAGTGCGCAAATAAAATACTACTTTGTCAATAAGTAAACGGTCGTCGGTCAGAAGATTTGTGGTGCTTAGTTGAATTTTCTTAAGTTTGCAGTGTTGTATAAGCGCTTTGCGCTGTGTGTTGTATCTTGAGCAGTGTATGAGTATGTGTCTTATGGATAGTATAGTGTTGCAGGTGTTGCATTGTGGAGGAAATACGCCATTAATGTATGGGTTTAGGTGGGTGAGGCGGGTCGAATTCATCCTCAGTCTTGCTATGGCGATTTCCTCCTGTCTGTTATTTCTGTATGATGTCGACCAATCTGTTATGTGTTCCTTTTGTTTGTGCGAGATGTCGAGATTGTTCCACTGGAGTTGCCAGTGGGTGTGTAATTGTTTTCTTAAAACAGAATTGAAGGTTCCTATGTCCAGGGGTATGTCGGTAATAGAGTCTATTTCTAAGGCAGTTTGTCTAAGGTGTCCGCTTTCTCATTCCCGAAGATCCCAATGTGACTGGGAACCCAAGAGAGAGTAATGGACTTGTTAGTTATCGACAATGTGCTAATGATTTTGCCCAAGAGGAAGTTCTCCATATGGTTACCCGACTTAATTGACTGAAGTGCACTTAGTGAATCTGTGAATATGACGAAATTACTATGTGTGTCAGATTGAGCATATTCTAAGGCTTGATATATACCGTAGAGTTCGGCGATATATATGCTCGTATGGTCCGGCAATCTGAACATCATCCGGGTTTGGTTGCAGTATAACCCTGTCCCAGTTTTGGGGCCGCACTTGGAGCCATCAGTGTACAGTGCCCTGTGGTCATTGTACTTTTGGATGGTCTCCAGGGTCTTCTGTCTCAGTTCTTCTGTGGAAGACGTATTCTTCTTGAGGTCTTGATTGATGTTGACCTTCGGGGCGATGTTTTTCCACGGTGGTAGATGGGTGGCTTCCAGCTGTTCTATTGACCACAGTGGCACTGAGTACTGCTCACACAAGGATCGGATCCTGATGGAAAGGGGATTTAGGCTGGAGTTGGTGAAGTGCTCGTGTTGTTTGATGGTCTCCTTGCAGGGATGTTGAGGGATGCGAAGCGCTTTGGCGACGTATCTTAGGGCAAGGAGCTCGCGCCTGTAGTGGAGGGGGGGTACGTTTGCTTCGACCTCCAGCCTCTCGATCCTTGTGCAGCGTAGTGCTCCAAGTGCTATTCTTAGGCCTTTGTTTTGGATGATGTTCAGGGGTTGTAACGTGGCTAGTGTTGCCGAACCATAAATCTGACACCCATAGTCTAGTTTTGATCTAATTAGGGACTTATAAATCATTAGCAGGGATTTCCTATCTGCTCCCCAATTTGTGCCCGTTAGTTTACGTAGCAAATTAATTCTCTTGTTGCACGCATCAACTAGGTATTTTACATGGGCCTTCCAGTTTAGCCTGGAGTCCAGTCTCAGGCCAAGAAAAAAGGTTGAATTTTGTACTGGAATGGGAGTACCATGTAATTGCAGATTTATTTCTGCCTGGGCTCTGCGTGAAAATACAATTACTGTTGACTTTAATTCCGAAAACTTAAATCCCCATTTGTCAGACCAGTCCTGGAGCGAGTCCAGGGCCAGTTGTACGCGAGAGCCGGAAAACTTGGCATTCGGAGAGGAATGCCAGATTCCGACATCGTCAGCGTATAATGAGTATTTAAGGTTCCGAGGTGGAGCGGGTAGAATATCGTTTATCAGCAACATAAAAAGTGTGGGACTTAACACACTTCCCTGTGGTACGCCATTTTCTTGGGTGCGTACTGTTGAATAGTAATTTTGAATTTTGACCGAAAATGTGCGGTCTTTTAAAAAGTTTTGAATGAAAATAGGGAGATTCCCTCTAAGGCCAAGTGCATAGAGTTTTTCGAGGATACCACGTCGCCATGCCATGTCGTAGGCTCTTTCTAAATCCAAAAAGCAAGCAACAAGATATTCTTTCCTCTCGAAGGAGGAGAGGATATCTTGTTCTAATTTGACTAAATGGTCAAGACTACTTCTATTTTTCCTGAAACCACATTGGGCAGGAACTATTAAATTTTGAGATTCTAGTATGTATTTCAATCTGTTATTGGCCATACGTTCTAATACTTTGCATAAGCAGTTGGTAAGCGCTATAGGGCGATAAGAGGAAGGACTCTTTGGGTCCTTCCCCTTTTTGAGAATAGGTATGACGTGGGCATGTCTCCATGTTTCTGGGAATTCTTGACTAATCCAAATTGTGTTGTATATTTCTAATAATTTTTCCAGTGAAATTGAATTCAAGTGTTGCAGCATCTCATACCTAATCTCATCTGGGCCAGCAGAGGTTCCTCTACACGAGCTTAAGGCTTGTTTAAGCTCGTGTAGTTGGAAGGGGGTGTTATATTCGTAGTGTGTCTGTGTATGGAAGATCAGAGGTTCTGCTTCCCGTGTTTGTTTGTGTTGTAAAAAGGTTGGTGAATAGTTATTCGTGTTGCTTGTTTGCGTAAATGTGTCTGCGATTGTGTTTGCGATGTCCAGGGGAGCATCTACAAACTTGTTTCCAATTGTTAGGGTCTTAATGTTGGGCGTGTATTTGCCGTCTATTTTACGGACGGCTGACCAGATTTGTGATAGAGAAGTGTTTGCGTTTATAGTTGAGATGTAGTCATGCCAAGACTTACGTTTGGCATGTTTTATTGTTCTACGGGCCTCTGCTTGCGTCTTTTTAAAAGTAATGAAATGGGGTGCAATAGGGTTATTTTTAAAAGTTCGATATGCCCTATTCCGCTTGCAAAGTGCTTTTCTGCAGTCTGATGTCCACCAAGGAACTCTATGCTTGTGAAATACCGAGGTTTTTGGTATATGCTCATGCGCTGAATTCAAAATAGAGTTTGATAAATTGAAAATTTTGTCATCCATATTATCCCCTGTGATGTTGACGTTGGTGGTTGTGCGATACATTTTCCAGTTGGCCTTTTTGATGTTAAATTTGGGACAGGGAGGGGGTGAGTTGTCTCCGTAGGCTGGAGGAGCCGTAGTGTTGTTACCCCCTATTTTTATTATTACTGGGAAATGATCGCTTAGCATGGTGTCGTCATGCGTATCCCATTGGGTGTTGTCAGACAACGCAGGAGATGATATGGATAAATCTATACATGAAAATGAACCCCTAGTATTGTCTACTCGAGTGGGACTGCCAGTGTTTAGGAGGACCAGGTTGTTTGATTCGAGCACTTCTTCCATCTGCTCCCCTCGACGAGAGGTTATTTTGCTACCCCACATGCGATGGTGGGAGTTGAAATCTCCCACTATCAGTTTGTGGTGGGGTAGTTGTTCTATCAACCCGTTTAGTTCCTCTAGTGGAAAACGAGGGTCGGGAGGTAGGTACAGGGAGCAGATGGTTACGAGTTTGTTGTGCAGTTTCGTTTTTATAGCGACTGCTTCCAAGGTGGTGGCCAGTGGTAGTTCCACTTGGGGAAGGCAGTCGCTGACTGCAACTGCGACCCCCCCTCCAGGCGCCAACCTGTCCTTCCTATAGGTGGTGTAGTTCTTCAGTTTGAACTCAACACTGGGGTCAAGGTGAGTCTCTTGTAGACAAATAACTGAGGGGTTGTTGAGCGAGTTAAAAATTATTAAGTCATTTAATTTACTTCTAATACCTCGGCAATTCCACTGGATTATTTTCATTTTTTTTATTTATTTTTTTTTTATTTTTTTTAGTTTTATTTATTTATTTATGTTTTTTTATTTATTTATTTATTTATTTATTTTTTATTTTTATTTTATCTGCTTCGGTTTCTTCCTTTCTTGGCCTTAGTGGGAGAGGTGTGTTTAGCCCCGGATGAACGGTCTGGGCTGGTAATAGGACTTAAAAGTCGTTTTTGGGAAACGGAGATCTCCATATTGACATCCTCTTCAGTACGTGTGGGCACACGTTTGGAAGGCTCTGGGATGGCCGGGGAAGGAAGGTGCGAGTGAGTTTGCCTGTTACTTTGGCGGTGTTCTTTGTCCTTGGAGTGCTTGCTCTCAGTTTGCGTTTCAATGGTTCTGTACGTTTTTTTAACTGCCGAAGCATAGGAAGTTGTTCCGGAAGTACTAGTTGGGGTAACTAGTCTTTCCATCACACGCTTCCTTGCTTCGTAAAAGGATATGCCACAAGTTGCTTTCTCTGTACAGATTTCTTTTTCTAATTTGAAAGTGGGACAGTCTCGGGAGGTTGATGCATGGTTGTTATTGGAGGGACAGTTGACACATTGAAGCACCTTTGCAGAGCAAGCATCCATAGGATGTTCGCCTGCACATTTACCGCATACGACTGTTTGTTTGCTGCAGAATTTGGCTAGGTGACCATATTTAAAGCATTTGTTGCAGCGCAAAGGGTTGGGGACATATGGTCGTGTTGGGACATGTATATATCCAATTTTGACATGATCAGGGAGGGTTGTGGAATTGAACGTGAGGATTATCAGGGGCGTGTTCACTCGCATGTTTCTTTCCCGGTCCAGTCGCGTGATAAATTTAACATCCAAAATGCCTTCAGATTTCATCTCTTCGAGGATGTCACACTCTTCCATGGTCATCAAATCTCTGCAGTGGATTACTCCTCTGCAGGAGTTGAGTGACCTAGGGAGGGATGCAACAACATCGAAGGAATGAAACTTCCTGGCCTTGAGCAAATCGCGAGTCGCTTTCCCAGAGTTGGTGGTGATTTGGAGATCTCCGCTTCTAAGTTTCTTCACTTGGTTGATATCATCGGTAAATTGAGACAGACATTTCTTTAGCATGAATGGGTTAAGGTCAGCTAATCGGGTTTGGTCGGAATGTAAGAAAACATGTCTAGCCTTGTCCGGGTCGATATTAGGGTCGTCAGGGGAAGTCTTCCTAGTTTGCAGGGATGGAGTTGAGGACTCCATCCTGCGCGTCGGGGTGGGGGGACGAGCCCCCTGTTACACAAAAATAAATATGCTCAGCAGAGCCAAAGAAAAATAATATAGAGGGGTCACACAGCTTCCTTTGGCGACTGGTGACAGCCGCGTAATAGGACCACTGTGTGCCCAGTGGTACGGGGTCTACACTACTTCTAAACTACGATAGATGTTGCTAGATTTCGCCGGGCCGGACGACAAAGAAGTCTCACGAGCCAACAAGGGCTCGTGCGGATCCCGGAGAGCTACGAAATGACGAGAAAATGGTACGAGGTGAAAGTGCTGGGAAACGCCCAGAAGTGGGTGACAGTGTAACTGCCAGAAAAAGCTTTCCAACGTAAAGCTGGACCACGATTACAGTTAACTCTAGGGAGTAGCCCTAGCAAGCTTAACTATGCTCGTGTGAGTGCGTCTGTCTGCTGCCAAGGGCTGCCGACGACTGTGTGTTGAGTGTGGGGAATGCCTAGCTTTATATAGGGGAACTAGGCTGACGTCTTGGCCAGTGATTGGCTGAGGGCAGTCATTCAGACATAACTGCTGAACTACCGCTTGGCTGCGGAGCGACCGAAGTGGGGGGTGGAGGAGGCTGACTGCTTGTTTCTTCGGAGTAGGATGGCAGTGTAGTAGGAAGGGTGTCATTTAGGTGAATGGGTACTTTGACACCTGGATGGGGTACCGTGTCACCTGGTTAGGGGTAATATCGTGACAGTGAAAACAAATAGACTGA
>NC_134794.1:28413352-28415852 GCF_046742065.1 Oratosquilla oratoria | reverse complement strand
CATTAAAAGTGATGGCTAGTTGTGGATTAATTATTTTCTTAAAGGTATCTTCCATATACCTTATAGATTTGTGTTCCTTAGAAAGAAAATTTATGACTTGGCTATATGTAGTCATATTAGCTAGATTGCGATTTCGGGTTCAAGACTCTTCTTCAGTAGCTATAGGGATGTTCTATCTTGTTAGGATAAGACTTAATCCGATGAGTCTTATTAAAGTTCTAAGTTTTATACTAGAGTTTCTTACTTGCTAATCACTTTGGGGTAGGTCACCTGGTTTTACGGGCAGTGACGAAATGTCACGTGCACTAGGGGAATCTCCGGGTTCGTGTTGTGGTGAAATGTGGCGTTTTGTCAAATACGAAACAAAACGCCATAGCCACAAGCATGCCACATTCCGCCAAAACACGAATAAGATACAATGAAATAATATGCAATAAAATAAGATAAAATGTAATCAAATGCCACTTATGCAACAATTGAAAGTGCACTACGCACTTGCACGCAAAGGAAATAAATTAAATTAAAACTTGTTCACCTACATTATGACTTTTGTTCACCTTGCCCCTCTCGCTCGCGTAGTTTGAAATGAGGCCACTTTATGTTGCGTCTGTCTTTGTGTTTTTAGCGCCCAGGTATTTCTCACCATTTCTCACCCTCCTCCTGTTAGACCTGATAGGTCTGTCAGTTGACACGTCTCGTTAGCTCTCTCAATTGTTGACGTTCCTCGTATTTTCTATCCCTCTCAACCTCCTCCAGTGAAGTTCCCCTCTTGTGCAGGGCCTGCTGGATATTTGTTCTCCATCTCATTCTTGGGCGTCCCACAGGTCTTCTTCCTTCTGGTTTCCATAAGTAGTACTTCTTTGGATATCTTTGCTCTTCCATCCGCATAACATGTCCGTACCATCTCAGCTGTCCTCTCTCCACATAGTCCAGTACATTCTCAACCCCCAGTGCTTCTCTTATAACTTGATTCCTTATTCGGTCCACCCTTGTACATCTGTAGATAACCCTTAGTGCTCTCATTTCTGCGGCCTGTATTTTACTCCTTGTCCTACTGGATAATTTCCAGGTCTCACATCCGTAACACAGTACTGGTCTTAATATAGTTATATAGATAGTTTTCTTTACTTTCCTTGATATCGCAGCATCCTTAAGAAGTGGGTATAGTGACTACAGCTCTATATTGTACTTCTTCATTCTTTAATTTATTTCCGAAAGTATATTCCCTCCGCTGTTAAAATCAGCTCCCAGATATTTGAAATTGTGTACTTTTCTTACTTCTTGGGTATCTATTGTAACTCCTCCATCTCCCGAAATTCTGCTTACGTTCATGTATTCACATTTTCCGACATTTAACTCCATTCCCATTTCTGTCAATTGCTCAGACCATCTGTCCACAGCTTCCTGTAAGGTCTCTAGATCATTAGCTATAAGTGCCACATCATCAGCATAGGCAAAAGTAACCGTGTTATCCTCCATCTGAGTTATTTCTTTCATTATATAGTCCATGTACATAATAAAAAGCAATGGTGACAACACACTGCCCTGTCTCACTCCACTTGCTATCCCAAACCAATTTCTAGCTCCATATTCGGAGATCACTGCGCTTTCAGATGTACGATAAAGTCCCTTTACTGCATTTGCAAGATGGGTAGATACCTCATACTGGGGATCCTCAAGCACACCCCATAGTTTCCTTCTTGGCACTCTATCAAAAGCCTTTTGTAAATCCAGGAAGATCATATGTTCCTCAACATTCCATTCCCATGCCTTTTCAACCAGCATCCTCAATGCAAAAATCAAGTCTGTGGTGCTTCTTCCTGGTCGAAAACCATATTGCCATTCACCCAGCTTCTTTTCAACTACAATTCTTAATCTGGCCTCCAATATTCTTTCATATACCTTTCCTATATGCGGCAAAAGTGATATTCCTCTGTAGTTACTACAGACTGTCCGGTCCCCTTTCTTAAAGATAGGGCATATCAGAGCTTTACTCCATTCCGCAGGCACTGTTGCTGTTTTATATGCTGCATTGAACATAGACACTAAATATGGCAATAAAGTCTCCTCTGCTTCTTTAAAAATCTCCGCCGGCAAGCCATCGCATCCTGCAGATTTTCCATTCTTCATTCGTTTAATTGCTGCCTTTACCTCGTTGGATGTTATTTCCAAACTCTCATCATTTCTCACTTCTCCCATCTCCCAATGGTCAGCCACCTCGTCCTCATTAACATTCAGCAACTCACTAAAATACTCTCTCCATCTATTGTCTATATCAGCAGGGTTTGTCAGGATGTTACCCTCCCTATCTTTAATGGTTGAACAAGTTTCCCTGCTTCCTTTACGATAGCTTTTTGCTAAACTATAAAGTAATTTCCTTCCACTAGTAAAATCATCTTCTAACTGTTCTCCTAATTGATCCCAAAATTTTCTCTTTGCTATTTTCTTTATCCTTTCAGCCTCTTTCCTTGCACTTTCGTACATTAATCTGTTTTCCCTT
>NC_134794.1:28403352-28408352 GCF_046742065.1 Oratosquilla oratoria | reverse complement strand
TCCGCTTCAGGGATTACACCTATCACCAACACAAGGGCACACCTATGTAACGTCCAGGTGCTCAGCTTTTAAGTGCTGCTCCTTCGCTCAAGTTGTGGACTAGGTACGTGAATGATGTGTTCGCCATTTTGGACAGCAAGGACGTTGAACCTTTTCTCAACTACATCAATAGAACTGGAAAAAGATGATCAACTGTCGTTCCTAGACATCAACGTCAAGCGTGATGGTGACACCCTTAGGACAAGTGTCTACAGGAAGCCCACGCACACAGATAGACTCTTGGACTACGATAGCTACCATCCAGATTGCCACAAGATAAGCGTGATCAGGACCTTATGGAACGGAGCAGACAAAGTCTGCTCTACTGTGGAATCCAAAAAGATCGAAAAGAAACATCTTTTACAGGTCTCCCGCTTGCACGGCTATCCCAGCAGACAAAGACACGGCGCACCAACACCCCAGAACAAAGACTACACACGACACCCGGAGTCACAATCCCTTATATCAAAGGCGCCTATGAGGTTATTGCCAGGGTTTTACGAGGCAACGAATTATAAGTGGTGCACAAACCCCTCAATACCTTGCGGCGAAATCTCACCAAAGTCAGTGACACTGAAGAACATACAGTACACAGCTTCCCGGCCGGTGTAGTTTACCGCATAGGATACAGTGACTGTGACGCGGAATACATAGGAGAAACTCAGAAGAAACTAGCCACAAGACTACAGGAACACCAACGTGTAGTGAGGCGAGAAGACTACAGAACACCAACACGGCACAGAATGGGATGTAGTGACAGCACTGCACAAAGAATACAACGGAAAGAAAAAATACCATGTGAGGACTGAGCCTTTATTAGTGCGACGTTTTGCTTATTAAAGCTTTTCCAAGTACATGAAAAAGCTAAGCGAAATGCCGTACTAATAAAGGCTCCTCCGTCCTCACATTTGGTGTTTATTTC
Organism: Oratosquilla oratoria; assembly: GCF_046742065.1. Classification (NCBI taxonomy): domain Eukaryota; kingdom Metazoa; phylum Arthropoda; class Malacostraca; order Stomatopoda; family Squillidae; genus Oratosquilla; species Oratosquilla oratoria. Next base: position 28,407,391 of record NC_134794.1, on the reverse strand, counting down.
GATAGACTTGTGGGCAACTGCTACTTTGATACAAAAAGAAAAGACTGTTCTTGGAAGCATGGAAAACCAAGAGCAACTGCATAAACAGATGTGTTGATCTCAATCCTATTTATCTAAGGACGAGTAGTCAGTCTAATTCCTTCGCTTGAAGGTCATTTCATCTGGGCATTTGCTGGAATGTTTTCTCTCTCTCTCTTTCCTGTCGGGGAACTCTTCTTGTTTTTGGGCTGTCGTTTTGTTTGTTTTTGATTTTTTTTTTTTTATCCCCCCGCCGTGTTTTTTTTTTTTTTTTTTTTTTTTTTTTTTTTTTTTTTTTTTTTTATCCCCCACCCGTTTTTTTTTTTTTTTTTTTTTTTTTATGTACATTTCCCGACAGTTTCCCGCAGCCATTCCGTTTCCTTCTTTCTCTGGCTGTACTCTTCGTGCACTTGGTCAGTACCTTTCACCCCAACTCTCACTTGTGGCTCCTAGTAGCTGTTAGTCTAGGACAGCGGCCACACCCCGGGCAACCTTCTCGGCTGATGGGCTAAACCAAGTGAGGGGTGCCACACAATGTGGCATGGAGCAGTGCCAGCTCTAATAGATGAAGACTAGAACAGCAAGCTCAGTATATGTACTCTACTTGTCAGAGGACTTTGGTGAGTTTGGTGTGATAGCAAGATGGGTGACACATCTAGGGCGAACCAGGCATGTAAATGGCAATCGGCCAGTCACCGTAGAAAAGGATTGGAGCCCTTACTACGTATTTATCCAAGATTAACTATGGAGCAAAACCAAAGAGTAAATGAAGTGAACAGCGTGAATGGGAGTCTTTTTCCAGAAAGGAGGGAGATTACCTCGCTCGGTCGGGAACATAGTGTACAGCAGGCGGTTTCTGATCGTTATCCGGCGACTGTTGTAACCAAAGGAAAGTTGAGAATGACTACATGGAATGTCCGAACATTACACCAAGCGGGAAAATATTATGGGGTATGGAGAGAAATGAACAGAATGAAGATAGATGTTATGGGGCTTAGTGAGGTTAGATGGCCAGGAGTGGGAGAGGTGAAAAATGAGCATGGAGTATTTGTATATTCTGGAGGAGAAGGAGCAGAAAAAGGGGTAGAAATAATGATGATGAACAAAAAGGTTGCTAGTACTATGAAGGGATTCTGGGCAGTGTCAGACAGAGTGCTCTTGGTAAAACTCAGGGGAAAACCTTTTGACATATGTTTAATACAGGTGTATGCTCCCACAGCAGAAGCAAAAGAAAGGATAATAGATGATTTCTATGACAAGTTAGATCAAGCAATGGGACAATGTGGAAATCAAGAGGTTAAGATAGTTATGGGTGATGTAAATGCAAAAGTGGGTTCAGGTGGAGAAGAAGAGGTTGTGGGGCCATTTGGGTTAGGAGAGAGAAATGACAGGGGAGAAAGATGGATAAGCTGGTGCATAGAACATAAAAAAATAGTAATGAATGCGTAGTTTAGGCAACATCCGCAAAGGCTATGGACATGGAAGGCACCAGGAGATACAGCAAGAAATCAAATAGACTATTTTACTATCAACAGAAGATTTAGAAATGCAGTGATAAAGGTAAAAACATACCCAGGAGCAGATTGTAATAGTGATCATGTACCAGTTGTTGCAGATATTAGAATAAAATTGAAGAAATTAAGAAAGGAGATGGGGAAACCGAGAAGAGAAGTGTGTTAAGAAAGGACGAAGACTTGAAACAGGTATTTGGTTACAGTAGAAAATAAATATGAAGTGCTGCGAGAAGAAGGGGATGTAAATGACCCGGGGTTTCAGTGGCAAAGTTTATGTGAAGCAATAGAAGAGGGAAATAAAAAGGTACTTCCTGAAAATAGAAGGAGGAAAAACAAATGGATGACAGAGGAAATATTCGAGACTAATGGATAAGAGAAGAGAAGCTAAAAATAGGGATAGAAATGAATATAGAGAACTTTATAGACAAATCAAAAAGAAGTGTATAGATGCCAAGGAGAGTTGGCTTGATGAACAATGTAGGAAATTGAGGAGCTTGAAAAAAGGGATTCTAAAATGATGTATGATAAGATTAGAGAAATTACCAAGAGAAAGGGGAGTAATGGGGGGCCAATCAAAGATAGAGAAGGAAAGGTTTTAATGGACGAGGAGGATATCAAACATAGATGGGAGGAGTATGTAAGGGACCTATTTGAGGACGACAGACAAGAAGGGGAAGAGGAAAATTATAGATATCTAGATGGGGAAGAAATAATGGAAGAGGAAGTGAAATTTGCAATGAAATGAAATGAAATGTTAGAGGCATTAGGGGATTTTGCAATAAGGAACTCACTAGTCTAATAAATCAAATTTACGAAAAGGGTACAATAACGGAACATATGTGTAACTCGATTTTTATACCACTACCAAAGATAAACGGAACAATGGAATGTAGTAAACATCGCATAGTCAGTATCATGAGTCAAATAACCAAAATTATATTAAGGATAATTTTAAATAGAATAAGAAATAAAATGAGAGAACAAGTTTCATGGGAGTAATTTGGTTTCATAGAAGGGAAAGGAACAGCAAATGCAATTTTTATAATAACGATTATGGAGAGGATATTAGAAAAAAAAAACCAACATGTATATCTTTGCTTTGTTTACTACGAGAAGGCGTTTGATAGGGTAAGATATGAGGATTTGATAAATATTTTGGAAAGAGTGGATATAAATAGCAAAGACATGAGTATCATCAGAAATTTGTATTGGAAGCAAAGAGCAGCAGTGAGGGTAAGGGGAGGAAGAACAGAATTTCAAGCTATAAAGAGGGGAGTGCGTCAAGGCTATGTTATGTCTCCAGATTTATTTAATTTATATGGGGAGATGATCCTTAGGGAATTAGAGGGAATGGAAGGGATTTAAATTGGAGGATTTAATATAAATCATATCAGATATGCTGTTGACATGGTATTGGTGGCTGACTCGGAAGAAAAACTGCAACATCTATTGAATGTAACCGTAAGAGCTAGTGAGGAGAAAGATTTAAATGTAAATATGGAGAAAACTAAAATACTAGTGGCCAGTAAAACAGATCCACCAAGAGTGCAAGTACAAATAGCAGGGAGAAGAATAGAACAAATAACCAAATTTTCGTACCTGGGAAGCGTATTGACAGAAGATTGTAGATGTGAAAAAGAAATAAAATCAAGGATAGCGATAGCTAAAAGCACGTTTCAGAAAATGAGAGTTTAACAAACAAGAAAATGTCTACAGATATAAGGAGAAGAACAGTTAAAACATTTATATGGTCAACACTATTATATGGTTCAGAAGCGTGGACAATCAGCAAAAAATTGCAGGAAAACTTAGAAGCAGCAGAAATGTGGATATGGAGACGAGTATAAGAGTACCATGGACAGCAAAGAAAACAAATGACGAAGTATTGAGAGAAATGGAGACAGATAGGGAATTGATGACAACAATAAGGAAAAGACAGTTGCGATTCTTAGGACATATAATGCGGAGGGAAGGGTTGGAAGAGGTGGTGATGACGGGAATGGTGAAGGGAAGGAGAGCAAGAGGAAAGCAGAGGGAGAAGTATATGGACGGGCTGATGAGGGCGACGGGAAAACAACTCAAACCAGCACAGATGTTACAAGTAACTAGGGACCGTGAACGGTGGCGCTCCATGGTTGCCGAAGTCCATGAGGATATGGCACGACGGTAAGGTAAGGTACTCTTCCATTCATTTTTCAATTATAATTTTTATTTTTTGTCTTTTTGTACAAGATGTCCTCCTTTTTGAGATTCTCAACAGGATTTTATCTGATTTCCCAGTTTAATTTTGGTTGTTTATGGCCATACATTTGATCGCAAGGTGGCATTGTCCGACATCAGTTCTCCAAAGTGGTCTTCCAGTGTTGTTTTTCAACTTCCCCTTTCCCAGGCTTTTATTCTCCTTTTTTCAATTTTTAGTCTTTTTCCTTTTCTCTTCTTTTCTTTCTTTTTAACTTATGTTGGTGTTTTTATGTGTCTGATTGTAGTTAATCGTTTGTACTTGAGAC
>NC_134794.1:28395852-28400852 GCF_046742065.1 Oratosquilla oratoria | reverse complement strand
TATATGTATTACAATATATATATTATACATATATATATGTATTATATATATATATATATTATACACATATATATATATATATATATATATATACATTATACATATGTATATATATATATATATGTATATATATACATTATATATATATATATTATATATATATGTACATATATATACATTATATATATATATATAATATGTATATAAATATGATATGCATATATATTATACATATACATACACATACACATATGTATATCAATATATATATATATATATATATATATATATGTATATATATACATATATATATACAGTATATATATATATATATATTTGTATATATACACACACACAGAAATATATATATATATACATATATATATAAATACATATATACATATATATATATATTTATATATATACATATATATATATATATATATATATATATATATATATGTACATACATACATATACCAAGGCTTTTTACCCCTTACAAGAGGGGGTAGCCAAAAAGAAAAAGGCATAAAATCATTCCCACCCATTCCATCCCTGAATACACTACACACCCCTCCACCCTCCCTCTTATCTTAGCACCTCCTGAATGACGGGGTCATCCCTGCACCTTGCCCACTGCCCTGGGTCAGAAGCAGTGTCGCAAGACACAGCACATCCACAGCAAGGCCGCTTCATTAAATCGGCGACCCCCCCTCTCCGTCCCCACATTGCATAAAATGAGAGGACGGGGAGAAATCCCTTCGGGCTGCGTCAAATTTTGCTCACACATACTACCTCACCCCCCATCCACCCGCCCATTCCACCTCATGCTATCACAACATCATTCATATACAACCACTCTCCATTCACCCCGGTCTTCTGTCCTCTCCCGTCCTTCCTCAACAGACATTCCCCTCTTCCCCAAAGCCCCCTTCACCCCATCCATCCACCTCACTCATCCTAGGACGCCCCCTCATGTTCACTCCCTCCACATCTGCCTTCCACACCTCTTTTACTAGTCTTTCTTCACTCATTCTTTCCATGTGTCCAAACCATCCTAATATTCTTTCATCAACCCTATCTCCCAACTCCCTTTCCACCCCCGTTCTCCTCCTCACCTCCTCATTTCTCACTCTATCTAGCCTAGTAACCCCCATCATACTTCTCAGACACCTCATCTCAAACACATTCAAACTCCTTCTCTCTTCTTCTCTTATGTTCCATGTTTCTGCCCCATACAGTGCTGTTGGCACAATCACTCCTTCATACAGTCTCCTCTTAGCATCCATTCCCAAATGTCTATTCCTCATTACACTCTTTAATCCACCAAGGCATTTACTTGCTTCTCTCAATCTACATTCTACCTCCACTTTCACTCCACCTTTCCCTGCCACATTTGCACCCAAGTATCTAAAACTATTCATATGTATATATATATATATATATATATATATATATATTTACATATATATACATATATACATATATGTATATACATATATATATATATATGTATACATATAAACAAATATATATATATGTATATATATACATATATACATATATATGTATATATATATATACATATATATATAAAACATATATATATATATACATATTTATATATATATACATATATTTATATATATATATGTATTATACATATATATATATATATATATATATATATATATATATATATATCTCGACTAGGATGTGCGAACGGTTAGCGAGAATAAGTGGCGAGGAGTGTTGAGGACTGTTTTTTTTTTTTTTTTTTTTTTTTTGCTGAAATGCACTAATTTTATATAGAAAATTAGCATATGGTTGCATTATTTGACCTAATTTCTTTAAAATGTATGATTTCCATGTAATTTGATCAAAGAGAAGTTACGTTATTATCCTCTACATTTTCTGCAAAATTGCCGACCGATTTGCTCATAGTTGACCAAACTCGAACAAGAACGGTTTCTGCTGAAATGCACAATTTTATATAAAAAGTTAGCATATAGTTGCATTATTTGCTCTATTTTCTTTAAAATGTGTGATTTCCATGCAATTTGATCACAGGAAAGTTACGTTTTTATCCTCTGCAAAATTCCCGACAACAGCTATGAATACCGTCCGACTCACTCATAGCCGACCAAACTCGAACAAGGACGGTTTTTGAAGAAATGCACAATTCTATATTAAAAAATAGCATACGATTGCATTATTTGAACTATTTTCTTTAAAATGTGTGATTTTCATGTAATTTGATAAACAAGAAGTTACGTTTTTATCCTCTGCAAACTTACCGACCACAGCTACGAATATCGTCCGACTCATTAATAGCAGACCAAACTCGAACAAGAGCAATTTTTGCTAAAATGCACGATTGTAAATAAAAAATTAGCATATGGTTGTATTATATGACGTATTTTCTTTAAAATGTGTGATTTCCATGTAATTTGATCAAAGAGAAGTTACGTTTTTATTCTCTGCAAAATTGCCAACCAGAGCTATGAATACCGTCCGACGGCTTTATATATATATATATATATATATATATATATATATATATATATATACATATATGTATACATATATATATATATATTATATATATACATATATATGTATACATATATATATATATACATATATATATATATATGTATACATATATATATATATATGTATATGATATATACAGTGTATATATTTATATATATATATGTATGTATGTAATATATATTATATATATTTATATATATATATATATATATATTTATATATATATATATACTGTATATATATATATATATAAATATATATATGTAATATTCATATATGTATATACAGTATATATGTATGCAATGTATATATATATATATCTATATACAGACACACACACACACACATATATATATATATATATATATATATGTCTGTATGTGTAATATATATATATATATATATATATATATATATATATATATATATATATATATACATACATACATACATACATACATATTCGTATACGTCGTGTAATAAAATGGAGAATTATAAGGAATTGCTTTATGCCCACCCTATCCAAGGGAAGAATATAAATATAAAAATAGAAAACATACGAACGAAAATTAACAACTCCCAGAATGCTGTCGTATTCAATCAAACATGTTTAAAAGAGAACCTGCTCCCAAAATACACCAATGTACGTATATGTATATATATATATATAATTTAAGATTATTTCAGACAAATGAGAGAGAATGTGGGTGGGGAAGGGCAAACGAAGATGTGTTAGGAATAGAGTTTAATGTCCTAACGTTGCGACCAACTTGGTCTTCTTCAGAGGACTACAGCATTACAGACGGATCACAATCTATATATTCGTAGTGAGAGGGAACCCGCCAAGGTATGTGGACGTCATGTTTTCCCTTTGGCTAACGATTAATTATTAGGACACTTGCTGCTTTCGAAGGCATTTAAATCCGTCTCTGTCGTTGTGTTCTTGTTGGCGGCGATATGTGCAGCTTCCACTTTTTTTCTCATTTTCTTCTCAAATCCCTCGTGTAGAATTTCTGCGTTGTTCCAATCAGGTAGATGTCCACATTTGTCCAGGTGACGAACCAGGGAGTTAGATGTTCTATGAGCCCTGAGATCGTTTTTGTGCTCATTCAAGCGTTTATTGAACCCTCGACCTGACTCACCGAAATAAGATGATGGACAACCGTTGCATGGAATACGGTAAATGACACTGAGATTATTACGCATATTATGTTTCTTAAATATTTTTCCTATTTTATTGGAAGATACTTTTGCTATATTTATTCCACCTTTTAACAAATAATCATCAATAGCTATGGTGTTTATAGAATTAGGGACAGAAATAAAATGAGACTTATCCTTTTCCGGGGTCCGGACGTTTGAGCCATCGTAGATCTTCTTGGCTTTCCTCGTTGTCCTGGTGATCAAACCTCCGGGGTATTTCAGCTTCCTAAAGGTATTCTTGATGTAAGTAACATTGAATTTAAACAGATTAGAGGTCTCGCAATGGGGAGTCCATTATCTGCTGTCATGGCATGTTTATTCATGGAAGTATTAGAAATAGACAAATACATCAACATCATGGGAAGAGGTACCACTTGGTTAAGGTACGTGGATGACATAATCGTGGTGATGCCAAAAAGAACTAATATAGAAAATAAGTTGAGAAGACTCAACGCTGTGAATAAAGACATCCAATTCACAGTTGAACTAGAAAAAGAGTGTAATTTACCATTTTTAGACACGTTGATACACAGAGGTTCTCAACAGGTAAGTTTCTCGGTGTACAGGAAACCCACCAATAGGGACGACTTTGTCCATTATTTTTCAGCACACAGCAGACGTGTTAAAACGGGTGTTCTAATAGGTTTCTTTCTCAGAGCTTTTCGTATCTGCAGTGAAGAATTCCTAGAGGATGAACTTACTTACATCAAGAATACCTTTAGAAAGCTGAAATACCCCGGAGGTTTGATCACCAGGACAACGAGGAAAGCCAAGAAGATCTACGATGGCTTCAAACGTCCCCGGACCCGGGAAAGGATAAGTCTCATTTTATTTCTGTCCCTAATTCTATAAACACCATAGCTATTGATGATTATTTGTTAAAAGGTGGAATAAATATAGCAAAAAATATCTTCCAATAAAATAGGAAAAATATTTAAGAAACATAATAATATGCGTAATAATCTCAGTGTCATTTACCGTATTCCATGCAACGGTTGTCCAACATCTTATTTCGGTGAGTCAGGTCGAGGGTTCAATAAACGCTTGAATGAGCACAAAAACGATCTCAGGGCTCATAGAACATCTAACTCCCTGGTTCGTCACCTGGACAAATGTGGACATCTACCTGATTGGAACAACGCAGAAATTCTACACGAGGGATTTTAGTAGAAAATGTGTATAACTGTGGATGCTGCACTTATCGCCGCATACAAGAACAACATCGACAGAGAAGGATTTAA
>NC_134794.1:28378352-28383352 GCF_046742065.1 Oratosquilla oratoria | reverse complement strand
GTTGGACTTCAGAATATCAAGAAAATCTGAAGAAGCTTGGAGGCTCTAGGTATCGGGAATGTAAGGGGTTAGCAGAGTACACAATTTCTTGGCAATGTCATAAGTTGGTGTCGGAATTTGCGATATTATTGGTCTTAATTTGTTTCCGGGTTTATGAGTCTTGACGTTGCCATAGCAATAACCCATACTATATATATATATATATATATATATATATATATATATATATATATATATATATATATATATATATATATATATATATATATGAATATAGAAAAGACAAATGTATGGCAAGAGTGGTATAGGTAAATTCCAGAAAGGAGCAGAAGTATTTTATTCTCTAACTTTTTGACAGTCTTCTTCAGAGAGATAATAGTACAGGCAAATTGGAATACATTGTCTATATACTAAGCGGGTCATCTCACAGGTCGCCTTGGGATAGAGTCCGCCGTTTGTGCTCCCTCGATGATTAATCTTGCTGTTGTGTGTGCCAAATTTACAAATCCTTCTCTATGATTGGTTGATTTAAAAGTATTAATATAAGCTTCAATAGTTTTTCTTGTCGTCTTTTTCATACCGAATTAGATGTCCTGTGGTGTCGCATGTCATTCTTGTGTTCGTAAGATTATACGAACACAAGAATGACATGCGACACCACAGGACATCTAATTCGTTAGTAGTACACGCTACACAATACGGACATATGCCTAATTGGAACAACACCAAAATCCTACACATCGGTATGAAAAAGACGATAAGAAAAACTATTGAAGCTGCATATATTAATACTTTTAAATCAACCGATCATAGAGAAGGATTTGTAAATTTGGCACACACAACAGCAAGATTAAAATATCGAGGGGTCACAAACGGCGGACTCTATCCCAAGGCGACCTGTGAGATGACCCGCTTAGTATATAGACAATGTATTCCAATTTGCCTATACTATTATCTCTCTGAAGAAGACTGTCGAAACGTTAGAGAATAAAATGCTTCTGCTCCTTCCTGGAATTTACCTATACCACTCTTGCCATACACACACACACACACACACACACACACACACACACACACACACACACACACACACACACACACATATATATATATATATATATATATATATATGTATATATGTATATATATATATGCATATATATATATATATATATATATATATATATATATGTATATATATATATTGGGGAAAGTCTTTCTCGTAAACAATTCCTATTAAATGCTAAAGCAGAAGTGGCGTCAATGATTTTAAGAGAACATTTCTCTAACTCTCTGTATTTCCTTTTTTCTTCATAACTTAAACTCTGTAGAAAATAGTAAAAGGCTGCAGAATGTTGATTCATTTTACCGACAGCTGTTTCAACCATTACAAATGGTCATCTTCAGGATAATACAATACACCAAGACAAACATGGGTATATAAGGCCGAGTAAAAACGGCAGGGAGAGGTCACTTGTAAGGTGGGAATCTGTCTACCCTACCGAGACGGAAAGGGAAACCGGGACAACTTCCCGATGTGGGATTACGTCCCAGAAGTCTAGACACAATCCCCATGTGGGTTTTTGTCCCGTGGTGACGGTCTGTATTTTCTATTGGAGGGGAGGACATAATCAGATGAAATCTGTACATTTAAGATGGGCTTTTGTAAAGCGATACTCACTGCCTCAGCTACTACTAAACTTCCATAATTGTTATCATGGTGGATGATTGTTGTATCTCTTATGAGATCTACTAGGGGCGGCTTTTTATCGTGGGCATCGACAAAATGTTGGTGGATGGCTCCGTTGTTACGGTGAGCCTGCAGTCGTCTTCTTAAGGTCGTGAGGGTATGGCCGACGTAGCTAACATCGAGGGGCTTGCATGCCCCTTCAGAACATTTAAATTTATATACTACGCCGGTGTGTCTAAAGGTATTTAAACCCGGCGTAATACTCGTATATAACTTTGTTTTGAAGTATCTTTTTCTCCTGACAAGTTGTTTTTCATAATAAGTGATGCAGTTCTGGGGTTACGATAATATATAACCAATTGTAAGGAGTCATATATTATATATTATCGTAACCCCAGAACTGCATCACTTATTATGAAAAACAACTTGTCAGGAGAAAAAGATATTTCAAAACAAAGTTACGTTGTGTACAAATACTCATGCCCTCTCTCTCTCTCTCTCTCTCTCTCTCTCTCTCTCTCTCTCTCTCTCTCTCTCTCTCTCTCTCTCTCTCTCTCTCTCTCTCTCTCTCTCTCTCTCTCTCTCTCTTTTCTGTCTCTCTTGCTCACCCGCTCTCTTTCTCTCTCTTTGCCTTTCTTTCTCCCAAGTATGACCAGTAATTTGAGCAGCTTAGTGAAAAAAGTCTGGGATGTGGTGAGTTCTAACGACGCCCTCAGAGAAGAGTGATGGAGCAACAGGGGGCGAGGGGGAGGTGGGGATGAGGGAACTAGAAGTGGAAGGGAGGGAGGGAGGGGGGTAGGAGGCATCAGTGAACACAAAGGGGTAAACAGAGAGGCTGTAGGTACGTTTACTTTATTAATAAAATCGCCTGGCGTCAGACAAAAGAAATCCCTACACTGGAAGTGATAGTGAAAGATTTAGAGACAACTGGAAGAAAAAAGGCAAAAGATAAACGATTTTTTTCATAAGTACAGCCCAACTGCTCCCCCCTTCCCCCCAAAAAAGAAAAAAATCCTGATGGAAACAAATGGTCAGTAGGAGAGTAAGAACTTATTTTTGTTCCCCCCCCCCCAAAAAAAAAAAAAAAAATCTTGGTGGAAGCAGATGGTAAAGAGTAGATTAGAATTTTAGTTTTCTTCATCTCATGTCCGCGAGAAACGATAGGAGTCTCCCGAGAGCAGGAATTTGAGGTGAGGGAGATGCTTATGAAGAAAATGCCATGGATGCTTTGGCTTCTTGGTTAGATGGTGGCAGTTAGCTCATAATGCAGAGGACCGGGCGTGGCTCGTTGAGCCAAACTCAAACAGCCTAAGCCAAGGAAGGCCTCTGGGATGAGCCATAGATTCCTAATACAAAAGAAAGGCCTGAGAAAAAGTATTACAAATAAGAAAAGACGAAGAAAATAAAAGAAAAGTAAGACAGGACAAAACAAAATAGAATGAAATAAAATAAAGAAAGGCCTGAGAAAAAAGAAGAATAGATAAGAAAAGACAAAGAAAATGAAGGAAAAATAGAATAGGACAGAAGAAAATAGAATGAAATAAAATAAAGAAAGGCCTGAGAAAAACAGGAATAAATAAGAAATGACAAAGAAAATAAAGGAAAAATAAAACAGGACAGAAGAAAATAGAATGAAATGAAATAAAATGAGAACAAGATAAAAAAATAAATTTAAATAGAATGAAATGAAGTAGATTAAGATTAAAATAAAATAAAACAGATTAAATAAAAATTAAATGAGAGATATAGGGGACGGAGAGAGAGGAATATTAGAGAGGGGGAAAGAGGCGAGGAAGTTGTTAAAAAGGACGTTGAAGCAGCCTAGATAAGAGAGGTGCAATTTTTAGGTCAAATGTTCTCGACACACCGGCGTTCGTTTCCTGGACTTTGTTTCGCTAAAAGAGGTCGGGGGAGTCGGGGGGGGGGGAGAGGAAGGAGGAGAGGGGAAACAGGAGAGGGGAAGGAGGAGCGACGTAGGAAGGAAATTAGGAGGGTAATAAGGATAAGGAGGTGGAGGAAGGAGAGGAGGAGGAGGAGAGGGGAAGGAGGAGGGACGTAGGAAGGAAATTAGGAGGGTAAGAAGCATAAGGAAGCGGAGGAAGGAGAGGAGGAGGAGGAGGCAGAGAAGGAAGAGTTGGAAAAGGAGGAGGAGAGAGCGGAAGTAGAAATAAAATGAGACACGCCAAATGAGGGAAAGTGGATACAGATGGGTCAAGTTTTCAGAAGTATCATCTAAAAAAAAAATGCGTATGCTAAGAGAACAAAAGCGCCACCGAGCAAAATTATGTGAAGATAAAGACGGCGATAAAGACTTTAGCTCGAGGTAAAGAATTAGAAGAAGGAAGAAGAGGAGGGGGAAAAGAGGAAGAAAGAAGAGGGGAAAGAAAATCTCAAAATATGAGAAGTATTACCCTCGTTTTCTCCCTCGCTTATTACCTTCTTCTCTCTCTCCCTCCTTCCCTCCCTTACTCCCTACCTCCATACCTCCATACCTCCTTCCATCCTTCCATCCTTCCTTCGTTTTTTTCTTCCTTACATCCTTTCTTTCTTCCCATCCTTCATCCTTTTCTCCTTCCATCCTTTCATCCTTCCATCCTTCTCTCTCACCATCCCTCTCTCTCCTCACTACATCCCTCTCGTTCTCTCTCTCACTCTCTAGAACGTCGAAGAATGATGAATAAAACTGAAAGCAAACTCTGTTATTATTGTTGTCGTTGTCATCGTCTTTTACATTGTCATTGACATTGTTATCATTCCCATTGTCATTATCATCGACATTGTCAGTGTCCTTGTAACTGTTAATTTCACTGTTACTCTCAGTCATTGTCATTTTCACTATCATTGTCACAGACATCATAATAATCATTGTTAATGTCATTGTAATCGTCACTGCCGTTATACACTATCACTTTAGTACAGTGCCGCGTTCTACAGCTCCTCATTATGACCCTAAAACGCTACAATTCAGTCGAGGTCTCGACACGGAACTCGACTTTCGACGTCGGACCTTCTTCTCTTGAACCCTTTGCCCATATAAGGAAATCTTCCTCCAGAGTAACAAAGCCTTACGAAGAAAAGGCAGTATTCTGCATAGACCCTCGTTTCCTGTCGAGGAATGAGTTCTTGGGTACTACATTGGGTTGTCTTTGAACGACTGTGGGAGGGCGGGAGGGAGGGAGGAGGAGGGAAGGGAGGGAAGGAAGGCGAGAGAGAAAAGAAGGAAGGGAGTTTGGAAGGGAGGGAGGAAAGTGAGGACAGTGTGTGGTTACCATGGTAAGTGCGAATTTTTTAGCATACTGCACATGACTTA
>NC_134794.1:28365852-28368352 GCF_046742065.1 Oratosquilla oratoria | reverse complement strand
ATCAATAACAAGAATGAAATATTAAATATACATCTCATAAATTTATTATTAGTATTTGATATATGATCCATTTTGTCTGATGACCTCAAATATGCGATTGGTAGTTGAATCAGTCAGTTTTGTGATAGTGGCGGGTGGTACTGTTCTAGCAGCTTCTTTTATTGCTTCCCACAGTGAATCCTTAGACGTATATTGCTTGCCATTTAAGTAGATCTTCTTTTTTATGATACTCCACAAGTTTTCAATCGGATTTAAATCCGGAGAACAGGCTAGCCACTTCATCAAAGTGTCTCCATTAAATCCCATGGAGGAGAGCATTTCCGTTGTTCTCTTGGCAGCATGTGCTGGTGCATTATCATGCATAAAAATGACTTTTGTGAGCTTTGATAATGGGAGTTCATCCAGCCAGTCTGAGAGGACATTTTCAATAAAGTCACAGTATGTTATTGCAGTAATTTTCACACCTTCTGGCACTTTAAATGGGCCAATCATAGTGTCTCCCATGATACCTGCCCAAAACATTACTCCTCCACCCCCTTGTTGACGCCGCAAACGCATGTGAGCTGGGTTATCATTAAATATCCAACCTTTGCTCCATCAGGCCCGTCTAACGTGGCTCGGCACTCATCTGTAAATAATATATTCTTAACATCGGTTTTCATGTGTTTCCTCGCCCATTCTAGCCTATCTTTTTTATGTTTCGGTGCCAATGGAGGCCTACATGTAGGTTTATTATATTTAGCAAGTTGAGACAATATCTTATTTCGGGTTGTTTTGGAGACATCTTAAATTCCAGCATCTGCAAACAAGGTTTTACTTGTAGTTCCAGGGTTTTTCTTTACGCATCGCTTAAGATGAGAGATGTCACGCGATGTAACAGACTTGAACTTCCCTTTATCACTGCGCACTTTCCTAAATTTGGGATTTTGTAAAAATCTACGAATTGTCTTTATATGTCGACCTAGTTTCTTGGGGACTTCACCAGCTGACTTTCCTTGCGCTATTTCCTTTATAATTTTGTTTCTCTCACACTCTGTAAGATCTTTCCCACGCCCCATTCTTTAATATTCAATAGGAGGACTATTATCTCTGTTCACCTGAAAAACAAAAAAGTTGGATTATTAAAAAACTAACAAAGATATTGACTTCAAATTTTAATGAAAGGCTACTGACAGTGTAATTTAATGTCATGTATATTTGCATCTAAATCGACGTAGTAGTTATTGAGATATGGTAAATATTCATCATGGACTATTATCTCCGGTCGTAGTGTATGTGTCCTGTCCGATTTGCATCCCACTTCGTATGTCTTAGAATCGACTGTCGTCACTAACATCTGCACCTGCCTTAGTATCTAGAAGATGAGTCTAGAAAACTTCTTTTGGCTTCTAAAGTCGTGGAGAGAATGCAAGCGGATCAACTTTCGAATAATAATGGAAAACAGGTACAAGCTAAGAGCTGAACACACAACTAAGTTTATTGGAAAGGTTAAAATTAATCTAGATTTTAGACAACCTATTGGCATATTGTTAATTAGTTCTTTAAGGGAAAATAGAAGGCTCTCTAGGTTAAGTGAATGAGGTCATCTGGCGTTAGAATAAGGCATGTCAAGTATGACAATGTTCCAAATGGTTTATGATTACAGAAAGATTAAAAGTAGTCTAGGGTCTGACATGGAATAATACATAAGTAGCAAAATAGACACAAATAGATTTAATTACAATTATGTTCCCTTTGAACGAAACAATTTTTTTTTCAATTGAACAAAATCGTTCGGCTTTAGACAGAATCTCATAAATGTCATTTCTTTTGTATGACTTTAGTTCCGGGTGCGCACACGCACACACACACACACACACACACACACACACACACACACACACACACACACACACACACACACACACACACACACACACACACACACACACACACACACACACACGACCCACCCACACACACATACATACACACATATGTATATGTTTTTATGCATATGTTTATGTATATGTATGTGCACAGTATATGTATACATGAAGATATAAAACTGGAGACATGGAAAGAATGAAAATGATTAGACAAATAAAGAGACAAGAGACAAGAAAAAAATGAAAGTGGAAGAAAAGAGAAAGGCAAGGGGAGAAGAACGAAATGGGAAGGAAGTGAAGAAGATGGAGATGAGAAAGGGGACGAGAGGAAAGGGACAATTGTTGAGGGAATTCGCCCATGAAATGAGGGGATTAAGTGTTCGAGCTGGGGATGGGGTGGGGTGGGGTGTCTCTCTCCCTCCCCCCCCTCTCTCTCTCTCTCTCTCTCTCTCTCTCTCTCTCTCTCTCTCTCTCTCTCTCTCTCTCTCTCTCTCTCTCTCTCTCTCTCTCTCTCTCTCTCTCTCTCTTTCTCTTTCTCTTTCTTTCTCGGACGAATCAAATCGCCTGGCTGACCCTTGGAGGACCGTATGTGACAAGGCTGAACGCCTTTGCAACAAGGTTCTTCTCTTATC
>NC_134794.1:28350852-28360852 GCF_046742065.1 Oratosquilla oratoria | reverse complement strand
TACTCCTTCTCCTCTTCCTCTTCCTCCTCCTCTTTCTCCTCCTCTTCCTCTTCCTCCTCCTCTTTCTCCTCTTCCTCTTCCTCCTCCTCCTCCTCCTCTTCCTCCTCCTCCTAGCGGTTTTATTTGTAGAACCTCGTGGTCCACCTGCTTCCACTCTGAGTCGTCGACGTCGTCGTCGTCGTACTCCTGTCTGCCCTAAGGTCTCCTCTCTCCATTACGGGAGCCTGTTTACGCTCCTGCTGTTGTTTTAGCTTATTTTTTTTTACTCTATTCGATGTACTCTTTCTAAATGACTGATTGCTCTTGTGAATATTTTTTTGGCGCTTCGGGAGTTCATGGTCTTTACCTTGTAATTGACTTGTCTACCATTAGGAAAAAAATGAACGAGATTTTGAAAAAGAGTAGGAGGAAGAGGAGTTGGAGTGGAAGAAGGAGGAGGAGGAGGAGGAGGAGGAGTAGGAGTGGAAGAATGAGATGGAGGAGAAGGAAGAGTAGGTGTGGAAGAAGGAGGAGGAGGGAGAGGAGGAGTAAGAGGATGAGGAGGATAAAGTGAAGGAGGAGGAAGAGTGGGAGGAGGGAGAGAAGAAGTAGGAGGAGAAGGAGATAGAGGAGGAAGAGGAGGAAGAGTAGGAGTAAGAGGAGGAGGAGGAAGATTAGGAGTAAGAGAAGGGGGAAGAGTAGGAGCAAGAGGAGGAGGAGGAGGATAAAGAAAAGGAGGAGGAGGAGGATAAAAAGAAGGAGGAGGAGGAGGAGGAGGAGGGAGAGGAGGAGGAATGAGAAAAGGAGGAGGGAGAGGAGGAGGGGGGAAAGGAGGAGGAGGGAGAGGAGGAGGAGGGAGAGAAGGAGGAGGGAGAGGAGGAGGAGGGAGAGGAGGAGGAGTAGGAGGAGGAGGAGGAGGAGGAGGAGGAAGAGGAGGAGGAGAGGAAAGAATTAAAATATTTCTCAGAAATAGACAGGAAAGGCCCTGTTTCGATATCTAAACTCTTCTTCTTCCTCATTCTTCTCCTCTTCCTCCTCCTCCTCCTCCTCCACCTCCTCCCCCACCTCCTCCTCCACCACCTCCTCCTCCTCTTTCTCCTCCTCCCTCTCCTCCTCTCCATCTTCCTCTTCCTTCTCCTCTTCTTTCTCCTCCTCCTCCTTCTCCCTTTCCCAGTCCTTCCCTCCTCTCCCACCTCCGTTCCTCTTCCCTTGCCTTTGCCTTTCCTTCACTTCCCTTTCCTTCCCCTCCCCTTTCCCTTTCTTGCCCCTTCAGCCCGTTCCTTTGGTCCCTTACCAGCCCACTCCCTCAACAGCATCCCCCTCCCACTCCCCCTCCCCCTCCCCCTCCCTCTCCCCCTCCCTCTCCCCCTTCCACTCCCTCTCCCTCCCCCTCCCTCCCCCTCCCCCTCCCCCCTCCCCCCACACTTTTTCTTCTTTCTTTTTCTCTTTCTTGTGGCATGGAGATGTAGTGACGGGGGGAGGGAGAAGTGGGTGTGAAAGAAGAGAAATACGAAGAGGCAGAAGAAGAGATACGAAGAGGAAGATGAAGAGGAAGAGAGAGAAATATGAAGAAGAGCTAGAGACAGTTTTGTCGTAAGCTTAACGAGTTTAGGACTAGGTGAAGAATAAAAAGAAGAAGAAGAAGAAGAAGGTAAAGAAGGAGAAGAAGGTGAAGGAGAAGAAGGTGAAGAAGAAGAAGAAGGTGAAGAAGAAGAAGAAGGTGAAGAAGAAGAAGAAGGTGAAGAAGAAGAAGGTGAAGAAGAAGAGGGTGAAGAAGAAGAGGGAGAAGAAGAAGAAGAAGAAGGTAAAGAAGAAGGTGAAGAAGAAGGCGAAGAAGGTGAAGAAGAAGGCGAACAAGGTGAAGAAGAAGGCGAACAAGAAGAAGAAGAAAAGAAGAAAAGAAGAAAAGAAGAAGAAGAAGAAGAGAAAGGACAGAGGAGGACAAAGAAGTTCGAGGAAGAAAGCGTTAGTAAGGGCAACATATGAATATATGTTTATATATTTGTTAGTGAAGAATAAAGGATTTTACGAAAAGCAAAGATTAAACCAGTGCAAATGCTATATATAAATGCAAGAATCACATTTTGCAAAAATATTTTCAATAGAATGGTGGAGAAAACTGAAGGGCTTGCAAACATGTGTGTATGGATACGCACACAAACAAACACACACACACACACACACACACACACACACACACACACACACACACACACACACACACACACACACACACACACACACACACATATATATATATATATATATATATGTATGTATATATACACAAATGTGGAGGCGTGTCTTTATCCCTTGAGAGCCGTATTTTGTTTGACTTTGAACATTAACGTCACCTTTTTGCAAATCTTTCTTTCTCACGAGTCATCTTGTGACACAGACGCAAGTAATGGATTTCATTCAGAGGCCTTGCGACCTTCCAAAACATCAAGAGGTTTCTTCTCTTTCTCCTCCTCCTCCTCCTTCTTCTTAGTCTCTTCGATTTTCCCCTCTTTTTTCACATTTCTCTTTGTCATTATTTTCGTCTTATTCTTTGTCTTTGTGTTTTCTGGGCATCGTCTTCGTCCTCGTCTTAATTTTCTTCTCTTCCTCCTTCTCCTCCTTATTTTCCTTCATCTCTTCGTTCTCTCCCTACTCCTTTCTATTTCTCCTTTTTCTCCTTCCTCCTCCACTTCCTCCTCCAGTTCCTCCTCCTGCTTCTCCTCCTCCGATTCCTCCTCCTCCTTCTCCTCCTCAACTTCGTCCTCCTACTTCTCCTCCTCCACTTCCTCCTCCTCCACTTCCTCCTCCTGCTTCTCCTCCTCCTCCACTTCCTCCTCCTGCTCCTGCTCCTCCTCCACTTCCTCCTCCTGCTTCTCCTCCTCCTCCTCCTCCTCCTCAACTTTGTCCTCCTGCTTCTCCTCCTCCTCCACTTCCTCCTCCTGCTTCTCCTCCTCCTCCTCCTCCACTTCTTCCTCCTGCTTCTCCTCCTCTGCTTCCTCCTCCTCCTTCTCCTCCTCCACTTCCTCCTCCTCCTTCTCCTCCTCAACTTCCTCCTCCTGCTTCTCCTCCTCAACTTCCTCCTCCTGCTTCTCCTCCTCCTCCTCCACTTCCTCCTCCTGCTTCTCCTCCTCTGCTTCCTCCTCCTCCTTCTCCTCCTCCGCTTCCTCCTCCTCCTTCTTCTCCTCAACTTCCTCCTCCTGCTTCTCCTTCTCAACTTCCTCCTCCTGCTTCTCCTCCTCCACTTCCTCCTCCTCCACTTCCTCCTCCTGTTTCTCCTCCTGCACTTCCTCCTTTTGCTTCTCCTCCTCCACTTCCTCCTCCTGATTCTTCTCCTCCGATTCCTCCTCCTTCTCCTTAACTTCGTCCTCCTTCTTCTCTTCCTCCACTTCCTCCTCCTGCTTCTCCTCCTCCTGTTCCACTTCCTCCTCCTGCTTCTTCTCCTCCACTTCCTCCTCCTGCTTCTCCTCCTCCACTTTCTCCTACTTCTTCACCTCCGCTTCCTCCTCCTCCTCCTTCTCCTCCTCAACTTCCTCCTGCTTCTCCTCCTCCACTTCCTCCTCCAGTTTCTTCTCCTCCACTTTCTCCTCCAGTTTCTCCTCCTCCACTTCCTCCTCCTGCTTCTCCTTCTCCACTTTCTCTTCCTGCTTCTCCTCTTCCACTTCCTCGTCCTGCTTCTCCTCCTCCACTTCTTCCTCCTGCTTCTTCTCCTCCACTTCCTCCTCCTGCTTCTTCTCCTCCACTTCCTCCTCCTGCTTCTCCTCCTCCACTTCCTCGTTCTATTTCTCCTCCTCCGCTTCTTCCTCCTCCTCCTCAACTTCCTCCTGCTTCTCCTTCTCCACTTCCTCCTCCTTCTTCTCCTCCTCCTCCACTTCTTCCTCTTGCTTCTCCTCCTCCTCCTCCACTTCCTCCTCCTGCTTCTCCTTCTCCACTTCCTCTTCCTGCTTCTCCTCCACTTCCTCGTCCTACTTCTCCTCCTCCACTTCCTTCCCCTGCTTCTCCTCCTCCATTTTCTCCTCCTGCCTCTCCTCCATTTCCACCTCCTGCTTCTCCTCCTCCATTTCCTCGTCCTGCTTCTTCTCCTCCACCTCCTCCCCCTGCTTCTCATCCTCCATTTCCTCCTCTTGCCTCTCCTCCTCCATTTCCCCCTGCTGCTTCTCCTCCTCCAGTTCCTGCTCTTCACCGTTTGAAAGAGAGCGAGGGACAGGAGTACCGTGTTGTCTTCTTGAAGAACGGAGGCGGAGATCCGAGCGCCTGGTAAACAAACAGAAGCTTCTGCATAAAGTTCCCCGCTCTGACATCACCTCAACCTTGATGTTCGTCTGTTCTCGTCCCAGGAGGAGCAGGTGGAGTTGAAGTAGGAGGAGGTGGAGGATAAGGATGAG
The DNA here is from genome assembly GCF_046742065.1 of Oratosquilla oratoria. NCBI lineage: Eukaryota > Metazoa > Arthropoda > Malacostraca > Stomatopoda > Squillidae > Oratosquilla > Oratosquilla oratoria. Next base: position 28,356,491 of record NC_134794.1, on the reverse strand, counting down.
GAGGGGGATGGGGATGAGGATGATGATGAGGATGAGGTGGAGGTGGAGGAGGAGAATTTTGGAGTTAAGATGTGGGAGGAGGAGATGGAGGTAGGTGAAGGTGAAGGTGGAGGAGATGGAGCTGAAAGTGGAAGAGGAGGAGGAAGTGGAGGTGAAGGTGGAGGAGGTGGAGGCGGTGGAGGAGGTGAGGGAGGAGGAGGAGAAGGAAGAGTACGAGGAGGAGGAGGTGTGTCGTTTATTCTCCATTCCATGAGTGGACTACCCTCCCTGCTCCTCGCTCTGTGCTTATACTTCATCTTTCTCGTTCACATTTTTTTTTCTCTCTTTTCAGAGTAGTCTGTTTTCGTTCCGGCAAACCTCAAAGTATTTGACGGAGTTTCTGACATTTGTGAAACGTTTTTTTTTTCTCTCTCTCTTTTCCTTCTACCTCTCTTTTCTTTCTACCTCTCTTTTTTCTTCTTTTTTTCTTCCCTCTCTTTTCTTTTTATCTTTTTTCCTTTTTTTTGTTGGAATCGTCTTCTTTGTTCGCTCACAAGTTTCTCTTTATTTCGTTCAGAACCTCGGGACTTTACCCAACTTTGGTTCAAGTTTGTTCATAAACTTCGGAATAAAATTCGACATTTCGAACAATTCGCTGTTCCTCAGGCGCCTTTTCTAATTACAGTTGATTGGTGGAGGCCAAAAGAATATAAATTTTACGAACTTCCCCCTCCCCCATAAAAAGTAAATTAAAAATTTGTAGCTAATCATTACTTTATCCGTTTTACTAACGCCCCTACGAACCAGTCACCCATTATTATTTTATCATTGGAGATTAACCTTCACTCAACCCAGAACGTTGACCACATAATTCTTTTACTTTCTCTCCTTTCTACAAATGCGTCTTTGCAAATGCGTCTCTTGCGCAAATTATTTCCCGAGGATAGAAACACTGGTTTTACTACACGTCTGTGGCTCGGGATCACGGACTATTCAGCCTGTGTGCCCAAGGGCCTCAACGTGCGTGTGTATGTATATGTGTGTGTTTGTGTGCGTGTGTGTATGTACATGTGTGTTTGTGTGCGTGTGCGTGTATGTGTGTGTGTATGTGTGTGCGTGTATGTGTGTGCGTATATGTGTGTGTTTGTGTGTGTGTGTGTGTGTGTGTGTGTGTGTGTGTGTGTGTGTGTGTGTGTGTGTGTGTGTGTGTGTGTGTGTGTGTGTGTGTGTGTGTGTGTGTGTGTGTGTGTGTGTGTGTGCGTGTGTTTGTGTGTGTGTGTGTGTGTGTGTGCGTGTGTGCGTGTGTGTGTGTGTGTGTGTGCGTGTGTTTGTGTGTGTGTGTGTGTGTGTGTATGTGTGATTCACCACCATGGTATTGGATCAAGTGTTGGACTCGACAGTCCATTCCCTCCCGGAAAAGGGCTCAGAGCTCATATATGACCGATCTATGGGTAATGCTGTGACCTTATACGCACATACACACCCAACTCCCGCCCACGAGAGTTGGAGTAACGACTCACAGCGCAGCTATACTGAATTTACTTCAACCCTGGGCGGGATTCGAACCCGGACCGCCGTAGTGTGTGTGTGTGTGTGTTTGTGTGTGTGTGTGTGTGTGTGTGTGTGTGTGTGTGTGTGTGTGTGTGTGTGTGTGTGTGTGTGTGTGTGTGTGTGTGTGTGTGTGTGTGTGTGTGTGTGTGTTTGTGTGAGTGAGTGAGTGAGTGAGTGAGTGAGTGAGTGTGTGTGTGTGTGTGTGTGTGTGTGTGTGTGTGTGTGTGTGTGTGTGTGTGTGTGTGTGTGTGTGCATGTGTGTGTGCGTGTCTGTGTGTACGTGTGTGTGTGTGTGTGTGTGTGTGTGTGTGTGTGTGTGTGTGTGTGTGTGTGTGTGTGTGTGTGTGCATGCATGTTGCGTACGTGTATGTGTGTACGTGTGTGTGTTTATGTGTGTGTGCATACGTGTGTGTGAATATGTGTGTGCATATGTGTGTGTGTGTGTGTGTGTGTGTGTGTGTGTGTGTGTGTGTGTGTGTGTGTGTGTGTGTGTGTGTGTGTGTGTATGCGTGTACGTGTGTGTGCGTGTATGTGTGTGCGTGTATGTGTGTACGTGTACGTGTGCATACGTGTGTGTGTTTATGTGTGTGTGTGCATGTGTGTATGTGTGAACGTGTGTATGTTTATGTGTGCTTATGTTTGGTGTGCGCGTGTGCGTGTGTGTACGCGTGTGCGCTTGTCTGTATGTGCGTGTATGTGTATGTGTACGCGTGTGCGCTTGTGTGTATGTGCGTGTATGTGTATGTGTGTACGTGTTTACGTGTGTGTGTGTGTGTGTGTGTGTGTGTGAGTGTGCACGTATGTATATAAGTAAGGTCACAGCATTATCCAAAGATCCGGCCACATGAAAACTCTGAGTTCTCATCCCTCATTCGGGAGATAACAGCTGTCGATCACGAATACTACACGTGATCCAAAACTGTGGTGAATCACTAGAGACAAGTCAGATATGAAATAACGAGAAAAAAGGTGAAAATACCAAACAACAACAGGAACAGCAGCAACAATAACAACAACAACAACGAAAAACCCAAACGGGGCCGAGATGTCTCCTTATTTGGTAAATGTAAATACTCGGATAAGTTAAGCTTGGCTAGAGGGGGGGGGTGTAAGGGAGGGGGGAAGCGAGGGAAAGGGGGCAGAGGGTAAAGGGGGGAATGCGTTGAGGGGCTACAAAGAGGTGGGGGAGGATGCAGGAGGAAAGAGGATATTCAAGACTTTACATCTTTATCCAATGTAGATAAACGACGACAATTTCCCTAAAGCCATGGGAGTTCCATTTATCAAGTCTCCGTTTTCTATGAAGGGGGGAGGGGAAGCCCTTCACACCCTCACACCCCCAGCTATTACACAAGGGCGAGTGATGTCATTACTACGTCATCACTACGTCATCTCTCTGAAGCATTGCTGGCCTAATGTGTGATGGGATCCTTCAGAAAGATATAGTTTCGTATTACTATATATATATATACATATATATATATATATATATATATATATACATATATATATATATATATATATATATATAATGCGTTCTTGGCCTTCTGTAACCGTCAGGGAGATGGCTCACACTTCAAGATGGAGGAAAGGAAATTTGCATGTAAAGAGCTCCGAAGAAAAGATAAACAAACTCACAAACCCTGATTTCTTTGGATGGAAACTTGCAGAGAACATAAATTCTAATATTCACCCGTAAAATTATTTCAGGAAATTTGGTCGGTTATGTATCTTTCTGTGCGCGTTTGTATATGTGATCGTGTGTGTGTGTGTGTGTGTGTGTGTGTGTGTGTGTGTGTGTGTGTGTGTGTGTGTGTGTGTGTGTGTGTGTGAGTGTGTGTGCGCGCGCGTGTGTATGTATTTGCGTATGTTTGCGTGTGTATGTATTTGCGTATGTGTGTATGTGTGTGTGTGTGTGTGTATGTGTGTTTGTGTGTGTGTTTGTGTGTGTGTGTGTGTGTTTGTGTGTGTGTTTATGTGTATGTGTGTTTGTGTGTGTGTGTGTGTGTGTGTGTGTGTGTGTGTGTGTGTGTGTGTGTGTGTATGTGTCTGTATTTCCGTATTTGTATATGTGTGTGTATTTCAGTATGTGTATGTGTGTGTATTACCGTATGTGTATGTGTGTATTTCCGTATGTGTATGTGTGTACGTATTTCCGTATGTGTGTATGTGGCTTACTCATAACCTCATCTATAAAGAAGACAGACACGTGTGTATGTGTGTAGGAGCAACCAAGAAAGAGAAAGTGATGGAGATGGAAATAGAGGCGGAGAAAGAGAGGAGAGAGTCTTTCTGTTTCCTTAGATGAATAAAATTGTCAGACGGCAGTCCAAAGCAATTCTGAGTCGATCACTTAGGCCTCCCGCCCATCACCTCTTCAATTTTCAGACACAAAAATGAATAAATAAATAAATAAATAAATAAATAGAAATGATAGATAAATACAAATAAAACAAATAAAAACAAATGAGAAGTAAAAAAGTGAATAAAAATAAAAAATAAAGATAAATAAACAAATAGATAAATCAATTAATCAATGAATTGAGAATGGAGTTATTATTATTTAGTCTTCCCGCTTGTTAGAGCTTTGCCAAGTGCATAGCCGCGGTATACCATATCTAAGATTAAATAGGAAGATCCCACGGGGGAACGGGGCGGGGGGTGCAGAAAGGACACTGGACCCGAGGGAAGGCTAAGGAGCCCCGTGCCTTGATCTTCACCTGAATGAAATCGTCTGTTGCTTCCCATGTATTATAGCTAGAAGGGATCTTTGACACCCTTACCTTCATGTGGACGTGCAACCCCTCAAGGTCTTTCTTTGTTACCTTCAGTTTTGTTTTTTTTAATTAGCTCCCAAAATGGTTATTTTTTTATTATTGTCATCATCATCATCATCATCATCATCATCATCATCATCATCATCATCATCATCATCATCATCATCATCATCATCATCATCATCATCATCATCATCATCATCATCATCATCATCATCATCATCATCATCATCACCACCACCACCATCATCATCACCATCATCACCATCACCATCATCACTATCACCATCATCAGTGTCATCATCATTATTATTATTACTATTATCATTAATATGATAATTATCATTATTGTCAGCATTATGATTTTATCATTATTACTATTACTATCATTATTATCATTATTGTTACTATTATAATTATTATCACAATTATTACTATTTATACTATCATTATTATCATTATGATATTCTACCCATAAACCACATAATTCTAATAGGTTAGAATTTTTTAGATAGAGATTCATTAATTTTTTAGGATAGCTTATATTTTTGGGAGAACTATTTTATACTTTTGATTTTTGATTTTATGAAATATTTTCTTTGATCAAAGATACATTCATTGTAGGATTCTACATTTTGCTATATAAAAATGATAAACATATTTCATGAATATATATTCTAATTAATACATAAATTTTTGCTTTCATGATACCTTTTGAATTATATTTGTATATCATTTAAACATAAAGCCAGTATCCGGGGTTAATGCACGCTTTTCATATATCATTTGTTTATCTATGTTTTTATGTTTTATGCACGCTTACATTATTTCATTTATGTTTTGTTTTTTTATTCTTTGTTGACATTTATTGTTCTGTAGCCAGGCATCTGCCCCAAGACCGTGAATCCCAAATTAAGATCCAATATACTTCCCTTTGGCTTTCTTTCCCTTTCCTTCCCTTTCCTTTCCCTTCCCCTCCCTTTCCTTCCCTTTCCTTTCCCTTCCCATCCCTTTCCTTCCCTTCCCTTCCCGTTCCTTCCATTTTCTTCCCCTTCCCTTCCCTTTCTTTCCCTTCCCTTCCCTTTCTTTCCCCTTTCCTTCCCCTTTCCCTCCCTTTCCTTCCCTTTCCCTCCCTTTCCTTCCCTTTCCTTCCCTTTCCTTCCCTGTCCTTCCCTTTCCTTCCCTTTCCTTCCCTTTCCTTCCCTTTCCTTCCCTTTCCTTCCCTTTCCTTCCCTTTCCTTCCCTTTCCTTCCCTTTCCTTCCCTTTCCTTCCCTTTCCTTCCCTTTCCTTCCCTTTCCTTTCCTTCCCCTCCCTTTCCTTCCCTTTACTTC
>NC_134794.1:28328352-28340852 GCF_046742065.1 Oratosquilla oratoria | reverse complement strand
ATCTCGACCAATGAGGAGCCGAGGCGAGTGGAGCTGTTATAGACCATCTGATGGTTGGAGCAACATCGTGTTTTGACTTTATGCTGAGGCGGGCGAGAAAAGTTTTTTTTTCTTAAGAATTTATATTTTTTTCTTCTCCTTTTAAGAGGGAAGGAGAGACTTGGATGAAAGGGAATAAAGCCTTTAGGAGTGTGAATTAATATATTTCCCTTATTCAGTTAGCTAATGCAACATAACCTATCATACCCTAACTAGCCTGAAAAAACCTAACCTAACCTAACCTAACCTAACCTGTCCCATTTAACCTATCCTACATAACCTGAACTAACCTAACCTAAGCTAACCTAACCTAACCTAACCTACCCAAACCTAACCTACCTTAACGCAAAACGATTCCATTTATTTAAGGAAGGTACCTCCCGTACCAGAAACAGGGGTTAGTTAATCCCGATTTAGTCCAGTTGGGAACGAAATTCCCTCTGATGTCGCTGAGAACAAATTAGACGGGGCTTAATTGGAAGGACTCAATTCTGTGACTCTGAGGCTGAACGACCTTTGAAAACGATTTCGGGGCCGATCACAGGGATCTTGTACTCTCCTCTCTTCTCCCATCAGACTCTCCCTTCCTCCTTTCCCCCCTCCCCTCCTCGTTTCCTCCCTCCCCTCCTCGTTTCCTCCCTCCCCCCTCGTTTCCTCCCTCCCCACCTCCTTTCCTCCCTCCCCTCCTCCTTTCCTCCATCCCCTCATCCTTTCCTCCCTCCCCTCCTTCCTCCCTCCCTCCACTTCTCCCTCCCTCCACTCCTCCCTCCCTCCTTCCCTCCACTCCTCCCTTCTTTCCTTCCTTCCTTTCTTCCTTTCTTCCTTTCTTCTTTCCTTTATTCCTCCCTTCCTTCCTTCCTTCTTTCTTTCCTTCCTCCTCTCGTCCCTTCCTTCCTTCCTTCCTTCTTTCCTTTCTCCCTCCCTTCCTTCCTTCCTTCCTTCCTTCCTTTCTTCTTTCCTTCCGTCCTCCCACTCTTACTCCTACTCTTTATTTCCTCCTCCTTTCCTTCTTTCCTCCCTTACCTCCTCCCTTCTTTCTTTGTTTTTTCCTTCCTTCTTTCCTTCCTTCCTTTCTTTCTTTCTTCCTTCCTTCCTTCCTTCCTTTCTTCCTTCCTTCCTTCCCTCCCTCCTTCCTTCCCTCCCTCCCTCCTTCCTTCCCTCCCTCCTTCCTTCCTTCCCTCCTTCTTTCCTTCCTTCCTTTCTTCCTTCCTTTCTTCCTTCCTTCCTTCCTTCCTTCCCTCCTTTCTTTCTTTCTTTCTTCCTTCCTTCCTTAATTCCTTAACCTCCCTCATTCGCTCCTTCCTTCCTTCCTTCCTTCCTTCCTTCCTTCCTTACTCCTTTCCTCCCTCCCATCCTCCCTCCCTTTTTCCTTCCTTCCTTCCTTTCTTCCTTCCTCCCTCCCTTCCTTCCTTCCTCCCACCCTTCCTTCCTTCCTCCCACCCTTCCTCTCACCCTTCCTCCCACCCTTCCTCTCACCCTTCCTTCCTTCCTTCCTCCCACCCTTCCTTCCTTCCTTCCTTCCTTCCTTCCTTCCTTCCTCCCTCCCACCCTTCCTGCCTCCCACCCTTCCTTCCTTCCTTCCTCCCACCCTTCCTTCCTTCCTTCCTTCCTTCCTCCCACCCTTCCTTCCTTCTTTTCTTCCTTCCTTCCTTCCTCCCACCCTTCCTTTCTTCCTTCCTTCCTTCCTTCCTTCCTTCCTTCCTTCTTTCCTTCCTTTCTCCTTTCCTCCCATTCTCCTTCCTTCCTCCTTTCCTCCCATTCTCCTTCCTTCCTCCTTTCCTCCAATTTCCCTTCCTTCTTTCCTTCCTTTCACTCTTTCCTTCCTTCCTTCCCTCCTTTCATTATTTCCTTCCTTCCTTCCTTTCCTTTCCTTCCTTTCCTTCCTCTCTTCCTTCCTTCCTCCTTCTCTTCCCTATTCTTTTTTTTTTGCATTTTTCATTCCTCTCTTATTCCTTACCGCTTCATTCCGATTTCTTTTACGTTTTTCAGCCATTATTTTGTTATACTTTTTCAAGGCCTATCAACGCCCTCATCACCTTCATCTGGAAGTGCACCCTTAAGGGGCTGACATTCGGTCCCCGGACTGGATCCAAGACCTCTCTCTATCAACTTGTCACCCAGGAAGACCTGAAAACCGGCGACAACTCTCTCTTTTCCACCACTAATACAACAAAGACAAAAATATATTTTTTTTTCTCAGGAAAATCTGTCGAAAGGCCTACGGACCAATGCCATCCGCTATGGGGCTGCGGTTATTTAGTCAGCAAAACTCGAATGAAAAGTTCTTGTTATTAATATTATCCTTCTTTATCTGTTGATCTTAATTCTTTCAGAGCCTCATGTCTATTTCTTCCTGCTCCACTTGTCCTCGTAGTCGTCATCGTCGTCGTTGTTGAGATTTCATTTTTAGTTCTTTAATTTTTTTGTCAAATTCATGTGATTATGTACCACTATATTTCTTGTGATTGACATTTCATGCTTCTCTGTTTAGTTCTATTTCATTCCATTCCATTGTATTACTAAGAAGTAGGTTATATCATATAGTTATATACAAATTTTCTGAAGACGAGCAACTGGCTGCGCCGTCTCTGCTTCTCAGGGGGCTTGCCCTTTGCCTCATATTCAATATCTGCAAAATAAAGGACAAATATATATATATATATATATATATATATATATATATATATATATATATATATATATATATATATATATATATATATATATCTTCTAGTCTCTGAAAAGACTAATGATAACCGGTTAGCGAGCAAAATAACCTTTGCCACTCTGTTGACAATGCCTCAATTTGCTTATTTTTTAGACAATAAGATATCTAATTTTATATATATATATATATATATATATATATATATATATATATATATATATATTTACTATGAAGGGAAAACATTTCCCTCAAAACCTGCTGATTAAAGGAAGAATGTTCTTTTGTGGCTGGAGAGGAGGGCTCCTCCAAAAAACCTTAGACTGAACTTCTTGCAGAACGAGTCTCTAAAACAGCGAATTTATTGTCCACTTCAAGTAAAATCTAATAGAAATTTAAGGAGAAAACTAAACTAAAGAAGCAGATATAAAAATAAGAATAATAACAACGAAACCCTGGTCAAAATTTAATTTGCAAAGTGTAATAAAAGATCAGAAAAAAAAACATAATTAAATTTCTGATTCTTCAGGGTCTGACATAAGTTTTGCAATTACCGAACTTTTTTTTTATCGTGTCCCACTGGGCTCTATCCAGTGCCAGGTGCTTCTGTTCACCTGAGGGTCCTAACCCAGCTGAACGAGGCTCTGAATGATCAAAACCGCATTCAAGACAATGTCCATTCCCTCCAAGTTCAATCCTTATGTTCAGAATAAAATTGCTTGTTAGTGCTCGAGAGAGAGAGAGAGAGAGAGAGAGAGAGAGAGCGAGACAAAGACAAAGACAAAGACAAAGACAAAGACAAAGACAAAGACAAAAACAGACAGAGACAGACAGAGATAGATATAGGCAGAGTCAGAGATAGAGACAGAGACAGAGACAGGCAGAGACAGAGACAGAGACAGGCAGAGACAGGCAGACAGATGTATACACCACATACACCATCACCATTCCCATGCACCCAGACATCACGGCACATTGACATCCGTTCTGATCGTCAAACTGACGCCAATTGAATCAGCAGTTTTTGCCGGGCGCCCGGAAGCAAACACACACACGAACACACAATAGATACCATCAATCACCAACCCGGATTAACACACGGGAACACAATACTGTTCAACCCTTTCCCCCTGGATATATATTATGTATACAACATACCATGTTTGTACCAATTATGAACCTAGAACAAATTTATATAGGGCGAAACAACCCCACTAAAAACGTTAACAAAGTGACTGAAAGCACCTCAAAATTCACCACACTCAGCATTTCCCGGAAGAAAACCCCAGTGCACACGACCAGGAGCAGGTTGGTGTGAGATGTGCTCTAAGGACTAGAAGTTAGTGAGTGAGGTGCCCTAGTGCTCAAAACTGTATAGAAAACAATTGTGAAAGAAAGCTGTGCAACGTGTGTTAGTGATCTTTTCTTTTTTGAATAAGACTGTATCATAATAGTGTATTGAACTTGATAAACTCCAATTTTGTAATAAAAAGAAGAAAAGTGACGTTTTGGAAGTTTATCTAGCCCGCACTAAGTCCTCCCTATGTAACCCCCAACTCTAAAAGGGTTACACAGAAACAGAGACAGACAGAGACAGACATAGACAGAGACAAACAGAGACAGACAGAGATAGACAGAGATAGACAGAGACTGACAGAGGCAGACAGAGACAGACAGAGACAGAGACAGACAAAGACAGAAGCAGAGACAGATAGAGGCAGAGGCAGACAGAGACAGACACAGAGGCATAGACCGAGGCAGAGACAAAAGCAGAGAAAAAGAAAGGGAAGAAAATAGGTGACATAAAAAATGGGCCAGCTGTGTATACTTCGAAAACTGTCTGAACATTTCTTAATGGAAAAAAGTAAATGTAACATTTGGTTATTTCATTCAATATCACTGTGAACTGCAAAGTTTTGATTGCAAAAGATTTAAAATTATTTCGCACATTTGAGACATATGAACGGACTTGGAAACGCTACCTAAGTTTAGTTGTGACATATTGTAAGACAGACTATTGTATTCTGGTGTGGAGTGAATCTATCTGTTGTATAATTTCTTATCACAAATACACTCCTGGGGAATGTATTCGTTTGTACCATAGTCTGAATGAAAGCTCAGTTTTAAAGCCCAACACAGTTAATAAGGAATAATGTGTATATTTTTCTACCATGTGCATTGTGTACACATTCACACACACACACACACACACACACACACACACACACACACACACACACACGCTTGTAATTTATTCTCACTCCTATCTCAGTATTTCTTCCGTATCTAGTAATCTAAGGAGTGCAGATATAATTGGTAAAAAAAAAAAAAAAAAAAAAAATGACGAGACAGCTGGGGCAAGCACCAACCCCCGATACCCCTTAAGAATCATTCCATAGCCTTTGCAAAAACGGGATAAGAACAAAACCGATCATACCACGCCTCTGCATACAGTAAAATCTCTAATACAACGCAACGGAACAAACTACAATCAATGAAATACATCTCCAGTTCTGGTCAGCATTTCTTTTCCCAATTCCCTCCTGCGATTGAGATCCATTCCTCCTCCTCCTCCTCCTCCTCCTCCTCCTCCTCCTCCTCCTCCTCCTCCTCCTCCTCCTCCTCCTCCTCCTCCTCCACCTCCTACTCCTCCTCCTCCTCCTCCTCCCACTCCTCCTCCTCCCACTCCTCCGCCTCCCACTCCTCCTCTTCACACACATCCACGTATACTCCCAGTATGTACTCTCCACTTTGACCTACCGGTGGACATAGCAAAGAGTCGTTCTGGAGTCCGAGGGGATGCAATTTGAGAGCGAAACCGGAGTCACACATACAAGACGAGCCCAGCTGCACAAAGACAAGGTCGCAGAAAGGGGACGCAGCTACTCAGAGAGGACACGGGTTCAAAGACCGGACACACGCTCCCAAAGAGGACACAGGACACAGTTACAATGATGGGACATAGTGTCTCAGGGAGGACACAGTTTCAAAGACCATTATACTCAGGACAAAGGTTCAACGAACGGACACGCGCTCCCAGAGAGGACACAGGACACAGTTGTAATGATGGGACGTAGTGTCTCAAGGAGGACACATTTTCAAAGACAGTTACACTCAGGACAAAGGTTCAAAGAACGGACGCGCGCTCCCAAAGAGGACATAGGACACAATTCTAATGATGGGACTTAGTGTCTCAGGGAGGACACAGTTTCAAAGACAGATTCATTCAGGACACAACTGCTCCAAATGAACATAGGACATAAATGCATAGAAAGGATACAAGTACGTAGAAAGGGCAGAGGAAGGACACAAATGTCGAGGACACATGAGTCCCCAGAAACGATGATTACACACAAAAAGAGGACACAACTGTCGAGAGTAGACACAATTACACAAGAAGGACACACTTGCACAACAAAATTGAGCAGAGAGGATATCATTATAGAGAAGACGCAATCATCCAAAGGAGGACACAATAACGGAAAGGACACAGTTGCAAAGGGAGGACACAGTGACCCAGAGGAGACGGTTTCTCACGAAATACTCAATCACTCAGACAGGACACAATTGCCAAGGAAGGAGGACACTAGTACATAGAGAAGGCACATTTACCCAGAAGACAATTTCAGGACACAATTGCGTAGGAAGGAGGAGGAGGAGGAGAAAAAGGAAGAGGAAGGGGAAGAGAAGGTGGAGGTGAAGGAGGAAGAGGAGGAGAATAAGAAAAAGAGGAAGGGAAGGCGGAGGTGAAGGAGGAGGAGGAGGAGGAGTGTAAGGAAAAGGAGGAGGAGGACAAGGAGAAGGAAGAGAGAAAGTGAAGGAGTAATAGGGGTGTGAGGAGAGGGAGAAAGAGGAAGAGAATGAAAAGGTGGAAGAGAAAGAGGAGGAGTGTAAGGAAAAGGAGGAGGAGGACAAGGAGAAAGAGAAAGAGAAAGAGAAAGTGGAGAAAAAATAAGATTGTGAGGATAAGGAGGAGGAGGAAAAAGGAGTGAATGATGAAGAAAAGAATGAGAAGGAGAAAGAGAAAGAGAAAGTGGAGTAGAAACGAGAAAAGTGTGAGGAGAAGAAGGAAGAAGAGAAAGAGGAGGGAAAGGAAGAGGAAAAGGAGGATAAAGAGGAAGAGAAGAGAATGTGGAGGATAATATGAAGGAGTGTGAGGAGAAGGAAAAAAGGAGGGGGAGGAAGAGAAATAGGAGGAGGAGGAGGAGAAGGAGAAGGAGGAGGAGGAGGAAGAGGAGGAGAAGGAACAAGATAAACGATCAGGGAGGACACTGACAATGACACAGAGGACACAGACCACGAACACCCAGTCTTCTCTGTATTGAAGACCTGGAACTGGAGACCCTAATTGGCGTCGGCTCGGTAGACTTTATTGGCTCGAAGTCCTCTGGTCGAGAATAAGCGTCTCGACCACGCCGTTCTGGTGACAATCTTCGGAGGCTTTATTCTGGCCAGTTCCAGAAGATTCTATTCGGGTGAAGTGACAGACTTGAGGATATAATGACCACTCCCTCGATTGGTATTCTGAGAATTACAAAAAGGGGGAGCATGCCGACAGGAGACCTTTTGGTCCATATCAAGATTGGATGCGAAAAAATTATGATAATGATAAATAAATAGACAAATAAATGAATAAATAGATAAGAAATGAATGAATAAATAAAAACTATAACAATGTAATATAATATGAAATTAAACCTTACCCAGATTAGGAGTCAATGTGAACTTGAAGTTGATAATAAGGAAGGAGACACACGCCAAACGTCTAAAAAGTAGGCTGGGGAAGGGGAAGAGGAAAAGGAAAGAGAAAGAGGAAGAAGGGGAGAAAGAAAAAGAAAGAGGAAAATTTAGAGGGAGAATAAAAGATAAGGCAAAGGAAAATAGGAAGGGGGAGAAGAAAGGGGGAAAGGAAGAAGTGAAAATAGTAGGTAAGAGGAAGAGGGAGAGAAAAGGGAGGAGAAAATAAATGAGTAAGAGGATGTAATGTTAAGAGGGAGGGAAAGAAGAAAGGGAAAAGAAAACCAAAGAGAAAGAGGAAGAGGATGAGGAAGAGGATGAGGAAGAGGATGAGGAAGGGAAAAGGAAAAAGAAGAAAGAAGGATGGGAAGGGGAATAAGAAGAAGGGAAAGAGAAAAGAGGAAGAGGATGAGGAAGTAGAAAAGAGAGAGGGGGAAGAGGAAGGTAAAAGGAAAAAGAAGAGGAACGGGAAGAGGAAGGGAAAGAACAAGAGAAAAAGTAAAAGAAAAAGAGGAAGGGGAGGAAGGATGGAAAAAAGAAGAACAAGAAAAACAGGGTAGAGAGGAAGGGAAAGAAGAAAAGAATGATCGAAGAGGTGATTACAAAAATGGATGATGTTGAAGAAGAGGAAAGGGAAGAAAAGGAGGGTACCAAGGAAAAGTCGAAAAGGAACAAAGGAAGAAGAGATACTGGTGGAGGAAGAGGAAGGGGAGGAGAAGGAAAAGAAGGAGGAAGTAAAGAAAGAGGAAGAAGAGTAAGAGGAGAGAGAAGAGGAGGAAAGGGGAGAGGGAAAGAGGGAAGAGAGAGAGAGGAAGAGAGGGAAGAGAGAGAGAAGAGGAGAAGGAAGAGAAGGAAGAGAAGGATGATGATGATGATGATGATGATGATGATGATGATGATGATGATGATGATGATGATGATGATGATGATGATGATGATGATGATGATGATGATGATGATTTTGATGATTGTGATGGTGATCATGATTGTGATGGTGATCATGATTGTGATGGTGATCATGATTGTGATGGTGACCATGATTGTGATGGTGATCATGATTGTGATGGTGATCATGATTGTGATGGTGATCATGATGATGATTGTGATGATGATGATGATGATGATGATGATGATGATGATGATGATGATGATGATGATGATGATGATGATGATGATGATGATGATGATGATTGTGATGATTGTGATGATTGTGATGATGATGATGATGATGATGATGATGATGATGATGATGATGATGATGATGATGATGATGATGATGATGATGATGATGATGATGATGATGATGATTGTGATGGTGATCACGATTGTGATGGTGATCATGATTGTGATGGTGATCATGATTGTGATGGTGATCATGATTGTGATGGTGATCATGATTGTGATGGTGATCATGATTGTGATGGTGATCATGATGATGATTGTGATGATGATGATGATGATGATGATGATGATGATGATGATGATGATGATGATGATGATGATGATGATGATGATGATGATGATGATGATGACTGTGATGATGATGATGATGATGATGATGATGATGATGATGATGATGATGATGATGATGATGATGATGATGATGATGATGATGATGATGATGATGATTGTGATGATGATGATGATGATGATGATGATGATGATGATGATGATGATGATGATGATGATGATGATGATGATGATGATGATGATGATGATGATTGTGATGATGATTATGATGATTATGATGATTTTGATGATTTTGATGATGATGATGAGGAGGAGGAGGAGGAGGAGGAAGAACAGGAGGAACAGGAAAAGGAGGAAGAGAAAGAGGAGTAGGAGAAAAAGATAGAAGAGCAGAAAGAAGAGAAAGAAGAGGAGGAGGAAGAGAAAGAGGAGAAGAAGAAAGAGAAGAAGGAGGACAAGTCCTTCCATTGTCTTAGTTCTTGGTCGAGCGATACGAGACTATAGAGCAATCGGACTAATGCTGGAGTAATTGGAAGCGTGCTGGCCTTGCATTCACTCAGTTATGGGTTCGAATCCTGCACTCTTCGCCGACTATTATCTACCACAACAGTCCAAGCACATAGGGCTGCAGCTATGCACGTCCTGCCGCGGGTTCTTCACTTTATAGAAGAGGTTGAGAGAACTTGGCACTCCTCCTTGAGAACCTGAGGAACTACCATCGGCAAATACAAGACCCTTCGAGGACCCCCAAAGGGGGTTTCATTGTCCAACTGAGAGAGAACTCCTTCTTCAAGAAAAGAGAAAATAGAGAGGAACTTAATCCTTGTGGAACACTTCTCGCCTCACGAGCAAACGACCTGAGCCGTGGCTGGGAGAAGGAAGCTTCCCTCTGTATATTGTGTCGATATTTTTCTATAAACGCGTGCACACACACACGTACGTACACACTCGTGCGTGCACACACACACACACACACACACACACACACACACACACACACACACACACACACACACACACACACACACACACACACACACACACACACACACACACACACACCTCGTGGAGCAGTGGTTAGATTCCTCGCCTACTACTACGGCGGTCCGGGTTCGAATCCCGCCTAGGGCTGAAATAATTTCATTATAGCTGCGCTGCGAGTTGTTACTCCAGCTCTCGTGGGGGGAAGTTGGGTGTGTGTGTGCGTGTAAAGTCACAGTATTACCCAGAGATCGGTCATATATGAGCTCTGAGCTCTCTTCCGGGATGGAAATAGATGTTGATCACGAGTTCAACACGTAATCCAAGACCATGATGGTCACACACACACACACACACACACACACACACACACACACACACACACACACACACACACACACACACACACACACACACACACACACACACACACACACACACACACACACACACACACACACACACACACACACACACACACACACACACACACACACACAATACGACACTATTTGTTCGACAATTACTTGGGGCGTGATCTCTCAGTCTTCTTCAAGACACTTCTGGCCCCAAGGTCTCCAATATTGGCTTCGTTTACTTCGTCTTCGGCTCAGAGGTTCTCGGGGTTTCCTTCCCACCATCTGCTCCGCCTCCGGCTGTTTCTCCCGCCCCAGAAGATATCTCCGGTCCATTTGTCCTTTACTGGATAATATGTCCGGGTTATCGAGTCTCTCTCTGCGGTCCTTCACGGAACACGGGTCTGGGGTGGAACCTAGGAAGCTGTGAGTGTTTTCCAATTGAACTAGAGGTCCAAACATATGAAGATTTGATTCCTACAACGCTAAGAAATTGATAAGTAAATAGATAAAGAAAGAAAAATAATATTGGTATTAAAGGATAGTTTGAAGAATGAAGCCAAAAAAAGTATATTTTTTTCTTAGTATAAGAGAAGAAACATGTAGAGAGTAAGGAAAGAGAACACCCAAAATTGCCTCTTTAGCAGCCCCAAAACACTTGAGACGCCTAGAAGTAATAAATGATAAACAAAAGTTGACATGAAGTGAAAGGACAGAAGATAGTAAACAAAAAAGACAAGGAAGGAGTGAGATACAGCAAGATAATGAAAACATAACAAGGAGAACAAGAAAATATCATAGAGTAAAATAAACTAATAAAATCAAATTATCAACAAGATGATAATTCCTTAAATGGATCTATATTTTTCGTATAAAATAGACAAAATGATGGATGAATAAAAAAGACAGACAAAACAAATAAGTATATCTATATCTATCTATCTATCTATCTATCTATCTATATATATATATATATATATATATATATATATATATATATATATATTAGATAGCACTATTGTCGTAACACGGTTGTAAAATTTAAACTTAGAACCCACTGTCGGTGGACAGTGGGTTCTAAGTAAAAAATATATATATATATATATATATATATATTTATATATATATATATATATATATATATATATATATATATATATTGTCAGTGTATTTGAGCAGGAGTTTTTCTCTAATGTATCATGTGTCATCTATAGGTTTACATGTACCCGAGGGAACTGTGAAGCCCTCCCATCCACCTATATTGGCATGACGACAATGAGGTTATCCCGTCGCCTCTCATACCACCTGACATCTGGAGCCCCTAAAAATCACTTAAGAGAAGCCCATGGCATAACACTATCAAGAGAGACACTAGAGAAAAACACTGAGATCTTGGATTTATGTACTGACAATAGACGCCTCCCAATTTTAGAAGCGTTGTACATTAAAGAGTTAAGCCCAAACCTAAATGTACTGTACAAGCAAAATACCTTGTAGCCCTTCCAAGCATGAGACAAACCGTTACAAATACAAAAATGAGACATAACACCACAAACGCCAATACGAGACAAAATGCCACCCGTCCAATTACGAGACAAAACACTATAACCATAAACATGCCACATACCGCCACAACACGAACCAGGAGGTTCCCCAGCGCACGTGACATTTCATCACTGCCCGAAATACCAGGTGACCTCCCCCAAGTGATTAGCAAGTAAAGAAAACTCTAGTATAAAACTTAGAACTTTAACTAGACTCTCGGATTAATTCTTATCCTGATAAGAAAGAACATCCCTATAGCTACGGAAGAAGGGTCTTGAACCCGAAATCGCGATCTAGCTAATATGACTACATACAGCCAAGTCATAAATTTCCTTTCTAAGGAACACAAATTCATAATGAGGTATATGGAAAATACCTTTAAGAAAATAATTAATGTACAACTAGCCATCACTTTTAATGATACATACATACATATATAT
Source organism: Oratosquilla oratoria (assembly GCF_046742065.1). Lineage (NCBI taxonomy): Eukaryota > Metazoa > Arthropoda > Malacostraca > Stomatopoda > Squillidae > Oratosquilla > Oratosquilla oratoria. The sequence goes on along the minus strand of NC_134794.1, from coordinate 28,328,619 downwards.
ATATATATATATATATGTATAGATAATAGATCAGATAGTAAGTAAATGAATTAATAAACAAATAGAAATGAATTAATATATGCCAATAAACAAACAAGCAAATGAATATATGAATAATTAGAAAAATAAAATATCAAATAAAGAGATAAACAAGCAAAAGCAAAAATGTACATAAAACAAACAAACAGACATGGAAGCATTAAAAAAAAAACAGATAAATAGATACGTAACTAAATAGAAAAACAAATGAATACACAGATCAGACTC
>NC_134794.1:28310852-28323352 GCF_046742065.1 Oratosquilla oratoria | reverse complement strand
CATACATACATACATATACCAAGGCTTTTTTCCCCTTACAAGGGAGGTAGCCAAAAAGGAAAAGGCATAAAATCATTCCCACCCATTCCATCCCTGAATACACTCCACACCCCTCCACCCTCCCTCTCATCTTAGCACCTCCTGGATGACGGGTCATCCCTGCACCTTGTCCACTGCCCTGGGTCGGAAGCAGTGTCGCAAGACACAGCACATCCACAGCAAGGCCGCTTCATTAAATCGGTGACCCCCCTCTCCGTCCCCCCATGCATAAAGGAGAAGACGGGGAGAAATCCCTTTGGGCTGCGTCAAAATTTGCTCACACATACTACCTCACCCACCATCCCCCCGATCATTTCACCTCATGCATCACAACATCATCCATATACAACCATTCTCCATTCACCCCTGTCTTCTGTCCTCTCCCGTCCTTCCTTAACAGACATTCCCCTCTTCCCCAAAGCCCCCTTCACCCCATCCATCCACCTCATCCTAGGACGTCCCTTCATGTTCACTCCCTCCACATCTGCCTTCCATACCTCTTTTACTAGTCTTTCTTCACTCATTCTTTCCATGTGTCTAAACCATCCTAATACTCTTTCATCAACCCTATCTCCCAACCCCCTTTTCACCCCTGTTCTCCTCACCTCCTCATTTCTCACTCTATCTAGCCTAGTAACCCCAACCATACTTCTCAGACACCTCATCTCAAACACATTCAAACTCCTTCTTTTTTCCTCTCTTATGTTCCATGTTTCTGCCCCATACAGTGCTGTTGGCACAATCACTCCTTCATACAGTCTCCTCTTAGCATCCATTCCCAAATGTCTATTCCTCATTACACTTTTTAATCCACCAAGGCATTTACTCGCTTCTCTCAATCTACATTCTACCTCCACCTTCACTCCACCTTTTCCTGCTACACTTGCACCCAAGTATCTAAAACTATCCACTTCCTCCAGTCGTTCTCCCTTAATGCTCACTTCCAGACTACTGCCACTTTCACCCCTTATACATCTCATCACCTTACTTTTACCCACATTTATCTTCAGCTTTCTTCTATCACACACTCTCCCAAACTCTATCACACACTCTTCCAAACTCTGTCACCAACTTCCTCAATCCCTCCTCCGATCCTGCCACAAGCGCAGTGTCGTCCGCAAACAACAGCTGGCTCACCTCCCACTTTTCTCCATTTTCTTTAATCATCTCCAATCCCTGACCCACTACCCTAGCGTGTATATACATACATATATATATATATATATATTATATATATATATATATATATTTACATATACATACAAATATATACATATACATACATATATATATACAAATATAAGAAAATCGTACTCAACTTATATGTTTCAAACTATATCTCTCTTGATAGCGCATTGGTTTAAGTCACTGTAACTTTGTTACGGGTTAGCTGGGTTCAAATCTTCGGCTCGTCCACGTTTCAATTTCCAAAAAAATGTCTCCATCGAGCGATTCTTCAGTCTCGATTGCGATGGCATGGAATTAAAAGTTGTTTGTGGTTGAATAAAGATATATATATACATATATATATACATATATATATATATATACATATATATACACATATATATATATACATATATATATATATATATATATATAATGTTATTTCAATAAAAAAAAAAACGCATGCTTCGGTTCCTTCATGATGGTTTCTTTCCCTTCTTTTCTTTTATTTGTTTATTTCGTTTACTCATTAGAACTTTTTATCATTCTTCCTTCTTTATCGGTTTTCTCATGTTGTCTCTTTCATTCTTTTTCTTTGCTATCACCATTCCATCTACATAACTTTGCCTGCTCTACACTTTCCTTCGTATCGTTTCTCTCTTCTCATCCTCTCACACTCTCACTCTCTTATTCTCTCGTTTTCTTACTGATCATTCACTGACTCAATCACTCTCTTCTTCCCCACTGACTGACTGACTGACTGACTGACTGACTGACTCACTCACTCACTCTCTCACTCCTCCACTTCCCCGCTCATTCCCTCTTTGGATTGCTTGCACACTCACGCCCACCCTCTCACTCGTTCGTTCAATAACTCCCACCCTCACATCTCACTGGCTGTCTATGGCTCGTCGCCTCTTACTTCATCAACTCCGGTCCCAGAGCAGAACTCCTCCAGCAAGATACCACGAGTATAAGCTTCACTCCCACGCCATGTTCTACATCATTAGAGCTCTTTCGCATCGCCTCCTATATACAATTAACAGATCGATTCTTCTTCTTCTTCTCGCGTGACCATCTCCCTCCTTTCCATCCTCCTTCTCTACCTGACAACCTCCCTCTTGTATGTGTTCGTGTATGTGCATATGTATATGCATATGTACACACAATGCATGTTAATATGAATATGTATGAATACACAACCACGCACACACGCACACACACACACACACACACACACACACACACACACACACACACACACACACACACACACACACACACACACACACACACACACACACACACACACACACACACACACACACACACACACACACACACACACACACACACACACACACACACACAGCAGGCATACGCTCACATATATTTGTATATATATTACACACACACACACACACACACACACACACACACACACAGCAGGCATACGCTCACATATATTTGTATATATATTACACACACACACACACACACACACACACACACACACACACACACACACACACACACACACATAGAGAGAGGTACAAAGTGGGAACAAGGGGAGGTGGCTCAAGTCACATGTCCGAGGTGGGGCGAACTCGGGAATGGTAACAATTTATTCACAGTATAAGTTGTAATACTATCAGGTGACCATTGCCCTTTTGATGTGTTGAAATTTGGCAAGTGTTTGATGAGAAAAGATTCGACTGTCTTTCTCCTAAAGCTACAATTGGATTTATAAATTATTTCTGGTTTGTTCCAATCTATGCGGTGATCCTTAGTTGATGTATGGAGGAAGACCGCGGAGTTGTTTTGTGCATACCTAACAGATTTTTTGTGCTCTTTTACTCTGGTATTGAGGTCCCTACCGGTTTGACCCCGGTAAACCTCATTACAATCTTTACAAGGTAGTTTATATACTCTAGGGGTTGTTATCTGATTTGGGTCTATGATGTATGTTTACTACTTTATGAAAAATGTTGTTAGGATAGTTGAAGACCAATTTAATTTTATCTTGTGGTAACATTTTAGAAGCTTCATCCAATAAATGGTTGTATGGGATCTTTATACATATATTACAAAGGCAAAGAATGCCGACAGGAGACCTTTTGATCCATTTCTAGGTCGGATTAAAAAAAAAAAAAAAAAAGAAAAAAAAAAGAAAAAAAAATCATATTAATAATAAATTAAAACTATAACAATGTAAATAACAATTAAAATACATAAATAAATGTATTGGTATAGTTGAATAACAAACAAACAGGTAAATAGTAAATGATAATAAATTGACATATAACTAATAATAAATGAAAATCAGACAGACAAATTATAACAAAACAAAAACAAATAATATAACATAAATTATAATAATTACAGCATCTTACTTAGGTATTTATCTAAATGATTCTTAAAGCTTCGAACTGAACTACATTGCACTACCTGTGCAGGAAGTTTATTCCATTCATTAACTACACGGTTGGCAAAGTTGTTTCTACCTACTTCCAAATTGAATCTATTTCCGGACAGTTTGAGACCATTGTTTCTTGTCTGATTTTCATTCAATGTGAAAATTTTGTCACTTTTGATGTTGTCAATTCCCTTTAAAATCTTAAAGACCTGTATCAAGTCACCTCTGAGTCTACGCTTTTTTAGGGAAAACAGATTCATGTGCTTAAGTCGATTTTCGTATGATTTATTTTTGATATTTGGAATCAGTTTTTGTGGCTCGCCGTTGTACTTTTTCCAGTCTGTCAATTGTGCTGGTTCTTTGTTTGGGAAGAGTTCTTATAATGGCTGATTTTTGCCTTGCTAAGAGCTTTTGTCAACAACCAATTTGGATAACCTAATTTGCTCAGTTGTAAGTTTATTGTTTCTAATTCTTTATCTAAAAATTGAACGCTACAAATTCTTAATGCTCTTAAATAGAGGCCCGAAGCAACACTTAGTTTAACCCTTTCTGGATGGTAACTAAAAAAATGTAAATAGCTACCAGTATGCGTGGGCTTTCTATATACTGTGAAATCCAAATGTCCATGACTTTTGATCACTAATATATCCAGAAAGGGAATGCTGTTGTCTTCTTCCCATTCAACTTTAAATTTTAAACTAGGTGACAAATTATTAAGTTTGAAGTAAAAGTCATTAAATGGTCCCCAACTATCGTGCCAAAACGTAAAAATGTCAGCAACGTATCTAAACCAGATCATATCGGGTGGCTTTATGTCCGGTAGCAACATGGTTTCGAAATATTCCATATAAAGATTAGATAGTACTGGGGAGAGATTGGAGCCCATACTACATCCAAACTTTTGCCTGAAAATTTTTTCTTTGAAGGAAAAAACATTAGTTGTGATACATAGTTTGATTAATTTTAAGATTTTAGGAATAGGCAAAGGAAATTGTTCTTGGTATGGATGAAGTTTGGTTTCCAAGAAATTTAATACTTCATCTGTATTGACGTTAGTGAAGAGAGAGACTATGTCGAGGCTTAGTAATTTACTATTAACAGGTATATTGTGGTGCTTGATTTTATTGATAAAATCCTCCGAATGCTTGATATGTGAATTAGAAAAAGTACCCACAAACGGCGAAAGTAAACGTGTGAGCCATTTTGACAATCTGTTTGTGCACGAATTCCTGTTGGAAATTATTGGTCTAAGTGGGGTTCCCTCTTTATGAATTTTAGGGAGACCGTAAAAGTTAGGTAACTGAGGGTTGATCACTAGTACATCATTATTGAAAAACTCATTTTAAACTATCTTCGCGCTAGTTTGTTGAAATCAGTCACTGTGCTTTTGAGTGGGTTTTTGGTCAGCTGTTCAGTCTCTCTGTCCTCTAATAGGTCAAATACTTTCGAATTATAATCTGATTCATTAATAATTACTATTTTATCCCCTTTATCCTAACACTTCCAGTTCAAGTTGTGTAATATTTACCTCTTACACAACTTGAACTGGAAGTGTTAGGACTTGGTATCAGTTTTGCCATGAAACCTAGTAAAAATCATGCCCTTGATTATATCGTTGGTTTTGACAAGTTTTTGGCTTCAAATGAATATGATAAGGACTTACTATGCTTAAAAAGTGTTTTGTTACAAGGATATTATGAATTGTTTCAGTGAAGGATGCGGTTTACCTAAACGCTACAAAACTGCAGTAGAAAATCTATCTAGACGTAGAGATGTCATCATCACTAACCCAATAACATGATCCATGTATCATTTTTCTGGTAACACCCAATATATTTCATTTGATTAAGAATTTTTTCCAGGATATATGGTTAAAGTTCTTTGAAATAAAAATGAATTATTTTCAATCCTACAATATGCTGTATTACAGAGAATATCTGAGAGCAAATGTTGAAATAACACTAACTTCAGACGACACAAATTTAGAATAATTTCTATTTACTTATAGTTTTGATTTTTTTTTTTATGATAAAGATAATCCTTTTCTTTCCGTATGCTTAATACTGTATCAGACTAACACTTGCTTTCCTTATGAAATAGTTTGTTATATGAATGTACGTACAGTATGTATGCATATTATATATATATATATATATATATATGTATATATATATATATATGTATAAAATATATATATATATATATATATATATATACCCGAATAAATCACAAAAACCCATGATTCACAAAATGGGTAATAAAATCACTTGGAAAATAAATTGAAAGGTGACCGAACGTTTTTGTCTATTTGAGACATGTCTTAAATAGACAAAAACGTTCGGTCACCTTTCATTTTATTTTCCAAGTGGTTTTATTACACACACACACACACACACACACACACACACACACACACACACACACACACACACACACACACACACACACACACACACACACACATATACATATATATATATATATATATATATATATATATATATATATATATATACATATACATACATGCATATATATATATATATATAATATATATATATATATATATATATATATGTGTCTTTTTATGTATATGTGAATGTACGCATGTCCGTATATATGTATGTATGTATGTATGTATGTATGTATGTATGTATGTATGTATGTATGTATGTATGTATGTATGTATGCTTGTATGTGTGTTTTTCGCATTTGCACTTATGTATGTATGTATGTATGTATGTATGTATGTATGTATGTATGTATGTATGTATGTATCTATGTATCGGTGGCGCAGTTGGTAGAGCGCTGAACTGCCACCATAGTGGCCCGAAATTCTAGGTTCGAATCCTGCCCAGGGCCGAAATTATTTTGGTACCACTGCGCTTCGGGTCGTTACTCTGACTCTCGTGGGCGGGGAGTTGGGTGTGTGTGTGTGTGCAAGGTCATAGCATTGCCCATAGATCGGACCTACGAGCTCTGAGCTCTCTTCCAGGAGGGAAATAGCTGTCGATCACGAATCCAACACGTGATCCAAAGACCAAGTGAACACACACACACACACACACACACACACACACACACACACACACACACACACACACACACACACACACACACACACATATATATATATATATATATATATATATATATGCATGCATTGTTAAAATTGACAGCGTTAGTGAGGTTGTTGATCTTCTTGTGAGTATTCTCCAGTTTTTTAACCAATATTCTGCCATTTGGAGGGTGGGCATAGACCAAGTTGCCAAAATGATTCATTTATTTCAACGTTTCGTCTAACAAAGAGACATTTTCAGGAAATTCTGTAACATAGATAATAATGACGTACAGAAATAAAGAAAACAACATGTAAATCTAAACAATTATACAAATATAGAAATAAATATCAATAAATGCGCAAATTCACACAAATTAACACTATACATGGGCTGATGGGGACCGTTACTTACAATAGTTAAAAGGTCCGATGAAATGACGAAGAAAACCCTTCGCTCGGTGACATATATATACGCACCTAGCCGGCTTGGGTGGTGGTGGAGGGCGGGAGAGGGGGCGGGGGTGGTATCTCCTTAATACGTGAAGAAGAGGGTTGGGGGAGGGGTTGGGGGGTTAGGGGGTTGCGGGGTCGGTTGGGGGGAGGATGGAAGGAGTGGGTGGGAGGAGGTGGAGGGGGGGTTTCGGAGAGAGGTCATGCTCGGTAGTAGCTTGGCCGTGCTGCTAAACAAAGCGATGACAGAAGTCATGTTGCATTGGATATTAATGATAGGACTACATTCTCTGATAAACATAGCTTCTAGAAGCTTAAGTTTATGTACATCCCTATTGCTTGCTATAATCCTAGTGTTTGAAACTAGGTATTCACGGGTGGCTGTTAGGTTATGGTATTCTGGTCTTAGCTTCACGACGGAAATGAATAAGGATGGCAAACTCCCTTTCCTCGATATTTTAGTGGACTCTTCTTCCGGGGAATTTACAACGAAGGTGTACAGGAAACCTACAAACTCTGAAAAGTGTTTGAACTACAAAAGTGAGTGCCCGACTAGCTATAAAACCAGTGTGATTAGAGCGTATGTCCGGAGGGCTATCAAAGTGTGTTCTTCCTGGCAGGCTCTGCATACAGAATTGCAGCACATCCGCCAGATTCTGGTGAATAATGGTTTCCCTAATAGTGATTTTGATGTAATATGTAATAAAATGTTGTGTGACCACCTTTCCCCACAAACATCCCCTAAGCCCCAATTCATTGATATATACTACCATAACATCTTCAACAAGGGTTACAAAAAAAAAGAAAGAAAAAATTAAAGACATCATCACTAAGAACTGTCATCTGGTATCTAAAGATAAGGAAATCCGGGTGGTTGTATACTACTCCAACCCTAAAACTAGTTCATTGGTTATAACTAATAACTTAAATAGTAATACTGAGACTATGTCTAAAACTAATTGTGTTTATGAATTCATCTGTAGCACCGGGAACTGTGTAGCCCGTAAAACAGCATATATTGGTTTTACTAGATGTAGTCTCAGTAGGAGAATAACTATGCATTTACAAAATGGGGCTATAAAACATCACTTAATGAAATACCATAACCTAACAGCCACCCGTGAATACCTAGTTTCAAACACTAGGATTATAGCAAGCAATAGGGATGTACATAAACTTAAGCTTCTAGAAGCTATGTTTATCAGAGAATGTAGTCCTATCATTAATATCCAATGCAACATGACTTCTGTCATCGCTTTGTTTAGCAGCACGGCCAAGCTACTACCGAGCATGACCTCTCTCCGAAACCCCCCCCTCCACCTCCTCCCACCCACTCCTTCCATCCTCCCCCCAACCGACCCCGCAACCCCCTAACCCCCCAACCCCTCCCCCAACCCTCTTCTTCACGTATTAAGGAGATACCACCCCCGCCCCCTCTCCCGCCCTCCACCACCACCCAAGCCGGCTAGGTGCGTATATATGTCACCGAGCGAAGGGTTTTCTTCGTCATTTCATCGGACCTTTTAACTATTGTAAGTAACGGTCCCCATCAGCCCATGTATAGTGTTAATTTGTGTGAATTTGCGCATTTATTGATATTTATTTCTATATTTGTACAATTGTTTAGATTTACATGTTGTTTTCTTTATTTCTGTACGTTATTATTATCTATGTTACAGAATTTCCTGAAGATGTCTCTTTGTTAGACGAAACGTTGAAATAAATGAATCATTTTGGCAACTTGGTCTATGCCCACCCTCCAAATGGCAGAATATTGGTTAGAAAACTGGAGAATACTCACAAGAAGATCAACAACCTCACTAACGCTGTCGATTTTAACAATGCATGCATACATGAGAATCTGCTCCCCAGATATTCAAATATATATATATATATATATATATATATATATATATTGGAAAATTGTAAACACCAGACTCAATTGAAGGGTTTATTTGCCCGACGTTTCGATTCCCGTCCCGTCATACCCCCTGAAGACGATTCCTGGACGGGAATCGAAACGTCGGGCCAATGAAACCTTCAATTGACTCTGGTGTTTATAGTTTTCCAATATGGATCCCAGACTCCAAATCTTCACGTATATATATATATATATATATATATATATATAATTCACATATACATATACTTGTACATATACATGGGATTTTTTCACGAGCGTACAATATACTTTGGTGATTTGTCGTCTGCTTTTTGTATGACGTTTTCAAGCATCGAATCGCATCTATAACAACTCAATTTCTTTTTGCCAGATTACTCATTCTTCCTGTAACCCTGTTCGAAGATTCTAACATTACTGAAACTACATTTATTAAAAGATAATTCGATCGTTCATGGGCTATCGAAGCATAGGACCAGAATATCCTGTCTCCTATGGTCCCTTTCGTCGTCTCTTTCTTTTCCTGGGCGAGGCGTCGAGCCTAAGGTACGGAATTTCATAAACCAGAGTTTTTTCGTGTACATTCTCTGGAAGTTCCTTTGTGCGTCAGCTCCCCTTCTCTTTTCGCGGCCTCTCGTTTTGATTCCTTATATATTTCATCGCATGCCCTTAGACTCGAGTACAAAGTAAAAAAAAAAAAAAAAAAAAAAAAAAAAAAAATAATATTTATATTTACTGACTTTCCTACTTACATATATACATATATACGCACATGCGTACATACACACACACATACATACATACATACATACATACATACATACATACATACATACATACATAAGTGCAAATGCGAAAAACACACATACAAGCATACATACATACATGTGGCATGAGTAAGGCAACGCCGAATGAGTAAAAGCCACCGCGCAAGAGTAGCGTGACTATTTCTATGGTAGCGTCTCGCGTTGGGTCACGTGCTCCCGCGTTAGGTTGGCGTGGGACGCGACCTAGCGTGACCATTGTTCTGCGGCGCGTCATCACGTGACCCAGATGCTAGCAACTGATCGGATGACGCGCTAGGCTGACCCGCAGGGCGACTAGCCGCGGCCGGACATAGTCAGAGACTCTCTGACTACGCTACTAGACAGCCGTGAGCCTAGCGGAGTGCTGGTTACAGGACACAAAGAGTAAGTGTGGTATTCTATTCACAGTGCAAATTAGTTCTCTCTCCCATTAAGCCTCCGATACACATTTCATATTCTGTGCTACATAATAAAGAGCCAACACATTCTACGTGTTTTAGTCATTTAGCCTAACCATTCGGACACCTTACCATATACATACATACATACATACATACATACATACATACATACATACATACATACATACATACATACATGCATACATACGGACATACATACGTACATTCACATATACATAAAAAGACATATATATGTGTATATATATATATATGTATATATATATACTGTATATATATGTATATATATATATATATATATATATATATATATGTGTGTGTGTGTGTGTGTGTGTGTGTGTGTGTGTGTGTGTGTGTGTGTGTGTGTGTGTGTGTGTGTGTGTGTGTGTGTAATATAACCACTTGAAAAATAAAATAAAAGGTGAACGAACGTTTTCGTCTATTTAAGACATGTCTTAAATAGAAAACGTTCGGTCACCTTTCATTTTTTTTTTTTCAAGTGGTTTTATTACATATTTTGTGAATCATGGGTTTTTGTGATTTATTCGGGTATATACTATATATATATATATATACATATATATATATATATACATATATATATGCACACACACACACACATATATATATATATATATATATATATATACATATATATGCATATATATATACATATATATATATACATACATATATATACATATATATATATATATATATATAATATGCATACATACTGTACGTACATTCATATAACAAACTATTTCATAAGGAAAGCAAGTGTTAGTCTGATACAGTATTAAGCATACTGAAAGAAAAGGATTATCTTTATAAAAAAAAAAGATCAAAACTATAAGTAAATAGAAATTATTCTAAATTTGTGTCATCTGAAGTTAGTGTTATTTCAACATTTGCTCTCAGATATTCTCTGTAATACAGCATATTGTAGGATTGAAAATAATTCATTTATATTTCAAAGAACTTTAACCATATATCCTGGAAAAAATTCTTAATCAAATTAAATATGTTGGGTGTTACCAGAAAAATGATACATGGATCATGTTATTGGGTTACAGGGAGTAAAGACTTGTTTTAAATTCGGGAATGTATATCAATATGCATATGTATATGCAAGTGTATATGCATATGTATGTGTGTTTGTGTATGTGCATATGTGTGTATGTGCATAAACAATTGATCCTGAGGTATTACATCTAACCAAATCACCAATTCATCAAGTCAGGGAAATCAGACAAGAAATGAGAATCAGACAAGAAACAATGGTCTCAAACTGTCCGGAAATAGATTCAATTTGGAAGTAGGTAGAAACAACTTTGCCAACCGTGTAGTTAATGAATGGAATAAACTTCCTGCACAGGTAGTGCAATGTAGTTCAGTTCGAAGCTTTAAGAATAATTTAGATAAATACCTAAGTAAGATGCTGTAATGTTTTTAATTTATCTTATATTATTTGTTTTTGTTTTGTTATCATTTTCTGTCTGATTTTCATTTATTATTAGTTATATGTTAATTTATTATTATTTACTATTTACCTGTTTGTTTATTATTTAAGTATACCTATGCATTTATTTATGTATTTTATCTGTTATTTACATTATCATAGTTTTTATTTATTATTTTATTATTAATATGATTTTTTTTCGCATCCGACCTAGATATGGACCAAAAGGTCTCCTGTCGGCATGCTCCGCCTTTGTAATCCTTTGAAATTATCTCGGTTTAGACAAAATAGAATATATGATGCATATCACTTCATCAATGAGATGATTTTAGGTGCACAAGTGTGAGAACGTGGCTGCGGGGCTGAACAAATAAAAATAAATCGTCTAGTGTGACATCCCCCCCTGCTCTATCACCTCCCCCCCCCCGGACCCCCGTCACCACACCCCCCCCCAAAAAAAAAAAAAAAAAAAAAACGAAGAATGCCACCACATCGAAGAACCTTCAGATTAAATCATCCGAAAATATCTGGCCGATCAGTTTCGCGCTTTTCTCGAATACCGTCCGAATCGTTTCACATCTCTTCGATCGCAGCCCTGTTCGTCACCCGTTGGCTGTCTGGAGGAGGACGAAAGTTTATGGAACGTTCCTTCTAGAAAGATATTTAATAATGATCTTCTCTTCCCATTCTTCCGTGGAGTTTCGTCCGCCTTCTCTTTCCCTTTCATCCTCCCCCCCCCACCCTCGCCAAAGATCGTGACATTTATTCTGTTTAATACAC
>NC_134794.1:28288352-28300852 GCF_046742065.1 Oratosquilla oratoria | reverse complement strand
GAGTGAGAGAGTGAGAGAGAGTGAGAGAGAGTGAGAGAGAGTGAGAGAGAGTGAGAGAGAGTGAGAGAGAGTGAGAGAGAGTGAGAGAGAGAGTTAGAGAGAGTGAGAGAGAGCGAGAGTAAGAGTGAGAGAGAGATTGAGAAAGAGAATGTGAGTGAGTGAGAGAGAGAGGGAGCGAGAGAGAGCGAGAGCGAGAGAGAGAGAGCGAGAGAGAGAGAGCGAGAGAGCGAGAGAGAGAGAGAGAGAGAGAGAGAGAGAGAGAGAGAGAGAGAGAGAGAGAGAGAGAGAGAGAGAGAGAGAGAGAGAGAGAGAATGAAAGAGAGAATGCGAGAGAGAATGTGTGTGCGTGTGTGTATGTGTGTGTGTGTGTGTGTGTGTGTGTGTGTGTGTGTGTGTGTGTGTGTGTGTGTGTGTGTGTGTGTGTGTGTGTGTGTGTGTGTGTGTGTGTGTGTGTGTGTGTGTGTGTGTGTGTGTGTGTGTGTGTGTGTGTGTGTGAGTGAGTGAGTGAGTGAACGAGAGAGAGAGCGAAAGAGAGAGAGAGAGAGAGAGAGAGAGAGAGAGAGAGAGAGAGAGAGAGAGAGAGAGAGAGAGAGAGAGAGAGAGAGAGAGAGAGCGAGCGAGAGAGAGAGAGAGAGAGAGAGAGAGAGAGAGAGAGAGAGAGAGAGAGAGAGAGAGAGAGAGAGAGAGAGAGAGAGAGAGAGAGAGAGCGCATAAGAATGGGGGGGGAGACTGCATGAAACCATAAGGCCTACACTAGGCAGTTCCATGTACCCTGCCACCTGTCATCTCCATCCATAAAGTTATCTTATCTACCTCAACCAATTGTTTCAGCGCTCACTACATCATGGTTACTAAGTCTACGCTTAGCATCACTAAGAGCATGGTAAATTCTTAAGTCCCGAGCTACGACAGGCTATCATGCCTAGTCAATTCGCAGGGCATATAGTGGGTAAACGACTAAAATACTGAAAGGGAATTGAGCTGAATCTTATGGGGAAACTATTTAGGGCGTTTTCTGCATATGACATTTCAACAACTCCCGGAAATGTGCCAAACGTGACAGGACCCTTGCCTCCAATTTTCATTTTTCTTATTTTGTTTTTCTTTTAACCTTTTCTATGTCAACTAAATATGCATTTGCATCTGGAGACAACAACGAGAATAAATATACGATATGATACAATCACCGTAAGGGAGTAAAGCTCGCAATTTTTTGACATCTAAAGGGTCTAAATTTGCTATAAACTTGAAGGGAAATGGCCTTACTACTCTCGGCCAAATATAATCAACTTTAATATTAAAAGCGAAAGTAAACGTATCGTAAAATCTTGGAGGAAAGATGTTGAGCACACGTAAAGGTAATGGTTTTTTAAACTGTGTTTATATTCTGAGTAGGCGAGACCACTTTATTAACCAAGTTTACGAACTGCAGACGCATTATGGGACCTTCACACGGTACCCTAGGGTCGTTCTCTAGCGCCTTAGGGTAATTGTAGGTCAGGGACTTGGTTTTTATGTTTTTATTTTCTATGCAAGTATCTTTTTTATATATATTTACTTAATTACTATCATTTTTCTTTTTTACTCAAGTCTCTATGTGTTGATAAATGGCCATGGTAGTAAAGAAAGAGAAAAAGACAGGGGGAGGGGGAGAGGAAGTGGATAAGGGAGAGGGGGTGGAGGGGGGAATTCATCACTTTTGACCCAAGCTGGGGTTAAATTACCGCTTAGGGGTAATTCAACAATTTGTCAGGGGTAATGGAGGGATAAAAAAAAAAAAAAATAAATAAAAAATCTCAAAATCATTGCGGTACCTAGCATGTTTACTTAGTATTAGAATGTAAAGTTACAAAGTAAGCATGTTATAATTAAGTAGTAAAGTTAAATCGAATAACAGTAAACATAAAAACTAATATATAGTATCAGAAAAGAAGAAATATGTATCTAAGTGTGCAGACGTTGCCAGGCTGGCACTTTCAACTACGAAACCAAGAATTCCTCAACTAGCTTCAAGCTTACTCTATCCATCCCACTGATATTCTCGACATCTTTGGCAATAGTCATTAGATATGCACAATATTCAAATACAATAGATAAATGAAAATGTCTCTAGTGTTTTGAATTAGCCATATATTGACAGCATTTTGTGACAGGGGTAACATTCTTAATGTGGTATGTTAAATTGGGTAACAAGCTGGAAAAGTTTGGGAACCACTGCCCTAAAGGCTTAGGTAGCTACATAAGGTCGCAATGCATCAACTAGGTCACAGGCAGCAGTGCAGTGATAGCATTTGAGTTGCACAACGTGAAACTCTTTCTTTACATATTTGAAACATGCTGGTCGTGGGTACTTTTGTTTTCAATTTTCTTCTTCCATGTAGTGTTCATGCAATGGATCCCTTTGATCCAGTGTGTGTGACTGTTGTAGTCTTTGGTTTGACATTATGTCATAAGGATGAACGACGACAGTGAACACGGGACGGAGACTACATTCGAAACCGTTGAGTTTCAAATCTTCAAAGGTAAACAAACAAATACTTAGTTATGTTTAACGTTTAACACAATGTTAACACTCGTTAACCGTGTGAGGTTGATAGTGATATCCTATATTAGTAATGGAAATGCGTTTGATAATGCTCATCTCCAGAGAGGTTAAGAAGTTGTTGCCAAAACGACACTTTTCGGACAAAAACGCGCAGAGATTTTTAGTAGACCTTTAGGAGCTTGATGACATGACCAAACGCCAACGTCATAATGGCATCAAGTTTCAATAATGTAGCCAAACCGAATAAATGGCCTGCTGCTTGACGTACACACATTCTTGGCAAGCAATTTATGTTATTCATATTTGCAAGAGCTTGCGGAACAATTGTTAATATGACGTTTGAGCGAGTAAATACTTCATCTAAAATATTGTATGTCTATTTCATAGTTTACTACAAATTATATTCAAGCTCAGGAATTACAAAAGTAATGCGTAATTGGAAGTATGTATGTTCGTATGTATGTGTAACTGTTCTCAAAGTTTCTGTGAGAATCGTATGATTACCATTCCTGTATACTTATATAATTATCATTTCAATTCTTGTAATGGGAAAGTGGGATGAATGTGAAATAGGACATCCTTGTAAATATATCAATAATATTATATTATTTTTGAGTGTCCATTGTTTTCTGTGTGAAAAGGAATAAATGGAACTAATTGAGCAAATGGTAACTAGGAATTTACTGTGCGCCCAGAGATAGGGTCGCGCAGTCATTTAGTTAGAGAGAGCGTGGTGTACGCACATACTAATAATGCAGTGATACGTGTACGTGTATATCTTTAGTTCCTCATAAAATGTTGAATTACTATCTCAACATAGTAACATAAGAAAAAAATCGCATTGCCTACTTGATGACAGAATTTAAGTCATGTATTAGAAATGGAATGGGATGGCATGTTGTATAACCTGAAAAACCTTCAATAATTCGAATTACGATTTAAAGACCTTTAAGGTATAAATGTGAAATTCTCTCCTTGAAGGACGATGTTACACCGATGACGTGTTGTTGTTATTATCGTTTACTTGATTGTCTGGCCGAGCAGTCCCACCAATGAAGTGTTGCCGAGTCGGTCGGTGATGGGGGACAGTTAAGGAGGATACCAGAACGGAGGAGAATGGCCAAAATGATGATACAAGGGCTTATGAATTTACCGTGCAAAGACAGGATTAGGCACCTTAACTTCCACTCTCCGGAAATACGAGGAATACAGGATGATCTAATAGAGGTGTTCAAATGGGTCATGGGCTTTAACAGGGATGATGCTGACAATATCATCATATTAAGACAACAGGGCAGGACTCGTATTAATGGATTTAAATTGGACAATTTTAGGTTTAAGAAGGAATTAGACAAGAACTTGTTTACTAATAGAGTAGTTTATGAATGGAATAAACTTAGTAACTATGTAGTGAGCTCTATAACTATTGTTTTTTTTAAGAGAAGGATAAATAACTATACGGATGGGGATGAAAATGTGGTAGGGAACATGGAACTTCCTTGTGTAGGACTTATGTTTTTTTTTTTTTTGCAGTTTCCTTCATTCTTATGTTCTTATGCAACAGAACATAGGGATAGTAGGAGTTAAAGGTAGATAGCGCACTATTTTGACTAAAGACTACTCTTCAATTATAAAACATCAATAAAAGAGAAGATTAACAAGAAGGATCAAAGATAAAAATAAGATGATGAAGAAAAATAAGAATGAAGAAACTAAATATAAAAAGGGAAAGTGAGGAGAAAAAATAGGAAGGAAATTGTAAAGAGGATGGGAAGAAAAGGGAAGAAATAAAAGAAGATATAGGATGGGTAAAGAAAGAGGATAAAGAGGAAAGGGAAAAAATGACAGAGAAAGAAAAGGTCGAAAAAATAAGAGGAAAATGAAAGTATGAAGAGGATAGAAGAAGAAAAATTACAGAAATAAGAAAAAGAATAGAAAAAATGAAAAAAGCAAGAAAGAAAAAGAGAAACCAAAAGAGAAATAAGGAAATAAAAGAGGTCATGAACAAACCAAAGGAAAGACACGTAAGAAAAGAAGAAAACACGATGACAAACTGTAAAGAAAAAGGTAAGAAAGAAAGAGAAAAAACAAAACCAAGGAAAAACGAGAAGAAACAGGAGGAAAAATAAAGATAAATAAACAAGAGTAGAAAAGATAGGAAGGGGATAGAAAGTAATAACAAAATATGAAAAGAAAAATGGAAGGGAGGGTGATGTGGGAGGAGACGGAGAGCAAGCAAGAGAAGGCGAGAAGAGAGAGGAGAGACGAAAAAGATGGGGAAAGTTGGAAGTGAGTTTGTTTCATACAAATTACTTTACATAGAACAGCGTGTTTTTTTTTTTTTTTTTTTTTTAGCTTTTACAAGAAACTATTCGTAACTTGAAATGCCCTCAGATGACATTTGTAACTTGAAATATTATACGGTAACATGTCAACCTAATATCATTGAGCGTTTGGATTAGAGTTAAGATGTTGCGTCTCCTATTAAGCTAATGGAACTACATTCTGTTCCTCTTATCTTGGCGGAGTTTTATTGTACAAAATATGTATCAGCTGTTGGGGTTGTTATGTGAGGTCTCTTATCAAAACGCAGACAAAATGACAGGAAAAAAATAAAAATAAAAACACATATCATTAAAATATGGAAAATAAGAATTAATTTCCAGCACCATTAGTAAAGCAAACGTTTCTGCCCAGACGCCCCGCCCTTATCTTCATAAGTCACGCCCCTCACAGCTTGCTTGACCAATAATGACGTTCCGGGAGGTGTGACGTCACTGGCCATCCAGTGAGAGAATTTTATCCGTGTCCAAACTGTTTCCTAGGGCAATTGGGTTACAAAAGGTGGGGCATTTTCGGAATCAGAAGGCGGGGCAGTGTTCTGGCAGTCAACCAATCATGTATTCACAGTGGGCGGGTCTTATATGCACACTTGGGTAATACAATAACTTTAAGTGCTGAATGTGAAAAGAAATGACGGACAAGAAGTAGAGAGCACTTTATAGGAAAACGGGCAAATAGTGATGATAAACCCAGAATGAGTTTTAATGGTCTTAAGTACAATCCTAGGCCTCGGACACTGTTCGGAGCTAAGCTGTTCTTCAAGAACTCTCTTGATTTTTTTTTTTTTTTCTTTAGGAGATAGGAACATTATTACCAAGACGTCCTTTTTAAGTTTAATAAAAATTATTTGACGTCATCCAGGAGAAACTCCGTAAAGCAAACGAATAACAACTGGAAAGAGAACAGTTTCCCAGCTGTCTAGAAGCCAAAAGTTGGGGTTTAAGTTAACTTTGCACAGAGAGTTAAAGTGTTTTCTCTGGCTTTGGTTTCTGGAAACTGATCTTACTCCAGGGAATCAGTGCCGGGTAAAGGAGGGCAAATGTGATTCAAAAACGAAGAAAAAGAAGAAAGAAAACTGGTACATAAAGGAGAGAAAGAAAGAGAGAGAGAGAGAGAGAGAGAGAGAGAGAGAGAGAGAGAGAGAGAGAGAGAGAAGACACAGAGAGAGAGAAATAGAAGGGAGAGAGAGAAGAGAGAGAAGAGAGAAGACAGACAAACAGAGAGAGAGAGAGAGAGAGAGAGAGAGAGAGAGAGAGAGAGAGAGAGAGAAAGAGAGACAGACAAACAAGCTGTCACAATATAAGAATTGTTTGACATTGCGAGATGAAATGGGAAGCGAATCATCCATAAGTGATATTGATCAAGTAGATTGTTTACCAGGTATCCAGTAGACTTCTTACCCCAAGACAACTGTATCTTCCAAAGACGTAGATTTTAGAACAATTGGTCATAATACCTGTAGACTCAAGAATGGGTTGAAGAAATCTAAAGAATGGTGTAGAGTGAAGAAATCATCGAAGTAAGTAATGGTCTCTTAATGGACTGAAAGGGAAGATTTATGATGTTGAGAGTTTCTGAGGTTATACACTAAAACAAATGACGTCAATCACCGAGAGGGAGAGGGAGACAAAGACGAAGAGGAGAACGAACACGGAGACGAAGAGGAAGATGACGACGATGACGAAGACGAGTAGGAAGACGAAGAGGAAGAGGAAAACGAAGAGGAAGAGAGAGACGTGAAGGAAGAGGAGGAGGAAGACGAAGAAGAGGAGGAAGATAGGGATAAAGGACAAGAAAAGGAAAAGGAAGAGAAATAGAGGTAGAGGGAGAAAGGGAAGAGGAGTTAGAGGAAGAAGAACAGAGCTGTAAGAGGACAACGAAGAAGAAGAGAAAGACGTGTAGGTAGAGGAGGAGGAAGACCGAAGAAGAGGAGGAAGACGGGATAAATGTCAAGAAGAGGAAAAGGAAGAGAAATAGAGGTAGAGGGAGAAAAAGAAGAAGAATTAGAGGAAGAGAAACAGGAGATGTAAAAGGAGCTGTAAGTGGGCAAAGTATACCGTAGAGACTCCATGAAGCGGACCTCATAGATTCTGCCCCTCTAAGTACGTCATAAATTTCAAAGAGCGATATTAAATTGTCAGCGCATTAATTAATGACCTCTCTCAGCTCGCTGTCAGTAATAATCTGCTGCAGCAGTACTGTTCTCCACGGTATTCGAAGACTGACAATTTATGCTGACATTTTCCCCAAAAAAACTGACATTTCCCCCCCAAACTGAAATTTTCCCCCAAACTGACATTTTTCCCCAAAAGTCGTTCGAAAATGATGTCATAAGGTCCTAAGAGACGTGTACTCAAATTTTACTCTATTTCCAGGTCCAGAAATACTTTATTTTCTAACGCATTCAATTACTTATGTAATTACTTATTACATTTATTGGTTGATTGGTTCATTGATTTATTAATTGATTGGTTGATTGATCTATCTATTCATTTATTTACTTGTTTCATAGGTTATCTAATTTATTTATGTATCCATATATTCATTTATCTATTTATTTATCTATTCATGCATTTACTTTTTTATTAATTTATCTATGTATCTAGGTATTTATTCATCAATGTATATATCTATTTATTGTATCTATTTATTTTCTAGTTGTTTGTGTTCATTTATATATATATATATATATATATATATATCTAAGTATATATTTGTCTATACATTCATTTATTCGTCTAGACATTCATTTACTCATCTATTTGTATGTGTACTTCTTTAGTTATCCATTTTCAACAATTGAGGAAAATTCTTTACCAAATTTTCAAAATAAAAAGAAAAGGAAACATTTCATACTGAAGCCCCACATTTAAAGCCCTCTTCACATATGCGGTTCAATTACAATGTAAGTCCATTGAGGCATCCACACACAATCGCGAAGTTTTTCCTTGATTATGTGGTACCAACGCGGTTTCCGCGCAGCTCAAACCGCTAGTGTGAATAGGACCGAAAAAGATTGACATAAAAAAATGAAAGATAATATATATATATATATATATATATATATATATACATATACATATATATATATAATGTATATATAATATATATATATATCTATATACATATGTATATAATTATATATATAAATATATATATCTATATACATATGTATATAATTATATATATAAATATATATATATATATATATATATATATATATATATATATATATATATATATATATATATATATATATATATATATATATATATATATATATATATATATATATATATATATATATACATTATTTCATCCAACTGTCAGGTGATTTTTGTTGAACTGAAAAAAAAATCAGAGGTGTCAAATTTGTCTAAAAAAAAAAAAAAAAAAAAAAAAAAAAAAAAAAAAAAAAAGCGAAACCCACAATGTTGAAAACACTGTTGTAAGACAAACCCCTTCCGTGCTGGGTGCCATTTTTCTAATTTCATTTCTCTTGTCGCCAGGCGATTTTATTCGCCTCTGTAGACTGCCACGGAAATGAGGAGGTCATACCCCCACATTCGCTACGAGATTCCGTTCATTTCCATGGCGCCCCCCTTTCCCCTTCCCTCCGTCCCTCCCTCCAGTCGGAGGCCAAGGGGCTTCAACAAGATTTTGATCTGATTTCCCACCTTAGCTCTCCCAGAGCTTGGCGAGAGGGGGGAAGGAAGGGGGGAAGGGCAAGAGGAAGAGGGAGAGGAGGAAGGGAAGAGGAAGGGGAAGAATAGGGGGAAGGGGAAGTGGAACTGGAAGTGGAAGAGGAAGAGGAGGAAGAGAAAAGGAACTAGAGGAGGAAGAGGGAGAGGAAGAAGGGAAGAGGAAGGGGAAGAATAGGGGGAAGGGGGAAGTGCAAGAGGAAGAGGGAGAGGAGCAAAAGGAGTAAGGTGAAGGAGAAGAATAGGGGAAATAGGAATAGGAAGAAGAAGAGGAGAAAGGGGAAAGGAAGAAGAAGAATAGGGGAAAGAGGAAGTGGAAGAAGAAGAGGACAGGGAAGAATAGGGGGGATAGGAAAAGGAAGAAGGGGAAGAGTAGGGGGAATAGGAAGAGGAAGAAGGAGAGGAGGAAGGGGAAAGGAAGGGGGAGAATAGGGGAAAGAGAAAGAGGAAGATGGGGAAGGGGAAGAATAGTAGGAAGTGGAAGAGAAAGAAGAAGAGGAGGAAGGTGAAGGGAAGAGGAAGTGGATGGATAAGGAAAAGACGAAGGGTGAACAGGAGGAAGGGGAGAAAGGGGAACGGAAAGGGAAGAATAAGGGATAGATAATAAAAGAGGAAGAAGAGGAATAGGAAAAGAAGAAGAAAAGTAAGAGTAGTGTAAATAAAAAGAGAAAGAAGAGAAAGAGCAAAAAGACAAAGAAAAGGAAGAGGAGGAGGAGGAGAATGAAGGAGATTAAATGTAAAAGGAAGAGGAAGAGTAGGAGGAGGAAGGAGAAGAGAAAGAGGAAGAATGCAAGAGAGAAGTAAAGCGGAAGAGAAAGAGAAAGAGAGAAAGAGATAGAGATAAATATGTAACATGGAAACACAAGGAGAAAGTGAGACGGGAGAAAAGAGAGAGAAGAAGAAGGGAAGAAAGAGAGAGAGAGATAGAGAGAGAGAGAGAAACTTAGGAGAGCAGGTACAGACAGGGTCATGTAAGATCGGGATGGGGTGGGAGGGGGGGTGGAGGATGGGAAGGAGAAAGAGGGAGGAAGAGAAAAGCAAAATATTGCTCACCATGCAGGCCACCTAAAAAAAAAAAAAAAAAAAAAAAAAAAAAAAAAAAAAAAAAGAGAGAGAGAGAGAGAGAGAGAGAGAGAGAGAGAGAGAGAGAGAGAGAGAGAGAGAGAGAGAGAGAGAGAGAGAGAGAGAGAGAGAGATTGGGAGACCTAGATAAGGAGAGCAAAAGCAAAGGGAAGGAATGGGAGGGAACAGGATGGACAAAATTTTTGAGTAGTAGGGAGAGGAAGGAAGGGCAAGGGAGGGAAGGTGAGGGAAAGGAAGGGGAAAAGAAGTAAGGGGAGAGGGAAGAAGGGGAAGGGAAGGTGGGGAGGAGAGAGGAAGAAAAGGGAAGGCAAGGGAGGGAAGGTAATGGAGGATAAATGAGGGAAGGGGAAGGGAAAGGGAGGGAAGGAAAGGAAAGGGAAGGGAGGGAAGAGAAAAAAAGAAGGGAAGAGGCAAGAACGGGAAGGGAAGGTGGGGAGGGAAAGGTAACGAAAGGAAATGGAGGATAAAAGAGGAGAATTGAGGGTAATCGAGGGGAGTGGAGGGGAATTGAGGGCAAGAGAGGGGATGACAGGGGAGGGATAGTGAGGGGAGGGAAAAGAGATAAGAGGAGAGTGAAGGGGCGCATGGGAGGGAAGAAGAGGGGAGGGGAGAGGAGGAGAAGGGAGGGGAGAGGAGGGGAAAGGGGAAGAGAAGGGAAGAGAGAGGAGGGAAAGAGAGAGGAGGGGAAAGGATGGGGAGGGGAAAGGGGAAGGAGGGGAAGGGAGGGGAGAGGAGGGAAAACAAGAAGAGAAGGGAAGAGACAGGAGGGAAAGGTAGGGGAAGGGAGAGGATGAGGGGGGAGAAGGGAGAGGAGGGGAAGGGAGGGGAGAAGAGGGTAAAGGAGAAGGGAAGGGAAGAGAGAGGGGGGAAAGGGAGGGGAGGGGAAAGGATGGGGAGGGGAAAGGGGAAGGAGGGGAAAGGAGGGGAGAGGGGGAAGGGAGAGGGAGAGGGAGAGGAGAAGGGGAGAGGAGGGGAAGGAGGGAGGGAGGAGGGATGGGGGGGAAAGGGAAGGGAGGGGAGAAGGAGAGGGAGAGGGGGTGGGAGGAGGGGAGGAGGGGGAAGGGAAGAGAGAGGGGGGAAAGGGAGGGGAGGGAGGAGGGGGGAGGAGAAGAAGAGAGAGGGGAGAGAAGGGAAAGAGGAGAAGGGAAAGAGGGGGAGGGAAGGGGAGGAAAAAGAGGGAAGGAGGGAGGGAGGTAGGGAGGGGAAAGGAAAAGAGGGAAGGGAGCAGAGGGGAAAGGAGGGGAAGAGAGGGGAGAAAAGATAGGGGAAGGGAGAGGAGAGGAGGGGAAGTAGGGAAAGGGACGGGAGAAGGGAGAAGAGGGGGAGGGAAGGGAAAGTAGGGGAAGGGAGGGGAGAAGGGAGGGGAGAGGAGGGGGAGGGAAGGGAAAGGAGGGAAAGGGAAGGGAACAGAGGGGGAAAGGAGGGAAAGAGAGGGGAGACGGTAGAAGAGGGGAAGGGAGCAGATGGGAGAGGAGGGGAAGGGAGGGGGGAAGGGGGAGGTGTTTGGGCTTGGTTGAGCGGGCGTTGGAACTGAGACAAAAATCTATGATGGGTGGACGTCGGGACGAAGATGAATTGTTCCGGATGGGGAGGAGGAAGGCAAGGAGGAGGAGGAGGAGATGGAAGAGGAGGAGGTGGAGGAGGAGGAGGAAGAGGAGGAGGAGGAGGAGATGGAGGGGGAGAATAAGGAGGAGGTGGAGGAGGAGGTGGAGGAGGAAGTGGAGGAGGAGGAAGAAGAGGAGGAGGTGGAGGAAGAAGAAGAGGAGGAGGAGGAAGAGAAAGAGGAAGAGGAAGAGGAGGAGGAGGAGGAGAGTGAGGGTGAGGTTGAGGAGGAGGAAAAGGAGGAGGAAGAGTGGGAGGAGAATGAAGAACAGAATGAGGAAAAAGAAGAGATAATGAGGAAGAGGATATATAAAAGAAGAAATAAAGAGAAGACTAGGTTGAAGAGAGGGGAGAAGGGAGAGAGAAAGAGAGAGGAAAATAAAGAGAGGGACAGAGAGAAAGAACGGGAGAGAGGAAATCGAAATGGAGAAGATGTATGAATGGGTACAGACGGCAGGAAACAGAGGAGAGAAGAGAGAAGAGAGGAGGGGGAAGGAAGAAAAGAAAGAGGAAGAGGAGAGAAAGAAGGTAAAGAAGAGGAAGAGATGGCGGACAAAGGTAGAGAGGAAGAAAGAAGAGTCGGAGGAGGAGGAGAAGAGGAAGATGGAAGGAACAAGTGGGAAGATAGTGGGTAGGAGAAAGAGAAAGAGGAGGAGAAAAAGTAGAACGGGAGGGAGGAAAGGAAAGAGAGGAGGAAGGGGGAAGAGTAGGAGGAGGAGGAGGAGGAGGAAGAGGAGGAGGAGAGGAAGAAGAGGTAAGATAGGGGGTAGGGGGAAGAGGAAGAGGAGAAAAATGAGAAGGGGAGGAAGGAAAGGAAAGAGAGGAGGAAGGGGAAAGAGGAGGAGGAGGAATAAGGGGAGAAAGAAGAGGAAAGATAATAGGTAGGAGGAAAAGAAAGAGGAGGAGAGAAAGGAGAAGGAGAGGAAGAAAAGGAAAGAGAAGGAAGGGGAAAGAGGAAGAGGAGGAGGAGAAGAGGAAGAGGGGAGGAAGAAGAGGGAAGATAGTGGGTAGGAGGAAGAGGAAGAGGAGGAGAAAAATGAGAAGGGGAGGAAGGAAAGGAAAGAGAGGAGGAAGGGGAAAGAGGAGGAGGAGGAATAAGGGGAGGAAGAGAAGGAAAAATAGTAGGTAGGAGGAAGAGAGAGAGGAGGAGAGAAAGGAGAAGGAGAAGAAGAGGAAGAGGGGAGGAAGAAGAGGGAGGATAATGGGTAGGAGAAAGAGAAAGAGGA
>NC_134794.1:28280852-28285852 GCF_046742065.1 Oratosquilla oratoria | reverse complement strand
GGTCGCCCCCTCATATTCACTCCCCCCACATCTGCCTTCCATACCTCTTTTACTAGTCTTTCTTCACTCATTCTTTCTATGTGTCCAAACCATCCTAATACTCTTTCATCCACCCTATCTCTCAACTCCCTTACCACACCTGTTCTCCTCCTCACCTCCTCATTTCTCACTCTATCCAGCCTAGTAACCCCCATCATACTTCTCAGACACCTCATCTCAAACGCATCCAAACTCCTTCTCTCTTATGTTTCATGTTTCTGCCCCATATACTGTTGTTGGTAAGCGAAAATCTCGATATGATAGGAATAACTGAGACATGGTTAAATGGTACAGAGTTCGAAGCTGAATTTAATATTGCGGGATTTAAACACTTTCATCAAGATAGAAACCACAAGAAAGGTGGGGGTGTTCTATTGTACGTTAAAAACAATGTTCATGATAGTTTGTGGGTTGAGTTAACCCAAACAAATGGACAAAAATGAATATAGGTGTAATATATAGGCCAAAGACATTATCATTAGCAGACGACAAACTGTTATTTCAAGAACTGTCTAGTTTCTGCAACCGGGATTTATTGATAATGGGTGATTTCAATGTTACTGACATTGATTGGATGACCCTTGAACATGGCCATATAGGTAGTTGCTTGTTTGATTTTCTTGGTGACAATTACTTAATTCAGCATGTAAAAGAGCCCACAAGATATGGAAACTTACTTGATCTTTTGATCACTAGCCGCGAAAGCATGGTAACTGATGTAGAAGTCGGTGAATCTGTTGCAAATAGCGATCACAACCTAGTTAGATTCAAACTCCTAAACAATTTTAGAATAGATACTTGTGTTTCTAAAATACCCGATTTCAGTAAAGCTCAGTTCATAGGACTACGCCAGAAGATTCAGCTTACAGATTGGGAGGCAAAATTAAACGAAAGATCTGTAGATCAGATGTGGGAAATATTTCAAAATACGCTCACTAAGATGATTCAAACTTACATTCCTTTTAAGGACAGACGTCCCCCAAATCAGGCTCGCCCAAAGTGGCTCGACAAAGAAACTGAAAAAAGTATTGCTAAAAAGAGACAGGCTTATAAGAAATATAAGTGCTCGGGTGCATCTAATGACTATGAAAGTTATGTATCAATACAGAGAGATTTAAAAAAGACAATAAGAAAAAGAAAACGACAATACGAAATGAACATCGCTGATAAATCCAAAGAGAATCCCAAAGAATTCTATAGTTACATTAGAGATAAAAAGGTTGTTAGGAATCATATTGGTCCACTATTATCTGCTGACGGTCAACTTGAATATTCAAATGAAGGAATGTGTAATATCTTAAACAATTATTTTAGTTCGGTATTCGTAAACGAAACACCTCAAGGTGATTTCCAAACTGAAACCTGTGAAAAGTTTAGGGTAAACTTACTACGGTAAATATAACAAAAGAAAAAATTAAAAGGTGTATAGACAAACTCAAAGTTAATAAAACACCAGGGCCTGACGGTTGGCATCCAAGAATCTTAAAGGAAATGAAAAATGAGATTGTTGTTCCATTAGAAATTATTTTCAAGAAATCCATCATATCCGGAGATGTCCCAAGAGAATGGAAGCTAGCTAACGTTACTCCCATATTCAAAAAAGGTGACAAAAAGAAACCAAATAACTATAGGCCTATAAGTTTGACTTCAATCTTAGGAAAAATAATGGAAACTATCATCAGAGATGCTATCGAACATCATTTAGAAAGTAACCGTTTGATAAATGATAGCCATTATGGTTTCAGACGGAAACGTTCTTGCGTGACTAACTTACTCGAATTCTACAACACAGTTATCTCGAATTATGACAAAAGAAACAATATAGATTTAATATATCTAGACTTTGCAAAAGCTTTTGATACCGTCCCACACGAAAGACTACTTACTAAATTAGCTTTGCATGGAATAAGTGGTAGCCTATTAGGTTGGACTAGTAATTGGTTGAAAGGTCGAAAACAGAGAGTTGTTTTAAATGGAAAAACTTCTGGATGGAAAAGTGTTGCAAGTGGAGTTCCTCAGGGTTCCGTTCTTGGGCCACTTCTATTCATAGTATATACAAATGATATAGACCATGGACTAAAATCTACTGTTTCCAAATTTGCTGATGATACAAAACTGTGCGGAGTGGCAAATGATCACTCAAACCAATTAGATATTCAAGAAGATTTAGATCAATTACAGCAATGGTCTGAAAAGTGGCTAATGAAATTTAACACAAGTAAATGCAAGGTAATGCACATAGGTAAAAATAACAGTAAGTACGATTACAAGTTATTTGGAAATTCGTTAACAAAAGTGGATAGTGAAAAAGATCTCGGCGTAATTATCAGTAACGACCTCAAATCATCCAAGCAGTGTATTTCAGCCTCTGAGAAAGCAAATAAGATTCTAGGACTGATTGCGCGATCTTTTGATTTCAAAAGTCCATCACTCATTAACAAGCTATATAAATCGTTAGTTCGTCCACATTTGGAATATGCTGTTTCCGTATGGTCACCGAATCTCATTAAAGACATTGACAGACTGGAAAAAGTACAACGGTGAGCCACAAAACTGATTCCAAATATCAAAAATAAATCATACGAAAATCGACTAAAACATATGAATCTGTTTTCTCTAAAAAAGCGTAGACTCAGAGGTGACTTGATACAGGTATTTAAAATTCTAAAGGGAATTGACAACATCAAAAGTGACAAAATTTTCACATTGAATGAGAATCAGACCAGAAACAATGGTCTCAAACTATCCGGAAATAGATTCAATTTGGAAGTAGGTAGAAACAACTTTGCCAACCGTGTAGTTAATGAATGGAATAAACTTCCTGCACAGGTAGTGCAATGTAGTTCAGTTCGAAGCTTTAAGAATCATTTAGATAAATACCTAAGCAAGATGCTGTAATGATTATAATCTATTTTATATTATTTGTTTTTGTTTTGTTATCATTTGTCTGTCTGATTTTCATTTATTATTAGTTATATGTTAATTTATTATTATTTACTATTTACCTGTTTGTTTATTATTTAACTATACCTATGCATTTATTTATGTATTTTATTTGTTATTTACATTATCATAGTTTTTTATTTATTATTTTATTATTAATATTATTTTTTTTTCGCATCCGACCTAGATATGGACCAAAAGGTCTCCTGTCGGCATGCTCCGCCTTTGTAATCCTTTGTAATCACTCCTTCATACAATCTCCTCTTAACCTCCATTCTCAAATGTCTATTCCTCATTACACTTTTTAATGCATCAAGGCATTTACTCGCTTCTCTCAGTCTACATTCTACCTCCGCCGCCAATTCACCCTTTCATGCCACATTTGCCCCCAAGTATCTAAAACTATTCACTTCCTCCAGTCGCTCTCCCTTAATGCTCACTTCCAGTCTGATGCCACTTGCACTCCTTGTACATCTCATCACCTTACTTTTACCCACATTTATCTTCAACTTTCTTCTTTCACATAATCTCCCAATCTCTGTCACCAACTTCCTCAATGCCTCCTCTGATCCTGCTACAAGCGCAGTGTCGTCCGCAAACAACAGTTGGCTTACCTCCCACTTTTCTCCATTTCCTTTAAACATCTCCAATCCCTGACCCACCACCTTTGCATTTACCTCTCACGCCACCCCATCCATGTATAAGTTGAACAGCCAGGGCGACATAACATATCCCTGACAAAGTCCCACCTTTACCTCAAACCACTCACTCTCTCCATTTCTAATCGTGACACATGCTCTATTACTTCCATAAAAATTCTTGATAGCTCCTAGAAGCTTTCCTCCTATCCCGTATATCTGCAAAACCTTTCACAGGGCCTTCCTGTCTACCCTCTCGTAAGCCTTTTCCAGATCCATAAAAGCCCAAAAAACATCCTTACCTTTTCCTATAGCTTTCTCATACATCTGTCTTACCACAAAAATCTGATCTACGCAACCTCTACCTGTCCTAAATCCACACTGTTCCTCGCCAATTACTCCCTCTGTTTCTCTCCTAATCCTCTCAATCAAGATCCTCCCATAAGCCTTCTCAGCTACACTTAACAAGCTAATCCCTCTGAAACTACTACACTCGCACCTGTCCCCCTTTCCCTTGTAAAGTGGAACTATACAGGCATTCCTTCAGTCCTCCGGCACTCTACCTTCTCTTAAACAAACATTAGATAACCTCACCAGACAGTCCACCATCACTGTACCCCTTTTTTTATAGACATTCTGCATGGCATCCATCCAGACCTGGTGCCTTACCTGCTTCCATCATCTTAATTGCTGCCTTCACTTCATCCTTCCTTATTTCTCCTCCATTTTCCTTACTCATCACGGTCATTTTCCTAGCACTTCCCACTAAAACTACCTTTCCCTCCCTATCCTCCTTCACAATTAGCAACTCCCTAAAATACTCTACCCATCTTCCCCTTACTGCCTTCTCTTCCATTATCATATCTCCATCTGCACCTTTTACTTTTTCTTCTCTATTTGATTCACCTCCTCTTCCTCTCTTAATTTCTTTCCAAAACATCTTTTTATACTTTCAAAATTTTCTGTCATTCTCTTACCCTATTTCACATATGCTCTACTATTCGCCTCCTTTACCTTATGCTTTATTTCGTCTTTCTTTTCTTTGTACCTCTCATATGACCCCCTCGTCCTATTTTGTAACCAATCTGTGAAAACTCGCTTGTTCTCTTCTACAACCTTCTTTGTTTCCTCATCCCACCATTCACTACCCTTCCTTTTATTTCCTCCCGTACACGTGGGAAAGTTTATGTATACACTGAATGGTTCCCAGTGAACAGATTAGCATTTTTTCAACCACAATTCACTTTTAATTCCGTGCCATCGCACTCGAGACTGAGAAGCTCGGTGGAGGTACATAATGGAAATTGAAACGTGGTTTAAAAGATGTTAATCTGTTCATTGGGAACCACTCAGTGTATGCATGAACTTTCCCACGTGTAC
>NC_134794.1:28270852-28275852 GCF_046742065.1 Oratosquilla oratoria | reverse complement strand
TGCATATATGATTGCGAGCGCTTCAATTTCAGTGACAGAGTAGTTTTGTTCGTGCTTGTTTAATGCGCGGCTGGCGTAAGCTATAGGTCTAAGTTTGGAGTCGTGTTGTTGCATTAGTACTGCGCCAAGGCCTTTGTATGACGCATCGGTACATAGTGTGAAGGGTTTAGAGAAGTTTGGGAATGCCAGAACCGGGGCTGTTGTGAGTGCTTGTTTGAGCTTGTGGAAAGCGGTGTTGTGTTCAGACGTCCAGTTAAAAGGAGTATCTTTCTTGAGAAGGGCTGTTAAAGGAGCTGCCATGTGAGCATAGCCTTCGATAAAACGTCTGTAAAAACCTGAAAGTCCTAGAAATGATTTCACGTGTTCTGTAGAGTTAGGGGTTGGAAAATCTAGAACAGCCTTAACCTTGTCTTGAGAAGTAATGACACCGTGTGAGTTTATGACGTGTCCTAGGAACTTTATTTCCTTTTTGAGGGAGGAGCACTTTTTGAGTTTAAGTTTTAGGCCTGCCGCGGCTAATCTTGAGAAGACAGTTTGAAGTGTGTTAAGGTGTTCCGTGAGTGACCGTGAGGCAATGATAATGTCGTCAAGGTATATGAAGACAGTCTTTCCAATCAAACCATGGAAGACCTTGAACATAAGTCTTGTGAAAACAGAGGGAGCAGAGGCGAGTCCCATGGCCAATCTTTTGAAGTGGTAATGGCCCGTATTGGTACTGAAGGCTGTTCGAGGTTTTGATTCGTCATCTAGAGGTATTTGGAAATACCCTGACATAAGGTCGAGAGTAGAGAAGACCGTGTTGTGTTCGCCTATGGAGTAGATTGTGTCTTGGAGATGAGGAATAGGATGTCTTTCGGGAATGGTGAGTTTATTTAGCTCACGGAAATCAATAACAGGGCGAAAGGAGCCGTCGTGTTTTGGAACGACAAAGAGAGGAAAATTCCAAGGAGATAGGCTGTGTTCAATGGTGCCTTGGTCGAGCATGTCTGCAATTATGTTGTCGACAATGTTTCTTTTACTGTGAGGAAGACGGTAAGCGGGTATGTACCGTGGTTTTGCATTTTGTTGAAGTGGTATATGATGTTGTATGATGTCTGTGAGACCTAATGGTTCGCCTGGGAGTGCAATTGCGTGTCTGTACGTGTTCAAGAGTGTCAGGAGATCTTCTCGTGCTTCAGGGAAATCTACATTGTTAATGTGTGGTGCTTTGATGGTTTCCTGTGTGTTCTGTTCTCCGTTGGTGATGGCGCATACGTGTTGTGAGTTGTCATGCTCGATTACGTGTACTGGGGCGGGATACACTGTAAAATCACAAATGTTCGTTCCTTTATTCATCTGAAGAGGGGCATTGGTATTATTTGCAACTATGATTGTTGTGTGTCCTTTGCTCGATGTGTGAGATAGGGCGGATAAGAGAGATACACCAGATACACGGCAAGTGTCTGTGATGCAAAGAACATCTGAGTCGGGAGCTTTGAAGATACGCACTTTGAGTTTTGTGTACTCACGTGGATAGAGTATTTTGTCAGTGATTACAACCGCGTGAGAATTCGTGAGAGAGATCTGTGAGACGGTAGTGTATTGTGGTGATATTTCCTGGATGTTAGTGAAAACATCGTGTTTCTTGTGGTCGCGAGTTGACTTTGACATGCGCGCTGACAGTGTACGTCTATTTCGTTTGTGTTGTGAGCTACGGGGGTGAGCGGATGGGGTGGGCGTGTCTGTTACACCAGTGTGCGTGTCTGTTACAAGTGTCACCTTTTCTGTTTCGTCACTGTTTTGTTCAGTTGTTGCTGTTGTTGGTGTTGCATGCTGTTGCTCGATCATATGCAAGTGTTTGACGCGCGTGTTTTCTGTGTGTGTATGCGTGTTAGCTGTCTTTAGAGCCGTTATGAAGTGATTATTGAAACCAATGCCGTTTTGAGCAGGATAGATGATGATGCGATTTCTTTCCATCCATGTCAAACCTATAAGAATATCTGCGGGAAACACTACGTCCGCTATGTATACTGTCGTTGTAATGGGAGGACAGTTGGCATGCAGGGAGATGTCTAGTTCGGTTTTTCCTATGATGGGAAAGGGAACTCCGTCTACATTTTGTAATGTGATATCCGTTGGTTCTATAAATGTTACTCTACGGTGTGTGAACCGAAATTGGTCGAAAGAAACCTTTGACATTAGATTAACTGGGGATCCTGTGTCCAGAAAGAGTAGTTGTGGAAGGTTGTTGACCGTGGCCTGAAATGTCATAGCAGACGGGGATGATCGAGAGTCAGCCATCGTGAGAATCGGTAGTGGGGGGTTTGATTCTGTCTCGTGAGGTCGTGTGTTTTGTTCACCGTGAGACGATAGTCAGACCGTGTTTTGTTTGTTTGTGTTGTCGCTAGTCGGGTGTTGGGGAGACGCGTATGACGTGTAGGTTTGTGATTGTAAGACGCGACATTGTGTTGTGTCGTGAAAAGCTGGTCCGTGATATGAGCAGTAGCTAGTTGGTTGTCTGTAATAACACCTGTTTGTGCTATGTCCTACTGTGTTGCAGATTTTGCAAAAGAATGGTCTCCTAGATTGTGAACGCTGTCGTGATCTTGTGCGTGATATTTGTCTACCTCTAGTGTGATGTTCGTATGACATGGGTTTACCTTTAGTGTAATGTTCTTGTGAGATTTTTGCTACTGTGTGAGTGGGTGGGTGTGAGTGTGTGTGTAAGGGGGATTTGTTGTTGTTGAATTTGTGTTTTTGTCGCTGATGTGTCCGCAAATTTTCTAGAGAAGTCAACGAGTGTTGTGTCTGGATCAAAAGGAATGTTCTCTATTTTCTTTAGTGTTTCTGGGTGAAGTCGCGAGATCAGTTTTATGTAGCCAAATAATGAGAGTACGTGATCTAGGCTGATTGTGGTATTTGTAACCCAAGGTGAAGAAGTGAGTGCGTCTTTTAGTTCTTCCTTGAACTGACTAGCCTCCCTGACTGCTCTTTCTTTGGTGAGATAAGGGGGGTTGTTAAAGTTTGTTCCGAGTGTGTAGAAGGGAGAGAGAGAGCCTAACTGTTCGTATGGGGCGAAGGATTTTTTTAACTCGTCAATAAAATTTTGGAAAGTCTGTGGCTGTTGGAACGCGTCGGATTGGATGATGTCGCTTGCAAGGGTATCGTTGAAATCGATGCGACTTTTAAGGACCGCGATTTTTGTCATGTCGTCGTGCACCTGTGTGCGCTGTATTTCCGAACGGACGTCATCTAAGAGAGTGTGGATGGCGATGTTTGTCCCGTTGAACTTAGGAAGAGTGTTGTCATGCTGCAGGAGTGTTAGTAGGTTTGTTGCAGAACGTTGCATGTGTGGTTGAGCGACGGTTGGGTCTGTGTTTTGTTTCGGCGAGGACTGTGTGTTATTTTCGTTTTGTGCTGCCATTTTGGAACGAGTGTTGTAATGGTGTGAAACGTTGGACTGTGAATGGGTCATGCACACTTTCGTACAAAAAAATAAAAAATAAAAATCACCGAAAAAATTTAAGGCTTGCAAAAAAAAAAAAAAAAAAAAAATAAATCACTGGATAGCCTCCACTCAAACTCACTCACACAACAATTTAGAGCTACACCTAGCCCCAATAAATACAGGCATCTACTATTCTACTTACAGTGCTGACGAGGTGAAGCGATGGTGAAGGGTTCACAAGAGGTGGAAGTTGAATAATTCGATGGAGTGTGGTGCGATGGTGCAGATCTGGAAATATTGAAAGAATGAGAAGGGTGGCAAATGGGTTAGTTCGTGTGTGGAATTTGTTCAGCTTTTGAAAGGTGTCGTCCCGACTTCCGGACGTGAGAGCGATACTTCCTTTGACCGATGTTGTTGAGCTGGGTCACGGCGAGGGGGATGGGCTTTGTCTCGTTGCCGGTTGCTGGGGTGTGTCGCTGGGATGACTTGTCCTGTACGTTGGGCTGGCTCACACAGCGAGAGAGATGGCTTGAGCTGTTGTCCGCTTCGCTGGATAGGTGGGTCGCTGGGATAACTTTTCCTGTGCGTTGGGCTGGCTCACACAGCGAGAGAGATGGCTTGAGCTGTTGTCCGCTTCGCTGGATAGGTGGGTCGCTGGGATAACTTGTCCTGTGCGTTGGCTGGCTCGTTCGCTGGATAGGACTCACAGCGAAGGTTTGAGTTGATGGGCTTGCTGCTTCCAGATATGTTGTATCCCGCGCAGCCGCCAGATATGTTAGATGGTATCTCAACATATGAGGTGTGGTAGTACGTGGTCGTAGTTGAGCGGTGTTCGGAGGCTTTAGAATAAAATGCAGCGGAGCCGTGTAGCTCTGTCTCTCTGTGGTCTTTCTCTGTTTATTTGGTGACAGGAGGTGTTTATATACATGGCTCGTGGCTAGGTTGCCGACGAGATAATATTTATTTACAAGATGCAGTTTTAGCAAATATTAGAGATCAGGATAGGTTTTAACTACCTTATACTTTGCATATACATATATACAATGACATACAGTTGTCCGAGGTTGGACAGGATAGACATATCCCGTAGGAAAAAACAATTTGTATCAAATGGTAATTGCTTGGCTTGGTGGCAATCCTTTGGGTTGGTGAGGCGTTGATATTTGCCCACCAGCTGCGGGTGAGGTGTCCTCCTGGACAATAGCGACCTGACCCGGAGTGACCAGGTGCGTGAAGACGTCAGGTCGACTACCAGGCTACTGATGTATGCACCGAAAGCATATGTGCAGTGCTTATAGTATAAGCAGAGGTGGTAGATGAATGTCTAGGAGATTTTAGTGGTAGATTACGTCTTCTGGGTAACGCTAATGACAGCGGTGGACTGCGACAGGCCTAGCAAGCCGACAGTTATCTATACTTTGCTCGAGAAGCTCACGCTACGCCTCGGAATCAGGTAGACCAAAGAGACGACTAGGACCGATAATGGACATGTGCTCGGAAAAACTCTTCTGCTGGGAACTATAAACTGTGCAACCCTGAAGGATAAGGAGGAGGAGGTTGTTGAGATGATGAA
>NC_134794.1:28253352-28265852 GCF_046742065.1 Oratosquilla oratoria | reverse complement strand
CTGTGCTATTGATACATAAGGAATGGGTTAAGGGAGCTTAATAATTTGGTATTCTTAGATAAACTAGAAATTCAATGTTCAACACAGACACACAAAAACATTTTTAAACGAAACTAGAGTTAAATACGTATGTAAGAAATCATAAAGGTATGGGTTTTTAAACGTACTAGACACACACACACACACACGCGCGCGCGCGCGCGTATTTAACCAAATCTCCCCTTCGATGCCTGAGTGCTTGTCTTGTATGGCTTCCCACGGTCGACTTAACGAAGACGTCGTAGTGGTTCGACCTCACCGCTTCGACCTCACGGCTTCGACTGCGCACGCGTGCGTCATTGCACGTTCAGTCTGTGCGCGTGCCTTTGCTCTGTTTTCGCTTGTTGCGTCAAGAATTCTTCAGGCTTGACTCTGGCGTAAAGGCCTTCGTCCTTTGTCGTCTTTGTCGTCAAAGTGACTCCGCCTAATGAGGTCGCTCACGTAGAGGACTCAGAAGAACCTCACCAGGATGTTCTTTATTCGTCAAGCAGCAGCTACTAAAGAGGAATTTCGCTTGACTTCTAGAGGGCCGGCGAGGTCGTCCTTCTTCGCTAACTACACCGTCAGGTTTAGGATGGACAAGGGGAGCATTTCCACGGGCCTCCTGAGCGTTGCCAAAATCCCCAAGCGAAGGGACCACGCCATCACCAGGTGAACCTTCATGCAAGAGATCGAGGCTGTCTCGGCGCTGGTCCACCTGAACATTGCGCGACTGGTGGACAGGGAGAGGGAAAAGGAGATCATCGTTGTTCACCGAGTATGCCCCGGTGGCACCCCGAGCGACTTGTTGCAGAGGCACACCAGCTCACACTCCCCGGCGTGGGGCAGCCGGGCCATTGTCTTCTTCAGGCAGTTCGTAGCAGCCGTAGCCCTCATGCACGAGAGGCACTTCATCCACCTCGATCTCAAGGCGATACTGTTGTCCTGGTCATCAGCAGAAAGGTCCTCAAAGTGACTTTCATCTTGCAGTCAGGAGGCCGGACGTTTACCAAAGATGCTGGGCAGGACCCAACACCCCTACACCGATGTCTGGTCACTTGACTGCGTTTTCTTTAAAATGATCGAGAGGCTCCTGCCCTACTCCGTGCCCGCGATTAAGAAGCCCGAAGACAAATGGTTGAGGGGAGGCGTGAGGAGCCACCTGAAGAGGGCACCCGTAGGGGCATTCGAGACCTGCCTCAGGGGTGAGGAGACCTTCACGGAGTCGCAAAAGCTGGCTCTCACCGACTTTATTTGGACCGTGCCGGACCCCTAGGCCGGGGCCAAGGCCAGGGCCAATATCTGGCAGGTGCGGCAAAGTCAAAATCACCGGGAGGAGCAGAACAGGCAGAGATGTGTGAGAAGCTTCCCGAGGGGAGATTTATCACACGAGAAAAAAGGGACGGAATTCCAAGTGTGCACCCCAATTGGCCACCCTATAGAATTATGTGGCCCGTGGCACCGAATGTTATTCCCCCCCCCAAAAAAAAAAAAAAAAACGCAAAATGACCTGATTTGGACTGATTTTTCCTTTTCTTTAAGCGGAGAGGATTTCCAGAAGATGTCTTGCTAAAGACGAAATAAATGGAAGATTATGGAGATCTAGTATACGCTCATCCTCCAGAAGGAAAAATCTTCATTAGAAAAACAGAAGCTGCATAAAAGATGTTGAATGTTGAATGACAGCAAGAATGTTGTCATTTTATATTATATATATATATAATATAATTATATATATATATAATTATATATATATAATATATAATATATAATATATATATATTCATTATAATCACACTATCGGAGAAATAATATCGGAAGTACAGAAAAACTGTATATTTCGACTACTATCTGTAGTCCTCTTCAGCAGAACATTTACAAATGTGTTATAACATACCAGTTTCCAATATGTATACATATATATATATTAAGATTCAAATTCTTCGATAGCAGACCTAGTTAGCCTTTGAATTTATAGTTCTTCTCACCCTGAAGAAGCCTCCGTGAGAGGCGAAAAGACTTAAGTTTTCGGTGTTTGTGTCAACAGCTTTTGTACTGTTGCATTGTGTCATTATAACCATTGGCATTCAGCAGCGCCTTTTACTGCACCCCCTTCTTCATGATTTTGAAATTATGAATGATTACGTTCATACTTTGAACTGTGAAGACAAAAAATTATTCTTCAAACTGAAGAATTTGAATTTTAAGATAGCCAAAGCTATTAGCGCAGTTGACTTCAATCAAAATTGTCTACGTGAAAACCTGTGCCCTAGAAATATTTATATATATATATATACATACAAGCACCTGGCTGCGCCAGCCACGGCTACGCCGTGGGTGCTTGGCCTGCGGCGCCCGCGAGCGAAGTGGCAGCATATGCCGCCTAGGGTTCGGTCTTTGCAAAGTTGGCTAGTGGCCTAACTTCCGCCACCCATTCGATAACTTTGTTTTCGATATATTACTTCTTAAATGATCCAGAGCCGATCACAGTGCCAAGATGTCTTTCCTCCTCTTTTGTTACTTTCATTTCACTGTTTTTAAAGAGGTTTCTACTGATGATGATGATGATGATGATGATGATGATGATGATGATGATGATGATGATGATGATGATGATGACGAAGACGAAGACGACGACGACGACGACGACGACAACGACGACGAC
Source organism: Oratosquilla oratoria (assembly GCF_046742065.1). Classification (NCBI taxonomy): domain Eukaryota; kingdom Metazoa; phylum Arthropoda; class Malacostraca; order Stomatopoda; family Squillidae; genus Oratosquilla; species Oratosquilla oratoria. The sequence goes on along the minus strand of NC_134794.1, from coordinate 28,263,169 downwards.
GACGCCGTGGGCGCTTGTCCTGCGGCGCTGCTCGCTTCGCGCTGCTCGCTTCGCTCCCGGGAGCTTCGTGTTTTATTAGTCATCTTTAACTTCTTCAACTTAAAGCCGCCGGCACTACTTCTTAGTAGAAGATTCTCCCTCGTCGTCGTCGCTGCACCTCTTGTTGCTCTCAGTGGTGGTATCTCTGTTCTCTTTTAGCATCTTTTTGACCTCTTCTATTTTTTGGCCAACTTCCTCTATTTTCTCTTCCAACTCCTCCTTGATAGAGATAGAGAAACTGGAGGCAGGGTCGACCTCTTCTTCTCTTTCGTAGCACAAATCGTACGACGCGGGCAGCAACATATCTACGGCTTCCTCTTCTGAGATCGTGTACACTTCTTTGGGTATCTCTACAATGCTTTGGTCAGGCTCTTCTTCGGCCAAAGCAACTTCTTGGTCGTCAGAAACTACGACCGCTTCAGGAGGTTTATCTTCTTCTGAAAGACTCTCAACGAAAAGTTCTTTATACACTCAATTGCGTGGTAGTTTCATCCTGAAATCGTCGTTCACTTTTTCCCAACCTGTGTATATGATGAGAGAATTCCAGCTTGTAACTCTTGAGCAGGCGACATAAAGTTGTCCGTGGGCAAAGCACTGTGCAGAATCAAGCAATATTCCACACCTATCAAATGTCTGCCACTGAGATTTGTTTATCATCATCGCATAACTAAGCTTAACAGGGAATTGTTTCCGCTTGAATGGTATAGTGGTATCAGTAGACTCCAGAGTAATTCTCGGGAGTAAAACCTGTTCACCCCTGTGTGTACCGCCTAAGATCTTTTCGACTATGATATATTTTTTAAGATTAGTCACTATTACTCTGGACCCATTACACAACTTGGGAGGGCATATATTCCTCATAACCATGATGACACTTCCTACTTTCAGTCTCAACATGTGAAGAGGGAGAGAGGGGCTCGTTATGGCATTGAAAACCGATGTCTGAATGTCCGTTACTTCTTCCATTGCAGTGTCAACACTCATGTACACTTTCTCTGGTTCTTCAGACTTATCGTAGACCATCAAGTTTATCCTGTCGACATCATCGTTTGTGGGGGAAATGATAGCCCTCTTCTCGAAATATGAAGCATTCAGGTGATTTTCCCTTAAATTATCATAGACTTTGTCCACTAACTCTTTACGGGTCTCAACGACAATCCCAAACTTCTCGGGAAGTTTTACGGGTCCACTCTCCCCTCTAGCCAGAGCCAATAGATTTTTCGCAAATATCTTGTTCTTTGCGTCATCTGCCTTGAGTCTCACGTTACGTGTTAGTTCCAACTTTAAAAGGTTGTCCCAGAAATAACCGGACTTTATACAGTATTCGAGCTCATCATTCATTCCTCCCCCTCTTATAACTGGGAGGATTTGACGAAAATCTCCCGCACAGACAAATAGTATCCCCCCCCATAAACCTTCCTGGAACGCCCAAAATGTCCCGAAGGGAAACATCAATAGTAGCTAACGTGTTCTTGTTTGCCATCACAACTTCATCCCAGACTATTAGAGACGTCATTGATAGGAGCTTCGCCAACTCTGAGTTTTTCTTGATGCTACAGACTCACACTTCGTTGTAATCCATTAACGGGATCTTGAACATGTTATGTGCAGTTCTTCCTCCATGCAAAACAGTAGAGGCGATACCCGATGAAGCGACAGCCAAGGCAATTTTTACCCTGAGAACGAACAGTATCCAATAAAATGTTGAGCACAAAAGACTTTCCCGTCCCACCTGGAGCATCCAGGAATATCCCATTGTGCCTGTACTTTTGGGCGTTCTCGATGCGAAATAGCACAGTATCGTAACAGAGTCTCTGTTTGCTGTTCAGAAGAAGAGACTTCTCCTTCACCTCTTCTGTCAACTTCTCTTTGTTATAGGCCTTTTCTCGGCGTATGATGTTTGATGTTTTCTCGCCACATCTTGAAAGTGGTAGCCCATATTGGGTGATAGAGCCCTCTCCGCAGTTCCATACATGTTCCTGGATATCGTTTAGAGCGTCAAGGTAAATTTCATCGTTGTATTCCGTCGCTTTTTGGCGCTGCAGGAAGTCACTGGCGAACAAATCTTTGGTCTCTTCCCAGATACCTGACTGGTCCTCTAATTCCGAAAACACCAGCATGCTCAAATAAATAGCTCGCAACTGATTGCGGTCATTAGTGTGGTTGATGATTTCCAATATAGTTTTCTTCCAAGTTTCTTTGTCGTTTAGGAGTCCCATCGCTTTAACGGCTTCTCTGTAAGTGGGGTAGATCACCCCTTCAAATGTCCGAAGATCCTCGTAAGACGTAGGCCCCTTTACGTGTGTTAAAAGTAGTCTCAAATAGAAGAGCTCGACAGTTTTATTTGTGACAACACGTATCCTTCCTAGAGAAGATGCTGTCGTCTTTCTTTCTTCCCAGACACTGCTAGTGTTATTAAAAACAAATTGGTTGGGAAGCTGATTATAATATAGGCCCGCTGCAAATTCGAATCGCGCACACAGTTTGAAGAAAGCTGTCAAATGAGTGTCTTTAGAGGTTTTTCTATCGATCTCCTCCTTAGACGCGTTCTCCTTGAAAAATACCGCGTTCTCTCCTTCTAGGTGCAAGTCAAGAGTTGCCACAGGGGGGTGACTTCTGTGAATCGCAAATTTGAAAATCTTCCACGACGCCTCATTCGCATTGACGAATCGTGCCTCCTGGAATTTTCTCACTTCATTAACATCTTCCCCTTCTTTCGTTTTCGAAAACAGAATGCGGTCACATCCTTTGTTGACGTACTTTGTAACGTAGGCTATGCACTTTATAGAATTTGAGCACTCAATATTTATGTGCGTGTTATACTTTAAACATAGGTACGGGCTGTAGGGGACAACCCATGAATTGTCAACTTTGATTTTCTCTCCCTTTACTTTTTTCTCGAAAGAGTGGCCCCCTTCACTTACTGCTGTCCTTCGATACAGAGGGTACCCGTTGTTCCCAAAGTACATGTCGCCCCTGCACACTTTCGGAAAACCCTTTCCACACAATGATGTGGAACCGTACTTTCCTTGACAACATAGTTGGGACTCGTCAAAGCCTCTACAGGGGCCGTGTATCATGTTCGTTATCACAATCTCATATAAGCGCGGCTCTTTATTTTTGTCAGGTATCTCAGCTGATATCACCCTAGAGACGAAATCGGCAGTAACGTGGCGTTCCATCCAAAGAAGGATATGAACATGAGGGAGACCTCTTTTCTGCCACTCAACACTCAGTAGGTGTGCCTTAACGCGCCCAAACACGTTTTTTATCGTCAGATCGTCCATCAGGCTGTCCAGCCTCCACGGCTTGTTTCAACTCTTCCCAATGAGGATTCATTGTAAAGGTGATAAAAAAATCTGGAGACCCGTAAGACGACACAAAAGCCAAGGCGTCTTGCTGCCGCGCTTTCATGTATCTTGGGCCCCCAACAAATGAAGCAGGGATAATCACCCGTTGACCCGCCTTTCGGTTATCCCCGTCCCCTATAAGAATATCAGCGCGCTCTTTCCGCAACTCCTGTTGATTGTGTTCGATGAAAGACAACCTGTCAGACTCAACTTTCACGTAATTATCCACAACAAATTGTTGGAAAAGACGGGCCCTTTTAGTCACATAATTGAAAACACCTTCTCTTTCCATGTAAAGAGAGGCGTAGTACATGCAAGGGCTTAGCCTACTGTATGTTGCAGGAACATGTTTTGAACAACAGATGTCTGCTTTGCGTTGCTTTTTCAGAGTGCAAGAATGACCGACGTCTCCATTGGGAAACAGGAGAGGATACTGAAAAACATCGTAGAAGAAGTTGGTGTGACTCATAAGTCTGAGACTAAATTTTGAATCTTCCTTTGGGGAACCTATCACTATTTCCAATGGGTCTCTTGAGGGGCCCAAATTAACGATGGCTCCCACCTGCGAAGAAGAAGTGGGAAGGTGGTAGACTCCTTTATGTTCGCGGGTTGTTAGATTCTCAGCGGCTTTCAACGTAATAGACACCTGGGGTAATTTGCCATATTTCTTGACGTGAGCTTCCATGAGCTGTTTAGCCGTCTCTAACTCTTTCAACATCCCAGACAGACACGCGTTATGTTTTGCCATGTATTCGTAAAAGTGTGTGATAATCTTCTCGTTCTCTGAAAGAACCTTTTCCTCCCTAGCTCGTCTCTTCTCCGTTTCGTTCATTTTCCCCTTGCCATTTCCTGACTTTGAAAAATGTTGAACCGCCAGAGTGCGAAGTTTAATCTGCTGATCTTTCTCGTGGTAGAAATAAAGATCCAAGAAAGAATTATTCTTCCTCCAAAACGGGTTTTTCTCAGAATTACTGTCATGATCAAAATGCACGTCTTTCCCAGTCAAAGACCCCTTTTTTAGCAACCCGGGCTTCAATGAGCCTAGTCTGTGGTACACTCGTCCCTGAATTTTGTAACACAGTGCCTTTTCCCCTGCGTTCTCCAGCTTACTCGAAGTCGCAAAAGATGTGAAAGAAAACACTAAATTGAAACCAGCGATGTGTTTCAAAAATCTTTCAGAGAGAACGGTTTTACCTTCGTAGAGCTCTCTTATTGTCCCGTCCTTAATATCTGAGGGCAACAATAAAGGAGTTTGACCCAAGTTGCAACAGATTGTTTTGTTTTCTCGTTTCCACAGCAAAGCTGAACAGACTTTACATTTGAAATCCCGCAATTGGCCGATGTGATGCGGAAAAGTTTGAACAGAGTTTTCCCTAAGAAACCCAAGCAACTCCTCCCTCACAGTTTCTCGCTGGTCGGAATCTGGCTCCTTCAAATGACGTTCGGATCGTTCTTTTCTCAACTTGTCAAGAGTATTTTTCTCTTCCTCTGAAAAATCGTAAGGAGTCTCTCCAAATCGCAGGAAAACTTTCACTTTCTTAAACGCCTCACGTCTCTTCCTTTTTTCGGCCCACAATTCTCGCGCTTCTTGTATCTTTTGGACCTTTTCTTCTCTTTTGAACTCCCGCAGTTCTCGTGCTTCTCGTATCTTTTGGGCTTTCTCCTCTCTCTTTAACACCCGCAATTCTCGTGCTTCTCGTATCTTTTTGGTCTTTTCTTCCTTCAATTTTGCGCGCATTTCTATTTTTGAGACCCTCTCTTCCGTCTTTTGAAAAATTTCTCGTGCTCGGTCCTCATTTAACTTCTCTGCCTCCAATTTACTCGAAAACTGCTGACTATCATTCCCTGGTGCACCAGAAAGGTTCTCGGGCGTTTCCTCTTTCACGGGACGCCGGTCATTCTTTTTCTTCAGCGCGTCTTTGACCTTCTTGACCGCATATTTGTTGTAACGTTTAGCCCTCTGGTATGCCTTATAAGATAAATCAAGATAATGCATCTGGTAGATTCTATGGTCGCTTCGTCCACCATGTTTCGTGAAACTTTTGTACCCCACAAAGCAATGCTTCGAAAAACCATTTGAATATTCTTCTGTTATTTCTCCATCAAACAATTCCAGAGTATCAAACTTTTCGTCGCTGTACTCAAAATCTTTGCACTCCCTTAGGGAAGCGTTGAACCGAATGACTTTCCTGTGGAATTCTTTAATTGTTTTGTGGACCGAAAAAATCTTCGTGTTATTATAAAGTTCAGAAAATGCTTTACTGTGTTCAGCCCGTAAAGTATTCTGCAACACCCGGTTATTCTCAAGACTTCCTTTTGAGACCTTCTTGCAATCAGCCACCCACTTCCATAAATGGTGTTGCCGCCTTCTCTTGATTGCCGCGTTTTGGGGCATCGTGCACGTCTCCGGAGTGACGTTCCCCGTCAAAGTTAATTGCCAATCTTTGCTTACCCCCACCGCTTTCGGTGTCCCTGTTTGCCACGGATAGGCCGGAAGGACGAAAGAAACACATGCCTTATCTCAGTGGACTTTTTTATTTTTAGTTATTCATTGATTGATATACGTATATATACATATATACGTATATATATATATATATTTATATATATACATATATATATATATATATATACATATATATACATATATATATATACATACATATATATATACATACATATATATATATATACATAATTATATATATACATATATATATACTTCTTAGACTCTTTTCATGGCGTCTGTTGACAACTCGCCAGTGAGACGGGGTTGCCGGACGGGCAGTCTACGAACACCAAGAACTTCGAGATCTTCGAGACCTTCCAGAAGTTCGAGACCTTCCAGAACTTCGAGACCTTCCAGAACTTCGAGACCTTCCAGAACTTCGAGACCTTCCAGAACTTCGAAAGCTTCCAGAACTTCGAGACCTTCCAGAACTTCGAGACCTTCCAGAACTTCGAGACCTTCCAGACCTTCGAGAACTTCGGCACTTTCGAGAACTTCGGCACCTTCGAGACCTTCCAGAACTTCGAGACCTTCCAGACCTTCGAGACCTTCCAGACCTTCTAGAACTTCGGCACTTTCGAGAACTTCGGCACTTTCGAGAACTTCTGCACCTTCGAGAGCTTCGGCACCTTCGAGAACTTCGGCACCTTCGAGAACTCCGGCACCTTCGAGTACTTCGGCACCTTCGACAACTTCGGCGCCTTCGACCACTTCGGCGCCTTCGACCACTTCGGCGCCTTCGACAACTTCGGCGCCTTCGAGAACTTTGGCACCTTCGAGAACTTCGGCACCTTCGAGAACTTCGGCACCTTCGACAATTTCGGCACTTTCGAGAACTTCGAGAACCTCGACACCTTCGAGAACTTCGGCACGTTCGAGAACTTCGGCAGCTTCGAGAACTTTGGCACCATGGCTTAACGATGATCGTTCTTGACTCAACGATGATCATCCACGGCTCAACAATGATCGTCCATTGCAAAACGGTGATCGTTCAGGGCTCAACGATGATCGATGTTTTAATTTTGTATACAAAGTTAATCGCCAATCTTTGCTTAGCCCCACCAAGACCACCTTACAAAGTTCTGTGTCTTGAGACCTCTCACATCAAAACGTGCTGCGGAGGTTGCTTATCAGCTTGTGGATATTTTTCTTTTACTTGGCGCACCAGAAATTTTACAGAGTGACAATGGATCGGAGTTTACTGCTAGTGTTATAACTGAACTTAAACTGCTTTGGCCTGATCTCGTAATGGTTCATGGAAAACCAAGACATCCCCAGAGTCAGGGGTCAGTTGAACGTGCCAATTGTGATATCAAAGATATGTTGGTAGCCTGGTTGGGTGATAACCAAATTACAGACTGGGAAGTTGGATTAAAATTGTTGCAGTTTCAAAAAAACTCTAGCTACCACTCTGGCATTAAAAGGTCACCAATTGCTGCGTTGTTTGGATCAGATGCTAAAGTAGGTCTAACAACTTCTGTTCTTCCACATGATGTAATGCATCACATGATGTAATTCATCGCAAGAATAAGAAAGTTATTTGCAAGAATAAGAAAGTTATTATTGGCGTCTTGTATAGACCTCCTAACCTCAGCATTGAGCAGACTGATTCCCTGATTCATGAAATTCACAGAGCGTCCCAGTACAAAAACGTTGTAATCATGGGAGATTATAACTATAGAAACATTGACTGGGGAACTTTAATAGGAGATCATGAAGTGAAGAAATTCCTAGATGTGGTGCAGGATAATTTCCTAAAACAAATGATTACCGATCCTACGAGGGGACAAAATACCCTGGACTTAATTCTAACAAATAATGAGCACCAAATTAGCAGCGTAATAGTGGGAGATAGTCTAGACTTTAGCGATCATCAAGAAATAAGATTTAATGTTATTTGGGAAAAATAAAAAGTACGAATAACGTTCAAGTACCAGACTTCAGGAAAGCAAAATTTGACAATATTAAAACCTATTTGAAATTGAATACGAAAAGCCAGGCGGACGTTTCAGACATTCTTGATTCTCGTCGCGGGGCTGGTAGTCAGGTGTGGGTCATGGATGGTAATATGCATACCTTAGGTCAGGTCTGGGTCAAGGAGGGTATTACGCATACCTTAGGTCAGGTCAATTGGGGGCGAGGGCCCAACAGTCAGGTCAGTAATTTAAATGAAATGTATAACAATCTAACTGATCTAATTATTAATGCACAAAATACACTTATCCCCCTAAAGTCAATACGGAAAGATAGTAATACTCCCAAATGGATGACGGACAGATTGAAACATGAGATCGGAATGAAAAGAGGACTTTACGTAAAAATGAAAAACGGGGAATCACACCTTAGATCAAGATATAACGAAATGGCAAAGCTAGTAAGGAATACACGTTCAGCGAAGCGTAATTATGAAATCAAGGTTGCCAGTCAAGCAAAAAATAAAGAAAGAATAGGACCAATTAAAAACGATGAAAATGTCATGATTGAATCGGAAGAAAAAATGAGTGAGGAGTTTAGCAATTATTTTCTATCGGTGTTTACTAATGAGAGGTTAGATAAAGTACCTGACTGCGATCCGATTTTCAGAGGGGATGAAGAAAGTAGTCTAACTAATATCAGCATTAGTAAAGAAGAAGTAGTCAAGCAGATTGACAGACTTAAAGCTACAAAATCTCCGGGTCCAGACGAAATTTTTCCAAGAATGCTTAAAGAGTGTAAATTTGAAATCTGCGACCAGTTAACTGAAATATTCAATAAATCGGTAGACACTGGTTCTGTTCCAACTGCTTGGAGGCAGGCAAACGTTCCTGTTTTTAAGAAGGGAGATAGATCGTCTATATGCAACTACAGGCCAATCAGTTTGACATCGGTTATAGGAAAAATGCTTGAATCAATAATAGTAAATAGACTCAGAGAACACATTGAAGGGCATAATTTAATTCGTGTTTCACAGCATGGTTTCTCCAAGGGTAAGTCATGTGTGACTAATCTTCTATCCTTTTACACTAAGGTATATAAGGCGTCAGACAACAATAAAAATTACGATGTTATTTACCTTGACTTTAGCAAAGCGTTCGACAAAGTGCCACACCAGAGACTACTAAATAAAATCAAAGCCCATGGCATAGGAGGAAAAGTGTTAGAATGGATTAGAGCTTGGATTAGTAACAGAAAATAGCGGGTCACCATAAATGGAATAAAATCTAGGTGGGGCAATGTTACTAGCGGGGTCCCCCAGGGCTCGGTTTTGGGTCCCTTGTTGTTCATTATGTATATAAACGACTTAGACGAAGGGTAAAATAGTGATGTTAGTAAGTTTGCGGACGACACTAAAATAGGACGCCTAATTAGGTCAGGAGACGACGCCCAGATTCTGCAGGATGACCTTAATAAGCTGTTAACATGGTCGGTGAAATGGCAAATGAACTTCAATATCTCTAAGTGTAGCGTGTTAAACGTAGGGCTACACAACCCCGAAAATAGATACAACTTAGATAACACGTTTATAGAAAAATCTGAGTGCGAGAGGGACTTGGGAGTTCTGGTGAGTCCGGACCTTAAAACCAGGAAGCAGTGTATTAGCGCCAGAAATAAAGCTAACAGTGCATTAGGCTTCATTGCTAGGACGGTAACGAATAGAAGTGCAGAGGTAATTATTAAACTCTATCTAGCGATAGTTAGACCCATCCTTGACTATGCGGTACAGTTTTGGTCTCCGTCCTACAGAATGGACGTAAATTCACTAGAATCAGTACAGAGAAGAATGACCAAAATGATACAAGGACTCGAAAATTTGCCTTACGAAGAGAGGCTTAGGCACCTAAACTTACACTCTCTGGAAAGACGCAGAGTGCGGGGTGATCTAATAGAAGTGTTCAAGTGGATCAAAGGCTATAACAAGGGTGATGCAAACAAGGTCATC
>NC_134794.1:28240852-28248352 GCF_046742065.1 Oratosquilla oratoria | reverse complement strand
CTGTCCTCCACTCTCAACTTACCTTCCACCAGAAAATGATCTGATATTCCCCCACCCTCTCCCCTTAGCACATGTACATCCCTAACTCTTCCTATCATAATCCTATTTACCACTACATAGTCCATTAAAGCTCTATCTACCACCTTTCCCTCCACCACCCTCTCCCATGCGTACTTATGCTTGACTTTCTTCCTAAACACTGTATTTGCTATCATCAACTCTCTTTCTAGACACATTTCCACCATCAACTCTCCACTACGATTCTTTCCTGGAACTCCACATTTCCCAACCACTCCATCAATTGGCTCCTTTCCTACCCTAGCATTAAGGTCTCCCAGTACTATTACATTTACACTTCTCCCTAAACCCTCTATGCACTCATTTAAATCTATCCAAAACGCCTCCCTTTCTTCTACATTCTTCTCACTGCCAGGCCCATATGCACTTACAAAAACCCACATCTCTTTTCCCAGTTTCACCTTCATCCACATTATCCTTGAGGAAACCTCCTTCCACTCCACTACACGTTTACCTATCTCTTCACTTACTAGTATAGCTACCCCTTCCCTCCCTCGCCCTCTCTTCACTCCTGATAACCTCCCACTTACACTCCCAAACTTACAATCGCCCTTCCCTTTCAGCTTAGTTTCACTCAAAGCCAACACATCCATCTTTCTTCTCACAAACATACTACCTATCTCTTTCCTTTTACTCTCATCTGTACCACATCCACGCTTATCAAAAGACCCAAACCTTAGGGTGCTGAACCGAGGCCCTCCAGCCCCTCTTATGTCTCTGCCTTTTTTTTCTAGGAATGTGCCCTGTAGGGCTACAAGGAAAGGGATGCCTAGTCCCAATCCCCGTCCCTTTTTTTCTCGCCTCTTACGATCCAAGTGGGAATACTTGGTGGCAGTATTCTTTCCCCCCACCACAGGGAATTCCCCCACCATAGAAAAAGAAAATACTCAGAGAAATGGTACAGTATAGCAACAAGGGTTGGGGGACAGCATAACGGAGGGACAGTCGTAGTATAAAAGTGTCATAATTTTTCTATGAACAGAGTTTTCCTCTATCATAGACAAAATGATGTGTGTCTCTGGTCCGTAGGGGCGCCCCATATAGACCCTAAAGTATCGACTGCATGCTACTTTGCCACAGTAACAAGCAGCCAATACCCCAGACGGGGACCAATATATATATATATATGTATATATATATACATATACTGTATAAATACATATAAATATATATGTATATATACATATATATATATACATATATATGTATATATATATTTTTTCTAATCAGAAATGCAGTAGCATATTTGTAAATGACACACAGGAACCCACAGTCGGAGAAAAAAACTTCGAATAATACATATATATATATATATATATATATATATATATGTACATACATAAAACATATTCATAAATATTTCTAATCAGAAATGCAGTAGCACATTTGTAAATGACACACAGGAAACCCACAGTCGGAGAAAATAAACTTCGAATAAAGAAGATTCCTATATATTGGCTATCACCTTTAGCCCTCTTAAGGAAAGTACAAAAGACAGAGGACAAAGAGGACTTATAAGCTACAGAAACACAGAAAAGAGAGGGAATGTGGACAGATGGCATTACTCAGGCGCGGGGTAAATCGGGTGGCGGAGGAGGGTGAGGGTGAGGTAAGGGGGTTGTAAGCTTCATACCAGCCTACTCCCCGCCGCGCGGCAGTGAGTAGGCTGGTACGAAGTACCTATATTCGAAGAGCACTAACTCACTGTAGCACATGGAAACAAGTGCATAATGAAATAAAACGTTCTACTTAAAAACTGCTTAATAACGGGTTCAGTGAAAAAGAGATAAGCCACCAAATAAAGAGAATAATAGACGACTGGCATAAAAAACAACAATAATAATCAGAATAAAGAAAAAATTAACATATATCATAAATCCATTTTTTCGTCAGCTTATAAAGAAGATAAACGCATAATGAAACAAGTTATAAAAAGAAACATTAAACCAATCAATCCAGAGAAAATACTCAACCTGGTGATTTATTATAAAACTAAGAAAACTAGCCACCTCCATATGAGAAACAGCCCCATCAAGAGAGAAAGAACTTCAGAAATCCCATGTCATCTATAGCTTCACATGTACACGAGGGAACTGTGAAGCCCTCCCATCCACCTATATTGGCACGACGACAATGAGTTTTATCCCGTCCTCTCTCATACCACCTGAAATCTAGAGCCCCTAAAAATCACTTAAGAGAAGCCCATGGCATAACACTATCAAGAGAGAACCTAGAGGACAACACTGAGATTTTGGATTTATGTACTGACAATAGACGGCTCCCAATTTTAGAAGCATTATATATTAAAGAGTTAAGTCCAAATCTAAATAAACAAGCAGACGACCTTGGAGCCCTCCCAAGCATGAGACAAACCGTTGCAAATCCAAACATGAGACATAACACCACAAACGCCAATATAAGACAAAACGCCACCAGTGCAAATACGAGACAAAACGCCATAACCCCCCCCCCTCCGAGGCCCAGTACTTTGATGTATTGGGGGGGGGGGCTTGCGTGTAGTAGGGACGGGCTGAGCTGTGCCAGCCAGGTGCAACCATACTAGAGAGTTCAACCCTAAGCTACCAGACGAAAACTGAGCCAAAAGATTTTTGTTGACGACCCTAGCTTGTCTTTGACCATGGACTGGAATGCTCATAGGATTTGCCACCCTCACCCTATGACAGTTGTTTTAGGATGAGGTTTTTGGGGTAGTGAATAGATAGGGGGTCCCTCACACTTTTCCTTTGTGAATTCCCCTATCCCTATCCTTCATATTTGCTACCCTACTAATATATGGTGTGACCTCATTATACACGATCATGGCGGCTGTTCAAACTGTACATTCTAAACCTCCACCACTACCTGATCCTCCTCCTAAACCCCCCGATCCCTCTCCTAATATTGTCAATCCTAATGTTGACGATATTGACTCAGCAAAAGTAAAACCCCCAGTTGATGACTCCGGCTTGAAAAGGACTTCGGTAATAATACTAAGACTTCATTGACAGATAATTCTGTAGCCCAGAAACTTACAATTGGAATGGATTCTGAAGTGACGAAAACATCTTTAGATACTCAGAAACCAATAAATAGCTCAAATATTGCCCCTAATAGTCATAAAGTCTTACATTTAAAATATGTCTCTTTTGATAAGAGTTATATTGACTTACAAGAAGAGTTCTGTAAATTTGTACCAATTAAAGAGATCAGGGTTAAACTGACTGACAACTTTAAATCTTGGCTAGTCTGGATCTCATTACTTTCTAATCAGGATGCAGCGGCTGCCTGCTTGGATTATAATAATTCCAAAGAAAGTGAATCTTCGGCCCAGCTTGTTGCTAGAGTGCCATCTAACCTGGACGTCTTTTATCCAGAAAACCCGGTAGAGGAAAGGAAGGAAAGTGTGCAGAGGCCTCCCAATCCAGTTAAGTGGCTTATTATCACTCTTGCAAAGGAATGTGCTAACTTGTTCGAGTTTAGAAGATTCCTGAAGAGTCACCTTGGCTCTGGTAATTTGACTAACTCGCAGGTATCACGATTTGGAAGAAATTCCTTCTTAATTCATGTAAAATCTTATGAACAAGCTGTCATGGTGCATAACTTGAGACAGAAATCAGACATTAAGGAAGTTAAACTCCACTATACCTTTAGTTATGCTAAAGGGGTAATTTTTAGTAGAGATCTCTATGACTTTGAGGAAGAAGAAATTTTAGAAATGTGCCCAACTAATGTTTGGAGGGTTGTTAAATTCCCTCGTTCTTCTATGATTATTCTAACTTTTTCTGGTGAAGATCTACCTCATTATGTAGAGATAGAAAAAGAGATTGTTTATGTGAAACAGCTTAAGCCCCGTCCCCTTCAGTGCTTTAACTGCTATGGTTTTGGCCATCCTTCCCGCAGATGTGCAAGGGACAAACTGTGTTTGATATGTGCTCAGCCTGAACATGGGGATTGCTCCCGCCCAACAGTTTGTATAAATTGTAAAGAAGAGCATGATGCCAGGGATAAGAACTGCGTAATTCATAAGAAGGAACAGGAAACACTACTAAAAGCTCATGCAGAACATATAAGTGTAGGACATGCTAAAAGACTACTAACTAATTCCAAAAGATACAGTGATGTTGTTAAAACAAATAGTAAAGTGGATCAGCCAACAGTAGAACCTAATAGAAATAAAAATGCTAATACAAATTTTTCTGTTAACACTGAACCCAAACCTCAGTGTAAAAGTGTTACTATCAACTCTAATCGTCTTTCTTCTTCTCAACTTGGAATTTCTTATACTTCTCAACCCTCCATCTGGAGGGGCACCTAAGGTTTCTATTGTTGAAACCTCACAGGCTTCTTCCAATGAAGCCTCCTCCCAGGCAATCTCTCTTCCAGACTTGGGGGACTCCTCAGTAGAGGGATTGCTGACTAGTGTGCCTCACTCAGTAGAGGTGCACAGAAGCAATGAGGGTCAACCAACTCTAGAATCTAATAGAAAAACAAATACTAATACGAATTCTTCTGTTAATGCCGAACCCAAGACTCAGCGTGAAAGTGTCCCTATTAGACCTAATCGTTATTCTCCACAACTTGGAAATTCTAGTACTCCTCAACCCTCCTCTGCGGAGGTTCTCTCATCCCCAGTTGAGGGAATGTCTCCTGACCCATCTGGAGGGGCACCTAAAGTCCCCATTGATGAAACTTCACAGGGTTCCTTCAATAAAGCCTCCTCTCAATTAATCAACCTTCCAAACTTGGGGGGGCTCCCTAATAAAAGGATCACGGACTGATGTGCCTCACTCGGTTTAGGTGCACAGAAGCAAAGCTATGGAGTCTGAAGCTGTGCGCAGTAAAAGACTCCACAGTCCACCCTCATCTCCATCTTCCCCAAATAGTGATATGCAATCTAAGAAAGGAACTAATAATCCAGACCCTACATCGTCTGTCGGACCATTGTCAGAGAGGAGGATGCCACCCGCGAAAGCAAAGAAATTAGAAAAGAACCCATCTTGTAGACCCTCTCTCTAACAAACTTCTCTTCCCAGACCAGTAGACCCAAAAAAGAAAAAGAAAACAGTATTATGTCTATAATTCAATGGAATATTCAAGGTTTTAATTCTCATCGAGAGCAGGTTCGGATTCTCTTTGAAGAACATGATGTGTCTGCTATTTGTCTCCAAGAAACTATGCTTCGCGATTTATCCCCTAATGTTGGACTTAATTATAAATTTTACAGATCTCCTATGATTGGGGGCTGTGCCCATGGAGGTACTGGTATCATTGTTAACAAATCTGTAAACCACAGAAGTGTCCACCTACATTCGGTGTTACAGGCTTGTGCAGTACAAATTTTTACCACTAAATGGATCACTTTATGTTCTTTGTATTTGGAACCTGAACTGGAAGATCGACTCCTAGACATATATAACCACTTCCGTCAGTTTGAGTTAAATAACCTACAATCTTTGGTCGACCAGCTCCCTGAGCCTTTTATTTTAATGGGTGACTTTAACGCCAAGCACCCTCTATGGGGTGAATCTAGGTGTGACCCCTGGGGCAATATAATTGAAGAATTTATTGATAATAACGATGTCATTTTGATGAATGACTGTTCCAAAACTAGGTTTGATGTCTTTCACAAATCATGTTCTGCTATAGACTTAACTATTTGTTCATCATCCTTAAGATTAGACTACAGTTGGTCAATAGATGAAGATCTACATGGTAGCGACCACTGGCCTATTCATATCAAATATTTAAAGAACACTCCCTCCTCTTACTTAACCTAAATGGAAGATAGGAGAGGCTAATTGGGAATTATTTAGGAGATCCACAGAGATTAATTACAAGACTAGTGATTTTTCTAGTAACTCTGATGCATATGATTATCTGGTAGGCATCATACTTTCTGGTGCTTTCTCATCCATTCCTAGGACAGCTGGTAAGCCTCAACGCCCAGTAGTCCCCTGGTGGAACGATGAATGTGCTTTAAGCAGAAGGATTACAAGAACTTGCTATAAGAGATATCGGAGATATCCTTGTTTAGTCAATAGGATAACGTACAGAAGATCTCAAGCAAAGCAGAAGAAAATCTTCGAGAAAGCAAGGAGGGAATCCTTCATTAGATTTATTAGTGAATTTAAATATGACTCTTTCTTTACCTTAGTATGGAATAGCATTCGAAAATTACAAGGAAAGTTTACTCCATCTCCTTTGCCCATTCTGAAGATAAATGACTCTTTTATATCAGATACAAGAGAAGTAGCAGAGGCTTTTGGAAGACATTATGCTGATATTTCAAGTCCACTACATTATTCACATGATTTCAGAAGAATTAGAACCAAGACCACGATTATTCCTCCTACCAATACGAACTCGGAGGCATATAATCTTTTCACCTTGGATGAAATGGATCATGCTTTATCTTTATCCTCCCCAACCTCTCCTGGAGAGGATGACATTCTTTATTCCATGGTTGCTCATTTATCCATATCCTCAAAGAAATTCCTTTTAAATGTGCTGAACAAATTTTGGTCTTCTGGATCTTCTCCTAAATCTTGGAAGACTTCAATTATCATAGCAATCTTAAAGGCAGGAAAAGACTCTCATCACCCACAAAGTTACAGACCTATTGCTTTCACTAGCTGCATTTGTAAGATCTATGAAAGAATGGTTAATGTGCGTTTAGTTTGTTTTTTGGAATCTAAAAATCTCCTATCTAACCGACAGTTTGGATTTAGAAGAAACAAGTGCACTCTGGACCCCTTACTTTTTATCACTCGTGATATTCAGAATGCCTTTGCAATTGAGAACTCGAGCATTGCTGTGTTTTTTGACTTGAAAAATGACTACGATACTACCTGGCGGGGAGGCATTCTGAAGTAACTTGCAGAGTGGGATATCAGGGTTAATATGTTCAATTGTTTAAAGGATTTCTTGTCTGACCGTTATCTAAATGTCAGAGTGGGCTCTTCTTTCAATTCTGCATATCTTCAAGAGGAAGGGATTCCCCAAGGAAGTGTTCTGAGTCCTACACTCTTCAGCATAGCCATTAATAGTTTGTTAGAACAAGTTCCTGCAGGAGTTCATGGATTGGCTTATGCTGATGACTTCGCTTTTGTCTGCAGCAAAGCGACAACATTAGAAACAGGCCAAAAGATTCAAGAGGTTATTAACTTAGCAACAGCATGGGCTAATTGCAGGGTCTTCAGATTCTTTGCTGAAAAAACAAAAACCATTAGGTTCTCCAGACTAAGACGCAAGGAAGAGATACCAACATTATTCTTAGAGGGTGTCATATTACCATATGAAGATCAAGTAAAATACTTGGGTCTGGTTTTGGACAAAAGGTTGACATTCACTCATCACATAAACGAGGTTATATGCACTGTTAAACAGCGACCTAACATACTAAAGGTAGTGTCTCGCTTCAAC
>NC_134794.1:28230852-28235852 GCF_046742065.1 Oratosquilla oratoria | reverse complement strand
GACTCGAACCCAGCAACCACATGACAAGTGCGGTAGTAACTTACCAACTTCGCTATCAAGTAAATAATAGATACATGAATGAATAAATAAGTAAAAAGGAAAAACTGCAAAAAAAAAGAAAAGAAATAGAAATAACAAAGGAATACGATGAAAAAATAATAACAATAGCATCATATAGATATGCCTCGAGGAATGCAACAGAAAATAATAGAAAATATATATGAGATCGACAGACTTCATTTGTTAATTGCTTCTCTAACACTCTACATTTCTGTTAAGATGAAAAGATGTACTGGGAAAACACGTTTGTAGATTATGATTATTACATGCTATGGGGGAAGAAGTAAAAAATATGGTCTTGAAAGGAGGAAGAAGAGTAAGAAAAATGATAAGAATATAAGAATGGAGGGGAATGCAAGAGACCATAAGGTCTACACTAGGTTGTTCCATGGTCCTTACCACCTGTACGTCATCCTTATTCATACACTTTCGATTTCTCTTAAAACATCTAATTTTTTCAGCGCTCACTACGTGGTTACCAAGTCTGTTCCATTCGTTAACCACTGTGTTGGTATACCAGTTCTTGCTTATTTTCTTCTTAAAATTGACCAAAAATGACATCAATGTCAAAGAGAAACTAATAGTATTAATGACAATGTTATAATTGATCCTAGTGGTGCACATTGTTTTTCTTTAACAAAATAGATTTATTCAAACACACTAAGATAGAAATGTCTCAACAGATTAATGTCCTGTGTTCTGTGTCCGGGTGCTTCATACAAGTTTTGCAAACTTTGCAAACATGTTGCACATATACTGGAGACATGTTGGACACATATTGGACGTATGCTACTGACATGTACACATACGTCACACATGCTGGATGCATGCTACACACACGATGCACACATTATTCACATATTGAACGCGATTCATCTTTATGCTGCACAATGTTGCACGTATGTTGCTCAGATAATACACACATCCCGCGCACATGGTGCATGTATGTTGCAAACTTGTTTCACAGACATTGCACATATATTACATATAACACATGTATACATTTTGTACTCATGCACATATGTTACATAAGTTGAACACATGTTGCACACATTACAAAATGATGCAGAGTTTGCACACATGTTGCATGCAGGTTACACACATTACATATGTTGCACACATGCATAAATATCACATAAGTTGCACGCGATACGAACACATTACACACATGTTGCGCGCATGTTACGTACATGATGCGCACATGTTACAAACATAATGCGCACATGTTGCATGCATGTCGTAAACATGTTGCAGTCATGTTGCATACATTTACATATGTTACATATATTACACCCGCTGCGCACACATTACACACATGTTGCGCACATATTACAAACATGATATATGTTGCACTCATGTTGCACGCATGTTGCACGCATGTTCAAAATATACTGTGTATATCAGCCACACTCTTCCAGCCCCCTCAGGTTAACTAACGACCGCCACTCCGGTTCCATTCACGCTAGCATCAACAAACACTCTAACTCCGCCCCGATGTTGCTCGCAAACAACTGAGGCCCCATGCGCAGGCATCGACTTTTTACCGTGCGCCGTCCACGACACGACGTCGTGCTCTCAAATGACCATGGGTGTCTATGAACGCTTTCACACGCGGTTGTGGTCAAGACGTGTGAAGGCGTCCATAGACATCTATGGTTATTTGAGAGCACGACGTCGTGTCGTGGACGGCGCACGGCGAGAGGGGATGCGTGTGAAATGAGTCTGACTGTTCAGATCGAGACCAGTGTGGGGCACTCTTATATATCTCCTATGCATATGCAATTGGAAACTCATGAATCGTGTCGTTGTGCTTGATAATGTCAAAATGTATTGATTAAGATAGAAGGAACCTACATTCCCCTCCCCAGGAATGAATGAAATCACTCGACGGCTTTCATCATGAACTACTGAGGAGTTTAATCTCACGTTTGAGACATCATTGTCGTCGTCGTCGTCATCGTCAGTGATGATAATTATCATCAATAATTAATTATCATTGTCACTAAACTAGGTTGACCTAACTCCACGCCTGAACTCCAAAATTCCTCTAGGGAACATCTGCTTACCGCAATACGATCTAACTTGTGGCGACTGTACGCAACGGGGATACGCCCTCCTTCCTTCCTTCCTTCCTTCTCTACTCTCACCTCTTTTCTCCCCTCCATATCTTCCCTCTCCCCTACACATTCCTCACTCCCTAGTCCCCCTACCCCTTCCCCAGTTCCCTTTCCCGTCTCCAGTCCCTCTCCCCCTATCCCCTTCCTTTCCAACTCCCTTCGTCCCTCTCCTTTCTTCCTTCCCTTCTCCCTCCCCCGTTTCCTCCTCCTCCTCCTCCATACCTCCCGCTTCGTTCTCCCTATCTAAGAGCCTGGGAGCCTAACGGAGTATTAGGGAGCGGAAGGGGCAGGTAAGGCTCTAGGGACGGGAGTACTAGGGAGGAATTAAGGGCGGAAGGAGCGTGAGCGTAATCACGTCGCGATAGATAAGCCGAGAAATCCTGTTATGGAGGAAATTATGCTGTGGTGGAGGTTGCAGTGGCTGTAGGAGTGGCGACAGGGACGCCGTTGTTCTTGTTCTTGTTCACACTGCCACTGCTGTTGTTGTTGTTGTTTCCGTTTGTTGTAGCTGATGTTTTAATAATGGGAATGTTCTCTGATGATGGTGTTGGTATGGGTGTTTACGATGGAGTTGGTGACGATAGTGATGATTACATGCGATATGGACTGTGATGGTGATAGTGGTAGTGGTGATAGTGATGGTGAGAGTTGTGATGGTGCTATGTTGGTGGTGGAAGTGATAGATGTGGTGGTATCTGTAATGGTGTTGTCAGTGATAGCGTTGATAGTGATTTTGAAATTGTTCTAGGTGACTAGAATAAACGATTTTTTTTTTTGTCATCCCTTTCAGGGCGGTGGCCTCTTCAAATGGTTTTATTCTGGCTAGTAGCATACGGCCTTCTTTTACTCTTGGAGACGTGACCTCAACTTAAAGTGTTATCACACTGGGATATTTTTCCTTCGACTGTTGGAGATGATTTGCAGCTTTCGGGAAGGAATTTGATATGCTGGAGGAAAGAAACTTTCCTCCAGCGTAATCTCAAATAACGTTCTGGAGGTGGGCGGTACCGCCGATCAATCGGAGGCTGGAGAAAAAATAGCCCAGTGTGATAACCCAACAAGGGGGTAAGATCTATCTAGACTTCTAGAGTAACTCCTTTCCTGCAGCGACATAATCTTGATTGTATTCTAGAAAAATTCACTAAACTATTACTTAAGACTTAAGCTCAGGCAATCCAATCTTTCCAAAGCGATTGCAAGACTGATACGAATGGACGTAGTTCATCCAGATTTTTTTTTTTTCTTAATGAGTTTGTTCCCATTGATGTGGTACGTATTAGTGAAAGCATGACATAAGACCCAGTCAAACTGTCACGATTATCCTCAAATGTTAAGAATTTGAAATCTGCACGACGACTTCGCCTACAGTATTCTAGATTTTATTAAAATCAATTCACCAACTTGCTTGACATTCTTTTTTGCTTAACTTCTCTTAGTTCGTCATTCAGCTTCTCAACGTGTGACTCATTTGGAGATTCGGAAAATGAAAAATTGTAGACGAAGTCGTTTGTACTCAAACGAATGTACTTGAGTCGTGAGAGAGTAACAGAAGGGGCTTTACGAAATAACGTCCATAATGTAGATATCTACCAAGATTTTGCTATTTTTGATTGATTGGTTTATGATGATTTATCTACTTATCTGTTTATTTGTTAATCAATTCATAAGTATGTATTTTTCTTTCCTTTGTTTATTTATTCATTTACATTTCGTTATTTCACTTATTTATTCGTTTGTTCATTTCTTTATTTATTCATCTATATATCTATTCATTTATTTATTCATCCTTACTTCTTTTACTCATTTACGTACTTATTCATCTATTTATTTATTTATTCATTCGTATATCTTTAATTTCATTTACTTATCAAGTTATTCATTAGTTTATTTATTTATTCGTATCATCATTATCATATGTATATATACATATATCTATCTCTCTCTCTGTATTTATATATATGTATATATATATATATATATATATATACATATATATATATACATACATACATATATATATATATATATATATATATATATATATATATATATATATATATATATATATATATATATATATAAAATATATGTCTTTCCTCGGTATCATTGGGAGAGAGAATCCTCCGAAGGAAGGCCTCCGACTAGGACAAAACCCTCTCGTTAACGAAACCCATCGTTAAATGGCGCACCGAACCCTGATTGCTCCTCAGAACTTTCACTAGATCCCCTGCAATCCCTTGCAATGGTTTGGATACAATGGGGGCCCTCGTGAATGGGGCCCCTCCGTGATAATGGGGCCCTTAAATCGAACGCAAGTGAGACGCAAACGTACTCGCCCATTCCCAGATGGCTGACCGCGTCGCCGACCGATCGAGATGAGGTGAGACCTACAGCCAGCTGTAGAGTCTGCTGTTTTGGTGGTTTCAGTTTTTTTTTTTTTTACGATTCTAGTGTTCTTAATGAATAGCAGTGGAATATTAGTAGCTATTTGTAGTTCCAGTGTGCTTAATGATCATTAGTACATTATTTGTGGTAGAATGAATAATAGAATGATGACAATGATAGCAATAATAGCCAATAATGATGATAATAGTAATAACTCATAATGATAATGATGGTTGTAATATAATATAATAATAATGATAATTAGTTATTTTCTATTATCATTATTATTATTATTATTATTATTATTATTATTGTTATTGTTATTGTTATTATCATTATCATTATCATTATCATTATTATCATTATTATTGTTGTTTTGTTATTGTTATTATCGTTATCATCGTTGTTATTGTTATTGTTATCATCTTGTTCTTCTTA
>NC_134794.1:28220852-28225852 GCF_046742065.1 Oratosquilla oratoria | reverse complement strand
ATGCCCCCAAAGATTGGGTGTAAAAGCTGCACGCTGTGACGTTCCACAACAATTCGCTAAACTACAACTCGCCACGCGGAACAAAAGTCACGTGAAGCATGCACTGTCACAGACCCCAGAAATTGTAACCCTAAAGTGAAGCAAAACCGTCCCTCACAGTTAGTGAATTACATAAATAATATTACATAGATAAAAAATTACATAGATAAAAATGTAATAATACAAAATACACCAAGAAACACATTCACCCCTGTCTTCTGTCTTCTCTCGTCCTTCCTTAACAGACATTCCCCTCTTCCTCAAAGGCCCCTTCACCCCATCCATCCATCTCATCCCAGGACGTCCCCTCATGTTCACTCCCTCCACATCTGCCTTCCATACCTCTTTTACTAGTCTTTCTTCACTCATTCTTTCCATGTGTCCAAACCATCCCAATACTCTTTCATCAACCCTATCTCCCAACTCCCTTTCCACCCCTGTTCTCCTCCTCACCTCCTCATTTCTCACTCTGTATAGCCTAGTAACCCCCATCATACTTCTCAGACACTTCATCTCAAACACATTTACGAGGAACCCACAGTCGAAATAAAAAGGAAACTTTAGAAGAATGTGTAACTTCTATATTTCGGCTAATAGCTATAGCCCTCTTCAGGAAAGTACAGATTACAAGAATTTGCAGAGACATAAGTACCGTGAGATATGAGTGGAAGGGGAACACGCAGAGTTAAAACAGGACGACTCGTCACGCAGGGCGGAGTCAGAGGTGAGGGGATGTGTGGGTGGAGGTGTGAGGTCATGAGAAAGGGCGGGAGGAAGGGTCAGAAGGATGATAATTCTTAACCAAGCGGCTCATAGCTAGCCGTGAGATAATGTCCGGGGACCATTGACCTTTGGAGATGTTCAAGTTCGGACATTCTTCGATTAAGGCTGATTCAAAAAATTTTCTTATAAAACTAGAGTTGGACTTAAACAAAATGTTGGTCTTGTCCCAGTCAAGACTGTGATTTTTGGCACTGACGTGTTGGAACACCGCGGAATTTTCTTGGGCATACCTAATGGATCTTTTCTGCTCCATTAACCTGGTGTTAAGATCCCTTCCGGTTTCTTCATAAATGTGTTTGAGATGAAGTGTCTGAGAAGTATGATGGGGTTACTAGGCTAGATAGAGTGAGAAATGAGGAGGTGAGGAGGAGAACAGGGGTGGAAAGGGAGTTGGGAGATAGGGTTGATGAAAGAGTATTAGGATGGTTTGGACACATGGAAAGAATGAGTGAAGAAAGACTAGTAAAAGAGGTAAAGCTCCCTTCACCCCATCCATCCACCTCATCCTAGGACGTCCCCTCATGTTCACTCCTTCCACATCTGCCTTCCACACCTCTTTTACTAGTCTTTCTTCACTCATTCTTTCCATGTGTCCAAACCATCCTAATATTCTTTCATCAACCCTATCTCCCAACTCCCTTTCCACCCCTGTTCTCCTCCTCACCTCCTTATTTCTCACCCTATCTAGCCTAGTAACCCCCATCATACTTCTCAGACACTTCATCTCAAACACATTCAAACTCCTTCTCTATTCCTCTCTTATGTTCCATGTTTCTGCCCCATACAGTGCTGTTGGCACAATTACTCCTTCATACAGTCTCCTCTTAGCATCCATTCCCAAATGTCTATTCCTCATTACACTCTTTAATCCACCAAGGCATTTACTCGATTCTCTCAATCTACATTCTACCTCCACTTTCACTCCACCTTTCCCTGCCACATTTGCACCCAAGTATCTAAAACTATCCACTTCCTCCAGTCGCTCTCCCTTAATGCTCACTTCCAGTCTACTGCCACTTTCACCCCTTGTACATCTCATCACCTTACTTTTACCCACATTTATCTTTAGCTTTCTTCTATCACATATTCTCCCAAACTCTGCCACCAACTTTCTCAATTCCTCCTCCGATCCTGCCACAAGCGCAGTGTCGTCCGCAAACAACAGCTGGCTCACCTCCCACTTTTCTCAATTTTCTTTAACCATCTCCAATCCCTTGCCCACTACCCTTGCATTTACCTCTCGCACCACCCCATCCATGTATAAGTTGAACAGCCAGGGCGACATAACGCATCCTTGACGTAGTCCCACCTTTACCTCGAACCACTCACTCTCTCCATTTCCAATCCTGACACAAGCTCTACTACGCTCATAAAAACTCTTGACAGCTCCCAGAAGCTTTCATTCTATCCCGTATATCTGCATAAGCTCCCACTGTGCCTTCCTGTCTACCCTATCATAAGCCTTTTCCAGATCCATAAAAGCCCAAAAAACATCCTTCCCCTTTCCTATAGCTTTCTCATATATCTGTCTTGCCACAAAGACCTGACCTACACAACCTCTACCTGTTCTAAATCCACACTGTTCCTCACCAATTACTCCTTCTGTTCCTCTCCTAATCCTCTCAATCAAGATCCTCCCATAAGCCTTCCCAACTACACTTAACAAGCTAATCCCTCTGAAACTACTACATTCACACTTGTCCCCTTTTCCCTTGTAAAGAGGAACTATACAGGCACTCCTCCAGTCCTCCGGCACTCTACCTTCTCTCCAACAAACATTAAATAACCTCACCAACCAGTCCACCATCACTGTACCTCCCTTTTTCAGACATTCCGTATGGCATCCATCCAGACCAGGTGCCTTACCTGCTTTCATCATCTTAACAACTGCCTTCACCTCATCCTTCCTTATTTCTCCTTCATTCTCCTCACTCATCACTCTCATTTTCTTCGCACTTCCCACTGCAGCTATCTTTCCTTCCCTATCCTCCTTCACATTTAGCAACTCCCTAAAATATTCTGCCCATCTTCCCCTTACTGCCATCTCTTCCATTACCATCTCTCCATCTGCACCTTTTACCTTTTCTTCTCTACTTGATTCGCCTCATCTTCCTCTCTTAATTTCTTTCCAAAACATCTTTTTACTACTTTTAAAATTTTCTGTCAAACTCTCATCCCATTTCACATCTGCTCTCCTCTTTGCAACCTTTACCTTTTGCTTAACTTCGCTTTTCTTTTCTTTGTACCTCTCATATAATTCCCTCGTCCTATTTTGTAACCAATCTGTGAAAGCTCAATTCTTCTCTTCTACAATCTTCTTTGTTTCCTCATCCCACCATTCACTACCCTTTCTTCTATTTCCCCCTGTCCTTCTTGTTCCACACACCATCTTTGCACACTTTATGACTCCCTCCTTGAACCATCCCCATTCCTCCTCCACACCCAGCTCTACTCTACCCTTTACTCCCTCCCACTCCTCCTTCAGCTTCTTTCCCTACTCCTTCTCCTTTTCCTTTTCATTCAAAGAGTTCGCTCTAAGAACCTCCCTACCTTTTGTCCCTTTCCTCTTTCACCATCTATCCTCCACTCTCAACTTACCTTCCACCAAAAAATGATATTCCCCCACCCTCTCCCCTTAGCACATGTACATCCTTAACTCTTCCTATCATAATCCTATTAAGTGGTAGCCTATTAAGTTGGACTAGTAATTGGTTGAATGGTCGAAAACAGAGAGTTGTTTTAAATGGAAAAACTTCTGGATGGAAAAATGTTACACATGGAGTTCCTCAGGGTTCCGTTCTTGGGCCACTTCTATTCATAGTATATATAAATCATATAGACCATGGACTAAAATCTACTGTTTCCAGATTTGCTGATGATACAAAACTGTGCGGAGTGGCAAATGATCACTCAAACCAATTAGATATTCAAGAAGATTCGGATAAATTACAGCAATGGTCTGAAAAGTGGCTAATGAAATTTAACACAAGTAAATGCAAGGTAATGCACATAGGTAGAAATAACAGTAAGTACGATTACAAGTTATTTGGAAATTCATTAACAAAAGTGGATAGTGAAAAAGATCTCGGCGTAATTATCAGTAACGACCTCAAATCATCCAAGCAGTGTATTTCAGCCTATGAGAAAGCAAATAAGATTCTGGGATTGATTGCGCGATCTTTTGATTTCAAAAGTCCATCACTCATTAATAAGCTATATAAATTGTTAGTTCGTCCACATTTGGAATATGCTGTTTCCGTATGGTCACCGAATCTCATTAAAGACATTGACAGACGAAAAAGTACAACGGCGAGCCACAAAACTGATTCCAAATATCAAAAATAAATCATACCAAAATCGACTAAAACACATGAATCTGTTTTCCCTAAAAAAGCGTAGACCCAGAGGTGACTTGATACAGGTCTTTAAGATTTTAAAGGGAATTGACAACATCAAAAGTGACAAAATTTTCACATTGAATGAGAATCAGACAAGAAACAATGGTCTCAAACTGTCCGGAAATAGATTCAATTTGGAAGTGGGTAGAAACAACTTTGCCAACCGTGTAGTTAATGAATGGAATAAACTTCCTGCACAGGTAGTGCAATGTAGTTCAGTTCGAAGCTTTAAGAATCATTTAGATAAATACCTAAGTAAGATGCTGTAATGATTATAATCTATTTTATATTATTTGTTTTTGTTTTGTTATCATTTGTCTGTCTGATTTTCATTTATTATTAGTTATATGTCAATTTATTATTATTTACTATTTACCTGTTTGTTTATTATTCAACTATACCTATGCATTTATTTATGTATTTTAATTGTTATTTACATTATTATAGTTTTTGTTTATTATTTTATTATTATTATTATTTTTTCGCATCCGACCTAGATATGGATCAAAAGGTCTCCTGTCGGCATGCTCCGCCTTTGTAATCCATATTTACCACTACATAATCCATTAGCGCTCTATCTACCACCCTTCCCTCCACCACCCTCTCCCATGTGTACTTATGCTTGACTTTCTTCCGAAACACTGTATTTGCTATCATCAACTCTCTTTCTAGACACATTTCCACCATCAACTCTCCACTACGATTCTTTCCTGGAACTCCACATTTACCAACCACTCCATCGATTGGACCATTTCCTACCCTAGCATTAAGGTCTCCCAG
>NC_134794.1:28200852-28213352 GCF_046742065.1 Oratosquilla oratoria | reverse complement strand
CCTTGGAGATGGGCTCCGTTTGTTGTTTTTAATACAGTGTACAATAATTTACAATGTATCTATTAAACCATGGATGTCAGATACAGCTCCGGTGTGTGTGAAATGTTGTCCGAGGGTGTAACAAAGTAAAATGAGTGAGTGATGTGAAAATGTGAAAACCCCCGAAAATGTCACAAGATAACTTATATCATCAAATGATATAATTATAGCATATCCAGAAAAAAATTGAATTAGAAAAAAATAAAATGAAAACAATGTGATAATTTGAAGTGATGTAACGTCCTATGACATCACAACGCATTTTGTTGTATGACATAAGATATCATAGTTTAACAATGAATATCATAAAAACATTAAAACTGATACAATTGTGATATAATTGTGATAATAATGATACAATTGTGAAAAACCCCGAAAAATGTCACAAGATAACTTATAATATGAAATAATATGATTATAGCATATCCAGAAAAAATTGAATTAGAATAAAATAAAATGAAAACAATGTGATAATTTGAAGTGATGTAACGTCCTATGACATCACATCGCATTTTGCTGTATAGCATAAGATATTATAGTTTAACAATGAATACCATAAAATATATTAATACTGATACAATTTTACATATGTAGTGCAAATAATGAATAAATAATAATATAACATAGCCAGACAGAATGAAAATAATGTGATAACTTGGAATGATGTAACGTCCTATTTGTATTTCATCGTATTTGTTGGATGACATAAGATATAATTCAATAAATACATAAAATAATGCAATATAAACAATAGAATTAAACATAAAGAAACAAAAATATATATGAACTGACCGGCATCAAGCCCTCAACCCCGGGAGTGCGGACGTTTGGGCACCGGATGGAGTTCCTCGTACTATGTGGGCGCTGTTCTGGGGCAGGTCCTTGTGGCTGCGTATTTAGCTGTAAATTTTTCCCATTCTATATCCCTTACTTTTTTATTAATGTTGGCATTGGTTGTTATGTATAGGGCTTCAATCACCTTCCTTTATCTTTTTGTTAATCCTTTCTTCATTACCTCTGCCTGTTGCCAGTCGGGAAGATGTACTTCTTGTTCCACGTGGCCCACCATTGCGTTTGAGAGGTGGTGGTATCTTAGGTCCGCTTGTGGTTCTCACCATGTGGTTCTCACCATAGTAGGATTTATCACAGTTGCCATATGGGATTCTGTATATGACGCTGAGTTCGTTTGTCATTTTTGACGTTGTGTTATTAGTTGTTTGATTCTCCTTCCCGTATCATTCACTATTTCCAGTCCTAGTGGGCGTACAGCTTCCCCCAGAGCACGTGAGAATTCCGAGTCCGGTACGACTAGGTATTGTTTGCCCTGCCTATTTACTGGTTCTCTCGTTGCCTGATGTTTCGTGCTTTTCGTAAGGAGGTGGAAAGTAAGCCCTTTGGATAGCCTAGTGATTTGAAGGTGTTTGTGACGCGGCTAATTTCTTTCTCGAGGAACTCCTTGCTGCAGAATCTTAGAGTTCTGAGGAAAAAACCGATTGCCACTCCTATTTTGGTTCGTTCATCATGTGCACTGTAAAAGTGTAATAAGTCGTCTTTGTTGGTAGGCTTCCTGTAAACTCTAAAATGTGCTTTGTTATCTTGTCTAACAATCTCCCTCTCAAGAAAAGGCAGACGACCAAGGGGCTCAATCTCCATGGTGATTGAATATTAGTAGTTACTTCAGCAACAGTCTCTGTAGGGGAAATGAATAGACAGTCACCTACATACCTTAACCAATGTGCACCCTTAGGGAGGATTTACAAAAAATGATCCCTCTCCAATACCTTTAGGTAGAGGTTTGCTGCTACTGCACCCAAAGGAGATCCCATGCGAAGGCCTTCCAACTGGTGGTATTCTTGGTTGCCAAATCTGAAAGAACCAAATCTCATACACTTTTCTGTGAGCTGCATGTAGTCTCTTTTGCAGATCGGTAGGCTACTCTCGTCGATTGTTTGTAGTGCCTCCTTGATAGCGTTGATGGAACCTGTTATGGAGGCATTAGTGAAAAGCTATGTTACATCGTAACTGATTAATCTCTTCTGTGAAAAGTTTGTGCTGTTGAGTTTCTCGATTAAGTCTGTGTAATTTCGGAGGTGCGTACCACTGATGTTACCAAGGGCGGACGATAGGGTTTTGGCTAGAATTTTAGCTAACCTATGTGGGGCACTTCCAATGCCTGAAGTAATGGGTCCATGAGGTATCTCCTGGTTGTGGATCTTGGGAAGTCCTTTCATGGTCGGTATCATGGGGTCTTCTTCTAAGAGATGCAGCATTTGCTTACCCTTTTCAGTTCTCTTCAAAATCTTTCTCGCGGTTCTGTTGAATTGCTCCGCTTCCTCTTTTGCTTTGCCGATATTTTGTTTGGTGTATGTGGACGGGTCGGATAGGAGATCCTCCATTTTGTATACGTAATCCAATTTATCAAGAATCACTATACCTCCACCTTTATCTGCCGTTGTGATCAAGATGTCGTTGTTGTCTCGGAGTTCTTGCAGTGCACATGCGTACCCTCTGGGGATGGCTGGCTCACCCTTGGACAACATTTCACACACACCGGAGCTGTATCTGACATCTCTGGTTAAATAGCTACATTGTAAAGTATTGTACACTGTATTAAGTACAACAAACGGAGCCCATCTCCATGGAGGGACCGCGGCCCTATTCTTACTATGTATACCACCAGCTTCACCCCAGAGTCACATTCCTCTGAAGAAGCATAGAGCAAAACCGGTCAGGAATAAAATAAAAAACTGGAAACTAGACCCGTGACTTCTTTTTCCACCTTCATGAACTTATCACAATGTCCCAGCATGTACTTATTTATTACTTTTTGTGTATGTTTACCTTTAATTTTCCATTTTTTTCTTTATCTGATTTAGAGCCAAAAAATAATTATCAGTCGAAATTATGCACCCTCTTAATCCTATATAAAATGTATTGTCGGGACTATTTCGTATTTCTTCCACACGAGTACAAAAAATTTCCGCATAGAGCTGTGACCTAAAATCACATGACTGAAGACATCGATATTAAGTCATGGATAATAATAAAAAATTATTACCGTTTCAGGCACAATCAAGGCAAAAAAGAACAGTAAAAATTACAAAGGATTACAAAGGAGAAGCATGCCGACAGGAGACCCTTTGGTCTTTGACTAGGTGGGATGCAAAAAAAAAAAAAAAAAAAAAAAAAAAAAATATATATATATATATATATATATATATATATACATATATATATATATATATATATATATATATGTATACCAAAGGTTTTTTCCCCCTTACTAGGGAGGTAGCCAAAAAGAAAAAGGCATAAAAACCATTCCCACCCATTCCATCCCTAATACATTCCACTCCCCTCCACCCTCCCTCTTATCTTCGCACCTCCTCGATGACGGGTCATCCCTGCATCTTGTCCACTGCCCTAGTTCAGAGGCAGTGTCGCAAGATACAGCACATCCACAGCAAGGCCGATTCATTAAATCGGCGACCACCTCCCTCTCCGTCTCCTTATGCAGAAAAGGAGAAGACGGGGAGAAATCCCTTCGGGCTGCGTCAAAATTTTCTCACACATACTATCTCATCCCCCATCCCCCCTCCATTCCACCTCATGCATCACAACATCATCCATATACAACCATTCACCCCTGTCTTCTGTCCTCTCCTGTCCTTCCTCAACAGACATTCCCCTCTTTCACAAAGCCCCCTTCACCCCATCCATCCATCTCATCCTAGGTCGCCCCCTCATGTTCACTCCTTCCACATATGGCTCCCATACCTCTTTTACTAGTTTTTCTTCACTAATTCTTTCCATGTGTCCAAACCATCCCAATACTCTTTCATCAGCCCTATCTCCCAACTCCCTTACCACCCTTGTTCTCCTCCTCACCTCATTTCTCACTCTATCCAGCCTAGTAACCCCCATCATACTTCTCAGAAACCTCATCTCAAACACATTCAAACTCCTTCTCTCTTCCTCTCTTATGTTCCATGTTTCTGCCCCATACAGTGTTGTTGGCACAATCACTCCTTCATACAATCGCCTCTTAGCCTCCATTCCCAAATGTCTTTTCCTCATTACACTTTTTAATCCACCAAGGCATTTACTCGCTTCTCTCAATCTATTTTCTACCTCCACCTCCACTCCTCCCTTTCCTGCCACAATCGCACCCAAGTATCTAAAACTATCCACTTCCTCCAGTCGCTCTCCCATGCTCACTTCCAGTCTGCTGCCACTTTCACCCCATGTACATCTCATCACCTTACTTTTACCCACATTTATCTTCAACTTTCTTCTATCACACACTCTCCCAAACTCTGTCACCAACTTCCTCAATCACTCTGATCCTGCTACAAGCGCAGTGTCGTCCACAAACAACAGCTGGCTCACCTCCCACTTTTCTCCATTTTCTTTAACCATCTCTAATCCCTGACCCACCACCCTTGCATTTACCTCTCGCACCACCCCATCCATGCATAAGTTGAACAGACAGGGCGACATAACACATCCCTAACGAAGTCACATCTTTAACTCGAACCACTCACTCTCTCCATTTCTAATCTTAATACATGCTCTACTACTCTCGTAAAAACTCTTGACAGCTCCTAGAAGCTTTCCTCCTATCCCGTATATCTACGAAACCTACCACAGTGCCTTCCTGTCTACCCTGTCATAAGCCTTTTCCAGATCCATAAAAGCCCAAAAAACATCCTTACTTTTTCCTATAGCTTTCTCACATATCTGTCTTACCACAAAAATCTGATCTACGCAATCTCTATCTGTCCTAAATCTACACTGTTCCTCGCCAATTACCCCCTCTGTTTCTCTCCTAATCCTCTCAATCAAGATCCTCCCATAAGCTTTCCCAACTACACTTAACAAGTTAATCACTCTGAAATTACTACTCTCACACTAGATAACTAAAATTGTACTAATATAAATATAAATAAATAAATAGATAAATGCATAGGTATAGTTGAATAATAAACAAACAGGTAGATAGTAAATAATAAATTGACAGGTAAATAATAATAAATGAAAATCAAGCAAATTATAATTTACATAGAAAAATAAAAAATCTTCCCGTAAACTTGCTTTTCCCACAATATGCCTTCGCGTCAAGCCCAATGACTCACCATCCGATAATATCATCTATCCTTGGTAGTCAACTTTGCGTTGGTAAAGTGTTCAGGCACCTTTATTCTCTCAAGCAAATGCGTCCCGTCGCCTATCGAGTCGATTATCTGCGAGTATGAAAGAGAGAGTGGAAAACGAGATCGACGTGATGCGTCTCAGGGTATCTTCTGTCTTCGGGGCGTTGACTCTTCCAGAAGCTCTCGAAGTCACTTGGGTTCTTGATCGATGGCGCAGGGCAGGGGTGGGCAACCCTTGGCACCCGTACAAAACCTGAAACACCAATAACTTTGTGCACGCGAAACCCAGTTTACTATAGAAAAAGATATCTCCAGTTCCTTTCATATGACCATTGGTAACCGCATCCTGTGATGGGCGGCGGACTCGGGTCCTCCTGTGAGGTGAAGGGAATGGGCCCATACTGATATGTAAGTATATATTTTGTATCAAAGATTTGGCTGATTTTGGCACACACTCTTCAAAAGTTTGCCCACCCCTTGCATGGGGCCTTCCAGAAGGGTAGAGGTGACGTGAATGAGTCTGACATCGCGGTAATGCGTGGATCGATGGTTAGATGAGTAGATGAAAATATTGGTAGATAAAGCGAGACGTTGACTCGTAAATAAATCTAATACTTTGTCGGGGATAGTCAGCGTTTCTCTCCTTTGGGATGATAATTTGCCAAAGTGGAGTCACATAGGTGGTGAAGGAACTCTTGAAGGTAAGTAGGAGAAAGTAAGGATAGTAGTGGAGGCTAGTCTCAAAGCATCAACAAACAATACGTTATTGCAATCCGAAGAGGCGCCATTAAATTCTTTAGAATATTGACTACTTGTGCTGTCAGTATCCATTATAAAGTTAGGAAATAAGGAGAGTTTTGGATACGTATGTATGAGATCATGAAACGCGCGCACACACACACACACACACACACACACACACACACACACACACACACACACACACACACACACACACACACGCACACACACACACACACACATACACACACACACACACGCACACACACACACACACGCGCGTACTCACACACACACACACACACACACACACACACACACACACACACACACACACACACACACACACACACACACATTTGTTAATATTATTTCTGGTGTGAGCCTAAAAGGGGAACCAGTTGTTCTGCTACTTGGTGTAGTCCGCGCTTCATCCTGTTGGTGGTTTTATTTATTTATCTATTTACTAGGTTTTATATATAAAACACAAAAATTGTACTCGCACGTTAATTTCAGCTTTCTTTTTTTATTTAATTTCACTTTTATTGTCACTTATATTTTCACTTTCGATTTCAATTTCATTTTCAATTTCATTTCAAACTTCAACTTCAATTCCAATTTAAATTTATTCTTAAACTTCAACTTTAACTTCAATTTCAATTTATTTTTGAATTTTAACTTCAATTTCAATTTAATTTTATCTATCACTTCTACATCAATTTTCATTTTCACATGTGAAACCCACAATTTCAATTGGATCCCCAGATCCTATCAAAAGTAGTGATGAAGTGCACCGAATGCCACGATGGGCTAGTATACCGATAGAAAACATGAGGAACATACTCGTATCAAACGAAAATCGCCTCAATTAATTGAACGGAGCGGGGAATGGGAAGGGGAAAAGGGGGAGAACGAGTGGACAGATTGATTAAGTTGTTGATTTGTCGTTGATCAGGAATGACAATGACAAAGTGAGAGGGTGACAGGAGACCACTTGCTCCATGACATGACCAAATAAACAAAAATCAGTCAGGAAATGAATATATGAATAAAGGAAAGAATAAATGGATGGATGGATGGATGGATTGATGAATGAACGGATGGATAGATGGATGGATGAGTGGATTTATGAGTGAATGAATAGATGAGAGAATGAATCAAACAACTAATCAAACAATCGCTCAACCAACTGATCAATAAATCAGTTAATCAATTAATCAACCAACAACTTTTTTCAATAGACCAATTAATTAATCAATCAACTAATCAATCAGTTGATAATTTTCTTAAGAAACTAATGCACACAAAAATAAGAATAAAATATTTACATTAGAAAAAAAAATTACAATACAAATTTCGAGAATACTGATGACCAAAGAATAATACCTTATGGCTTACACAGTGTAACAACCAATGACAAAACTTCTGCTGGGCATTACAGTATTGTAGTGATGATGATTCAGTTTAACATCACGCATTCTCCCTATCAGGAGGCTGAGATGGTGCCCCTTTCAAAGAAATTTTTAGCGTGGAATTTAATGAACCATGTCCTTGGTCCAACTCGCTGGCGGCTGATTTTAAAAGTGCCGTCACCTCGACCTCCATCGCAAGTAGCGACGCTTTAGCCCGCTCTGCCAGCGGATATTAATAGCTGTGTATGAGATTGAAGAATCTTGAATAGGGCATAAATGTGAAATGAGAATTACTTTGTCTCTTGCTATCAATATATATTATATTCTCTGCATTGCGCATATTAAGTAATCACAATAATACCGTTATTACTAATGCATAATAGACACAGTAAATATGAAAGAGCATCATCTCTCCTTAAGCTGCATATATCAACATTGCTTTATCATGTATAACAGTGAGATTTGATCGTGAAGGAGCTCAATAATTTTATTAGTAATTATGATTTAAATGAACTGGGGAGGGATGTATACTACATGCATACATGGACAGTATGCTTACACACGCGCACGCACGTGCACACACACACACACACACACACACACACACACACACACACACACACACACACACACACACACACACACACACACACACACACACACACACACACACACACACACACACACACACACACACACACACACACACACACACACACACACACACACACACACACACACACACTAATAGATACATGGAACAAAATGAAAGAGGAAACAGTGAGTGTTAAAACTATACATGATTTTAAGAAAGAACTGGATGCGGAAAGAACTTCGGGTCACCACGAGCATAGCTCTCTTCCCGCAAAATACAACTAGGGAAATACAATTAGGTAAACACACACACACACACACACACACACACACACACACACACACACACACACACACACACACACACACACACACACACACATATGCACATATACACATGGAACGGAGGCAGAGGCGTAAACAAACAGCTCCCAAGGTATAACTGATAGTTTGTGCCTGATTTATGTCCGCCCATCCATCTCAGGCACAGTCCGACTGTTCTCGTGTCTGCCAGGCTCTCTAAGGGCAATTACACATATCTTCTTCCTCTAAAAATGTATATAAAACAAACAATCACCTTTGTAATCATCAGCAGATGTTTCTTTTGAAATAATCTAGAATAGAATTATATATTTTCATATATAAGACAATCCTCTTGCTCTCCACTATGGCCTGAAGATTTAAAAGGAATAAATAGTAAGTACGCTATTTGGTACTCAGGACGACTAGCGGCAGTGGTAGTGGCAGATCGCTACCCTTCCCTACGCCTCCGAAGAAAGAACGTCCAGTGCAACGCATCAAAATTCAGAATCAATCAACCCTCCCCCCGCCCAGATTCTGATCCATACCCAGAAAAATCAAGAAACTGCCTGCAAGATTTCAATCATCTCCGCGCACCTACTTCGAGATCACCAAACACCTCCCCACCCACGCCCACCTGTGTAACCATCAAAATCTACAGCCTCCGAAGGAAGCCATTAGTCCACAACTAGAATCGTCAGCCCAGAGCAGTGATTCCCAACAACGCAATCTCAAGACGAAACTCAAATATATGATAACAAAGAGATCAATCTATTTTATGCAACATTAGGATAGATGTTAGATATTTTTCAAAGACAACAAAAAACAATTTTGGGTACATATTCTTACGTACATATATAAATAGGTCAATCCATTTGAAATAACTCAAAAATCCCTTCTATAGTGGTATCCATATGTCTCATACATGAATGTGTGAAATCTCAAGAAAATGAGACTACCAGTGAAGTGTAGAACATTTATAGTGTAAAGTTCTCGTTAGAACAAGAGAATAGTCCTTCCTTTACGAAACGATGTGAATATTTTTATGTCTTATATATGTTATTTTATCATAGATTATTGAATACATATCAGAGTGTGATGATGTACGTAACCCCCCTTGCTTTACTAGAACTCATTCAAGCAAAATTTTATTTCTACAGTACAATGTATCCCATTAACGACGTGACTCATCATCATATCTCTTTTGCATTTCTATAATTTTTCATACCAACCCTCCGCCATCTCAACCTTGACCCGAGGTACGAGGACGCACCCCAAGGAAGTAGGGGAGGCAATGTATCCATACCATTACTAACCACTACGATAAGTCACGTGCCTGACACGTGAAC
This sequence comes from Oratosquilla oratoria, assembly GCF_046742065.1. Classification (NCBI taxonomy): domain Eukaryota; kingdom Metazoa; phylum Arthropoda; class Malacostraca; order Stomatopoda; family Squillidae; genus Oratosquilla; species Oratosquilla oratoria. Next base: position 28,203,764 of record NC_134794.1, on the reverse strand, counting down.
CACATGCATGTAAGAAGTCACTGGTGCTTTCCAGTACCTCCAACATTCCCTGCCACAGGTGTATCCATTAACCGGTTGCACGATTAGTGGTAGCGGTCCCTGCGATACCCTACCCCTACGAGGATACAGGGTATCACTAGAATGATTTCGTATTACTACATATTTTGTAATACTACTTGTGTGTGTGTGTGTGTGTGTGTGTGTGTGTGTGTGTGTGTGTGTGTGTGTGTGTGTGTGTGTGTATGTGCGTGTGTATGTGTGTGTATGTGTGTTTGTGTGTGTATGTGTATGTATACGTATGTGTGCGCGCGTGTGTGTGTGATTGTCTATGTGTATTTCTGTGTATATATATATATATATATATATATATATATATATATGTGTGTGTGTGTGTGTGTGTGTGTGTGTGTGTGTGTGTGTGTGTGTGTGTGTGTGTGTGTGTGTGTGTGTGTGTGTGTGTGTGTGTGTGTGTGTGTGTGTGTGTGTGTGTGTGTGTGTGTGTGTGTGTGTGTGTGTGTGTGTGTGTGTGTGTATGAGTGTGTTTAGGGTGAGTACTCGTGTGCGTGCCACCACTACCTCGCCTTAAACCCCACCCACCCCACCCCCCGTCGGTAACGGTCTCATTGTCCATCTCAGCCTCCAGTGAGTTCTTTTCACGAATTCAACTTTCGACTTAATTTGAAATTAAATTTTGTAGTTCCATCCAGTTAACGCAGTAGAATATTGAAATAAAAAAATTCTTCAAAGAGTAAATGTGTGTGTTTTTGTGCTCAAAAAAGATGTAGCATCGCATGTGCATCTCAGCTCTTGAATAGTTATTCGCATAAATAGATTAATTTTTAACAAGAATGAAAAATAAATATGTGTGTCGATGGATAGAACATGATAATTACTGACATTGATCAATAGCATTTTAACCCATTGTATTAAAAGGTGCAAGATCAGCATATACAGTATATATATATATATATATATATATATATATATATATATATATATATACACATATATATGTACATATATATATATATATATATATACATATATATACACATATATTTTAGGAGGGGATGCCGGGCATAATGTCAATGAACGACGGGAGGCCGGCGTGAATCACGGTGACGTAGGGGGACAAAATTACAAAAGAGATCGGATGACCGTGATCGACCAGATGTCCGTGATGGGGGAAGTGTTAATTTTGATGGGAGAAATGTTAATGAGGCATTTAATGTCAATGAAGGACCAAATAATAATGTAGAGCGAGGTATAAATAAAAAACAAAATGATAATGTAAGACATGATATTGAAACTCAAAATGTGTCAAAAAGAAATAATCACGAGTTTCTTAAAACCGTGTACTTTAATGCTCGTAGTATTAGGAACAAATTTCAAGAAATACAGGCGTATGTCAAAAGCGAAAATCTCGATATGATAGGAATAACTGAGACATGGTTAAATGGTACAGAGTTCGAAGCTGAATTTAATACTGCGGGATTTAAACACTTTCATCAGGATAGAAACCACAAGAAAGGTGGGGGTGTTCTGTTGTACGTTAAAAACAATGTTCATGCTTGTGTTTTAGAGAAAGTGAAACAGGATGCATATGACAGTTTGTGGGTTGAGTTAACCCAAACAAATGGACAAAAAATGGATATAGGTGTAATATATAGGCCAAAGACATTATCATTAGCAGACGACAAACTGTCTAGTTTCTGCAACCGGGATTTATTGATAATGGGTGATTTCAATTTTACTGACATTGATTGGATGACCCTTGAACATGGCCATATAGGTAGTCGCTTGATTGATTTTCTTGGTTACAATTACTTAATTCAGCATGTAAAAGAGCCCACAAGATATGGAAACTTTCTCGATCTATTGATCACTAGCCGCGAAAGCATGGTAACTGATGTAGAACTCGGTGAATCTGTTGCAAATAGCGATCACAGCTTAGATTCAAACTCCTAGATTTTTTTAGAATAGATACTTGTGTTTCTAAAATACCCGATTTCAGTAAAGCTCAGTTCATAGGACTACGTCAGGAGCTTCAGCTTGCAGATTGGGAGGCAAAATTAAACGAAAGACCTGTAGATCAGATGTGGGAAATATTTTAAAATACGCTCACTAAGATGATTCATACTTACATTTAGACGTCCCCCAAATCAGGCTCGCCCAAAGTGGCTCGACAAAGAAACTGAAAAAAGTATTGCTAAAAAGAGACAGGCTTATAAGAAATATAAATGCTCGGGTGCATCTAATGACTATGAAAGTTATGTATCAATACAGAGAGATTTAAAAAAGACAATAAGAAAAAGAAAACGACAATACGAAATGAACATCGCTGATAAATCCAAAGCGAATCCCAAAGAATTCTATAGTTACATTAGAGATAAAAAGGTTGTTAGGAATCACATTGGTCTACTATTATCTGCTGCCGGTCAACTTAAATGTTCAAATGAAGGAATGTGTAATATCTTAAACAATTATTTTAGCTCGGTATTCGTAAACGAAACACCTCAAAGTGAATTCCAAACTGAAACCTGTGAAAAGTCTAGGGTAAACTTACTACGGTAAATATAACAAAAGAAAAAATTAAAAGGTGTATAGACAAACTCAAAGTTAATAAAACACCAGGGCCTGACTGTTGGCATCCAAGAATCTTCAAGGAAATGAAAAATGAGATTGTTGTTCCATTAGAAATTATTTTCAAGAAATCCATCATATCCGGAGATGTCCCAAGAGAATGGAAGCTAGCTAACGTTACTCCCATATTCAAAAAAGGTGACAAAAAGAAACCAAATAACTATAGGCCTATAAGTTTGACTTCAATCGTACGAAAAATAATGGAAACTATCATCAGAGATGCTATAGAACATCATTTAGAAAGTAGCCGTTTGATAAATGATAGCCAG
>NC_134794.1:28188352-28190852 GCF_046742065.1 Oratosquilla oratoria | reverse complement strand
CTAGCAGTGGATCGAGTGTGGAACAAATGGGCACAGGGTCCGGTCTAGGAACGTAGAGCAAGGAAGAGTTGAGTCTAGTACTTGATCTAGGAAATGAATTTGTATCTGTACTCTATGTGTTGCGTGCATGTGTGCACATATGTGTATGCCCCTGTGTGTGTGTGTGTGTGTGTGTGTGTGTGTGTGTGTGTGTGTGTGTGTGTGTGTGTGTGTGTGTGTGTATGTGTGTGTGTGTGTACGTATGCATGTATGTGTATGTGTATATATGTGTGTGTATAAGTGTGTGTATGTATATATGTATTAATATATGTATGTATGTAATGTATGTATGTATGTATGTGTGTGTGTATGTGTGTGTGTGTGTGTGTATTCACCTCGGATCTGCTACAGCCTCTTTTCGAGACAGCCAGACACCACCCTACGGCAGTGAGCTCAGAGCTCATTATTAGCAGATCTCTGGGTAGGTCTGAGACCACTCACACTCCACACACCGGGAATGTAAGGTCACAACTCCTTGACTAACGTCCCGTACCTACTCGCTGCTAGGTGAACAGGGGCTACACGTGAAAGGAGACAAACCCAACTTGTCTCCGCCCGGCCGGGGAATCGAACCCCGGTTCTCCGGCTTGTGAGGCCAGTGCCTTACCAATCCGCCACCGGGCCGTGTGTGTGTGTGTGTGTGTGTGTGTGTGTGTGTGTGTGTGTGTGTGTGTGTGTGTGTGTGTGTGTGTGTGTGTGTGTGTGTGTGTGTGTGTGTGTGTGTGTGTGTGTGTGTGTGTGTGTGTGTGTGTGTGTGTGTGTGTGTGTGTGTGTGTGTGTGTGTGTGTGTGTGTGTGTGTGTGTGTGTGTGTGTGTGTGTGTGTGTGCGCGCGCGCGCGCGCGCATGCAGTGCTCAGTGATTACCGCGCATAGGAATTCAACACTAACAATTATGGGATAGATCGGTGGTCGTGCATTGGACACATTAGGATGAATTTCCACTTTTAATTTCACTTTCCGTAGAACCGAACGTTTGGAAAAAGATTCAACAATTATGTCACACGCTTTAATCAGGTCCAGTGTTTGATCGCCTAAAATTTCGCTTTGATTATCTTTTCTCTGTAACTGAATGGCACCATTTGATGGGTCCACAAAAAACCTTTAGTTTTCATTACAGCGTTAAAAAATACGTCACTAAAGTAGGTTAATGAAAATATGAAAAATCTAGGAAATTACAAAATGAATTAAATAGTTTAACGACAGCTTGGCTGAAAGGACTGCTGTCACCAGGTATGAAAAGACATAATCTAAAGAGGTTACACAATTTTCATAGCCTGAATGCCCCAATTGGTTGAATAAAATAGCCTGACGACAGACAAAAGAAAAGAAAACGTATCACTCGGTAGGGAAGGGTGGTGGGGGTACAGTAATGTCTAGAAGTTCAGGTCGTGAGAGAGGTACGACTGAAGCCAAGGTAAATATTATGTTGGAGATAGTTCACTGGGGTGTAGGGTATGTGTACTCCAGCCTTAATGGTCCGCTGTAGGACCGGATTATCCCTTGAGGGACGATACAGCCTCTATACCTCGCCATGGTGGCTTAATTCGTTTTGGTATGGTGGTATATATGGTGAAAAGGGAGTGGTAAAGGGTAGTCTTATCACCCTCTTCCACATAGGGTTATTTTTGCAGACGACGACGCTCAGCATATGAGACGAAAAGGGCGCACACAGACCTTGTGCCTGGAGCAAGTCGACCGACTCTGTCGAGAGCTGTTTGGGATGGTAAGGGTGTCTCCCTGGGAGCTTGTTCAGGGAAATCGTGGGGAATGGCGTCGGCGTGTGAGTGAGACAAATGATGATGATGAAGATGATGAAGACGAATACGACGGCGACGGCGACGACGACGACGACGACGACGACGACGACGACGACGACGACGACGACGACGACGACGACGACGACGACGACGACGACGACGACGAATCCTTTCTTTGTTCTTGTGAAACCTAGAAAGTTGCCCTTCTAGAACTGAATCCTTTGTATATTAGAATAAAGATGTTGTTATTTCTACGTACGCTTTTGTCTGTGAATTCTTTGGTGTGGAGTAAATGGGGCTATGCATTTTTGCACTACCATTGTATTCACTCAAGGATAAAGATACACAGGTCATGGCTTTGTGGAGGATCTCTTTCAATTATTTTCAACTTTCTGTTCTGCCTTTTAGGTTATATCCATCCGAATCAAATATGGAATCATACGTTTCTAGCTAGTCATCAATTTGCATACATTTGAGAAGATAAGATAGAGTGTAATACAAGTGGGTGTTAGTTGAGTGTGGGTGTGTACTTGCTAGCTCCCTTGTAAGGTGGTAGGTGTCGTCATCGTCATCGTCGTCGTCGTTCGTCGTCGTCGTCGTCGTCGTCGTCGTCGTCGTCGTCGTCGTCGTCGTCGTCGTCGTCGTCGTCGTCGTCGTCGTCGTCGTCGTCGTCGTCGTCGTCGTCGTCGTCGTCGTCGTCGTCG
>NC_134794.1:28180852-28185852 GCF_046742065.1 Oratosquilla oratoria | reverse complement strand
TGAGGGGAAGAAAGGGAGTTGGGATATAGGGTTGATGAAAGAGTATTGGGATAGTTTGGACACATGGAAAGAATGAGTGAAGAAAGATTAGCAAACGAGGTGTGGAAGGCAGAGGTGGAAGGAGTGAATATGAGGGGGCGTCCTCGGGTGAGATGGATGGATAGGGTAAAAGGGGCTTTACAAAAGAGAGGAATGTCTGTTGAGGAAAGACGGGAGAGGGCAGAAGATAGGAGTGAATGGAGAACGATTTGTATGGATGATGCTGTGATGCATAAGGGGGAGTGGGTGGGGGATGGGTGTGAGGAAGTATGTATGAGAAATAATTTGACGCAGCCCGAAGGGATTTCTCCCCGTCTTCTCCTTTTCTGCATGAGGGGACGAAGAGGGGAGGTCGCCGAATTAATAAAGCGGCTTTGCTGTGGATGTGCTGTGTCTTGCAACACTGCTTTTGACCCAGGGCAGTGGACAGAATGCAGGGATGACCCGTCATCCAGGAGGTGCCGAGATGAGAGGGAGGGTGGAGGGTGGAGGGTGGAGGGTGGAGGGTGGAGGGTGGAGGGGAAGGAATATGTAGGGGATGGAATGGGTGGGAGTGGTTTCTATGCTTTTTCATTTTGGCTACTCCCCGTGTAAGGGGGAAAAAGCCTTTGGTATATGTATGTATGTATATATATATATATATATATATATATATATACATATATATATATATATATATATATATATATATATATATATATATACTGTATATATATACTAGCCAAATTACCCACGCGTTGCTGCGAGTTCGTGAATCATCCCTAACCTATCCATACCCCACCAAACTTTAATCCTTAGCCCTAACCAAAAATATATATTTTAAATGAAACATAGTTATCCAAGTACCTGGAGTGATAGGGTATCAGAATATGTATGGTTATGGGGGTCTATCTGCAAAACCCTAGGGGGTGTTCGTGAACAAACAAACAAACAAACAAACAAACAAACAAACAAACAAACAAACAAACAAACAAACAAACAAACAAATTGACAGACAAATGAAAAATAGTAATCCAAGTACCTTAGGTTATAAGGTTTCAGAATATATACGGTTATAGGGGTCTATCTACAAAAACCTAGGAGTAGTTCGTGAATAATCTCTAACCTAACCATACCCCATCTAACTTTAACCCTTAACCCTAACCAAAAAATATATATTTTTGAAAATTAAATATAGTTATCCAAGTACCTGAAGTGATAGGGTATCAGAATATATGTGGTTATGGGGATCTATATGCAAAACCCTAGAAGTTCCTGAACAAACAAACAAATAAACAAACAGACAGACAGACAAATGAAAGATAGTTTTCCAAGTACCTTGGATTATAAGGTTTCAGAATATATATGGTTATAGGGGTCTATCTGCAAAAACCTAGGAGTAGTTCGTGAATAATCACTCACCTAACCATAACCCACCTAACTTTAACCCTTAACCCTAACCAAAATAATTTTTGGGGGGAAATGAAATATAGTTATTCAAGTACCTGGAGGGACAGGGTATCAGAATGTATATGGTTATGGAGGTCTATCTGCAAAACCCTAGGAGTTCGTTATCAAACAAACTAACAGATAGGCAGACAGAGGCTATTCTATCATAATATATATATATATATATATATATATCTATATATATATATATATATATATATATATATATATATATATACATATATATTCTCTCTCTTTTTTTTCCCAAGGATTAAGAATAACCAAAAATACCCGAAAATACTTCCAGATGGGCATCATATTATATAATTTACAAATCAATATTGGTACCAAAGGAAATGGCGAATGTATCTCTAGGCTAAACATAAATGTGACTAGAAGTATATATTCTGTGGATTCTTTTTTTACGGGGAATGCTTCAGTCTAAAGATAATCCATTTCATGTTTGTACCAATATGGATATGTGAAGTGTGTGATATGGTGCCCATCGGGAAGGTCTTCAATTTTTTTTAAGTCATACCTGTATTTCTCTGAGTGCATTGGCAATGCAATTTATTTTGTTATAATAATAATAAATTTATTTGGCAATAGATCAAATACATAGAATACAGATAATGAAAAACACATAGTTCGAAATTACAATTACAGTTGCCGAGGATAGCACAAAAAAGCATGTAAGCTTATTTCCATTGTGGTCCTCATTAGACTGTTATTCTACACTAAATTACACAGACAACATACTTAGGTTATGCGGGATTCTGTCCTCAGTCGTGTGCTTATTCCATTGTACGTTGTACGTTCCAGCTTTTTGAAAATGGTTGTATCGTGAGTAATGTCATCCGGATTTCTGGTCCATCTTTAGTAGGCCACTCTCCTATTTTCTTTTTCTTTATGGGTTTTTCTAAGTTTACAGTCTGTATTATACGTTTTTGTCATTGCATTCCGGGGCGATGGGTAGTTAAATTATATTTGGACTTCAGGGGTTTTGTCGCATAATTCTAGTCTCATGTATTTTTAGCCTAGAGATACATTTGCCATTTCCTTTGCTACCATTGTTGATTTGTGAATTGTGCGATAGTGTGCCTATCTGGATATATTTTCGGGTATTTTTGGTTATGATATTTTTAATCCTTGGGGTATGTATTTCCTGTGTCTGAGTGTTTCTGTATTGTACTGGAGTGTAACGTTTAATGAAGGTTACCTAACTCAGTGGACCAGGTATACCCCTCTTTATGGATTTCCTATTATTGACAATCTATTACCCTGAAGACGAACCAGGGGAAGGGTTCAAAACGTAGGAATAAACTTCAAACGATGTGTCCAGTGTGTGTTTTCTTGAAAAAAAAAAAAAAATCCTGATCTCCAGGTCTTCACGAATATTACATATATATATATATATATATATATATATATATATATATATATATATATATATATATATATTTGGATGATGGAGAACATAAACACAGGGGAAGGCTCGGAACCCTAAACACTCTAACGTTTCGTTCGCGTAGAACTTCTTCAGAGAGTGTATGTAGAACTGCAATTGAAGTTTATGTACTAAATCTAATTATCTTTTCGGACACTTGGGAAAGGTCGTTTTTCTGGCGTGCTTTAGAATTAAAATACTAGTTTCTTTAGCTAAATTGATAAACCCTCCTCGATGATTCGATGAATTATTAGTTGAAATATATGCTGATTCAACAATTCTTCTAGTGAATTATCAAAACCTTTATGGAGCACTTCAGCTTCTCTCCAGTTTGGTAAATGATCGAATTTTTCCGCATGAACTACTAAAGAATTAGATGTCCTATGTGCTTTTATGTCGTTTTTATGTTCATAAATTCTTTTTTCTAATCCTCTTGACGATTCGCCAAAATAAGCCATTGAGCAACTATTGCACGGGATTTTGTATACGACGCTGTTTTCGGAATTGGTTCTCTTTTCAGAAGTCTTTATTAAATCACCTATCCTCTTGTTAGTTATTTTAGCTATGTTCATACCTGATTTTGTTAAATATTTGTCTATTATTGGTGACGTTTCTGAGCCAGGTACTGATATAAAATTTGTATTATTTTTATCATTTCTCTCTTTCTTTCCGCGATTGTAAATATTTGTTGTTTTTCTTTTTGTTCTTTTCAACATTCCCTCTGGATATCCAAGTTTGTCAAAGGTTTTCATAATGTAATCAAATTCGCCTTCTAGGTATTCATTACTACAGATTCGTAGTGCCCTGAGAAAAAATCCTATTACTATACCACTCTTTGTCCTATCATCATGTGCGGAGAAGTAATGTACTAAATCCTCTTTGTTAGTTTCCTTTCTGTATACTGAGAAAGTTACAGTTTTTTCCACTCGTCGTATTAACGTATCTAGGAAGGGCAATTGTCCGTTTTGTTCCTCTTCTACGGTGAACTGAATATCGCTGTTGACCGCGTTAAGCATTCTCACTTTATTATTTACATTGGTGTTTTCGGGGATGATTGCGGGGACGTCGTCTACATATCTAAACCAGTGTGATCCCCTACCATTGATTCTGATAAAGTTTTCTTTTTCTAATAACTCCATATATAGACAGGCCATCACTGCACTTAAAGGACTACCCATAGCGAGACCTCTATGTTGTTCATATTCGTCACCATTAAAAGTAAACGCACCGAAATTTACGCATAAATCTATCAATTCTATATAATCTTGTTTTCTTATGGGTAGGTCAGTATCGTTCATATCTTTTATTACTCTCTTTACTGCTTCTAACGCACCATTAGTGGAAATATTTGTATATAACGCCTTGACATCATAGCTTACTAACTTTTTCCCCGTGAAATCTAAATCTTTTAGTCTTGTCAAAAGTTCGTTAGAATTTTTCAAATGTGTATTGCTGATCGATCCCATTGCCTGTGATAGCGGTTTGGCTATGGGAGGATTGGGGTATTCCTCCAGAAGTCCCATTAATTTCTTTCCTTTTTCAGTTTTATTAAGCATTTTTCTGGCATGTTTTTTGAATTTATCTGCTTCATTCGTTACGAAACCTATATGTTTTTTGCGATAAGTATTGTCGTCATCTAAGAGCTCTAACATTTTACTGATATAGTCCTCTTTTGATAAGATCACGATACCACCTCCTTTATCTGCATTGGTAATTACTATGTCTTTGTCTAAGCCTAGATTTATTAAAGCTTTCTTGAATCTTCTGGGGATGACGCATTCGTCTTTAATGGCTAACGCTTGGTAACATGTAACAATCCCCTGTTTGAATCCTTTTTCAATATCGTTGTCACTCCATCTATAGTTTCTCTTAATAAAATCTGTGAATCCCCTTGTGTTATGGGCAAATGTCCGGTGACCAAATATCCGGTATCGGTGTTCCGTTCTTATGGACCTGTTTCCATATTGGTATTTTCACTTTATCACGTAATGTTTCTATTTTGTTGTCCAAATCTTTACAAGCTTCTTCTAAATATACTTTAGCACACTTACCGAATGGGTTGTTCTCACTAACCAGTTGTTTCGGA
>NC_134794.1:28163352-28168352 GCF_046742065.1 Oratosquilla oratoria | reverse complement strand
CACAGACACACAGACACACAGACACACAGACACACAGACACACAGACACACACACACACACACACACACACACACACACACACACACACACACACACACACACACACACACACACACACACAGATACACAGATACACACACAGACACACACACACACAGATACACACACAGACACACACACACACACACACACACACACACACACACACACACACACACACACACACACACACACACACACACACACACACACACACACACACACACACACACACACGTCGGTCGGGGTGGCAGCGAAATCTGGACTCCAGTGAAATCTTTAAAATTAGGAGGATCACAACGACAAGGAAGTATCTGTGTTGTATTAATAGGGAAGGGGAAAGCTCGTGGTGTAGTGGGAAGGTGGAGAAAAGGGAGAAGGGGAGGGATTACTGAGGAAAATGGAAGGAAATGAGGAAGGGGACGAATGGGCCCAGGATCTTAGGAAAGGCGTAAACAAACGGTGGTTGGAATATACAGACGAACAACAAGGAAGCAGAGGTCTGAAGAGCAGAAATATAGTTAATAGCAGCTCAATGGAAAGAAATGGTAACTGTTTTTATGGATTTAATGAGGGAGGAGGGGACAACCTCCCCCGACTAGTAAATCTGTAGGAGAAAAAAAAAAAAGTGAACGAAGAATGGAAAGTTAGGTTTGACCAATTATCTCTATTTGCCGAAAAAGTTGATAAACTGGAAGAACTAAGAAAAGAGAATCAAAATCTAACTAAAGAAGTAGAAGAATTAAAAAGACAGTTAAGAGAAGTAAAGGAAAAGAATGAGTAATTAAATAGGAATAATAAAGAAAATAAAGGGTCCATAAAAAAAAAGTAAGTGGTTGGAAAAAGGTTCAGGAGACTAACAAAATTGAATTTAGAGATATAGTGAAACAACAGATGAAGGAACAAACTGAAGGCACAGTTATTAAAGTGATGAGAGAGAAGGAGAATATAGTAAGAGACTTAGCAGATAAAAAGAAATGTATAATTATATTAGGGATGGAAGAGAAGTATAATCTAAGTAGGACTACAAGAATAAAGGTGGAAAAGGAAAAAGTAAATATTATATTAGAAGTAGTTCAAGAAGATGAACCAAAAATAGGGAAATAAATAGAAGAAATGTATAGGCTCGGGAAATACAATACTGATAAGACCAGACCAATTAAGGTTAAATTCAGGTCACAAACGACAGCAGAGAATATCTTAGCAAAAACAGGAAACTAGCAGACAGCAATTTAATAAGGTATGGATAAAAAGAGAAATAAAGAGGAAAGAGAGGATGAGAAAGCAAAAAGACTAGAAACTAAGAAAAAAAACGAGAAAATGATAGACAGAAAAAGAAATTCTATTGGAGAGTAGTGAATATGAAAGTGAGGAAATGTTTCAGAGCAAAGAAGAACGGAAGGGAAACAGAAAACACGATGGAAGTAACACAAAATTAAAAGTGTCTTACACAAATATAAATGGAATAATAACAGGCTTGAACGAACTGAATGATTACCCGAAGGAAAAAGAACCGGACATAATGGGAATTGTAGAGACAAAATTGAAAGGTCCACTACCACACGACAGTGTAGGACATGGTGCATATAATTGTTGGATTAGAAACAGAGAGTTAAAACAAGGGGGTAGAGCTATGTTCCTGACTAAGAAGGATATAAATGTGAGGAATGTCACATATGGAAAGAATAGTGTAGAGATGATTACGATGGAAGTAGAGGATCCAGGATAAGAAGAGCAGAAAGTTTGTAGTAAATTATGTGCCTCCTAAAACGGCTTTGTGGGAAGAGAGAGAACACAAAAATATGTTAGAAGACACCAGGATATCACTAAGTAAGATAATGGAAGATGGAGGACGAATAGTTATAATGGGTGACTTTAATTGTAAAGAAATCTGCTGGGAAGGGATGACAGTGAAGGGTGGAGATGACCAATGGGGAAATGTATTACTTTATATGATTATTGAACATACAATGACGCGATGGATTCAAGAGAATTCTAGGTATAGAAATGAAGAAGAACCATCGAGACTGGACCTAATAACACTGTATAACAATGAAAAAAAAAAACAGAAATGAGACTATCCTTTTCTAGAGTTATTTTTTGCGTAGATCACGAATATAACATCCGTTTCTTTCTGTGACCCTCCAGTTCTTCGTAAATAGCAGTGCCCGCAATGTCTATCTGAATGGTATTTTGTTGTTTTTACCATTTATATAATTTTTCACATAGCTATGTGTTTTTTTTTTCTTAACAGGATACAGAGTTAAGATGCCTAGAGAATGCAAGAATTCGCCAGACAAGTTTTGTTATATATGTGGATCAGTTACATTAAGGCAATACAAGAGACAGTTGACTCAACGTGTAAAGAAACTTTATGAGCTGTACTTTGGATGTAAAGTGGGTGACCAGGACAAAAGCTGGGCACCTCACATATGTTGTGTCAGGTGTACAAGTTCCCTTTCTGCCTGGGTGAAAGGCAAAGGGACTGGCCTCATGTTTGGCGTACCAATGGTCTGGAGGAAGCCAAAGGACCACTCAACAGATTGCTACTTCTGCTTAACGGATATTAAAGGTAGGTGTTCAGTGTTTATTTTTTACTGTTTTTATATATATTTTCAAGAGATGTATCAATAAAAAAGATCGAAATACATAAGTTGCACTTCCACTATTTTTGCACGTGATCACAACCAATAGTATCCATTTTTAGTCTGATTTTATTTTATTTTCCTGCAGGTCGCAACAGAAAAGGCAAGAAATCTATCGTGTATCCAGATCTTCAGTCTGCTATTCGCCCAGTTCTACATTCAAGTGATATTCCTGTACCACAGCCGCCCTCTGAACTACCAAGCGATGACACGAGCAACTCAGACGATTCAGAATCTCAAGATGCAACGTATACGACACAACTTGAATCTGATAAGAAACCACACCTCATCACCCAACCAGAACTCAATGATCTAGTTCGTGATCTAACACTTACTAAGCAACTCCTGGCCTCACGTTTGCAACAATGGCACCTGTTGGATGAAGAAGCTCGAATTACAGTATTTAGGAAGCGTTCTGCAAATCTACAGGATTTCTTCACTTTGGAAAACAGCTTGACTTATTGTAATGATATCAGAGGCCTATTCAGTGCCCTTGAGCTGTCCTATGAACCCAATGAGTGGAGGCTATTCATAGATGGATCCCTTTACAGCATAAAAGCAGTTCTGTTGCACATTGGGAACACCATGCCTTCAGTTCCAGTTGCTTACTCAGTCATTTTAAGAGAGACATATGAGAACCTTGCTTTTATTCTAGACCGCATAAGTTACAAAGAGCATGAGTGGTTAATTTGTGCAGACTTGAAAGTAGTAGCCATACTTAATGGGCTACAAACTGGATACACCAAATTTATGTGCTTTCTTTGCAAGTGGGACAGTAGGGCCAGATCAGAACATTATATACGCTCAGAATGGCCATCTCGGGAATATATGACGCTTGGATGCCATAATGTAATTCATGAGCCACTAGTTAAGAAGGAGAAAATCATTTTGCCACCACTGCATATAAAACTAGGCCTAATGAAGCAATTTACCAAAGCACTGCAACATAACAAGCCATGTTTCCAGTATCTCAAAGGGATCTTCCCTAAAATTAGTGATGCCAAGATTAAAGAGGGTATATTTGTAGGCCCTCAGATTCGCAAGCTTATAAATGATGAGGACTTTGAGGCGACAATGGATGAACCTGAGCTAGCGGCCTGGCATGCATTCAAAGATGTATGCAAAGGGCTTCTGGGAAAGCACCAAGAGTCCCAGCGAGAGCGTAAAGTGGAGAGGCTAATCAAATGCTACCAAGATCTCGGATGCAATATGTCACTGAAGATACACTTATCTTCATTCTCATCTGTCCTTCTTCCCAGAGAATGCAGCAGATGTGAGTGATGAACATGGAGAGAGGTTCCATCAAGATATAGCGTCAATGCAAAACAGGTACAAGGGAAAATGGAGCCCTGCTATGCTGGCTGACTTCTGTTGGAACCTGAAGCGTGACACGCCTGAGACGTCTTATAAAAGAAGAAGTAAATAATAGGATTGTAGGTTAATACATCATATAAAGCTAACAAACATGCCGATTCATTATATATTAATTAAATAAATACAATGAAGACATTTAATCTGACTTTGGGAGCAAAAATACATTTATGGAACCTTGGAAATCTCTATTAATTGCATAATTATTTAAAACAGCGATTTACAAAAAATTGTGACGTGGCATGAAATTTTTGTTATCAAATTTGAATTCAGCACACTGAACTTCATAATAAATCGCACTTGAGAACTATGTTTTTTTCATAATCCTGACATTTTATGTACAGTGTAATCACATCAGAACCCGAAACAGTGGACAAAATCGAATATAAAACACCAATAAGTAAAAGTGACCACATATTGGTTGAACTGGAACTAAACGAGGAAAAATACATGAAAAAACGAACAATATAGAAAGGGAAGATTGATGTATGAAAAAACAAACTTTGAAAAAAATGAAAGAATTCTTTCAAAAAGCTGACTGGGAAAGAATACACATTAGCGTATTTCTCTCATAGAAATGGAGTATTTTGACCAAAGTTTATAAAGAAGTGGAAAAGTATGTTCCAAGACAAAAGCAAGAAAAAGGATATGTAAAGTGCTGGTACAACAAAAGATGTATGGGGATATAGCTTGGATAAAAAGGAAATAAGACAAAAAATTCTGAATTATGGAAAATGTATACTAGTTATAGAAATGAATATGTACAAGTGCCCAGAGAAGAAAAGAGAAAATACGAAAAAGATGTCATAGAAAAATGTAAAGATCAACCAAAATTATTTTAAAAATTTGTAAACAACAAACTGAGAAGCAAACAAGAATTAGAGAAACTACGACAAGGAGGAGTCAAATACACAGAGGAAATAGAAATGGCAGAAATTATGAAT
>NC_134794.1:28145852-28150852 GCF_046742065.1 Oratosquilla oratoria | reverse complement strand
AATAGTTTTGGTTGCTCTTTGCATTTATTTATAATATCCTTTTCATGGTTCCTTTTTTCCTCTCTTCTCACTTTAACATACTCATTTCTATAGTTTATATAGACTTGCCATTTTTCATTTTATTATCTTTTCTCCATCTTTTCCAAGCTCTGTCCCTTCTATCTTTTGCCTCACTGCATCGTTTGTTGAACCAGCATTTAATGTACACTCTCTCTCACTTCTGTCTTGGTTCGTGTTTATTTACCCCTTCATTGTAATTATCCATCAAAATATTCAATTTCTCTTCCATTTTTGTCTCTTCCATGTAAATTTTTCCCAGTTTGCATTCTGGAATAATTTCTTTAGTTTGCAAAGTCCGTTTTGTTGTACATCAATCTTCCTTTCCTATGCTTTTCATTTCTCTCCATGTATATTTCTTCCTTTAGTTCAGTCTCAATAAGTATGTGGTCACTCTTTCCAATTGGTGTCTTGTATTGGAAAGAGAAAGCGATAAAGAGAGAGAGAGAGAGAGAGAGAGAGAGAGAGAGAGAGAGAGAGAGAGAGAGAGAGAGAGAGAGAGAGAGAGAAGAGAGAAAGAGAGAAAGAGAGAAAGAGAAAAAGAGAGAAAAAGAGAGAGAAAGAGAGAGAAAGAGAGGGAAGGAGAGAGAAGGAGAGAGAAGGAGAGAGAAGGCGAGAGAAAGAGAGAGAAAGAGAGAGAAAGAGAGAGAAAGAGAGAGAAAGAGAGAGAGAAAGAAAGAGAAAGAAAGAGAAAGAGAAAGTGAAAGGGAAAGGGAAAGAAAGAAAGAAAAAGAAAGAAAGAAAGAAAGAAAGAGAGAGAGAGAGAGAGAGAGAGAGAGAGAGAGAGAGAGAGAGAGAGATAGACATGCGGATTTTGCCGTGTAGGGCAAGGTATATACACAATGGGGAAGAAAGATAGGTTTGCATGTAGGGAAGGGACCAGGAAAGGGTGGGGTGCGGGAAGAGATGGGGAGGGGAGGGGAGGGGAGATGAGGAGGGCAGGGGAGATGAGGAGGGGAGGGGAGATGGGAAGGGGAGGGGGAGAGGCGGGGAGGTAGGGCTCTCAGGGAATTTACTGCTGCGTGTTTGTTTGAACACATATGATCTAGACATGATTTACATTTGTGGTATTTTTACCCGTTTTTTCCCGTCCGTTTTCCAGAGAGAGAGAGAGAGAGAGAGAGAGAGAGAGAGAGAGAGAGAGAGAGAGAGAGAGAGAGAGAGAGAGAGAGAGAGAGAGAGAGAGAGAGTAGAGAGAGAGAGAGAGAGAGAGAGAGAGAGAGAGAGAGAGAGAGAGAGAGAGAGAGAGAGAGAGAGAGAGAGAGAGAGAGAAAGAGAGAGAGTAGAGAGAGAGACAGAGAGAGATAGAGAGTAGAGAGAGAGAGAGAGAGAGGAGAGAGAGAGAGAGGAGAGAGAGTAGAGAGAGAGAGAGAGAGGAGAGTAGAGAGAGAGAGAGGAGAGAGAGAGAGAGAGAGAGAGAGAGAGAGAAGAGAGAGAGAGAGAGAGAGAGAGAGAGAGAGAGAGAGAGAGAGAGAGGGAGACTATTCATATTTCAGTATCATTATCACATTCTGGTGCAAATACCTATAACTAGAGTAGATTGTTTACTTACTAGTGAATCTGTATTTCATAAAACTTTTTTTTCTGAGTATTGTCCAATCATTTTTTTGTATCTTAAATTTATTAGTCACTTATTAAATCTACTAATAATTCCTTAAATCTACAAGTCATTCTTTAAATCTACTAGTTATTTTATCTGCTAGAGATATTTATACATATTCCATTACCATTATTCATTCTTTACCGAATCTTTATCTCTTTATGAAACTCAAAACAAGAAGTTTCTTTTCGTTATGTTTCACTTCCCAATAAACTTAGGTAAAAAATTACAATTTGTATTTAATTTCAGTTGAATTTTACTTAGTCATATTTTTTCTAGTGTCTATGATATCTTCGTGTTTATCGTTGTTTCAGTCACAACTGTTCATATATTTGTCTTCTGTTACATGGTTTTTATTACTGACCACGGCTCTTCCTTTGTGTAAACCAGCGGTTCTTAACCTGGGGTAGCTGTACCCCCAAGGGGTACGAGACATGATAGTCAGTGCAATGGTACCGTATGTTTACTATAAGAAAGCAAACCAAGGTTTGTATCACTAATCCTTTTCGTATGTTTGCACTGTATTTGTATTGGA
Source organism: Oratosquilla oratoria (assembly GCF_046742065.1). Taxonomy (NCBI): domain Eukaryota; kingdom Metazoa; phylum Arthropoda; class Malacostraca; order Stomatopoda; family Squillidae; genus Oratosquilla; species Oratosquilla oratoria. The sequence goes on along the minus strand of NC_134794.1, from coordinate 28,148,660 downwards.
TGTGAGTACAAGACATGATAGCCAGTGCAATGGTACTGTGCATTTACAATGAGAAAGCAAAGCAAGGTTTATATCACTAATCCTTTTCATATGTTTGCATTGTATTTGTATTGGGAGTACGAGATATGATAGCCAGTGCAATGGTACTGTACATTTACAATGAGAAAGCAAAGGAAGGTTTATATCACTAATCCTTTTCATATGTTTGCATTGTATTTGTTTTGGACTGGGATACGAGAAGTTTTTCTGAGATATCAAGGGGTACGGGCACTGAAAAAGATTAAGAACAAAGCAAGGTTTGTATCACTAATCCTTTTCATATGTTTGCGTTGTATTTATACTGGATGTGGGTAAGAGAATTTTTTCTGAGATAATCAAGGGATATTGGCACTGAAGAAGGTTAGGAACCACTTGTGTAAAGCATTCCCCCTCCCGAAATACTTACCAAATATTTCTAGACTTATCCAATCTTTCGTTCTCCTCTCCCTCTCTTCTATCTTCCTGATTTTATTTGTCATTTAAGAACTTAAGAACCTAAGAATGAAGGAGACTGCACAGACCATAAGGGCTACATTAGGCAGTTCCCTGTCCCTTACCTCCTGCCATCCCTATCCATCAAGTTATCTAATTTTCTCTTAAATCAATCAATTGTTTCAGTACTCACTACGTGGTTACTAAGTCAAAGGATTACAAAGGCGAAGCATGCCGACAGGAGACCTTTTGGTCAATAACTAGGTCGGATACGAAAAAAGTAAAATAATGATAAAAAACAATAAATGAATAAATAAAAATTATAATGATATAAATAATATAAAATAAAATAAAATAAAATAATTAAGATAAATAAAATAATTAAAACAGATAAAAGAGGTAAAATAAATAAAATAATTAAAATAAATAAAATGAAATAAAAAAATAGAATAAATAAAAAATAGAATAACTAAAATGAATAGAATAAATAAAATAAATAAAATAAATAAAATAAATAAAATAAATAAATAAATAAAATAATAAAATAAATAAAATAAATAAAATAAATAAATAAATAAAGATAAATAAATAAAATAAATAAAATAAATAAATAAAATAAATGAAATAAATGAAATAAATAAAATAAATAAAATAAATAAAATAAATAAAATAAATAAAATAAATAAAATAAATAAAATAAATGAAATAAATAAAATATATAAAATAAATAAAATGAAATAAATAGAATAAAATAAATAAAATAAAATAACTAAATTAAGTAAAATAGATAAAATAAGTAAAACAAGTAAATAAGTGAAATGAGTGAAATGAATGAAATGAGTGAAATGAGTGAAATTAGTAAAATTAATAAAATAAATGAAAATGAATAAAATGAATAAAATGAATAAAATGAATAAAATGAATAAAATGAATAAAATGAATAAAATGAATAAAATGAATAAAATGAATAAAATGAATAAAATGAATAAAATGAATAAAATAAGTAGAACAGACAAAACAGTCAAAACAGACAAAACAGACAAAACAGACAAAACAGTCAAAACAGACAAAATAGATAAAATAGATGAAATAGATAAATAAGAAATAAATAGTTACATAAATGAATAAGTCTATTCCATGCGTTAACCACTCTACTGGTGAACCAGTTCTTGCCCATTTCCTTCTTATATATAAATTTGTCCAATTAAGCTCTGTTTAATCCTAATTTTCTCCTAATTCTCACTCTCTATCTGCCTCTCATATCTCCAACTCCAAGGGTGTAACTTCTATTCACATACTCCTTCTGTTCACCCTTATGCGTTCTATCTACAAAGCTTGTTCTTACTTGTTAGAAAGAACATTGAACTCTTCTCAAGGGAAAGACATCCACAAGGAATTGAGAGAGAAAGAACAATAAGTGATTTTTAAAGATCATAATGTGGGTAGTCTGCTTGACTCAGCCTCCACCCAAATAAAAGTGAAAATGCCTGTGGTTTTCATATACTTTTCTTCCTCTTCTTCATCTTCTTCCTCCTCTTCCTCGTCCTCCTCCTCCTTTCCCTCCTCCTCCTCCTCCTCCTTTTCCTCCTCCTCCTCCTACTCCTCTTCGTCCTCCTCCTCTTCCTCCTCCTCTTTTTCCTCCTCCTCTTTTTCCTCCTCTTCTTCTTCCTCCTCCTCTTTCTCTTCCTCCTCCTCCTTCACCTCTTCTTCCTCCTCCTCTTCTTTTCCTCTTCCTCCACTTCAAAGGCCCTTTCACGTCTGTCTCTTAACTCCCCGGCGGATCTCTTCCTGATTTCTTTGTCTTCAAAGTCATTCTCAAAACTGTTTGTCGTAGTGCAACAGAAAAATTAATGAAATAAGAAAAAACAAAATTAAATAGAATAAAGTTAGATAAGCTGAAATGAAAAAAACACATATAAAGTAAAAAACAATAGAATATGTATATGCATACATACGTACATACATATATATATATATATATATATATATATATATATATATACATATATCAGATAATTTTTATGACAGTCGCGCAAGGATTCGAACCTGCTGCTCAAGGCGCCAAGAGGCCCCATGACTGCCGCCTTACACCGCTCGACCACTGATGCTTAAAATCGTATGAACTCAGAACACTACTGGTTCTCGAGATTGAGAAGGTCGCTAACTGCGGCCCTGATTCTCTTTTTACAATACGACCAAGCACACTCGTGGGAGGGGTAAGGACCGGAACGAATCCCTTTCAGTGGTCAAGTGGTGTAAGGCGGCAGTCATGGGACCTCTTGGCGCCTTGAGCAGCAGGTTCGAATCCTTGCGCGACTGTCATAAAAATTATCTGAT
>NC_134794.1:28133352-28138352 GCF_046742065.1 Oratosquilla oratoria | reverse complement strand
CTCTCTCTCTCTCTCTCTCTCTCTCTCTCTCTCTTTCTCCTGCCACTGCTCTTCCTTCTCCTTCCTTCTCCCCTCCCAGGCTTGACATCTCGCCTTGACTTATGTTCTTTCTCTTGCTATTTATTTGTACATTAAACGTCTTCCTGTAACCTTTACTCTTCGCTCTTTATGTCCTCTTTTTCATTCTATTTTTTCTCAGCCCTCACAGCTTCTTAGACTTCTCCTTGCATCTCCTCCTCATTTAATCTTATTTTCGCATTTCTTGTTTTCCTTCCCTTCCGCTGTCATCTTCATTTCATTTCAGTTGCTCTTCTTTCAATAGCGGTATTTTTAGAATATTTGCCAATATTTGTTAACCTGAACTAACCTATCCGAATTTAACCTATCCTAACCTGACTTAATTAATCTAATCTAATCGTAACCTAATGTAGTATGACCCAACCTAACCTAACTTCACCTAACCTAACTTCCTAACTTAACCTAACCTAACCTAACCTAACCTAACCTAACCTAACTTAACCTAACCTAACCTAACCTAACTAAACCTAACTTAACCTAACCTAACCTAACCTAACCTAACCTAACCTAACTTAACCTAACCTAACTTAACCTGACCTAACTTAACCTAACCTAACTTAACCTAACCTAACTTAACCTAACCTGACCTTTTTCACAATCTCCCAGTAACAACACCCCCTTCCACCCAGTCACTCCACTTCTATCTCTTCCTCCACCATCTCCCTCACTGTAGGCTGTTGTATCTCTATTAGCCTCTATTTCCTCCCACACCCTTCGCCCCCGATTCTCCTCTCTCTCCTAGAGAGCTAAAAGGTGATTCACCAAGCAATTTCCTGCCCTCTTCCACCCTCCTCCACTCTCCCCCACCCTCCTCTACCCTTCCACCCTCCTTCACTCGCAGCCATCTCCCTCCACTCTCTTCCAATTGAGTTTTTTCACCTTCTTCCACTCTTCTCCACCCTCCTCCACCCCTTCTGGAGTCGTTGAGTCCTCGGCCAGACCACGACTTCTTCCACTTTTCTCCATCTTATCCGACACAACTCGCAGCTAATTCTCCCCCCGTCCCTCCCCCCCTCTCCCCCTCCCTCTCCCCCACCGGATTTGCTCTCTGCTTCTCCGGCGATCAAGACCTGTCATAAATGGGGTTGGCAGGGGGCACCAGCTTCTGTAAAGAACCAAGACCTTTTTTCCTTCTCCTATTCCTCCTCTTCTTTCTCCTCTTCCTCCTCTTTCTCCTCTTTTTCCTGTTCTTTCTCCTCCTCCTCCTCCTCCCCTTTCTCCTTCTCCTTCCCCCTCTTTTCCTGTTTATCCTCCTCTTATTCCTTCGCTTCCTTCTTTTCCTACAACTCTTCATTATTCTTCCTGCTCTTCCTCCTCCACCTCCTCCTCCTCCTCTCCCTCTTTCTCGTCCTCCTCCTCCTCCTCCTCTTTCTCCTTCTCTTCCTCCTCCTCCTTCTCCCTCTTTTCCTCTTTATCCTCCTCTTCTTACTTCGCTTCCTCCTTTTCCTACAACTCTTCATTATTCTTCCTGCTCTTCCTCCTCCACCACCTCCTCTTCCTTTATCCTCCTTTTGTTCCTTCTCTTCCTCCTTCTACTACTCTTTTTCATCCTTCCTCCTCCTTCTATTACTCCTTTTCATCCTTCCTCCTCCTCCTCCTCCTCCTCGTCCTACTGCTCCTTCATTCCTTTCTCCTCCTCTTCCTCCACTTCCTCCTCCTTTAATTACATATCCTCCTTTTCCTCTTTCCACTCCTTCTTATACTCCATTTTTCTTACTCCTATTTCTTTTCTCTTTCCACTACTACTCCTCCTCTTAATCCTCTTCATTTTCATGCTCCTCCTCCTTTAATTACATATCCTCCTTTTCCTCTTTCCACTCCTTGTTATACTCCATTTTTCTTACTCTATTTCTCTTCTTTTTCCACTCCTACTCCTCCTCTTAATCCTCTTCATTTTCATGCTCCTCCTCCTCCTCTTCCTCCTCCTCCTCCTCCTCCTCCTCCTCCTCCTCCTTCTCTCTCTATTCGTCCTCCTCATTCTCATTCTCATTTTTTCCCTCTTCTTCTTATTCCCTTCCTCTTCCTTCTCTTCCTTGTCGCCATCATCATCGTCACTATTTTCATCTTAAGTAACACCACCCTCACCATCACCACCATCACCATCATCATTACCACCATCACCATTACCATGATCCTCACCATCACCATTACCACCGTCACCATCACCACCGTCATCACCATCACCATTACCACCATCACCATCCCCACCACTACCGCCACCTCCACAACCACACCCACCGTTACCACCTATCACCACCACCACCTAGTTGACCAGCACTTGTATCCTTGTGGTTGTGCCTCCTGTTGCCTTGTATGCTGTCGATCTCGCGAAGATGTATGACCATTGAGAGTACATGTGGTGGGGTGAGGTCCCCGTCCAAGGACTCTCTTGTCATTAATCTTCGGAGGATTTTGGTGAAAAGGTACAAGAGTTTCTAGGACAGTGGTGGTGGGGTGTTCGCTATGCTGAATAGGACCACCCGACAACAGCCAGAACAAAAGCTTCAAGGACAGTGAGATTAAGGTGCTAGATAAGGGGTGGGCAACCCTTGTCATGCGTGCCAAATACTGGAATACTAACGACTTTTTTTCCGACACGTGAAACCCAGAGCTCACCTTAAAACAAATAACTAGTAAATCTCCAACTTCCTTTGTATGACCTCAGGTAACCGCATACGAGAAATTTTTGTGTCAAAGATTTGGCTGATTATGACACCCACGTTTAATAACACTGCCCACCCTTGTATCAGACCACTGTGCTGTGTTAGAGTGGCTCAGGATTTGGAGGGGAGTCTTCTTTGCTGAATAAAATCATACGGTGGTCCCCAAACTGAAGTTGTAAGTCTCCTTAGCCAGTGATCATGTACGTGAAGAAAGAGAGAAAGAGAAATAAACAGACGATTAGGATCATAATAAGAAAGTCGTGGCCACCAGGGAGAAAGATGTAGGGAAGGCTCTAATACGCTCCTTATAGATTATAAGGCGCCCTGTATTTGATGTATTTGAGCTACAAAACTTATATATCTTGTTCTACAAAGAGTCGTTAATATAATGTTTGTTTGTACATTATTATTTTGCTATATATCATTCTTTTTTATGCCAAGCGTAACAAAGTTAGAATCAATTAACTTATTTTTTGCTTCCTTTGAAGACGTAGGGGCTAATAGTATTTACGAGTATTTCGACTGAATGGATTTTTGTGTAAGAACCAAAAACAGTTTTGTTAGACGAATAGACTCACATGAAAATATAAAAAATATATGTACATATATAAATAAAAAAAAGAAAAGTCTAATCCAGAGGTTTTCAATTTGAGGAACTTTTAATGAACTATAAAGGCTCATATGTGGTACCATAATATAGAAATTAGTGGCAGTTAGTGCATCCAATTCTATACAGTGTTGAAATAATCTTCTTCAAGAGGCTAAGGAACAGTAATCCATAAGTATGGAGGATATGTGAAAAAAAATGGTTAAGAACCTTTGTTTTTGAGGATCTCGCTGCAGACTTATCTCATTTCCAAAAATTCGTAATCCATTAGACACTAAACCTGGTTTACCTGCCACTTACCAACATTAAAGAAATAATGGAAAATTTATTGTGAATAAATCTACATGAGACTGAATTCATCTAAACTAATCTAGACTACTATTCCCGATATCCATGTAGTCAAGGTCTCCAAAGGGAGTATGATTATGCAATTCTATTGGTCAGTATGTAGTCTGACGCGCTTTTTCGTGATTAATCCATTTTTCAGTACTTTTTTAACTTTTAGCTTGTCTTTTTTAACACAATAATAGTCTCTCTCTCTCTCTCTCTCTCTCTCTCTCTCTCTCTCTCTCTCTCTCTCTCTCTCTCTCTCTCTCTCTCTCTCTCTCTCTCTCTCTCTCTCTCTCTCTCTCTCTCTCTCTCTCTCTCTCTCTCTCTCTCTGTCTCTCTCTCAATCTCTCTCTCTGTCTCTCTCTCAATCTCTCTCTCTCTCTCTCTCTCTCTCTCTCTCTCTCTCTCTCTCTCTCTCTCTCTCTCTCTCTCTCTCTCTCTCTCTCTCTCTCTCTCTCTCTCTCTCTCTCTCTCTCTCTCTCTCTCTCTCTCTCTCTCTCTCTCTCTCTCTCTCTCTCTCTCTCTCTCTCTCTCTCTCTCTCTCTCTCTCTCTCTCTCTCTCTCTTTCTCTTTCTCAATCTCTTTCTCTCTCAATCTCTTTCTCTCTCTTTTTCTCTCTCCTTCTCTCTCTTTCTCTTTCTCTCTCCTTCTCTCTCTCTCTCTCTCTCTCTCTCTCTCTCTCTCTCTCTCTCTCTCTCTCTCTCTCTCTCTCTCTCTCTCTCTCTCTCTCTCTCTCTCAATCTTTCTCTCTCTCTTTCTATCTCAATCTCTCTCTCTCTCTTTCTCTCCCTCTTTCTCTCTCTCTCTCTTTCTCTCTCTCTTTCTCTCTCTCTGTGTTTTTTTCTCTCTCTCAATCTCTCTCTCTCTCTCTTTCTCTCTCTCTATCTCTCTCTTTCTCTCTCTCTCTCTCTCTCTCTCTCTCTCTCTCTCTCTCTCTCTCTCTCTCTCTCTCTCTCTCTCTCTCTCTCTCTCTCTCTCTCTCTCTCTCTCTCTCTCTCTCTCTCTTCTTTCTCAAACTATTTGTCATACGAGCTCTCATCACAAACTCTTCAGTCTCTACAGCGCAGTGTTTTGCCTCTCTCTTTCTCTCCTTTTCCCCTGTATCCCCATCCTCTCCCCTTCTCTTCTTTAAGAGTTTGGTCATGGCGTCTCCTACTGACAACCCACAACTTAATTCTGGATATAAATTCTATCTTTTTCGGTATGGCTCCATTACTCAGGTAAATAGAAAGAATATGCATCGGATGATAGCGAAGATAAATACGGGAAATATGTCACAGGACTGAGGAAGGTTAACAAGAAATTTGTCTTAATGAAATGTG
>NC_134794.1:28125852-28128352 GCF_046742065.1 Oratosquilla oratoria | reverse complement strand
TCTTCCTCATGTTACTCCTCCTCTTCCTCCTCCCTCTTCCTTCTGTTCTTGTTCTTCCTCATGTTCCTCCTCCTCCTCCTCCTCCTCCTCCTCTACTTCTCTCCCTCCTTCTCCTTCTCTTCCTTATACTCCCACTGTTCTTCCCCCTCTTCCTTCCCCTCTACTTCTTCCTCCTCACCTCTCCTTCCTTTCTCCCCCTCTTCATATTCCTCAACTTCTCCATCTTCTCCTTCCTCCTCATTCTTTTCCTCTTACCTTTTCTTCCTTTTCTCTTCCTACTATTTTCCCTTCTCCCTTCTCTCCCTCCCCTTCTTCCTCCCCTCCTCCTCCTCCTCCTCTTCCGCCTTCACACCCACGTCCTCCCCCTCCCCCTCCGCCCTCCGCCCTCTCCTCCCCCACCTCCTCCTCCTTTCCAGGTCTAACAATACTTCTCCCCTTGCATATGTAATCACTGAGAAACTGTTTTGAACGTCTCTCTCCCGGATGTATGTGTTTGTGGTGGAGGAAAGGGAGGGGGAAGGGGGAGGAGGTGGAAAGGGAGGGGGTAGGGGGAGGGGGAGGAAGTGGAAAGGGAATGGGGAGGGGGAGGGGGAAAGGTAGGAGGAGTGGCAGGAGGTGGAGAGGGGAGGAGGGGGAAATGGAGAGGGAGGGGGAGGAGGTGGAATGGGAGGGGAAGGGGAAGGAGGTGGAAAGGGACGGTGGAGGGGGAGGAGGGGGGAAGGGAGATGAAGGGGGAGGAGGGGGAAAGGGAGAGGGGAGGGGAGGAGGAGGTGGAAAGGGAGGGGTGAGGAGTGGGAGGGGGAGCGGGAGGTGGAGGGGGAAGAAGTGGGAAGGGAGGGGGAGGGGGAGGAGAAGGTGGAAAGGGGGGAGGGGGAGGAGGAGGTAGAAAGAGAGGAGAAGGAGGGAGGGAGGTTGAACGGTATTAAGGGGTGAGGAAATGGACACAAGGAAAACGAAAGAATGGAGGAGGGAGAGGAGGGAGAGAGTGATAAAAGGAAGAGGGAGAAAGGGAAGGAGGAGAGACAGGGAGAGAGAGAGAGAGAGAGAGAGAGAGAGAGAGAGAGAGAGAGAGAGAGAGAGAGAGAGAGAGAGAGAGAGAGAGAGAGAGAGAGAGAGAGAGAGAGAGAATCAATAATGAAGGAGAAAAACAGAGAAAGGAAAGGTGATGGACATGAATGTGGAACGCATGGCAAAAGAAAAAAAAAGGAAAGAAGGGGAAAATGGAAATTAAAGATGTTACATAGAAAAAAGAAGATTAAAAAAAGTTACATGGAAGAAAGAAAAAGGAAGTTGAAATTTATAAAAAGAAAGAAAGAAATGGACTAAAAGGTTATAAGTCTTGAGGGTACTGTGATGGATAAAGACTAAGCGGATGGAAAGAAGCGCTGGAGCCATAAAGGTGAAGGAGAAGCGAACAGGTAAGAGGGAGAGTTAGATAGGTGGAGGAGGGGAAGACGAAGAAGGGAACTGGAGAAGAGGAAGGGGAAGGAAGGGACGGGGAAAAGAAAAGGGAAAGAGGGGAGAGGAGGAAAATAAAAGTTCTGAGGAAGCTTTCCTACGGATAGACCCTGGGCAAGTGGCACTCACTGGGAGCTATTGATTGGAATAGAGTTCGAGCGATCGGCGGTCGAGGTGAGAGGAGGAGGAGGAGGAGGAGGAGGAGGAAGGGGAGAAGGAAGAGAGGGAGGGGGAAGAAGAGGAGGAGGAGGAGAAGGAGAAAGGGGAGGAGGAGGAAGAAGAGGAGGAGGAAGAAGAGGAGGAGGACGAGAAGAAGAAGGAGGAAGAAGAGGAGGAGGAGGACAAGAAGGAGAAGGAGGAAGTGGAGGAGGAAGAGGAGGAGGAGGAGAAGGAGGAGGAGAAGGAGGAGAAGAAGGAGGAGGAGAAGGAGGACGAGAAAGAGAAGGAGGAAGTGGAGGAGGAAAAGGAGGATCGGAAGGAGGAGGAGAAGAAGGAGGAGGAGAAGGAGGACAAGAAGGAGGAAGAGGAGGATGAGAAGGAGAAGGAGGATGAGAAGGAGGAGAAGGAGAAGGAAGACGAGAAAGAAGAGTAGGAGAAGAAGGAGGAGGAGGAGGAGGAGGAAAAGGAGGAGGAGGAGGAGGACGAGAAGGAGGAGGAGGAAAAGGAGGAGGAGAAGGAGGAGGAAGAGAAGGAGGAAGAAGAGAAAGAGGAGTAGGAGGAGAAGGAGGAAGAGAACGAGAAGAAAAAGGAGGAGTAGGAGGAGAAGGAGGAGGAGGAGGACGAGAAGGAGGAGGAGGACGAGAAGGAGGAGGAGGAGGGGGAAGAAGAGGAGGTGTGGGAAGAAGGTAGTAGCCCTGTTGACTGAGCAAACAGGCGGTACCGAGGAGAGCCTTCTCAAGGAGTCTTGGAACCGAGCGGAAGCCTGAGCGATCTCCTTCTTCGAGCTCTTCTGCGGGAGAAAGGTGAAGGTGGGGGGGGTGGGTGGGTGGGCGGCACGCGCTGACGGACGAAACCCGTAAGTTCTCTAGGAACCCACTACCAC
>NC_134794.1:28115852-28123352 GCF_046742065.1 Oratosquilla oratoria | reverse complement strand
CTTCTTCTTCTTCTTCTTCTTCTTCTTCTTCTTCTTCTTCTTCTTCTTCTTCTTCTTCTTCTTCTTCTTCTTCTTCTTCTTCTTCTTCTTCTTCTTCTTCTTCTTCTTCTTCTTCTTCTTCTTCTTCTTCTTCTTCTTCTTCTTCTTCTTCTTCTTCTTCTTCTTCTTCTTCTTCTTCTTCTTCTTCTTCTTCTTCTTCTTCTTCTTCTTCTTCTTCTTCTTCTTCTTCTTCTTCTTCTTCTTCTTCTTCTTCTTCTTCTTCTTCTTCTTCTTCTTCTTCTTCTTCTTCTTTTTCTTCTTCTTCTTCTTCTTCTTCTTATTATTCTTATTATTCTTATTCTTCTTCTTCTTCTTCTTCTTCTTCTTCTTCTTCTTCTTCTTCTTCTTCTTCTTCTTCTTCTTCTTCTTCTTCTTCTTCTTCTTCTTCTTTTCTCTCTCTCTCTCTCTCTCTCTCTCTCTCTCTCTCTCTCTCTCTCTCTCTCTCTCTCTCTCTCTCTCTCTCTCTCTCTCTGTCTATCTATCTATCTATCTATCTATTTATCTATCTTTATAGAACCAGATTAGACCCATCCGTTGAAAGGGTTAAGGTTTTGTAGGTTAACTTATTAACTGCGATGACATTCTTGATCAAATAAGGCAGAGAGAGAGAGAGAGAGAGAGAGAGAGAGAGAGAGAGAGAGAGAGAGAGAGAGAGAGAGAGAGAGAGAGAGAGAGAGAGAGAGAGAGAGAGAGAGAGAGAGAGAGAGAGAGAGAGAGAGAGAGAGAGAGAGAGAGAGAGAGAGGGAGAGACAGAGAGAGAGGGAGGGAGAGGAAGGGACAGAGAGAGAGAAAGCACATAAGTAAAGACCATTTCAATGCTGACCTCTGTTTGCATTTTCATTTTCATTTTTGTTTAACCTTCCTTTCGCGTTTTTCTTTTTTTTTCATTTTATACTTTATTTCCATTTTGCTGAAATGTATTGAATTATGTTTGTTTTGGCTTGACGTGATCGCTTGTGTGTTTATTGGAGCGTATTGACAAAAGTGATTCCAGTTCATTTTCTACGAGCTGACATTTTTAGCTGCTTCTGAGGTCGAGTCATTTTTGTAGATTTTTTTTTTTTTTTTTTTTTTTGCTTTTGAGTGTTCTTCTGTGTCGTAAATTATTTTCATGAGTTCTTTGCTTCGTATTTGCTCTGTAGGATTTTCATTAATTTATTGTGGTATTTTTTCTCATGTGCAATATATTTTTTCTTTATAAGTTTCTCTTTTTGCTTTGTTTCTTCAGAAATTATTTTGTCTGTTTCCATAGATGTTCTGTAAAAGAAATAATTTCTTTCTGTGAACACATCTGGTCTTTTAACTTGAACTAATTGGTTTCCTTCTTGTTCTTATGTTCTTATTAAAATTTTGTATTGTAATTAAGATTTTGTATTATATGGTGCTCCTTTCTTATACCTCTTAGAATATGAAAACAGGAATACTAGCAGGGCTCTCGCTCTTAAAAGAAAATACATGGCTTTCGTATTGGAACTGGGAGTCTTTTCTTGTAGCTCTTAGAATATGAAAACAGAAACTCTTGCAGGGCTCTCGCTCTTAAAAGAAATACACTGCTTTCGTTCTGAAACTAGAAGTCTTTCCTTGTAGCTCTTAGAAAAAAAACAAAAACTCTTGCACGGTTTTCTTTCTGGAACTAGAAGTCTTTTCTTAGAGCTCTTAGAAAAAAACTTGTACGGCTCTCGTTCTGGAACTCGAAGCCTTTTCTTGTAGCTCTTAGAAAAAACTCTTGCACGGTTCTCGTTCTGGAGCTGGAAGTCTTTTCTTGTAGCTCTTGAAAAAAAAAACTCTTGCACGGCTCTCGCTCTGGAACAGGAAGTCTTTTGTTGTAGCTCTTGAAAAAAAAACTCTTGCACGGCTCTTGCCCTGGAACTGGAAGCCTTTTCTTATAGCTCGTACAAAAAAAAAAAAAAAAAAAAAATTACACGGCTCTCCCTCTAGAACTGGATTTTTTTTTTAGCTCTTGGAAAAAAAAGGCTTGCACAGCTCTCACTTTGGAACTGGAAGTCTTTTCTTATAGCTCTTAGGAAAAAAAAGTCTTGCACGGCTCTCGTTCTGGAACTGGAAGCCTTTTCTTGTAGCTCTTAGAAGAAACTCTTGCACGGTTCTCGTTCTGGAACTGGAAGTCTTCTCTTGCGGCTCTTGGAAAAAAAAAACTCTTGTACGGCTCTCGCTCTGGAACAGGAAGTCTTTTGTTGTAGCTCTTGGGAAAAAAAACTCTTGCACGGCTCTCTCGCTGGAACTGGAAGTCTTTTCTTGTAGCTCTTTGAAAAAAGAAAGAAAAAATTCTTGCACGGCTCTCGCTCTAGAACTGGATTTTTTTTTTTAGCTCTTGAAAAAAAAACACTTGCTCGGCTCTCATTTTTTAAACTAAAAGTCTTTTCTTGTAACTCTTGGGAAAAAAACCTCTTGAACGGCTCTGTAACTGGAAGGCTCCTTAGTTGAAACGACCTTCAAGCTTAATTTTTTCGTTGTTCGTGTTTCACGAGGAGGAAGTGATAAATGATTTCAGTTTTGAGGATTTACAAAGCTTCCATTCAATCAATAGGGGAAAAAGGGGGGAAGGAAAAAGGGAGGTCGGGGGAAAGGGGGGAAGGTGAGAGGGAAAGGGAGGAGGAGGGAAGGGAAAGGGAAGAGGGGGAAGGGAGGAGGGGGGAAGGGGAGGATGAGGGAAAGTGTATTCGTCCCTCTTGGGTGTGTTGTGCTTATTATGGTGTTGACGTGTTGGAATCACGCCCGACTGTTGTTTGGATTCAACAAGGGATTTTTGTTCTATATATTTATATATTCTATATTTTTATCCCCTCCCCCATTTTTATTTAATTCTATCTTGCTTCTTTCTTTTCCTCCTTTTCTATGGCATTGAACCAAATATCTACCTTTGTCGACAAGCGATTCTTTAAAAAAAAAAATGGCTTAGTCTTTTTCCTTTTTATTTTTTCTTTATTCCTGTTACTTTTATCCTTGCTCTTTTTATTTTATTTTTCCTTTTTTTCATCACAGAGGAGGGCTGTGGCACTAAATTGAATGATTCCATCTGTTGCCACGTGGTTTTGTTCGCCCGTCCTTCCGCCCTCCGTTTCCCGAGGATTCCGAACTGACCCTGTTTGGTTCTCGGGCCAAGTCGAGTTCGGTGGATTTGTTTTTGTTTTGATTTGTTTTTGTTTTGTTGCTCTATAGAGCGCCCCTGGTCACCCACCCCTCCACCCGGCCCTCTCTCTCCCTCTCTCTCTCTCTTTGGTCAGCTGCATGGCGCCTCGTTAGGCAACTCCCTTGTTGAGAGTTTTTTCTCTCTATCTTTTTTCTTCTTCTTCTTCTTCGTTCTTATATATTTATTCCTATTTTTCTTTTTCTTTTCCATTTTTTTTCTTTTTTCTTTTTCTTTTTTATTCTTTTTTTTTCTATTTCTTTTGCCCTCTTCTACGTTATTTTTACTTTTTTCTTTCTATTAATATTTTTTATTTCTTTATTTATATAAGCCGTGCAGATGCACAGATCTGCTTTTGTGGTAACTTTTGTATTTTGTTTTCCAGATTTTTATATCATACAGTCCAAAGATTCTCTTATACAGAATATTTATTTTCTATTGATTTATTTCCTTTTTTCTATTTATTCAATTATCTACCTATTTGTGTATTCCTTTTTTTATTTATCAGTTTACTTGTTTATTTGATAATTTATTAATTTATTTATTTCTCTATGCTTTTCTTTTATTTATTAGTTTACTTGATAATTTATTCGTTTATTTATTAATTCATTTACATGTTTATTTATCTATTTATTCATCTATTTATTCATCTATTCATTTATCTATTCATTTATCTATTCATCTACTTGTTTATTAGTTTTTCTCTTTGTTAGTATCATTACGACAATACTTGAGGTCACCAAACTACTGAAAAGGGTTCTCTGGTTTCACTCCCTCAAAAAATAGAATAAATAACAAACAAATAAATAAGATGAGATAAGATACATAAATAGATCGATAAGAAAAATTGCTTCAAAATGAGAGCAAATATGATATCAGCCCTATTCTCTGATTATAATTCCATGACACCAGTGAAAAATGGACGGTTTCGAAGATAGGCAGGACCAAAACGTCGTTGTGGCACTAAAGGAACTTTTCCGAGCGAGGTTCGTTGTACTTGGCACTGTTTCGTTCCATGCTAGTTTTCTTTTCTTTTCTTAGTTGTACACACTTTCCAAACATTCCTCATCCAACATATACTCTCTGTTTTAGTCTACTCTCCAGGACTACAATACTTTTAACTATTTTCACTGTAGTGGAGTGTGGGGGTGGTGGATACAAAGTAGAAGGAGAGAGAATTAGTGAGACTGCTTGTTCTTTATTTGGATGGATCAGAACTGAGCTGATTTTTCATGTGGCTCAAAGATGTTGATATATATATACCGTGTGGGCAATGATTATCCCTAACTGCATTGGTTTGGGTCAATGTTGGTACAAGCTGTTACACTGAGCAGGCAGGTGTGTGCATCAAGTCGCAGCGCGTCTTTTCTGATGCATGTGACGTGGTCAATCGCACCACGTGGTTTGTACATCACATTTGCACTGATTCTATATCTTTATGTATTTGTCATAGATTGTTTTTAATCACACTAGGCGTCTTTCTTTTATTATTTGGTTGTTTTATTCCCCGTTTCTTTCATCGATCCAACACTATGTAGAAGGCCACAAATCTGAATTCCTTGGTATATATTAAATATAATAGGATGGTTATTTCATTACTCTATGCTTTCACTGGGCCATCCGGGAACTGTGATTTGCATTGGACAAACGAGAGCCTCGTCCGGAAAAAGTGAGTCTCATCCAATAGAACATAAGAACATAGGAATGAAGGAGACTGCAAGAGACCATGAGGCATACACTAGGCAGTTCCATGATGCGAGTCTCCTTTCTCAACATTACATGAGACACCTTGGCCAGCCATCGATTTTTTTTTTTTTTCCAAGTCGGATTAAGTCGTACGAGATGTGGAGAGGGTGGTGCAATTTAGATGTTTTGAAATTCTAAACCTAATCTCAATACAATTAGCTCATTTTAGTTGTGAGTTTTATATATCTTCTCGATATTCGTCACACGGATACAGCTGTATCGACCTTCTGAACAGTTTTGTCAGTTTCCATTTTGTCCTTTTTAAATCAGTACTCAGTCTCATTAGGTCTTTTTTATCACAAAAAGAAAAAGAAAAAAAGAAACAGTAATATTTTTCATTTATGATTTTCTTCAGTGTTGTTCTTATATTTACCTCCTAAAGCGTGTTTCTTCAAAACATCTCCAGTTCTTGCAATTCGTCTTTACTGTTTCCCATCCATTTCTCGTAATCAACAGCACTCTCTTTTGTCCCTCTTATACACAGGGGGAGACATATGAATTTAATAAAGTCGTCTGGAGCCAGCCAGAATGAAATATTTAAAGCAGACGGTTGACTTTGATGGGCGACCTTCCTACACTGAACAAATATAAGGTAGATTGTGACTTGGATGTTTCCGATACCTCCTCTCCCTTTTAACAACCATTAGTGTGTTTGTCCTTTTAGATTATTCATTTCGTAATATCGTACCTGAATAAGTCCAACAATCAAGACATCACTTAAATTTTGTGCACATCAAACCACTCAGTTTCTTGTCACTCTTTTGGAGATGTTGAACAAGTACGGCGGCCTCACACAACCCTTAGTTAAGCATTAATTTCATTAAGACCCTCACACGTTGACAATTATCTCTTTCATGGAAACATTTTTCTACTTTAATCAGCTTTCGTGGTAATATTAACAAGGGGCTTGGGAGACCCAGCAGTCGGAAAATATGTTTAATTAATGTTGAAGCACATTACACATTATATAATTCATAAGCTGTCCTGTGCTTAAGTATTCGTGTTTATAACATAATATAATACATTAATACATTTAGTAGGTTTGAGTGAGAACATCACAAGGTATAGCTTGATCCACAACAAAACAATTTAATCTAGCTGTGTGTAGTATTTATATCAATAAGATATAAATGTCACATTTAATCCAATTTTATCTACCTTATCTCTTCACAATGACTGATATATATATATATATATATATATATATATATATATATATATATATATATATATATATTTCTGTGTCTTACCATAACTCAAATCATCCCACAGATTCCATCCGGAGTAAGATAGATGTATATTCACACACCCCTGTATACGCATGCACACGACCACCACGCGAGTATAATCTTAACTCACACACACACACACACACACACACACACACACACACACACACACACACACACACACACACACACACACACACACACACACACACACACACACACACACACACACACACACACACACACACACACACACACACACACACACACACACTCATTCATACAAGCTCTTGATGAAACGTTTCCAATAGTGTACATATATGTATATATACATTTCAATTGTTTTGAAGAAAAAAAACCCAAGTTGTCTTCATGGTCTCCAGACGTAATTCAGGAGCGTACGAAACGACGCACCCAATAGCATTGAGAATCTTCTTCAACAAGCTCGAGTCCTCGCCCACACGAAAATATATTTCTTTTTGAATTAGAGAATATTTGTAGTTTGAAACTCTTCTAAGGGGCAGCAAACATTTGGTTGATTACACGACTTGTTGAGATGAAATGTCTGAGAAGTATGGTAGGGGTTACTAGGTTGGATAGAGTGAAAAACAAGGAGATGAGAAGGAGAGTGGGGGTGGAAAAAGAAAAGGTAGATAATGCTGATGAAGGAGTATTGGGATGGTTTAGACACATGGAAAGTATGAGTGAAGAAAGATTAGTAAAAGAAGTTTAGAAGGCAGAGGTGGGGGGAGTGACCTTGAGGGGACGACGGAGGGGGAGGTGGATGGATGGGGTGAAGGGGGCGTTGAGAAAAAAGAGAATGTCTATTGAGCAAGGAAGGGAGAAGGCAGGAGATAGGGGTGAGTGGAGAGTGCCTGTGTAAAGATGATGCTGATATGCAAGGAAGGGAAGGGTGGGGGATGGGGGGTTAGGGTGTACTTATGTGTGAATGATATTTTGACAAACCCCGAAGGAAATTTCTCCCCGTTTTCTCTTGTTCTGCATGAAAGGACGTAGAAGGAGGGGTGAGGGGTCGGCCTTGCTGTGAATGTACTGTGTCTTGCTACATTGCTTCTGACCCAGGATACAAGGATGACCTGTCATCCAGGAGGAGCAAAAATGAGAAGGAGGATAGGATGGTGGAAAGGAATAGAATAGGTGGTAGTGGGTACGTGCCTTTGATTTGGCTAGCTCCCTTGTAAAAGGGAAAAACCTCTTGGTATATAGATAGATACATAACTTTGATTAATTAATCCGTAGAGTTATAAATATGCATAGTATCACACACAAATATACATGCACACAAACATAAACATCTGTACACACACGTATGAATACACA
>NC_134794.1:28103352-28110852 GCF_046742065.1 Oratosquilla oratoria | reverse complement strand
CTTGGCTGATTAAAATCCTTTGAAAACATTTAGATCAAAAAACGTGCAGGTTGTAATAGTATATAAAGAGTTTATTGAAGTAGAATTTATATTTTTAATCGTAGGAAACTGCCTTGGAGTGAAGAAATGTAATGCATATTTTTGCTTGAGAGAAATATATTTCATCATTGAAAGAAGAGTTGCTGGAGGGGGAGGCCTTGATGTATTTCATTTACATTAATTCTTTGTGATGAAGTTTGTTTTGGTAAATAGCAATGTATGATTGTATTTCTGTACTAACATTGATCATTCAACAAATCGGTGGGTGGAGGTTATGTCGGAAACTGTGGAAGCTAAATCTTTGTTTCCTGGGATTAGAGTGCAGGAGGCGGAGCTTGGGTGCAAAATCGTATGTATTTTGTAGTTGTTTACCTTAACCAGTCACTGAAGTAAGGACAGCAGTGACATACAATCATAAAAATAATTACATAGGAATAAAAAAAACAGGTAATAAATTGTCTTGAGAATTATAAGCAAATTGCTTGGCAGTAATCATGAAATGATATATATCAAAATAAAGTTTATGTACAAAATATCCTTTACACTATATGATTTATGATGATTTCATAAGAAATACTCGTATTTTCTTGTGCTACCTGATTTTCGTTATTCTTTTTATATAACTAAAGAGCTCATGAGAACAATGATTATATTCTTGTAATTAACAACTCGTGGAAAGGCATTTAAAGTTGCTATACATAGAAATCTAATTTACTTTTTTGTTACTGAATTTTTTTTTCTCCCAGACCAGGAAAAAACAAATAAGAACATTGTGTTAACACTTTCCTGAGTCTTGATTACCTGTGTTTACACTTTCCTGTGTTTTTATTGGCTGTCACCAAGGAATCACACAAACACTGCTGGTGTTATAAAGCATCAAATCAAGAACTAAGAAAAGAAGCCGAAGGCCACACATGCTAGAAAAAACGACGAAGATTGATTATTACAGCTATGATGTACTGTAGATGGAAAAGCAAATATGGTTTATTTTGATGGAACATAGAGTAGTGGACAAATATAATAAATTGTTATGGTACGACCATGTGGAATAAGAAATACGTACAATGAAAATAATGAAAGTTATGATAATGATAATGGTAATGTTAATGAAAATAATAAATATGATGTAGAGGAGTCTCTCCAGATAACTTTCTTTACACACACACACACACACGCACGCACACACACACACACACACACACACACACACACACACACACACACACACACACACACACACACACACACACACACACACACACACACACACACACACACACACAAGCACACACACACACACACACACACACACACACACACACACACACACCACACACACACACACACACACACACACACACACACACACACACACACACACACACACACACACACACACACACACACACACACACGCGCGCGCGCGCGCACGCATATATATGTATATATATATATACATATATATAATATATATAAATATATATATACATGAATATACATATATATATTTATATATATATATATATATACAGGTATACAATAAAAACACTAGGAACGTGTGTTCACAAATGCGTAAGTAACCACTAGGAAGAGTATACTTATCCTAGTGGTTACTTACGCATATATATATATATATATATATATATATATATATATATATATATATATATATATATATATATATATATATTTATAAAATTACAAAATGTGTAATCAATTTTACATAGGTCAAACTGCCAAACCCTTCAACATTATAATTGAACAACACAAGAAAAATGTTAGGGATGGCAATCATTCTAGTGGTATATTCAAGCATATTGAATTAAATAATCATCCAGTTGATTGGGGTAATGCCCAGGCAATCTATTATACCAACAACATAATAGCAAGAAATTTAATAGAGTGCAGTTTGATTCATACCACCAGTAATCAAAATACCAACCTACATAAAGGCTTGTACAAGCTTGATAATTTCATTTGTCAAGAAATTAGTAAGATAATATCAGATAAAATGTAATCCAACGAATTGACTTAATGTCGCCCTATATAATTAGTAGAAACAGTGACCCTTGGCGACTGTGACCTGATGTCGCCCGACCATCGTAAGATAATTGACAATGACCTTCCGCTCTCCAGGGGGTAATTGGTCGCTACGCTTATTCAAACTGTCCTTGTTCCTTTGTATCATGTATATATTGTCTATGTATTCCTATCACTATGTACTTGTTGCACTGAAGATGTAATATACGAAAGCGCTCTGCTTCGTTAGTTTCTTTTTCCAAGTGGTCTACTTTGCATATATATATATATATATATATATATATATATATACATATATACACACACATATATATATATATATATATATACATATATATATATATGTATATATATATGTATATATATACGTGGAGTTAAAAACGACAGCATTGTTGTAGTTGTTCAGTTTTTTCTTCGTATTCTCTATTTTCCTGATTAGAGATTTTCCATTAACCGGGTGGATTGAAACTAGGTCTCTATATTCTTCCATATGTTCTATTTGAAATCAATGTTTCGTCTTGAAAAAGACATTATCAAGATATAACTGAAATAACAAAAATTACATGGTAACAGTAAAGGTACAAGACAATATCAAGATATAACAGAAATAACAAAAATTACATGGTAACAGTAATAGTGACAAAAAATAAAGATGACAATTTTGTGAAAATAAATTCGGAGACTTACATTTAAAGGGAAGAGAGAAAGAAGGGAGAGTGACAATGTCGAAGATGACCGATGTATATATACCTAAGATCAGGTCAAACAAAAGGGGGGGGAAGACAATAGGGATCTCAGAGGTCAGGGGGTAAGGGGGTTGGGGGGTGGGGGAGGGTTAGGTGGGTGTGGTCACCTAGGGTGGGGGAGGAGGTGGAGGTGAAGGGAGAGAGAGAGAAGGGGTAGAGGGAGGGGGGAGTGGGGGATTTTTATTTCTATATAATGGGATAGAAGAGATTAGATTACTCTGAATGTTAATGATTGGAGCTTTGTCTTTAATGTGAAAGGCTTCGAGTAATTGTAGTCTCCTAGGGTCATTACTCGATCCAATCATTTTGGTGCTATTGATCAAATCATCCCTTCTGAGTGCAGTGTTATGGAAATGCCTATGATGTTCTTTGATTGCTCCCTCTTGTAGATGAAAAGATAGGCGACGGCTGACTTTACATCTAGTAAAACCAATGTAAGTGTGAGAAAGGAGAACAGCTATATTGATACACTGCATTAGTTCTAGATGTGAAATCTGATCGCCTAGACAAATTGTTTGTCATGATCAGAGAAGTTTTTGGATTTTTGTAGTAGATGAGAACTCTGATTTTGTTGTTCTCATTAGTAGGAAGGCAATTCTTATGAATGATATCCATAATGACTTTTTCATCTTTTTTGTAATTACTAGTGAAGGTGTTTCTGCAGTAAATGTTAATGAAGTTATGATTCTGTGGTTCTTTGATTGTAAGATGGGATTCTAGCAGTTTGTTGGTAATAGAATCAAAGTCGGTGTTAGAATACCCATTGTTTGTGAGCATTTGTCTAAGGTGTTGAAGTTCAGCCTGTAAAGCTTGCCACGAGGAACACATATGCTCTAATGACACCTTTCTTGTAGTTGTCTGTGCACTCGCTCTTACCATTCATGCATTCATCCATGTTGGTGGGTTTTCGATATACACTAGTAGTGAAGTTGTCTGAAGTAGAATCAACCAGCACGTCCAGGAAGGGGAGTGGACCATTGTTATTCATTTCGGTGGTAAAAGTTAAGCCTGAAATTTCCTGAAGTCGGCACCATATATTTTCTAACAAATCAACAGAAGGGGTGCTGACAAAGATGTCACCTACACATCTACAGTAGATAGATGGTTTTAACTCTCCGTCCTGGAAGACTGATCTTTCTAAAGCAGACATAAAGGCTTCAGCGAAGAGGACACCTAACGGCGATCCCATCGCTACCCCATCTTGCTGCACGTACAGGTTACCTTCTGGGCACCTGAAAGGAACTTCTGTGTTGCAAGTTACGAGTAATTCTTTCAAAGTAGACTCAGGGATATGGGGGGGGGATGTCACCCGGTTAATGGAAAATCTCTAATCAGGAAAATAAAAAATACGAAGAAAAAACTGAACAACTACAACAATGCTGTCGTTTTTAACTCCACGTGTATTACTGAGAACCTGCTCCCCTCCTTTACTAATATATATATATACATACATGTATATATATATATATATATATATATATATATATATGCGTGCGTGTGTATATATATATACATATATATATACATATATATATATATATATATATATATATATATATATATATATATATGCGTGTGCGGGTATATATATATATATATACATATATATATATATATATATATATATATATATATATATATATATATAAGACTGAAGGTGGAAGAAGCAGACGAGGAGTAATGGGAGAATTTCACGCTTTAACGTTTCGACCCGCAGGGTCTTGATCACAAAGCTAACAACTCAAACGTAACAGGATATTTTATACATGGACGGGTCATCTCATGGGACGCTTCGGAGAGCTTGTTATTTTATTTGCGTATTCTTTTATTATTAATAAGCTTGTGGCTTTTGCTAAATATATAAAGCCTTCTCTATGATTAATGTTGTTATTAGTGTTGATATATGCTGCCTTAATTGTCTTCCTTAGTTTCTTGGATGATCCTTTATTTAATACGGTTGTGTTGTTCCAGTCTGGAAGGTGGCCATGTTTATCCACATGCATTACTATGGAGTTACTATGCATTACTATGGAGCTTTTACACGGGATTTTATAAACAACGCTGTTTTCGTTAGTGGGATTATTGTATCTACGTGTTACCAAATGTCCTACTTTGTTACCTGACGTCCTGGCTATTTTAATGCCCTCTTTTAGGAGAAAAGTGTCTAAGTATGAATTGACATTAGAGTTTGGTACTGTAATATATCTGGTTTCATTATTACATTTATTATCATTTTTATTTTTATCTTTACTTTTGTTAATTATTTCTTTGGCTTTCTTTTTCAACCTACATAAGAGACCTTTTGGATATTTGAGTTTGATGAAAGTCTCAGTAATATGTTGTAATTCAAGATCTAGAAATTCTTTACTGCATACACGAAATGCTCTGAGGAAGAAACCTATTATAATACCTGTTTTAGTTCTGTCATTATGTCCTGAGTAGAAGTGTATATAGTCTTCTTTACTAGTGGGTTTCCGGTATACTGAAAATTTCACATTTTTATATATTCTATGGATAATTGTGTCTAAGAAAGGTAATTTTCCGTTATTTTCATTTTCTGCAGTAAATTGTATATTTTCATTTACACTGTTTAATCTCCTGAGTTTGTTGCTAATGTCTGTATCCTTAGGTACAATTACGAGTATGTCATCAACATACCTAAACCATTTACTATTCCTACCCATTATTGTCGTGTATTCTTCTGTTTCGAGTATTTCCATGTATAAATTTGCTAACACTGCAGAAAGGGGACTACCCATGGCGAGGCCAGAATGTTGTCTGTATTCAATATTATCAAAAGTGAAAGCGCCAAATCCTACACAAAGAGAAATTAATTCGAGGTAATCTTTTTTGGGGACGGGTAGATCTTCATTTTTCAAACTATTTACTACTCGTTCAACAGCATTTAGAGCGCCTTTTATTGATACTCGAGTATATAAAGAGGTGACATCGTAGCTGGGTAGTTTCTTGTTATTGAAATCTAAATCTTTTAATCTGTTAATTAGATCCGAAGAATTTCGTAGATGTGCATCACTAATAGTTCCTAAAGTATTGGATAAAGGTTTAGCTAAACATTTGGCTAACTTATGAGGTGCACTATTGATTCCTGAAGTAATGGGGTGCATAGGAATTCCTGTTTTGTGGATCTTGGGCAGGCCGTGCATTCTTGGTGGTAAAGGTGCTTCTTCAAGTAGGTTTAATAGTTTTTTCCCTTTCTTTGATTTCTTTAATATTTTTCTCGCTTTTGTTGTGAATTTTTTGCCTTCATTTTTTGCATAACCATTATGTTTTTTCTCGTAAGTTTCACTGTCACTGAGTAAATCTAACATTTTATTATTGTAATCTTGCCCATTACTCCTCGTCTGCTTCTTCCACCTTCAGTCTTATTTGTCATAATATAGTCAATATATATATATATATATATATATATATATATATATATATATATATATATATATATATATATATATATGTTATGAAGGTTGGACAGATGAGTGGAAAGGTGGTAGAGAAACACGGGTTAGAGCGAGAACACTGTATTACTGACGTTTCGACTACAAGTCGCATGCTGATTGGCCCGATACTCCCTCCTCCACAACCAATCTGGCGGCTGCAAATGACAAGTTAACGAACCCTTCTCTGTGGTTGCTGACCTTTCCCAGTGTTATGCACGCGGACTCGACCAGCTTTCTCATTCTCCTCTCAAGTCCGGTGCAGATAGGGCGTGCTTCCTCCCATTCTGGTAAATGCCCGTGCGTGTCCACATGTACTACCAGTGAATTTGAAGTCCTGTGATGCCGTAGGTCGTTCTTGTGTTCTCTTAGTCTTTTTGTCAACCCCCGTGACGTCTCACCGTAATATGTTGCAGGACATCCACTGCATGATATTCCGTATACTATGCTATTTTCGTTGGTGTGTTGTTCTTGTTTGTTACTTAGGACGTCTTTTATTTTGCGCCCGGATTTATACGCTATTTGGATGCCGGCTTTAGATAACGTATTAGTTATGGCTTTTGCTTTCTTTGCGAAAGGTACTACTTGGTATTACATTGAAGCTTTGTCACTTTTCGGTCTTGCGTAAATTTCTTCCGCTCTTTCTCAATTTGGATAGTAGTCCTGCTGGTACATAAGCTTGCGGAAGACATTAGATATGTAGGACATCTCCTCTTCTACATATTCTTTTTTGCATATCCTCAATGCTCTCAGATAGAAACCTATTATCACTCCTGTTTTTGTGCGTGTGCTGTGATGGGATAAGTAGTGTATAAAGTCATCTTTGTTCGTGGGTTTTCTGTATACTGAAAACTTTACACAGTAATACAGTGTTCTCGCTCTAACCCGTGTTTCTCTACCACCTTTCCACTCATATATATATATATATATATATATATATATATATATATATATATATATATATATATATATATACATACATACATACATATACCAAGGCTTTTTCCCCCTTCCAAGGGAGGTAGCCAAAAAGGGAAAGGCATAAAAACACTCCCACCCATTTCATCCCCAAATACACTCCACACCCCTCCCACCCTTCCTCTCATCTGAGCACCTCCTGGATGACGGGTCATCCCTGCACCCCGCCCACCGCCCTGGGTCAGAAGCAGTGTCGCAAGACACAGTACATCCACAGCAAGGCCGCTTCATTTAATCGGCGACCC
>NC_134794.1:28092494-28097852 GCF_046742065.1 Oratosquilla oratoria | reverse complement strand
ATGACCTTCCGCTCTCCAGGGGGTAATTGGTCGCTACGCTTATTCAAACTGTCCTTGTTTCCTTTGTATCATGTATATATTGTCTATGTATTCCTATCACTATGTACTTGTTGCACTGAAGATGTAATATACGAAAGCGCTCTGCTTCGTTAGTTTCTTTTTCCAAGTGGTCTACTTTGCATATATATATATATATATATATATATATATATATATATATACACACACACACACATATATATATATATATATATATATATATATATATATATGTTATATATATGTATATATATACGTGGAGTTAAAAACGACAGCATTGTTGTAGTTGTTCAGTTTTTTCTTCGTATTCTCTATTTTTCCTGATTAGAGATTTTCCATTAACCGGGTGGATTGAAACTAGGTCTCTATACTTCTTCCATATTGTTCTATTTGAAATCACTCGTTCGTCTTGAAAAAGACATTATCACGATATAACTGAAATAACAAAAATTACATGGTAACAGTAAAGGTACAAGACAATATCAAGATATAACAGAAATAACAAAAATTACATGGTAGCAGTAATGGTGAAAAAAAATAAAGATGACAATTTTGTGAAAATAAATACGGAGACTTACATTTAAAGAGAAGAGAGAAAGAAGGGAGAGTGACAATGTCGAAGATGACCGATGTATACATACCTAAGATCAGGTCAAACAAAAGGGGGGGGGACGACAATAGGGATCTAAGAGGTGAAGGGGTATGGGGGTTGGGGGGTGGGGGAGGGTTAGGCGGGTGTGGTCCACCTAGGGTGGGGGAGGAGGTGGAGGTGAAGGGAGAGAGAGAGAAGGGGTAGAGGGAGGGGGGAGTGGGGGATTTTTATTTCTATATAATGGGATAGAAGAGATTAGATTACTCTGAATGTTAATGATTGGAGCTTTGTCTTTAATGTGAAAGGCTTCGAGTAATTGTAGTCTCCTAGGGTCATTACTCGATCCAATCATTTTGGTGCTATTGATCAAATCATCCCTTCTGAGTGCAGTGTTATGGAAATGCCTATGATGTTCTTTGATTGCTCCCTCTTGTAGATGAAAAGATAGGCGAACGGCTGACTTTACATTCTAGTAAAACCAATGTAAGTGTGAGAAAGGAGAACAGCTATATTGATACACTGCATTAGTTCTAGGATGTGAAATCTGATCGCCTAGACAAATTGTTTTGTCATGATCAGAGAACGTTTTTGGATTTTTGTAGTAGATGAGAAACTTCTGATTTTGTTGTTCTCATTAGTAGGAAGGCAATTCTTATGAATGATATCCATAATGACTTTTTCATCTTTTTTGTAATTACTAGTGAAGGTGTTTCTGTTGTAAATGTTAATGAAGTTATGATTCTGTGGTTCTTTGATTGTAAGATGGGATTCTAGCAGTTTGTTGGTAATAGAATCAAAGTCGGTGTTAGAATACCCATTGTTTTTGAGCATTTGTCTAAGGTGTTGAAGTTCAGCCTGTAAAGCTTGCCACGAGGAACACATATGCTCTAATGACACCTTTCTTGTAGTTGTCTGTGCACTCGCTCTTACCATTCATGCATTCATCCATGTTGGTGGGTTTTCGATATACACTAGTAGTGAAGTTGTCAGAAGTAGAATCAACCAGCACGTCCAGGAAGGGGAGTAGACCATTGTTATTCATTTCGGTGGTAAAAGTTAAGCCTGAAATTTCCTGAAGTCGGCACCATATATTTTCTAACAAATCAACAGAAGGTGTGCTGACAAAGATGTCACCTACATATCTACAGTAGATAGATGGTTTTAACTCTCCGTCCTGGAAGACTGATCTTTCTAAAGCAGACATAAAGGCTTCAGCGAAGAGGACACCTAACGGCGATCCCATCGCTACCCCATCTTGCTGCACGTACAGGTTACCTTCTGGGCACCTGAAAGGAACTTCTGTGTTGCAAGTTACGAGTAATTCTTTCAAAGTAGACTCAGGGATATGGGGGGGGGGATGTCACCCGGTTAATGGAAAATCTCTAATCAGGAAAATCAAAAATACGAAGAAAAAACTGAACAACTACAACAATGCTGTCGTTTTTAACTCCACGTGTATTACTGAGAACCTGCTCCCCCTCCTTTACTAATATATATATACATACATGTATATATATATATATATATATATATGTATATATATATATATATGCGTGCGTGTGTATATATATATACATATATATATACATATATATATATATATTATATATATATATATATATTTATATATATATGCGTGTGCGGGTATATATATATATATATATATATATATATATATATATATATATATATATATATATATATATATAAGACTGAAGGTGGAAGAAGCAGACGAGGAGTAATGGGAGAATTTCACGCTTTAACGTTTCGACCCGCAGGGTCTTGATCACAAAGCTAACAACTCAAACGTAACAGGATATTTTATACATGGACGGGTCATCTCACGGGACGCTTCGGAGAGCTTGTTATTTTATTTGCGTATTCTTTTATTATTAATAAGCTTGTGGCTTTTGCTAAATATATAAAGCCTTCTCTATGATTAATGTTGTTATTAGTGTTGATATATGCTGCCTTAATTGTCTTCCTTAGTTTCTTGGATGATCCTTTATTTAATACGGTTGTGTTGTTCCAGTCTGGAAGGTGGCCATGTTTATCCACATGCATTAATATGGAGTTACTATGCATTACTATGGAGCTTTTACACGGGATTTTATAAACAACGCTGTTTTCGTTAGTGGGATTATTGTATCTACGTGTTACCAAATGTCCTACTTTGTTACCCTGATGTCCTGGCTATTTTAATGCCCGCTTTTAGGAGAAAAGTGTCTAAGTATGAACTGACATTAGAGTTTGGTACTGTAATATATCTGGTTTCATTATTACATTTATTATCATTTTTATTTTTATCTTTACTTTTGTTAATTATTTCTTTGGCTTTCTTTTTCAACCTACATAAGAGACCTTTTGGATATTTGAGTTTGATGAAAGTCTCAGTAATATGTTGTAATTCAAGATCTAGAAATTCTTTACTGCATACACGAAATGCTCTGAGGAAGAAACCTATTATAATACCTGTTTTAGTTCTGTCATTATGTCCTGAGTAGAAGTGTATATAGTCTTCTTTACTAGTGGGTTTCCGGTATACTGAAAATTTCACATTTTTATATATTCTATGGATAATTGTGTCTAAGAAAGGTAATTTTCCGTTATTTTCATTTTCTGCAGTAAATTGTATATTTTCATTTACACTGTTTAATCTCCTGAGTTTGTTGCTAATGTCTGTATCCTTAGGTACAATTACGAGTATGTCATCAACATACCTAAACCATTTACTATTCCTACCCATTATTGTCGTGTATTCTTCTGTTTCGAGTATTTCCATGTATAAATTTGCTAACACTGCAGAAAGGGGACTACCCATGGCGAGGCCAGAATGTTGTCTGTATTCAATATTATCAAAAGTGAAAGCGCCAAATCCTACACAAAGAGAAATTAATTCGAGGTAATCTTTTTTGGGGACGGGTAGATCTTCATTTTTCAAACTATTTACTACTCGTTCAACAGCATTTAGAGCGCCTTTTATTGATACTCGAGTATATAAAGAGGTGACATCGTAGCTGGCTAGTTTCTTGTTATTGAAATCTAAATCTTTTAATCTGTTAATTAGATCCGAAGAATTTCGTAGATGTGCATCACTAATAGTTCCTAAAGTATTGGATAAAGGTTTAGCTAAACATTTGGCTAACTTATGAGGTGCACTATTGATTCCTGAAGTAATGGGGTGCATAGGAATTCCTGTTTTGTGGATCTTAGGCAGGCCGTGCATTCTTGGTGGTAAAGGTGCTTCTTCAAGTAGGTTTAATAGTTTTTTCCCTTTCTTTGATTTCTTTAATATTTTTCTCGCTTTTGTTGTGAATTTTTTGCCTTCATTTTTTGCATAACCATTATGTTTTTTCTCGTAAGTTTCACTGTCACTGAGTAAATCTAACATTTTATTATTGTAATCTTGCCCATTACTCCTCGTCTGCTTCTTCCACCTTCAGTCTTATTTGTCATAATATAGTCAATATATATATATATATATATATATATATATATATATATATATATATATATATATATATATATATATATATATATATATATATGTTATGAAGGTTGGACAGATGAGTGGAAAGGTGGTAGAGAAACACGGGTTAGAGCGAGAACATTGTATTACTGACGTTTCGACTACAAGTCGCATGTTAATTGGCCCGATACTCCCTCCTCCACAACCAATCTGGCGGCTGTAAATGACAAGTTAACGAACACTTCTCTGTGGTTGCTGACCTTTCCCAGTGTTATGCACGCGGACTCGACCAGCTTTCTCATTCTCCTCTCAAGTCCGGTGCAGATAGGGCGTGCTTCCTCCCATTCTGGTAAATGCCCGTGCGTGTCCACATGTACTACCAGTGAATTTGAAGTCCTGTGATGCCGTAGGTCGTTCTTGTGTTCTCTTAGTCTTTTTGTCAACCCCCGTGACGTCTCACTGTAATATGTTGCAGGACATCCACTGCATGGTATTCCGTATACTATGCTATTTTCGTTGGTGTGTTGTTCTTGTTTGTTACTTAGGACGTCTTTTATTTTGCGCCCGGATTTATACGCTATTTGGATGCCGGCTTTAGATAACGTATTAGTTATGGCTTTTGCTTTCTTTGCGAAAGGTACTACTTGGTATTACATTGAAGCTTTGTCACTTTTCGGTCTTGCGTAAATTTCTTCCGCTCTTTCTCAATTTGGATAGTAGTCCTGCTGGTACATAAGCTTGCGGAAAGACATTAGATATGTAGGACATCTCCTCTTCTACATATTCTTTTTTGCATATCCTCAATGCTCTCAGATAGAAACCTATTATCACTCCTGTTTTTGTGCGTGTGCTGTGATGGGATAAGTAGTGTATAAAGTCATCTTTGTTCGTGGGTTTTCTGTATACTGAAAAACTTTACACAGTAATACAGTGTTCTCGCTCTAACCCGTGTTTCTCTACCACCTTTCCACTCATATATATATATATATACATATATATATATATATATATATATATATATATATATATATATATACATACATACATACATATACCAAGGCTTTTTCCCCCTTCCAAGGGAGGTAGCCAAAAAGGGAAAGGCATAAAAACACTCCCACCCATTTCATCCCCAAATACACTCCACACCCCTCCCACCCTTCCTCTCATCTGAGCACCTCCTGGATGACGGGTCATCCCTGCACCCCGCCCACCGCCCTGGGTCAGAAGCAGTGTCGCAAGACACAGTACATCCACAGCA
>NC_134794.1:28079994-28087494 GCF_046742065.1 Oratosquilla oratoria | reverse complement strand
CGACCGCGTATATGCGATTTATACCCTTACAGGGATGGCCCGTGTCACGGGGTCCGTCATTGTAATCTTTTTGCCGGATCCCCGTTCAAATCGGTTAGGGACGTCGTGACATTAAAACATTTTGGAGAATTTTTTTTTTTTTTTGTCCCGCTCTCAGCCAATCAG
This sequence comes from Oratosquilla oratoria, assembly GCF_046742065.1. Classification (NCBI taxonomy): domain Eukaryota; kingdom Metazoa; phylum Arthropoda; class Malacostraca; order Stomatopoda; family Squillidae; genus Oratosquilla; species Oratosquilla oratoria. Next base: position 28,087,329 of record NC_134794.1, on the reverse strand, counting down.
CCGTCTCCGTTGCCGTGACGTCACCGCTCTCGGCCAATCAATTGTCTCCGTTACCCTGACGTCATCACTCTCTCAGCCAATCAGCGGGTTGAAACTCATCCAGGAATTTGCAAAGAATATTTTTAGGACACCTTCAAACAAAGGTTATAAAATAAACAACTGTAGATTATTCACTTCTTTTATTTTCGTCATTTTCGTCAGAATCACATTTACACTTTTTCTTCGGATCAGTAGGTGGTGTAGTTTCTCCTTCATCGCTGCTGTATCTCTTGACTGCGCGGATAACTTTGTCTTCGATTTGCTTCGGCATTTTGGCGATGGGTTCTTGTATATTTTCGAAAAATTTGGCTTGAGATTCTATGAGAAATTTGAATCTGTTTTCGTCAATAGATTCAGAATCTGAATCATTAACGTTTTCGTTTAAATTTTCAAAGTCTGGCAGAATCATTTTGATAGCGTCTTCTTCTGAAATTTGATAAGCCTCCTTGAGTATTTCTACTTTCCCGAGCTCTGGTTCCTCCTGTGCGAAGACTAAAGGTTCGTTTTCAGATGTTACCTGAGGCACGTCTTCGTCTGTACTGACAAACTCACTGCTGAAAACATCTTTATATACGTTGTTAACAGCTTGTTTCATCTGGTAGTTACCATTTACTTTTTCCCAGCCAGTGTAAATTATGAGAGAATTCCAGTTGGTTACTCGCGAACATGCGACGTAAAGTTGTCCGTGCGCGAAACACTGGACAGAATCCAAGAGAAGACCACAACGTTCGAAAGTTTGTCCCTGAGATTTGTTGATTGTCATTGCGTAACTGAGTTTGACTGGGAATTGTTTGCGTTTGAAGTGAACAGGCGTGTCTTGTGCCTCTAACGTTATCCTAGGAATCAAAACCTGTTCTCCTGCGTAACTTCCACCTAAAATTTTGCCCACGATAATATTCTTTTGTAAGTTTGAAACAATTATTCTGGTACCATTGCAGAGCTTTGGCGGACAAATATTTCGAATAACCATCAAAACACATCCCATCTTCACTTTCAGTTCATGGAGAGGGAGAGACGGACTCGTTAACGCGTTGAAAACTGACGTCTGAATCTCCATATCATTTTCGGAAGCAGTGTCTACACTGTTATACACTATCTCTTGTTCCTTTATCTTGTCGTATACCATTGAATTTATACTATCAACATCATCATTAGTGGGAGAAATAATAGCTCGCTTCTCAAAATAAGAAACGTTTAGATTGTTATTTTCTATGTCATCGTAGACCTTTTTCACTAAATCTTTGCGGGTTTTAACCTTTATTCCGAAATTTCTGGGCAAGCAAACGGGTCCAGTTTCTCCTGTGCCTATCCCTAATAAACTTTTCGCAAAAGATTTGTTTTCAACGTCATTTTCCGTCAATTCCAATTTTGTCAAACCTTCCCAGAAATAACTCGATTTGATACAGTGATCAATTTCCTCATCTTTTCCTCCACCCCGTATCACTGGAAGAATTTGTCGGAAATCTCCCGCGCAAACAAAAACTATTCCTCCCATGAATTTGTTATTTCCTAGGATGTCTCTGAGGGTTATATCGAGAGCGGTTAGCGTGTTTTTGTTTGCCATCACTACTTCATCCCAAACAATTAAAGACGTCATCTGCAGTAACCTTGCTAGCTCAGAATTTTTCTTGATACCGCAGGTGCGAATTTCATCGTATTCCATTAGAGGAATTTTGAACATGTTGTGGGCTGTTCGCCCTCCATGTAAAGCTGTAGCAGCGATACCCGAAGAGGCAACAGCCAAAGCTATTTTCCCCTGGGAGCGAACAGAATCTAACAGCATGTTTAAGACGAAATATTTACCAGTGCCCCCTGGGGCGTTCAAGAAAATTCCATTACTATTGAAGATACAACCGTTCTTGATCCGAGACATCACTACGTCGTAACAGTGTCTCTGCTTGTCGTTTAAAAGTGACATTTTTTCGTTCACATTTTTCTGTATACTTTCTTTGTTATAGGACTTTTCTCTGCGAATAACATTTGATGTTTTTTCACCATCTCTAGAAGGTGGAAGCCCATACTGGGTGATTTTTCCACCTCCACAATTCCACACATGTTCTTGTATATCGTCTAAAGCGTCCAAATAAATTTCATCGTTGTACTCGGTTAACTTGTGGTGATACAGAAAATCACTGGCGAACAAATCTTTGGTCTCTTCCCAGATTCCTGATTGATCTTCCAAATCTGAAAAAACCAACATGCTCGCATAAGTCTCTCTTAGTTGTTTTCGGTCATTAGTGTGGTTAATTATTTCCATTATTGTATGTTTCCATGTTTCTTCATCGTTTAGGAGACCCATCGCTTTGACTGCTTCTCTATAGGAAGAATATGCTTGACCGTCGACAGTTCGAAGATCTTTGAAAGATGTGGGACCACGGCGGTACGTTAAGAGAAGTCTCAAGTAAAACAGTTCAACTGTTTTGCTCGTCACTGCTCGAATGCGTCCAAGTGAAGATGTACACGTTTTCCGTTCGATCCACATAGCAAACTTTTCGTCATAAGAGAAGTGATTTGGGATCTCGTGATAGTATAATTTAGCTGCGAATTCACTTTCCGAACATAATTTGAAAAACGGTGTCAGCTGAGTATCTTAGTTCTTCTATCTATTTCTCTCGCTGAAGAATCTTCCGAATAGAAGACTTCATTTTCTCCTTCCAAGTGTAAGTCAAGAGTAGTTACAGCTGGAAAACTTTTATGGATAGCGAACTTGAATATTTTCCAAGTTGCTTCATTAGCGTTTACATATCTTGCCTCTTGGAAATTTTTAATTTCGTTTACAGCCCCTTTGTCGGTTGACTTTGTGAACAGTATGCGATCGCATCCCTTATTTACGTACTTTGTGACATAGGCTATACACATGATGGAGTTGGAACATTCTACGTTGATGTGAGCATTATACTTCAAGCATAGATACGGGTTGTAAGGCACAACCCATGAGTTGTCTATAGTAACTTTCTTGCCCTTTATATTTCGCGTGAAAGAATGTCTACCTTCACCGATAGATCTTCTCTTGCACAGCGGGTATCCATTGTTTCCAAAAAGTAGATCCTTTCTACACGTTTTAGGGAAACTTTTACCACATGTTTCTCCTTTATTGTTTTTCCCCTGACGACAACACAAATTTGACTCATCATAACCTTTACAGGGACCGTGAATCATGCATTTTGTGACAATTCCATGAAGTCCAGGTTCAGTTTTCTCATCGGGTATTTCTGATGAAATAAGCTTTTCAACCACATCTGCGGTTACCCACTGTTCCATCCACAGCAAGATGTGAACATGAGGAAGACCTCTCTTCTGCCATTCAATACTGTAAAGGTTAGCCTTCACACGTCCAAAAATATGTTTCTTGGTCAAATCGTCCATTAGGCTATCAACTTTCAACTTGAAAATTCGACTAACCAAATCGGGACGATCATATGATTGAGTTTTAAAAGAACCTGTTTGGTTCATTGCCAATTGTATTTCCTCCCATTGAGGATTCATTGTGAAAGTGATGAAAAAGTCTGGAGAACCGTAATGCGTGACAAATGCAAGAGCATCTTGTTGACGTTGCTTCATGTATCGTGGTCCTCCGACAAACGTTGCGGGAATAATGACCCTTTGTCCCGACTCTTTTGCGTCTTCTCCACGCAAAATGTCTGCACGTTCTCTTCTGATTTGCTTCTGATTCTGTTGCAAGTAGGACAACTTGTTACTTTCAATTTTCACATAGTTATCCACTGCGAATTGCTGAAAAAGCCTTCTTCCCTTTGTCAAGTAATTGAAAACTCCATCTCTCTCCATGTATAAAGACGAATAATACATGGAAGCTGATAGCCGATTGTAAGTTCCAACTTCCTTTCCAGCTTTACCCTGCTTCTTCATTTTATAAGAGTAGCCCGCGTCTCCGTTAGGAAACAATAGCGGGTACTGGAAAATGTCGTAAAAATAATTGGTATGTTCAACAAACCTCGTGAGAAATTTTGAATTTTCCTTTGGAGAACTTATTGTTATCATCAATGGATCTCTAGAAGGGCCAAGATTAACAATTCCTCCAACTTCTGAGGAGAAAAAAGGTAGATGATAAACACCTTTATGCTCTCGTGTATTCACATTTTCGGCTGTTTTGAGTTATTGTCATGTCAGGGACGTTTCCGTGTTGTTTAACGTGAGCTTGTATGAGCGATTTCGCAGACTCTATTTCTTTCAGCATTCCCGAAAGACACGTTATTTACCGTCATGTAGTCGTAAACCTGGGTTATTATTGACTCGTTGTCAGACACTTCATTTTCTTCTCTTGTTCGGCGTTTTCTTGTGTTGTCATTCTTGCTTCTTTTAAGAGCTTCTTTGTCCTTCATCGTATTAGCACGCAACTTAATTTGCTGGTCTTTAGTGTGATAGAAGTATAAGTCTATGAACAAATTACTCGATTTCCAAAATGGTTTTGCCGCTTCTCGTATTTTCTCGTCATCCTCTAGTAATAAGCTAGGTTTCAAGAAACCAATTTTATGGTATATTTTACCTTGAATTTTATAACAAAGAGGTGAATCTGACAAACTTAGATTGTTATTGGACGTTGAAAATGACGTGAAAGAAAACATTAGGTTGAATCCAACTAAATTATCTAAAAATCGTCTGGAAAAAGGGGATGTACCATCGTACAAACCTTTAGATCTCTCATGTTTAATTTCCGAAGGTATCAACGAGGGAGTTTGCCCAGCATTACAACATATAGTCTTGTTTTCCTTTTTCCACAACAAAGCCTGACACATTTTACATCTGAAATCACCGATTCTACCAACGGAATGCTCAGAAACTTCTTTTTGGTCAGTTTCACGGAGAGCCCCTATATACTTAATGTCAAGCGCTTCACACGGATCCATATCTGGCTTCTTTCTGTGTCGCTCCATACGTTCTTCCCGCATTTCGTCGAGAATTTTTTCTTCTTCTTCTGAAAATACACGTATTGCCTTTTCGTTGAGAAGATTTCTAGCTACTTTATTTCTTGCTACTATTTTTGCTGTTTCCTCCTTTTTCTTTTGCGCTACAGCCCTTTTGGCCTCTTTTAATTGTCTTGCTTCTTCTTCAACCTTTTGAAGATTATTCAGTTTCTTCACCTTTTCTGCTTCTTTCCTCACTTTTTTGATTGCGTACTTATTATTACGTTTAGTACGTTGGTGCGCTTTAAAAGACCTCTCAAGGTAATGCATTTGATAGTCATTGTGGTCAGATTTACCGCCATGTTTAGTGAAACTTGTATAACCGGCAAAATAATGTTTCCGGAATCCTTCCGAAGTAGCTTCTGATATTTCACCATCAAACAACTCCAAATTGTTAAATTTTTCATCGCTGTATTCGAAATCTTGGCATTCTCTCAAAGAAGTATTAATTTTTATCACTTTACGATGAAACTGTTTAACCGATTCAGACACTGAGAATATTTTGGCCTTCCCGTATAGATTGGGAAACTTCAAGGAGTGTTGTGCTCTCAATCTGTTTAAATCTTCTCTATTCTTGTACAGGGCAAACTTAGATATCTTCTTGGTATCTGTCACCCATTTCCAGAAGTGGCGATTCCGCCGTTTCTTAGACGCCGAATCCTCTGTCATGTTGTCCCCAGTGGACTGCTAGCCACATAGGAAGATAGGTAGAGACCTGTATGCTTTACACCACCACGGATTTCACCGTAATACAACCTGACCCCGACTTACCCAAGCGCTTTTTGACGAATATTCTAAGGACAAAGTGTCACCGCAATACCACCTGTCCCCGACGTCCACAGCGTTTTTTAGAAGAATATTTTTATTTAGACTTACGCCCACGTGCTTTTAGTCTATATTTTGGTGGAGTCCCGTAGATCCGCTCGAGTCCTCAAGATCCGCTCGAGTCCCAAAGATCCGCTCGAGCCCTCAAGATCCGCTCGAGTCCCAAAGATCCGCTCAAGTCCTCTAGATCCGCTCGAGTCCCAAAGATCCGCTCGAGTCCTCTAGATCCGCTCGAGTCCCAAAGATCCGCTCGAGTCCTCTAGATCCGCTCGAGTCCCAAAGATCCGCTCGAGTCCCGCGACCGCGTATATGCGATTTATACCCTTACAGGGATGGCCCGTGTCACGGGGTCCGTCATTGTAATCTTTTTGCCGGATCCCCGTTCAAATCGGTTAGGGACGTCGTGACATTGAAACATTTTGGAGAATTTTATTTTTTCGTCCCACTCTCAGCCAATCAGCCGTCTCCGTTGCCGTGACGTCACCGCTCTCGGCGAAGAAGAAAAAGAAGAAAAAGAAGAAGAACGCGAAGAAGAAGAAGAAGAACGCGAAAAAGAAGAAGAAGAAGAAGAAGAAGAAGAAGAAGAAGAAGAAGAAGAAGAAAAGAAGAAGAAGAAGAAGAAGAAGAAGAAGAAGAAGAAGAAGAAGAAGAAGAAGAAGAAGAAGAAGAAGAAGAAGAAGAAGAAGAACGCGAAGAAGAAGAACGCGAAGAAGAAGAACGCGAAGAAGAAGAAGAACGCGAAGAAGAAGAACGCGAAGAAGAAGAACGCGAAGAAGAAGAAGAAGAAGAAGAAGAAGAAGAAGAAGAAGAAGAAGAAGAAGAAGAAGAAGAAGAAGAAGAAGAACGCGAAGAAGAAGAAGAACGCGAAGAAGAAGAAGAAGAAGAAGAAGAAGAAGAAGAAGAAGAAGAAGAAGAAGAAGAGGAAGAATACCACCTGACCCCGACTTACCCAAGCGCTTTTTCAAGAATATTTTTAGGACAAAGTGTCACCGAAATACCACCAGTCCCCAACTTCCACAGCGTTTTTTAGAAGAATATTTTTATATACTGTAGATATATATATATATATATATATATATATATATGTATATATATATATATATATATACAGTATATATACTCGTACACACACACGCACGCACACACACACACACACACACACACACACACACACACACACACACACACACACACACACATACACACACACACACACACACACACACACACACACACACACACACACACACACACACACACACACACACACACACACACATATATATATATATATATATATATATATATATATGTATATATATATATGTATATATATATATATATATATATATATATATATACATGTATATATATATATATACTCGTACCAATGACTACTATTACACAGGACATGCGCACCCAGACCCCTGGGTCCGCTAGTGGAGGCCATTGCTTTCTTTGTAACCTAACATTTTATATTGGACAAATATATCAAAACTAGAAACCTAACAGTGTATATAGGACAAATATATCAACTATTGACTTATTC
>NC_134794.1:28064994-28069994 GCF_046742065.1 Oratosquilla oratoria | reverse complement strand
GTCGCTTGTCGAGCAGAGAACAAGAAGAGGAAGAAGAAGAAAAAATACAGAAAAAATAAAGAGGATGAAGAATAGACAAAGCACGGGAAAAACTGAAATAGGAGGGAAGAAGAAGAAAGACATAGGAGAAGGAGAAGAAGGAGGAGGAGATAAGGAATGAAGTACAGGTGACAGGGTAAGAAGATAGAGAAGGGAACATAATGAATGATAATATGTAGAGAATGAGAACAGAAGGGAAGAAAGACGAGAAGGGAAGAAATGGCGCTGGAGTGGTAGGGATGGAAAGGAAGGGGGAGGAGTAGGAGGAGGTGGGGAGTGGAGGAGGAGAGGAGGAGGAGGAGGAAGAGGTAGAGGTGGTCGTGGTGGAGGAGGATGAAGAACGGGGGAGAGAGAAAATAGCAATAATCCTTTACTGGGCGATTACATTCACGCTAACGATGAGGATTCATTTCGGGGTCTGATGGGGTCTGATACGTTTTGAGGTCTAGTGGCTCAGGGGCCTGCGTCCCTTCCAGCAGACGTATTCTTAAACGAAGTTCCACACTCCGAGGAAAGCGCTTATTTACAATTTACGACCGTATGGGTTAGGAGGATAAGGCCCACAATTCCCTCTCTTGAGGTTTCGTGGTCCGATAAATTAATTTGGTGACGATTGTCGACCTTATGTTTAGGGAGAATAAGGTTGGTTTTTCGTTGTCGTGAAGTTTGAGATCCTGTGGAAGCGGTCAATGATAACTGAACGCCCGAATTCTTAAAGGTAATAAGGTTGATAATTGCAGCCCATGTTTTGAGTCCTGAATCATCAGGTCAGAGAACCATCTGGCGTTGGTCAAACCAACAAACAAAATCAACAAGTCAGTAGACGTATCACTTTAACCATTGGTCTTCATCCTGGGGTCCATTGACCCTAAGAGTGTCAAAAAAAAAAAAAAAAAAAATCACAAAAGGGGCCTCCCCTTGATCTAAGAATCAGTATCCCCATAAGCATAGCAACTATGAGCAAAGATCCTGGGAAGTACCCAGACGTATTACTTAGACCGTTGGTCCCTCGACCCTAAGAAGATCCAGAGAATTTCACAACAGGGGCCTCCAGAAGTTTAAGAACAGTACCCCATAAGCGTAGTGACTATGAGCAAAGATCCTGGTAAGTACGTAACCGTATCATTCAGACCAAAGGTCTTCAGCCTAAGATCCCTCGAACGCAAGAAAATTCAAAGCATTTCACAAAAGAGGCCTCCAGAAGTTTAAGAAACAGTACCATATTAACGTAGGAGCTATGAGCAAAGATCCTGGGAAGTACGTAAACGTATCATTTAGACCATTGATCTTCAGCCTGAGATCCATCAACCGCAAGAAAATCCAAAGAATTTCGCAAAAGAGGCCTCCAGAAGTTTGAGAAACAGTACCCCATAAGCGTAGTAACTATGGGCAAGGATCCTGGGAAGTACGTAAACGTATCATTTAGGCCATTGATCTCCAGCCTGAGATCCATCGACTGCAAGAAATTCCAAAGAATTTCACAAAAGAGGCCTCCAGAAGTTTAAGAAACAGTACCCCATAAGCGTAGGAACTATGTACAAAGATCCTGGGAAGTACTCAGATGTATTACTTAGACCCTTAGTCCCTCGACCCCAAGAAGATCCAGAGAATTTCACAAAAGGGGCCTCCAGAGGTTTGAGAAACAGTACCCAATAAGCATAGTAACTACGAGCAAAGATCCTGGGAAGTACGTAAACGTATCATTCAGACCATCGATCTTCAGCCTGAGATCCATCGACCGCAAGAAGATCCAAAGAATTTCACAAAAGAGGCCTCCAGAGGTTTGAGAAACAGTACCCCATAAGCGTAGTAACCATGAGCAAAGATCCTGGGAAGTACTGTCCGACGAAGACAAAAACACTATTTCCTTAAGTAAATAAGGCCATTTAACGGCAGTCAGAAGAAAATATTAATCTATCTATATACTATGGGTTCCTTCACCCTTATGAGGGAGGTAGACAAGTCAAAGGCACGCACCCACTCCAACCCATTCCTATCCCATCTACTCCCATCCATCACCCTTGTTTCCCTCTCATCTTAGCTCCTCGTACTCAAGTATATTTGGACACATTTTGATGTATTCTAGTTTTTATGATGTGGAACTATCCTCACGCATTCTGACAGAGTCTGGTGTGTTCTGATATATTAGGACACATTCTGGTCTATTCTAGTTTTTCTTGGGTGTATTGAGGGCGCTCCACTGAAAAATTGTGTGCCAAGTTGTTGAGGTACGAGAAGTGGACGAATGTATTGAATTTTACGGTACGTCGGTTTAAATGGTGTCTGACGAAGCAGAGCCATAGGGTAGCCAAGAAAAAAAGGTGGGTCTAAAAAAAGAAAAAAAGGGGATCTAAAAAATAGAAATATAAAACGAAGAAAAGAAAGATATATCGATGAGATGAATTGTCTGATCAAAACAATAGACAATTGAAAAATTTACGATTTGGAGAATGAATAAGAGAAATACGGAGAGAAGGAAAATAGAGAGAAACGAGGGAATGAACGACGAAGAAGCAGAATTGGAATAGAATCGAATTATGCAAGAGATGGAGAAGTGTTCGTCTATGAAGATGGGATTAAGAAATTAAATGCTTTTACGTCTTTTTTATGAAAAGAAAGCACATGTTGATACTATTAAGTTTTGGTACTTTGTTTTAGAAAGAAATAGCAAGTACAAAAGAGTACATGGGTAAGGCTCGAATAGATAGAATGTTAGTAATTCAAAAGAGTAGAGAGAAAGAGAGTCATAAATAGATAGATAGATAGATAGATAGATAGATAAATAGATAGACAGATAGATAGATAGATAGATAGATAGATAGATAGAGAGAGAGAGAGAGAGAGAGAGAGAGAGAGAGAGAGAGAGAGAGAGAGAGAGAGAGAAGTGGGGTGGGAGATGGGAGGAGAGAGGGGAAGTGGAGAGTGGGAAGATGAAGGGGAGAGGGTGGTACAGAAAGGTTATTATGGGACTTGGAATTTATTCCCGGAATTTCAAACGGAACAGGATTATGGGAAACTGAAAGTGTGGTCTCCATGGACACAAATACTTTGAACTCAAGAGATGACACAACAAAAACTAGTCCTCTTTTGCTGGAATCCCCTGGGGATTATATAGGAAGGCGGAAACAAAGTTCTGGAAATTGGTAGAAATGGAAAATTAATTAATATGATTTGAGTACACAAGCAAAACTGCTCCTTTCTCTCTTGGCTTACATAGGTCAAAGAGCCTGTGCTAGCATGAGAGTAGATAGGTGACCTATGTTGAAATGTGTTTGTTGTTTTCAACAATTTAGGAATACATATGTGTCTATATGAAATGGAATTGGAAATGTTTTGGTGACAAAATATCAAAATGATTTATATTCGTGTGTACTTTAAAGATATATATATATATATATATATATAACGTTTCTCTCTCTGAAAAGAAGGAAATAAATTCAGAAATATAGAAAAATGAAAAGAAAACAAGGCGGAAGGGACATGAAAGGGAGTAATTGTGTATTGCAAGGAAGATGGAAAGAAGGAAGAGGGAATACACACAAAGAAAGGAGAAATAAGAAAAGAGATGAAAAGAGAGGTAGGGGGGCTGAGCTGGAACGGAGATAAAGGAGGCGGCAGTGAGAGACATAAGAACATAAGAACAAAGAATAAAGGAGACTGCAAGAGACCACAAGGCCTACACTAGGCAGACGGGGCAAAGAAATTGCGGTGAGGTCGTAAAACAAACCAAAAGGAAAGGGTGACAGTAAGAAAGGAAAGGAAAGGAGCGGAGAGGAGAAAATGTCTGTATTGCATGTAATTGGTAGTTGCTGACAAGTCTATCGAAAGAAGCGCCCTCATGTGAGGGAGAAGACTTCATTGATACAACATTTTGCTTTTTACATCTTTACAAAGAATTACAAAGGCGGAGCATGCCGACAGGAGACCTTTTGGTCCATAACTAGGTCGGGTGCGAAAAAAAAGTTGTAATAATGATAAATAAAATAAACAAGAATTATAATAATATAGATAGTAATAAAATAAATAAATGCATAGATATAGTTAAATAATAAACAAACAGGTAAATAGTAAATAATAATAAATTGACAGACAACTAATATTAAATGAAAATCAAGCAAACAATAATAGAGACAAATAACAAAAAACAATTGAACAAGTAATATAGAATAAATGGCAGGCTTTACAGCATAAATGGCAGGCAAATACATGAACTCTGTCCTGATATACGAAAGTGTTTCTTTCGGAAGTTCTGTGATGTCTTGAGACAACCGATCAAAACAGATTATTTCCAGATCTGGAAAAAAAGTACGTGAGGCCTTTGTGAGAGCAAGTCCCTATGCTTCGACTTGATGGATTTATAAAAGGCAACTGACATGATACTTTCGAAAGGATGCATACAGTTCCTGGGGGCCATCTATCCTGGCTGGTGTTGGTGGCTAGTGGTATTAAATTGTAGGGAACGACACTGGTGGATAGTGGTGTTGGTTAGTGATGGAGTCAGGATAGGAAGTACAAGAGTAGTTATAACATAACAATGGTAATACGTTGTTAATACTAACAATAAGCACACTGATTTTAACAAATTAGTTGATCATAACTAATCACTACTACTACTTAAAACCATAAAAACCACCACTTTGATTTATACCGCTGAAACCATTGTCGCTATTGCTATTATTGTGGCTACTGATGCTGTCACTTGTAATTGAATCTATCATCAACATAGACTTAGTCTTACAGTACTATGACGTGCTTTACATATTCTATTCTGGCTAACATTAGGGAAATCAATTCAGCTGAGGGTAGGGGCTAATGGGATGCTGTACTCTGGATTCTTGAATTAATTTGTATATCAGACTCAGGCCACATAACTTATGGGATATTATCTTCTACTTCTTCCATATTACTGATAATTGGAGAGAAAACAATAGATACTTAAAGAACGAATGTTGAACAGGAGC
>NC_134794.1:28052494-28059994 GCF_046742065.1 Oratosquilla oratoria | reverse complement strand
GATAAATGTAGGTTAAGAAGGAAACAGGAAAGACCTGGTTTACTAAGAATGGTTAACAAATGTAATAGTAGCCATGTAGTGAGCGCTGAAACAATTGATTAATTTGAAAGAAAGTAAGATAACTTTAAGGAAAAGGATGACAGGTGATAAGGGACATGGAGCTGCCTAATGTAGGCCTTATGGTCTCTTGCAGTCTCCTGCATTCTTCCGTTCTTATGTACCTTTTTGGCTTGTTTCGTTGTGTGCCTGCCTTTCTCTAAACGAATTCTAGGTCTCTAGGTGCATTAAAATAGAAACACTTAGAATCTAGGAAGGACTACTAGTAATGAGCATAATTGTCTACCAAAGATCTTTCATGATCCTATATTTAGCTTTTTAGAAAATCTAAAATGAACTCGGTCAATAGCCTAAGTGGTTTCCATACCAATCTTTTCTAAATTACTCCGAATTCATTTCTGTTTGTCTCTCCTTTGATGTGTAAGATGTTGAAACAAAATCTTGGTTTCCTTTCTGCAAACACAAATGTATGAAAAGTTTAAATTCTCTTTGCCTATTTTTCGATGTAGAGGAATTAAGTCTTAGGTATTTTACCATTCATATTGGATTAGGATATCTAAATATAAGTATTAATTAGTTATCTTATAATGTATACTGTATCATTTAACTGGTAAAGATGTGGATCAATACATATATGTATTTGTGTTTCTCTATACATTCTTCTGTATTCTTATATACTACAAAGCCTATTGTATATATCAAAGAGGTACATGTGAAGAAATTTTCCTTTATAGCTTACATGACCTTTTCTTTCGTGCTCATGCATTGTTTCTAAGAAATCAATTTTTTCATAAAACAAGAAGGTTTTGCGAGAAGGATCCCATTTCTGTGATGAAATTCCACGTCAAGACACTCACTCCTTCAATCCATCAATCTATGCACAGGGCTTTCTCCTGCTCGGGCATCACACTGGACATGTTTCCGTCGTCTTGTCCACATCACACTGGACAAGATTACGACGACTTGTCTACATCATACTGAACAAAATTACATCGTCTTCTCTAAATCTCATTGGGAAATTTTATGTTGTCTTGTCAACATCAGATTTGTAAAGTACAACACACAGACCGTATCTGCAATTAATATTGAACGCAAATGCCATAGTACAGAGGTTCCCAAACTTGACCATACCAAGGACCCCCAGACACGATAAGTACCAGCCGAGGACCCCAACCAAACAAAAGTTATCAATACCATACCGGGATACCCAGTATTACCCAGTACAACGCAATACATTTAATATTTACTTATTGCTGCACATTGCATAAATAAGGAAAATATTTTCAACAGTTTTTATTTTCTAAATTCAATACAAAGTAAATTTAGTACAAACTGCTATAATAGATACATAATTACAGTATGTACTGTTACCACCGAAACCAAAATAAACCAAGCACCTTCATATAAAAAAGTGTATAACTAAACACAAATCAGTTTGTCAGGCGTTTCCTGTCTAATGGCATGGATGGGATTGATGGCTCTTGCACAATTGATCAATGCGGGGCCTGATGTTAGCGAGTGCCAGACGCATATCGTTGTCCACCTGTAGGCGTGCTCTGTGCTTGGTTTCGAGTACTTTCAATGTAGAAAATCCTGATTCACACAAGTAGGTTGTGGCAAATGGTACAACGCATTTTAGAGCCTTCTCAGCTAGGGCAGGATATTCAGTTCTTGAGTAGATCCAAAACTCTGACAGTGGAAGGGCAGAGAACTTCATTTTTATACTCCCATCATTTGACATTTCAATTAGTTCCTCTTCCGATTTCATATCAAGATGTACATCTACCCCAGCAGGAAAAGGATCTCTTATTCAGATCAGATGGGAATTTTCAAATTCAGGGACACAATGAAGGGGTTGATGCTGTCTCCATTTGATGTCACACATTCTTGAGGATAAAGTGGGAATATCTCAGTGACTCTTCCTCATGGCATTTGCTTTCCCACAAGGAAATCTTTTGCATGAATGCCCGTACTTGGTCCTACACATTCAAAATGCATAAGCCAATGCCATGCATGCTCTTGTTTAGTACATTTGGAAGGTGGAATTTGTCTGATAGATATGCTAACTTCAGTATCCATGACTCGTCCTCGAAATAGATACCAAGATCTGATTTCTGTGATGAAAGAAAATCAGCCAACTCTCTCCGCAGTGCAAATGCTCGATTCAAAACTGCTCCACGCTATAGCCATCGCACTTCAGAGTGGAACAGCAAGCCTTGAAAGTCAGCACCCATTTCATGACAAAGAGCTTCAAAAAGTCTGTGTTTCAGAGGATGTGCATTTATGTATTTCACTGTTTTCACAACAACCCGCAGAACCTGATGCAATTCATCATCAATGTGTTTTGCAACAAGTGCTTCACGGTGGAGCACGTGTATATATATATATATATATATATATATATATATATATATATATATATATATATATATATACATATATACGCACATGCACAAACACAGACACACACACAAACACAGACACACACACACACACGCACACGCACACACACACGTACACACACACACACACACACACACACACACACACACACACACACACACACACACACACACACACACACACACACACACACACACATGCACATACACACACACAATGAACACGCACACACACACACACACACCCACACCCACACCCACACCCACACACACACACACACACACACACACACACACACACACACACACACACACACACACACACACACACACACACACACACACACACACACATATATATATATATATATATATATATATATATATATATGTATATATATATAAGTCTAAATAAAAAATATTCTAAAAAAAAACTGTGGAAGTCGGGGACAGGTGGTATTACGGTGACACTTTGTCCTAAAAAATATTTTTGAAAAAGCGCTTGGGTAAGTCGGGGTCAGGTGGTATTCTTCTTCTTCTTCTTCTTCTTCTTCTTCTTCTTCTTCTTCTTCTTCTTCCTCCTCGCGTTCTTCTTCGCGTTTTTCTTCTCGTTCTTCTTCGCGTTCTTCTTCGCATTCTTCTTCGCGTTCTTCTTCGCGTTCTTCTTCGCGTTCTTCTTCTTCTTCTTCGAGTTCTTCTTCGCGTTCTTCTTCCTCGCGTTCTTCTTCCTCGCGTTCTTTTTCCTCGCGTTCTTCTTCGCGTTCTTCCTCGCATTCTACTTTCGTGTTCTTCTTCGCGTTCTTCTTCGCGTTCTTCTTAGCGTTCTTCTTCCTCGTATTTTTCTTCGCGTTCTTCTTCGCGTTCTTCTTCGTGCTGGGGATCCCGTGTTGGGGTTCCGCCCCGAGGCCGAGGCCGAAGGGGAAAACGAGTGATTAGAGTGCGGGAAGCTGTGGCCGTAGGCCGCTGTTTGCGCAGCCAAGCCCCCGACGAAGCCGGGGAGGGCGAAGCCCGCGGCTTGTATATGTTGTTACGGGCTGCTGGTATGTGAAGAGACGTTACGTATAACGTCTAAGTGCTTAAGAACCAGCGCACTTCTAGAAGCCACTGTAGGACTGAACTATCTGGACAGGGCCTAGATAATTCGTAAGACTAGAAGTAAAGGTAACAAAGAAGATTCCAGGAAAGGAATATTAAACTAGCGATAAAACTAGTAAACGAAATTATTAATGGAAAATATTTACAGGCAATCAACACAAAAGAGAATGGGCAGTAGGGTCAATGGGACCGTTACATGATTATGAGAATATGGAAATTATCGTTCAAATAAGAAACAAGATAAGTATACAATATGGTACTATCTAAGTACAAAGAGATCAGGAACATGCATCAGAATAAGTAATAAGTACAAATATAAGTAAAGTAATGCAATGTATATCAGACACGTAATGTAGGCAAAAAGGGTGATCACTTCACACCAATCGTCTCATGAATCTAAACCTTCTAGTTTTTATCAAGAGATCAATATGTGGGAATATGACGACGAGTCAGCGGTTACCACCGCTTATATACCATTGGACCGGAAGCCGGATACTTCCGGTTAAGGGTGCGGGTGAGGAGGAGGGTAAGTTAACACGTCAACATGGGTAGTTTTAGGACCCTCGACTCGCTTGAACAATCTATTTATTTAGTAACTGTCAAATCTGTGCGCTCCGAACTATTCAGGATTTCGCTTGTCTGTTTGTTCTACAAGAGTGCGCACCTCTCCCCGCACGTAGACAAGATTACATATAGTGGACGGGCGTTACTGCTTAACATTGTTACAATACATACATAGACAAGAAATATGAACATAGTTATGTAATACAAAGGAACACAATTCTATAACATAATTACACATATGACGTAATATCTAATATTACGTTACACCTCCACCGTTTGGGAAAGCTTTTCACTTTCTGTTGAAAAGCTATGTTCTAGAAAGGACGTCGGCTAAAACATTAAAGACGCCTTTTATATGATGAATAGTTAGATTAAAGGGTTGGAGAAATAAACTCCAACGTGTAAGTCTCGGATTCTTGTTTTTCATAGTCTGTAGGAACTTTAAGGGGTTGTGATCCGAATATACTTGAATGGTAGTTGAGGAACCCAGGTAGACTTCGAAGTGGATAAGGGCCTGGACCAAAGCGAGCGTCTCCTTCTCAATTGTTGAGTAGTTCTTCTGCGCAGGGGACAGCTTCTTGCTGTAGTAGGCGATAGCGTGAAGAACTTCATTGTGTTCTTGCAAGAGGGCGGCACCGATACCTGTATCGGTGCCGCCCTCTTGCAAGAACACAATGAAGTTCTTCACGCTATCACCTACTACAGCAAGAAGCTGTCCCCTGCGCAGAAGAACTACTCCATACTTTCTAGAACATAGCTTTTCAACAGAAAGTGAAAAGCTTTCCCAAACGGTGGAGGTGTAACGTAATATTAGATATTACGTCATATGTGTAATTATGTTTTGTGTTCCTTTGTATTACATAACTATGTTCATATTTCTTGTCTATGTATGTATTGTAACAATGTTAAGCAGTAACGCCCGTCCATTATATGTAATCTCGCCTACGTGCGGAGAGAGGTGCGCACTCTTGTAGAACAAACAGACAAGCGAAATCCTGAATAGTTCGGAGCGCACAGATTTGACAGTTACTAAATAAATAGATTGTTCAAGCAAGTCGAGGGTCCTAAAACTACCCATGTTGACGTGTTAACTTACCCTCCTCCTCACCCGCACCCTTAACCGGAAGTATCCGGCTTCCGGTCCAATGGTATATAAGCGGTGGAACTCGCTGACTCCTTGTCATATTCCCACATATTGATCTCTTGATAAAAACTAGAAGGTTTAGATTCATGAGACGATTGGTGTGAAGTGATCACCCTTTTTGCCTACATTACGTGTCTGATATACATTGCATTACTTATACTTATATTTGTACTTATTACTTATTCTGATGCATGTTCCTGATCTCTTTGTACTTAGATAGTACCATATTGCATACTTATCTTGTTTCTTATTTGAACGATAATTTCCATAATCGTGTAACGGTCCCATTGACCCTACTGCCCATTCTCTTTTGTGTTGATTGCCTGTAAATATTTTCCATTAATAATTTCGTTTACTAGTTTTATCGCTAGTTTAATATTCCTTTCCTGGAATCTTCTTTGTTACCTTTACTTCTAGTCTTACGAATTATCTAGGCCCTGACCAGATAGTTCAGTCCTACAGTGGCTTCTAGAAGTGCGCTGGTTCTTAAGCACTTAGACGTTATACGTAACGTCTCTTCACATACCAGCCGCCCGTAACAAAGTGGCTCCGAACTATTCAGGATTTCGCTTGTCTGTTTGTTCTACAAGAGTGCGCACCTCTCTCCGCACGTAGGCGAGATTACATATAATGGACGGGCGTTACTGCTTAACATTGTTACAATACATACATAGACAAGAAATATGAACATAGTTATGTAATACAAAGGAACACAATTCTATAACATAATTACACATATGACGTAATATCTAATATTACGTTACACCTCCACCGTTTGGGAAAGCTTTTCACTTTCTGTTGAAAAGCTATGTTCTAGAAAGTATGGAGTAGTTCTTCTGCGCAGGGGACAGCTTCTTGCTGTAGTAGGTGATAGCGTGAAGAACTTCATTGTGTTCTTGCAAGAGGGCGGCACCGATACAGGTGTCGTTGGCGTCGACTTGCAGAAGAAAGGGTCGTTGGAAGTCGGGTGCCCTTAGAACTGGTGCGTTAGTGAGAAGGGACTTCAGGTTTTTGAAGGCCGTTTCACAGGTAGGTGTCCACACGAAGTCGTGGTCTTTTCTCAACAGGTCAGTCAATGGTTCTGCTACATCTTGTTTCTCAGATAAGTGAAGATTTTGTAGTATCTGGGAGTTTTCCAAGGGAATCTCAGGAGGATTAGGCAGGTTATCAGGAGGCTCTTCCGATTTTATTGTGGTAGAGCTGCAAGCTGGAATTGGATCTCTGGAATGATAAGGTTTTAAGGTATTTATGTGACAGAGACGGGAACTATTTCTTCTGTCTGGAGTTTTGATTATGTAGTTGAGATCACTGGCTCTGGACAAGACTTCATAGGGTCCTTTGTATTTAGCCTGCAATGGATCTCCTGGTATGGGAAGATAAAGTAACACTTGATCTCCTGGAGAGAAAGTTCTAAGTTTAGAATTTTTATCATACCGACCTTTCATTACTCGTTGAGCATTCGCCAAGTTCTCTCTTGCCAACTTCCAAGCTTCTAACAACTTCTCGGTGACCTGGGACACGTATTTCAAAGAAGGAACAGGTGGTTCTTCTTTCATCCATTGTTCATGAAGTATCTTTAGGGGACCACGGACTTCATGACCGAAGACTAATTCTGACGGGCTGAATCCAAGGCTTTCTTGAATTGTTGTTCGGGTGGCGAACAACAAAAAGGGGAGTCCGTCTTCCCAATTTCGAGTGTTCTCAGCACAGAAGATTCTTAACATTGTCTTGAGCGTTTGGTGAAAGCGCTCTAGAGCACCTTGTGATTGAGGATGATAGGCGGAGGAAGTTACATGATTTATACCTAGTGTTACAAGAGTTTCTCTAAACTTGTTGGAAAGAAAATTACTTCCTTGATCACTTTGAATGTTCTTAGGAAATCCTACCATAGTGAAATATTTCAACATTTCTCTGATTATGTTTTGAGCTTTAATATTTTTCAAAGGAATTGCTTCTGGAAAACGAGTGCTCATACACATGATTGTGAGAATGTACTGATTTCCTTTACTTGAAGGAGGTAAAGGTCCTACACAGTCAATAAGAACTTTTTTAAATGGCTCTTCCATTACAGGAATGGGATGGAGTGGAGCTTCTACAATTTTCTGGTTGGGCTTACCTACAAGTTGACATGTATGACATGTTTTACAATATTGGGCAACATCTTTGACAACCGTGGGCCAATGGAAATGTTGGGTTATGTTGAACAAGGTCTTTCTTACCCCTAAGTGACCTGCTAAG
>NC_134794.1:28044994-28047494 GCF_046742065.1 Oratosquilla oratoria | reverse complement strand
CATATGACGAAAGCGAGAATGAATAACAAATTCGTAGACTAAAGCGCGACAAGCCGGAACAATATTCGAAGGTGAAGACTGTTAAGAGGGAGCAAATTCTCCGACGCACATTCTTGACATCGCTTCAACATTAACTTTGAAAAAAAAAAATCCTGAAGCAGCAGATGGACCAGAACAACGCGCTCCTCAATCGTTGGACCTCATTTCGTCTGAATAAAATAGTATGGACTGGAAACTATATGAACTGATGTGTATAACTCGTCTATAATATGGCGCCCACCCACAGTCACATTCATATGTAATACTCACACACACGAACCCAGCTTTACGTCTTTATCGAAACGCACACCCATACATACACCCACACTTACACCCACATCCATAATTACGCACATATCCACTCATGATTTAGAGCGTTAGTGAGTTCTGAACATAAATCCAGGAAACAGTGCATTAGTGCCAGGAATAGGGCTAACAGAGCTTTTCAAACGAAAGTGCAGATGTCGTTATTAAAACCATATCTGACCGCGCTCTAGCCCACATTTATACTCTCTCTCTCTTTCTCTCTCTCTCTCTCTCTCTCTCTCTCTCTCTCTCTCTCTCTCTCTCTCTCTCTCTCTCTCTCTCTCTCTCTCTCTCTCTCTCTTACACACACACACACACACACACACACACACACACACACACACACACACACACACACACACACACACACACACACACACACACACACACACACACACACACACACACACACACACACACACACACACACACACACACACACACACACACTCTCTCCCCCCCTCCCTCCCCCTCTCTGTCTGTCTGTCTGTCTGTCTGTCTGTCTGTCTGTCTGTCTGTCTGTCTGTCTGTCTGTCTGTCTGTCTGTCTGTCTGTCTGTCTGTCTGTCTGTCTGTCTGTCTGTCTGTCTGTCTGTCTGTCTGGCTGTCTGTCTCTGTCTCTATCTCTGTCTCTCTCTCTGTCCCTGTCCCTGTCCCTGTCCCTGTCCCTGTCCCTGTCCCTGTCCCTGTCCCTGTCCCTGTCCCTGTCCCTGTCCCTGTCCCTGTCCCTGTCTCTGTCTCTCTCTCTCTCTCTCTCTCTCTCTCTCTCTCTCTCTCTCTCTCTCTCTCTCTCTCTCTCTCTCTCTCTCCCTCTCTTTCTCTCTCTGCCTCTCTCTCTCTCTCTCTCTGCCTCTCTCTCTCTCTCTGTCTCTCACTGTTTGCCTCTCTCTGCCCCCCCCCTCTCTCTCTCTCTCTCTCTCTCTCTCTCTCTCTCTCTCTCTCTCTCTCTCTCTCTCTCTCTCTCTCTCTCTCTCTCTCTCTCTCTCTCTCTCTCTCTCTCTCTCTCTCTCTCTCTCTCTCTAATCAGTGTAAAGAGGTCTTACATTACGAAAAATGACTCGGGCACCTTAATTTACACTCCCTGGAAAGACGTAGAGGGCGAGGTGATCAAATAGAGGTTTTCAAAGGGGTTAGGATATTTAACAAGGGCGATACAAGCAAGGATATCACATTAGGACAGCAGAAGACGACTCGTAGTAACAGTATATAATTGTACAAATTTAGGCTTAAGAAGGAAATAGCCAAGAACTTTTTTTTTTTTACCAAAAGATTGGATAACGAATGGAATAGACTTAATAACTACATGTTGGGAGCACTGAAACTAATGGTTGTTAAAACAACGAATTGTTTCAGATTAGATAACTTTATGGACATGGGTGATCGGTGGTAATGGACATGGAACAGCCTAGCGTAGGCCTTACGGTCTCTTGCAGTTTCCTCCATTCTTATGTGTACCAAAGTGACTCTCGAAACTGTTGATCTTAGTAACGATGAAATATTTTACAGATTCCCTTTTGGGATGAAATACAGGAGACTTCATTTCGCTGCTCAGTATAATTTGGCGGGAACTTATTCGCGAATTATGGTACACGCGAAATTTATATATCAACTCTTTTGGGATACCACGGGAGTGAATGAAATTGCCTGGCGGCAGTAGGCAGAAAAGGAAACGTATCACCCGGTACGCAAGGGTTACAAATGTGGAATTTGACGAACCATGCTATTGGTCAAACTTTCTGGCGGCAGGGTTCCAACTGCCGTCACTGCGACCTCCGCCACAAGTAGCGACGCTCTAACCCGCCGTGTGCTCGGTGGTACCGTGCGCGTCTGTTAACCGCGTGGGGATTTCGGCGTCTGTTTGAACCCTGGCCGCGGCACATAGGCTAGAAAGATCATCCACTCTGAGCAATGGCCCCCGACCTCTGCTCGCCTCGGACATGAGGTGACTTGGTGACGTCATCGTGTGAAGCGTCAGTTTCCTGCGGGTATCGTCATAGTAAGAGTAACGTCATATCGTGGACGCCGTCCTCGCTGCGTTCTTATAGGAACATGTATTTCCGTGCGGGCAAAAAGTTAAATGAAATAAAAGAAATAAAATAAAATAAAATAGAATAAAATAGAATATAAGAATAAATCAAATAAGATAATACAAAATA
>NC_134794.1:28034994-28042494 GCF_046742065.1 Oratosquilla oratoria | reverse complement strand
TACCCATCCATCCATCTTATCCTTGGTCGCCTTCTCATGTTCACTCCTTCCACCTCTGCTTTCCACACCTCTTTTACTAATCTTTGTTCACTCATTCTTTCCATGTGTCCAAACCCTCCCAATATTCTTTCGTCGACCCAATCTCCCAACTCCCTTTCCAAACCCGCTCTCCTCCAATTCCTCGTTTCTCACTCTATCCAGCCTAATAGCCCCTATCATATTTCTCAGGCATTTAATCTCAAACACATTTAAATTCTTCCCCTCTTCCTCTCAAAGGATTACAAAGGATTACAAAGGTGGAGCATGCCGACAGGAGACCTTTTGGTTCATATCTAGTTCGGATGCGAAAAAATCATAATAATGATAAAATGATAAAAACTATAATAATGTAAATAACAAATAAAATACATAAATAAATGCATAGGTATAGTTAAATAATAAACAAACAGGTATATATTAAATAATAATAAATTGACATATAACTAATAATAAATGAAAATCAGACAGACAAATGATAACAAAACAAAAACAAATAATATAAAATAAATTATAATCATTTCAGCATCTTGCTTAGGTGTTTATCTAAATGATTCTTAAAGCTTCGAACTGAACTACATTGCACTACCTGTGCAGGAAGTTTATTCCAAAGTTGTTTCTACCTACTTCCAAATTGAATCTATTTCCGGACAGTTTGAAACCATTGTTTCTTGTCTGATTCTCATTCAATGTGAAAATGTTGTCACTTTTGATGGTGTCAATTCCCTTTAGAATCTTAAAGACCTGTATCAAGTCAGCAATGAGTCTACGCTTTTTTAGGGAAAACAGATTCATATGTTTTAGTCGATTTTCGTATGATTTATTTTTGATATTTGGAATCAGTTTTGTGGCTCGCCGTTGTACTTTTTCCAGTCTGTCAATGTCTTATATTCCATGTTTCTTCCCTATACAGTGTTGTCAGCAGAATCACTCCTTCAGACAATTTCCTCTTAGCATCCACTCCCAAATATCTAATTCTCATTACACTTTTTATTCCCCCAAGGTATTTACTTCTCTCAACCTACATTCCATCTCCACCCTCATTCCTCTCTTTCCTACCACATTCGCACCCAAGTATCTAAAGCTATCCACTTCCTCCTGTCTATTTCCCTTAATATTCACTTCAATTTGCTGCCATCCTCTCTCCTTGTAAATATCATCACCTTGGTTTTACCCACATTTACCTTCAATTTCCTTCTTTCACACACCTTTCCAAACTTCCTCACTAACTTTCTTAATCCTTCTTCTGATCCTGCTACAAATGCAGTGTCGTCAGTAAACAACAAGTGGCTTATCCCCCAATTTTCTCCATTTTCTGTAACCATCTCCAATCCCCAGCGTTTACCTCTCGCACCATGTATAAATTGAACAGGCAAGGTGAAGTCTCACCTCTACCTTAATCCACTCACTCTTTCTAATTCTAACACAGGCTCTACTACTCTCGTAAAAACTTTTGAATGCCCTTAACAGTTTCCCTCCTATCCCATATATCTGCAATACCTCCCGCAGTGCCTTACTATCTATCCTGTCATAAGCCTTTTCCAAATCCAACTCATTTCCTGGTTACCACTATATAGTCCATCAAAGCCCTATCTACCACCCTTCCATCCACCCCCTCTCCCATGTGTACTTATACTTGTCTTTATTCCTAAACACCGTATTTACTATCATCAACTCTATAGACACATCTCCATCATCAACTCTCCACTACGATATTTCCTGGCACTCCACACTTCCTAATTACTCCATTAATTGGTTCATCTCCTATCATTCAGATCTCTCAGTACCACTAAGTCTACATTTCTCTCTAAATCCTCTATGTACTATGCACTTATTTAAATCTACCCAAAAAGCCTCCATTTCCTCTACACTCTTCTAACTACCAGGCCCATGTGCACTTACAAAAACCCATGTCTCCCTTTCCAGTTTCACCTTAATTCACATTAACCTTGAAGAAACCTCCTTCCACTCCACCACACGTTTACCTATCTCTTCACTTACTAGTATACCCACCCCTTCTCTTCTTCGTCCTCTCTTCTCTCCTGACATCCTCCAACTACACTCTTAAACTCAAACTCGCCCCTCCCTTTCAACTAAATTTCACTCAGTTCCAACACATCCATCTTTCTTCTCACAAATATACTGCCTATCTCTTCCCTTTTACTCCCATCTGTACCATATCCACGCACATTAAAAGACACAAACCTTAGGGTTCTGGTTCGAAAACTCCTCCCAGATCCTCTTATGCTTTTTTTTTTTTTTTTTTTTTTTTTTTTTTTTTTTTTTTTTTTTTTTTTTTTTTTTTTTTTTTTTTTTTTTTTTTTTTTTTTTATAGGAATGTCCCCTTTGGGGCTACAGAGAGTAAGATGTCTAGTCCTATCCCCCGTACCGTTTTTGTCACCTTTTACGACTCAAATGGGAACATTCGATGGCAGTGTTCTTTCTCACCTATCACAGGATTCGGTGAAAAAGAAATGAATATCCAGAGAGGTGGTACAGGACAGTAACAAGAGTGGGTGAACAGCATAACGGAGGGACAGTCGCCGTATAATAAAATAGCATAATTTCTCTAAGAATAGATATTTCCTCTATCATAGACAAAATTATATGTGGTTCTAGTCCGTAGGGGTACCCCATATAGACACTAAAGTATCAGCTGCATGGTACTGAGCAGCTTTTAGCCCCATAATAACGTACAACCTACCCCAGACGGGGGAGTTAGAAATAGAAACCCACCCAATTTCCTTCCAGTTTACTTTTCCTGAATCTTAGAAGACAAAAAGAGGTCATCTTATAGCGTAATTATCCTCATTAAAATAAACGACATTTCAGAAATACCCTAGCGTGTCATTACGAGTCTAAAAGTTTTTTTTTCTCTCTTTTATCTCCCATTTACTTTCTCTTTTTTATTTCCTCTCTTTCTCTCTAATGTATCCCTGTAGCTTCGAAGAGACTGTTTCCCTTTGTCTTTTCTCACTGTCAGAATGACTCTCAGCCCTCGGGAGGCCTCTCTAAAGTTAATGAGGTCTCCCCTGCTTCATTCTATTTTAGGCTGCACGATGAGTATTGTTGAAGCTTAGCGGTTCACATTTCTGTATATAACACCGGGCGGATTATCACCGGAATAAATATCATCCATATCCATTGTGCTGTGCATACGTATAACGTGAGTGCTCTCACACACACACACACACACACACACACACACACACACACACACACACACACACACACACACACACACACACACACACACACACGAGTCCAACACGTGATCCAAAGACCAAGTGAATACACACACACACACACACACACACACACACACACACACACACACACACACACACACACACACACACACACACACACACACACACACACACACACACACACACACGCATACATACACACACACACACACACGCATACATACACACACACACACACACACACACACACACACACACACACACACACACACACACACACACACACACACACTAAAAGAAAAAAGAGCAAAGGCACGTAGGCACTTTTGTTTCCTTGTTATTTGTTCTTAGAATTATACATACAGTAAACAGCAAGAGACCCGTCTCCCCTTATGAAAGGCGTGGCTGATTCAGAGCACAAACTCATCCTTTACTCATCCCACACTCATCCAAAACGCATTCATCGCCGCCCCTCCCATCTTAACACCTTATGGAGGAAAGGTCCTCCCTCTACTTCCGCCACACCCGTCGGGTCAAACAGTGAGGCAGAGCGATCTAACATACAGTAAGACCCAACTGCCAGAACTAGTTTGCTTCTTCTCTTTCACTACATGATGATCTCCCCATAGACACACATTCATCCATGTCCCCTAACACCTGTCACCCCTATCCATAAAGTTATCCGTTCACTAATTGGTTACATTCTTTAACCACTCTATAGGAAAACCAATTCTTGCCTCTCCTTTACTATGTGAAGGTAGTCAAGTGGCCCTTTGCTTCTTAATATTGTCATGTCATTGTTGTCGTGTAGTTCCTGAACCAGTGGTTTTTGTCTGGATGATTTGCTCTTTAATATAGTCACGTCATTGTACTCCTCTGGGTTGACCGTTTTCTTCTGTCTTCGCAGAGTCTGTCCCCCGAAGACTTCAAGAAAGCTCGAAGAATGACGGCCAACCAAACAGATGAAATTACGGGACTCGAGCGGAACGTCTACTCGAGTGTGACGTCAAGTCGTGTTCCATGAATTAAAGGGACGCTTTCGTATCATCCGGAGAAGATAGTTTCATATATATTACGACAGTTGTACGGACAAACTTCGTATCACCCGAGACAGTTGTCGTATAAGGCATGACAGTTTTATAAACAAACGGAATCGGGCAATTCCCTTGGGGACAGTTAGGTCCTTCCATTCGAGTTTTCCTCTTGTGAGGGAAGAATAAACAAGTTGGGAACCTTTTGGCGTATTAAAGTTTAAATTGGAAAAAAATAGAATAGAGAAAGGAAGGGGGATAGAATTTCTAACGTGTTTTAGGCTCAAGAAAGAAATAGGCAAGAACTGATTTACCAACAGAGTAGTTAAAGAATGGAACAGACTTAGCACCCATGTAATGAGCGCTGAAACTATCGTTTGTTTCAAGAGAAAATGAGATGACTTTATAGATAAGGGAAAAAGTTCTTCCTGGTGTAGGTCTTATGGTCTCTTGCAATCTCCTCCATTCTTATGTTCTTGAATTCTTTGAGCTATGTTATATATATTAGATGATGTTACTGGTAGAGGTTAGTTTTGCTCAATGGGTACATTCATCTCACTTCTCCCACCTTCAGTCTCTCTCCTTTTCATTTCCATCTCTCCTCATCTGTCTCCCCCAACAGACTGAACCCCAATTACCTTTCCCCCTCTTCTCTCCCCTTCTCTCCCCCCTTCTCCCCCTCCCTCTTCCTTCCCTAATTCTTTCAAATAAATGTTCTGAAGAAGAATGGTGAAGGGTAAAGTGAGGATTAAGGCTAGTTAGAGAAATAGTAATTGGATAAATAGGAACAAAATTATTTACTCATGAAAGCATACATAATAGATATACCCAAATGCCTAAATAAATAAAAGAATATATGCATACATACATATGAATATACATACATAGATACATATATAGATACATGCATACATATACATATATACCTACCTACCTACCTACCTAACTACATACATACATACATACATACATACATACATACATACATACATACATACATACATACATACATACATACATACATACATACATACATGCATACATACAAACATACAAACATACATACATACATACATACATACATACATACATACATACATACATACATACATACATACATACATACATACATACATACATACATACATACATACATACATACATACATTTACAAATTCATACATACATCCATACATACATACATACATACACACATACACACACATACATACACATACATACACACATACATGCATGCATACATACATATATGCATACATGCATACATACACACATACATGCATGCATACATACATACATGCATGCATGCATACATACACACATACATATATACATACATACATATATACATACACACATACATACATACATACATACATACATACATACATACATACATACATACATACATACATACATACATACATACATACATACAAATACATACATTCATAAATTCATACATACATATATACATACATACATCATCATCATGGCTTGGCTTCGCGAACGAAGATTTAAGAAGTTTGTCCACGTCGTCGACCGCAGGCACGCTCATGGCTGACCAGACCGATGCGGGAAAGGCAGGTACGTGAGCAGTGTCTGCATTGGAATGTAGTGTCCGGTGTGGTGGTGAAGGAGGCACGAACCTTCCTCCTCTGGCGCTTGTCTTTGAGTGTATATCTCCTGTTGTCTTCAAATTGGGTGACAGCTTGATGGATCATGTGGCGCCAGGCATCACGGTCTTCAGCTTGGTCTGACCAACACTGGTGGTCAATATGGCATGCGGTGAGGGATTTCTTGAGGCAGTCCTTGTATCGTTTCTTGGGGGCTTCTCTCTCTCGATGACCGGTGGAGAGTTCGCCATACAGGACAATCTTTGGTAGGCGATGGTCTTCCATTCTTGAGACATGCCCTGCCCATCGGAGCTGGTATTTCAGTAGCATGGCTTCGATGCTGGGGGTCTCTGCCCGCTCCGGAACTTCGACATTTATGACGAAGTCCCTCCAGTGGATGTTGAGGATGGTGCGAAGGCAGCGCTGTTGGAAGCGCTCGAGGAGACGGATATGACTGCGGTAGGTGACCCAGGTCTCAGAGCCGTAGAGAAGAGTGGTGAGAACAACGGCCCTGTAAACGCGGATCTTTGTCTTGCTCTTCAGGTTTTTGTTGTTCCAGACTCGTTTGTACAGTTTGCCAAAAGAGCTGTTGGCCTTAGAAAGTCTGTTGTCGATTTCTTTATCGATCCTTGCATCGGATGAGATGGTGCAGCCCAGATAAGTAAAGTGCTGTGTTGATTTCAGCTCCGTATCGCCAACGGTTATATGAGGCTGTTGGTAGTTGATTTGTGGGGCAGGCTGATGAAGGACCTCCGTCTTTTTGAGGCTGACCTCGAGGCCGAAGAGCCGCGAGGCGTCTGCAAAGCAAGACGTGATGTGCTGCAGGGCTCTTTCTGTGTGGGCGACGAGGGCAGCATCGTCCGCAAAGAGAAGGTCCTGAATCAGTCTCTCCTGTGTCTTAGTGTGGGCTTGGAGGCGCCGTAGGTTAAAGAGGCTGCCATCCAGGCGGTACCTGACGTACACCCCATCCTCATCATCCAGGTCTTCTGCAGCTTGCTTGAGCATCATACTGAAAAAGATGCTGAAAAGAGTTGGTGCCAAGACGCAACCCTGCTTCACGCCGTTGGAGATGGGAAAGGGCTCCGATAGGTCACCGTTTAGTCTGATCTGGCCGCGCTGATTTTCATGCAGCTGGATCACCATCTGTAGGAATTTGGGGGGACAACCAAGGCGTTCCAAGATGAGCCACAGCCCTGTCCTACTCACTGTATCGAATGCTTTTGTAAGGTCGACAAAAGTAGCATAGAGTCCCTTGTTTTGTTCACGGCACTTCTCCTGGAGTTGGTGGAGAACAAACACCATGTCCGTCGTGCCTCTGTTGGCTCTGAAGCCGCACTGGCTCTCGGGGAGGTTTTCTTCGGCAATGGATGGGACGAGCCTGTTGAGGAGAACTCTGGCAAGTATTTTGCCAGCGATGGAGAGCAGTGTGATTCTCCGGTAGTTGGAGCAGTCAGACTTTTCACCTTTGTTCTTGTACAGGGTTATGATGATAGCATCGCGAAGGTCTTGTGGCAGCTTGCCCTGCTCCCAGCAGCTAACAAGAAGTTCGTGGAGCTTGTCGTGGAGTGTCGGACCTCCATGCTTCCA
>NC_134794.1:28022494-28027494 GCF_046742065.1 Oratosquilla oratoria | reverse complement strand
TTGATATTTGGAATCAGTTTTGTGGCTCGCCGTTGTACTTTTTCCAGTCTGTCAATGTCTTTAATGAGATTCGGTGACCATACGAAAACAGCATATTCCAAATGTGGACGAACTAACGATTTATATAGCTTGTTAATGAGTGATGGACTTTTGAAATCAAAAGATCGCGCAATCAATCCCAGAATCTTATTTGCTTTCTCAGAGGCTGAAATACACTGCTTGGATGATTTGAGGTCGTTACTGATAATTACGCCGATATCTTTTTCACTATCCACTTTTGTTAACGAATTTCCAAATAACTTGTAATCGTACTTACTCTTATTTTTACCTATGTGCATTACCTTGCATTTACTTGTGTTAAATTTCATTAGCCACTTTTCAGACCATTGCTGTAATTTATCTAAATCTTCTTGAATATCTAATTGGTTTGAGTGATCATTTGCCACTCCGCACAGTTTTGTATCATCAGCAAATTTGGAAACAGTAGATTTTAGTCCATGGTCTATATCATTTATATATACTATGAATAGAAGTGGCCCAAGAACGGAACCCTGAGGAACTCCACTTGCAACACTTTTCCATCCAGAAGTTTTTCCATTTAAAACAACTCTCTGTTTTCGACCTTTCAACCAATTACTAGTCCAACCTAATAGGCTACCACTTATTCCATGCAAAGCTAATTTAGTAAGTAGTCTTTCGTGTGGGACGGTATCAAAAGCTTTTGCAAAGTCTAGATATATTAAATCTATATTGTTTCTTTTGTCATAATTCGAGATAACTGTGTTGTAGAATTCGAGTAAGTTAGTCACGCAAGAACGTTTCCGTCTGAAACCATGCTGGCTATCATTTATCAAACGGTTACTTTCTAAATGATATTCGATAGCATCTCTGATGATAATTTCCATTATTTTTCCTACGATCGAAGTCAAACTTATAGGCCTATAGTTATTTGGTTTCTTTTTGTCACCTTTTTTGAATATGGGAGTAACGTTAGCTAGCTTCCATTCTCTTGGGACATCTCCGGATATGATGGATTTCTTGAAAATAATTTCTAATGGAACAACAATCTCATTTTTCATTTCCTTTAAGATTCTTGGATGCCAACCGTCAGGCCCTGGTGTTTTATTAACTTTGAGTTTGTCTATACACCTTTTAATTTTTTCTTTTGTTATATTTACCGTAGTGAGTAAGTTTACCCCAGACTTTTCACAGGTTTCAGTTTGGAATTCACTTTGAGGTGTTTCGTTTACGAATACCGAGCTAAAATAATTGTTTAAGATATTACACATTCCTTCATTTGAATATTCAAGTTGACCGTCAGCAGATAATAGTGGACCAATGTGATTCCTAACAACCTTTTTATCTCTAATGTAACTATAGAATTCTTTGGGATTCTCTTTGGATTTATCAGCGATGTTCATTTCGTATTGTCGTTTTCTTTTTCTTATTGTCTTTTTTAAATCTCTCTGTATTGATACATAAGTTTCATAGTCATTAGATGCACCCGAGCACTTATATTTCTTATAAGCCTGTCTCTTTTTAGCAATACTTTTTTCAGTATCTTTGTCGAGCCACTTTGGGCAAGCCTGATTTGGGGGACGTCTGTCCTTAAAAGAAATGTAAGTTTGAATCATCTTAGTGAGCGTATTTTGAAATATTTCCCACATCTGATCTACAGGCCTTTCGTTTAATTTTGCCTCCCAATCTGTAAGCTAAAGCTCCTGACGTAGTTCTATGAACTGAGCTTTACTGAAATCGGGTATTTTAGAAGCACAAGTATCTATTCTAAAATTGTTTAGGAGTTTGAATCTGACTAAGTTGTGATCGCTATTTGCAACAGATTCACCGACTTCTACATCAGTTACCATGCTTTCGCGGCTAGTGATAAATAAATCGAGTAAGTTTCCATATCTTGTGGGCTCTTTTACATGCTGAATTAAGTAATTGTCACCAAGAAAATCAATCAAGCGACTACCTATATGGCCATGTTCAAGGGTCATCCAATCAATGTCAGTAAAATTGAAATCACCCATTATCAATAAATCCCAGTTGCAGAAACTAGACAGTTCTTGAAATAACAGTTTGTCGTCTGCTAATGATAATGTATTTGGCCTATATATTACACCTATATTCATTTTTTTTCCATTTGTTTGGGTTAACTCAACCCACAAACTGTCATATGCATCCTATTTCACTTTCTCTAAAACACAAGCATGAACATTGTTTTTAACGTACAATAGAACACCCCCACCTTTCTTGTGGTTTCTATCCTGATGAAAGTGTTTAAATCCCGCAATATTAAATTCAGCTTCGAACTCTGTACCATTTAACCATGTCTCAGTTATTCCTATCATATCGAGATTTTCGCTTTTGACATACGCCTGTATTTCTTGAAATTTGTTCCTAATACTACGAGCATTAAAGTACATAGTTTTAAGAAACTCGTGATTATTTCTTTTTGACACATTTTGAGTTTCAATATCATGTCTTATATTATCATTTTGTTTTTTATTTATGCCTTGCTCTATATTATTATTATTTGGTCCTTCATTGACATTCAATGCCTCATTAACATTTCTCCTATCAAAATTAACATTTCCCCCATCACGGACATCTGGTCGATTACGGTCATCCGATCTATTTTGTACATTTTGTCCCCCTACGTCACCGTGATTCACGCCGGCCTGCCGTCTTTCAGTGACATTATGTCCGGCATCCCTTTCTAAAATTATATTTTGTCCTCCAGTGACATTATATCCTACCGTGATATTTTTTCCTCCACTATAATTACATCACACACACACACACACACACACACACACACACACACACACACACACACACACACACACACACACACACACACACACACACACACACACACACACACACACACACACACACACACACACACACACACACACACACACACACACACACACACACACTACGGTGGTCCGGGTTTGAATCCTGCCCAGGGCTGAAATAATTTCAGTATCGCGGGGAGTTGGGTGTGTGTGTGCGTGTAAGGTCATAGCATTACCCTTAGATCGATCATACGAGCTCTGAGCTCTCTACCGGGAGGGAAGTAGCTGTCGATCACGAGTCCAATACGTGATCCAAAAGACCAAGGTGAATACACACACAGACACACACACACACACACACGCACGCACGCACGCACGCACGCACACACACACACACACACACACACACACACACACACACACACACACACACACACACACACACACACACACACACACACACGCACACACACAAATAGTATCAAGCCTAAGAAACAACTTGAAATACCGGAGTCCCATAGAAGTTTATCGATTACAGTAGAGAGAGAGAGAGAGAAAAAAAAAATCATTAGTTTGAAGTTTTGTTACATAAGTAGATTTATAGAGGAATTGTATTACTGAAGCCCACAATCATTCAGACTTTCCTCGGGTGATAGCCCCGATAATAAGATAGATATATAAGTAAATGAATAAATAAATAAATAAATGAATAAATAAATAAGAAAATAAATAAATATATAAATAATTGAATAAATATACAAATAAATAATAATAAACAAATAAATAGACATATAAATAAAATAGATAAATAAAAATACATAATTACATAAACAAATAAGCAAATAAAAAATAAATAAATAAATAAGTAGATAAATAAATAGAATAAACAAAATAAATAAACAAATTAATTGATTAGTTAATTAATTAATTAATTAATTAATAAAAATGAATCATAAAAATAAATAAATAAACAAATAGATAGATATATAAATAAAAGAATAAATAAATAAAAATATGTAAATAAAATGATGAAACAAATAAATAAATATATAAGTACACATGTAAATTATCAAATTAACAAATAAAAATAAAATTAATAAATAAATAAATGAAGATATATATATATATATATATATATATATACATATATATATATATATATATATATATATATATATATATATAATAAATACATAAATAAATAAATAGAACAAATAAATAAAATGAATTAATCAATAAATAAATAACTAGATGAATAAATCCTCGGTCGATTGAGCTCATCCGTGATTGGTCAAAGCGACACCACATGTGAGTCTGTTTGAGAGGTTGCCAGGTCACCATTTAAGAGCGCAATTTTCGCTTTTGTTTGTCCACGTCGCTGGCAGGATCATCAACTCTGATGAAGATCTCTTCGACTCTGAAAATAATCTTTTTTTTTCTCTAAAAAATTATTTACACATCAAGGAACACAGATACATTGGGACATATTAGATTTAGAGATGATAAATATATCATTCATATAAACATTAGAATGTTGTTTCGTTGGTTGTGTTATTTCTACGTATATTCAAAAGACTCGATCTCCTTATAAGGGAGTGCGTTGGTTCAAAGCATAATTTTCCTTTCACGAAATGCAGAGGAACATTGTGATGGTGTTCTTGTCCCCAGCAAAAATGTACTATGGGACAATGAACAACTAGAGGGATGGTAAAGGAAGGGTTTCTCTTTTTCTCTCTCTCCCTTTCTTCCTCTCTCTCTCTCTCTCTCTCTCTCTCTCTCTCTCTCTCTCTCTCTCTCTCTCTCTCTCTCTCGTAATCAATATGATAGAGGCGTCATCCCAAGGAAGTCTCCACTACCCAAAAATTAGAAGAAATACAAGAGGTTTTGAGTAAAGAGAGAAAGACTAAGTCAGATCAGCCCTCCATCCAGAAATAAGTACGGAGAGTTGTCGAAATTCCCCTCAAATTATACAACCTGGCAACTCACCCATAATGTGTGGAAAGAGCGTATACGTGGAAATGTATGCGTAGCAATGAAGGAAGCCTTTTTCTTCCTATTTTATCACACACATATATATATACATACATATATATATATATATATATATATATATATATATATATATATATATATATATATATATATATATAACGTAGAAACCACTGTTGGAGTAGAAAAGACTGGAAACGGGGA
>NC_134794.1:28014994-28017494 GCF_046742065.1 Oratosquilla oratoria | reverse complement strand
ATTCCTGTTTTGTGGATCTTAGGCAGGCCGTGCATTTTTGGTGATAAAGGTGCTTCTTCGAGTAGGTTTAATATTTTTTTCCTTTCTCTGATTTCTTTAATATTTTTCTCGCTTTTGTTGTGAAAATTTCGCCTTCATTTTTTGCGTATCCATTATGTTTTTTTCTCGTAAGTTTCACCGTCATTGAGTAAATCTAACATTTTATTATTGTAGTCTTGTTGGTTCATCACTATTATGCCTCCTCCTTTATCTGCACTTGTGATTATAATATTTTTGTCTTTACTTAGGCAAATTAAAGCATTGAGAAATCTTTTTGGAATAACACACTTGTTCTTGTTTGCCAAGGCTTGATAACATGCGGTAATACCTTGAATAAAACCTTTGTCTACATCATCCATTTTCCATATATAGTTTTTGTTTAGATATTCACTAAATTTCTTTTTGTGAATTCCGACATCGAATTTCATACCTAACGATAGTACTTGAGTTTCTGTACCTGAGAGTTGTCTGTCTGAAAGGTTCGTTACTAAATCTGGATTACCTGCATTGTTCCAATCACTATTTTCACATAACTGTTTTAACTTTCGTTCTAATTTCTTACTGTTTTCTTCTCTTTGTTTATGAAGTCTATTCGAAAGCCATCGCGTTATCGGTATCTCACTTGTCTCACTACATAATATACTTACTTGGTCTTGTAGATTCTCTATTGCTTCTCCCATTACTCCTCGTCTGCTTCCTCCACCTTCAGTCTTATATATATATATATATATATATATATATATATATATATATATATATATATATATATATATTGTCAGTGTATTTGGGCAGGAGTTTTTCTCTAATGCATGTTTCATTAAAAGTGATGGCTAGTTGTGCATTAATAATTTTCTTAATGGTATTTTCCATATACCTTATTAAGGATTTGTTTTCCTTAGGAAGGAAATTTATGACTTCGCTGTATGTAGTCATATTAGCTAGATCGCGATTTCGGGTTCAAGACCCTTCTTCAGTAGCTATAGGGATAAGAATTAATCCGAAGATTCTAGTAAAGATCTAAGTTTTATACTAGAGTTCCTATACTTGCTAATCACTGGGGGAGGTCACCTGGTATTACGGGCAGGGACGAAATGTCACGTGCGCTAGGGAGCCTCCGGGTTTGTGTTGTGGCGGAATGTGGCGTTTTGTCTCGTAGTTGGACGAGTGGCGTTTTGTCTCGTATTGGCGTTTGTGGTGTTATGTCTCATGTTTTTATTTGTAACGGTTTGTCTCATGCTTGGAAGGGCTCTAAGGTCTTCTGCTTGTACATTTAGGTTTGGGCTCAACTCTTTAATATACAACGCTTCTAAAATTGGGAGGCGTCTATCGTCAGTACATAAATCCAAAATCTCGGTGTTTTTCTCTAGTGTCTCTCTTGCTAGTGTTATGCCGTGGGCTTCTCTTAAGTGATTTTTAGGGGCTCCAGATGTCAGGTGGTATGAGAGGCGACGGGATAACCTCATTGTCGTCATGCCAATATAGGTGGATGGGAGGGCTTCACAGTTCCCTCGTGTACATGTGAACCTATAGATGACATGTGATTTCTGAAGTTCCTTTCTCTCTTGTAGGGGGCTGTTTCTAATAAGAAGGTGGCTAGTTTTCTTAGTTTTATAATAAATCACTAGATTTAGTATTTTTTCTGGATTGACTGGTTTAATGTTTCTTTTTATAATTTGTTTCATAATGCGTTCATCTTCTTTATAAGCTGACGAAAAGGTGGATTTATAATATATGTTGATTTTCTCTTTATTTTGTTTATCATTGTTGTTGTTATGCCAGCCGTCCATTATTTTCTTTGTTTGAAAATGTATCTCTTTTTCATTGAAGCCGTTATTGATCAGAACTTGAGTGGAACGTTCGATTTCATCATGCACTTGTGTCCATGTGCTGCAGTGAGTTAGTGCTCTTCGAATATAGGCACTGATGGTAGAGTCCTTATATCTTTGAGGGCACTCACTGGATCCATTAAGGCAGTGTCCAGGGTTAGTGGGTTTTGTGTACACTGTTGTATTAAAAGAATTTTCATTTTGTTTCACTAAGAGGTCGAGGAAGGGTAAAGCTCCGTCAATGCTATCTTCCGTAGTGAAAGTGAGTTCAGATGTCTCTTGTAATAGGTGGCGGAGTTTTTCAGCTTCATTGCTGTTATTGGTTTTAATGAAGACATCATCAATGTATCTACAGTAAATATCTGGCTTTTCTGTTTTACTGAATACTTCTTCTTCTACGCAGCCCATGAAGAAGTTTGCCATTAATACTCCAAGGGGGGATCCCGTTGCAACTCCATCAATTTGGCAATATTTGTTTCCACGGGGGCAAGTGAACGGGACTTCTTTTGTACAGCATTCAAGCAGTTTACGTAGTGTAAGTTCTGGAATGTCTAGTATAGGTGTAGTGTTATCGTGGTACACTTTGTTGATGATGTAATCAATTGTTCGATCTACGGAAATATTAGTGTATAACC
>NC_134794.1:28002494-28009994 GCF_046742065.1 Oratosquilla oratoria | reverse complement strand
ATAAAATCGTGAAAGGTGCAAAGTACTGGATTGCTTATAGACTGTACTTTAGAATGAGTGTGAGTGACCAAGAAAAACCATGGGCCCCTCATGTGATACGTGGAAGTTGTCGATCACATTAAGATGCATGGCTGAGAGGTGCAAGAAAAGCAATGCCATTCACTGTGCCGAGAGTTTAGTGAAGGCCAAAAAAATCATCACGATGATTGCTACTTTTGCGTGATTGACATTAAAGCTAAAGGAAGAAAAACCCTTCCATGTTCCAGCATTTTATCCTCTATTGCGCCCGTCCCACATAATGATCCCTCATTGGTTCCACGGCCACCAGAAAATGTAAGTAAATCTTATCAAATTGTAAACGCTTATCTTTGTAACAGAATCAATATTGAAATCTTCTAAATATCTAGCTATGTTTTCTTGTAATGCAATTACACATACAATTCATTTTTATATTCCAGTTAATAAATCCATTTTTTTTAAGGTACAGGATATGATGGAGGTCTCATGAGAGTGAGGAGGTTGTGACAATGAAGAAATGGATGAAAAATTTGAGTCAAGACTGAGTACCCGCCCACACTTTCCAAATCAACGTGAACTGGATGAGTTCATCAGGGACTTGGACCTCACTAAGTCAGGAGCTGAGCTTTTAGCATCTAGAATGAGTGACTGGAATCTGTTGGGAGAGGATTGTAGATCAAGAGTATACAGGAAGCGCTATGAGGAATTCGAAGTATATTTTGATATAAGTGAGGATTTCTGCTTCTGCAAAGATATTAATGGCTTACTCACAGCTATTGGAATGGATCAACCCTGAACAATGGTGACTATTCGTAGATAGTTCTACAAAAAGACTCAAAGCTGTTTTACTACATAGTAGGAATCCCTGTTTCTCGAGAAGGTGAACTATGATGAGTTAAACTAGGATGATTGTGGTGAATTTAAAATGCTCGCCTTCTTACTTAGATTACAGGGTAGGTACACCAAGTACTCATGTTTTCTTTGCCTGTGGGACAGTCGGACTGATAATTAATGAACACTACCAGAAAGTGGAGTGGTCCCTCGTGAGATGACTTGCAGCCAGAAAAAAATCAATGTTATCAGACAGCTTCTTGTATAGCCTGCCAAAGTGTTGCTACCCCCACTTCACATAAAGCTTGGCTTGGTCAAACAGCACTAGATCATGGTAGAAAAGCATTTCAAGAGATTCCTCTACTTTTTCCAAACCTATCAGAGGCAAAAGTTAATGGTGATGTATTCACTCCTCCGCAAGTAAGGAAAATGTTGAAGTCAGTGCAAGTTGAGAATGCAATGAGTGATGTCGAAAGAGAGGCGTGGTGTGCATTTCGAGATATAGTTAATGAATTCCTTGGTAATAATAAAAACCGAAACTACAAGCATCTCGTAGCAAAACTTATAGAAAGTTATAAGAGGTTCCATCAGGATACATTGATGAAATGGAGAAAAATACCAAGGAAGATGGGACACTTATGATGGGAGACTATATATGGTCACTGGTGCGTAAAGATCAAGAAGCTCAAGGTAGTAAATCACGCTCATCAGTGCATATCTAACGGGCTCTTATAACAGTATCAGATGTTTTTATTCTTGCATTTTTTCATTAGTTTAAAAAGGGAATAGAAGGACAAAATATCAGCTACTGTATATAAACAATGTGAATATGGTAAATATAGTGTACTATCACAACTATGTATGGTTTGTTTTGTTTATGAAACCTCAATTTTCCTTAGAATATAGATGCTATGTAATTTTCAATGGCCTTTTTAATATCAGGAGGGAAAACAACCTTAGAAACACTAAAGACATTTAAAGAAACAAGACTAGTGTTACCCAATGTAATCAATGGGATGTAATAAGTGGTCTTAACCCGATCATGGACCAAAGAACACAATTAAAGTCTTTGATCTCTTGTTCTAACGAGTGGTATATGCCAGTTTATCGCATGCATATTATATTACTTTGTCACATTTTATATAATGAGCTGGGTAAGGCAGTAAAATCACTCTTTTTCAACTACAACAGAGATGACAAATGAAATATTTACCTATGTATTGATCTGTTTTCTAGTTATTCATATATCTATATAGATTTAACTATATATCTTTCTATCTATTTATTGATCTATCTATATCTCTATTCATCTATCTATCTATCTATCTAGCTATCTATCTATTTATGTATCTGTCTATCTGCTTATCTATATCTGTCCATATACAGTGTCTCTCATTTCACCTATGTACCTACCTATTATGATACACGTTATGTGTATAGACAGATCGTTCTCTTCAGCAACGCCTCAACCTATCTACGGAAAAGATAAATTCATGTTTAGTCAGCTAAAGAGTAAAAAAAAAAAAAAAAAAAAAAAAAAAAAAAATCCAAGAGGCAATTGGTCTTTCACAAGTCCCCTTCTGACAAGTAATTCTGCTCAAGAAGGATATATGTCACGAAAGAGAGAGACTACTGCGAAGAAAAATTCTAGACCGTTTGGGACGCTAGCAGAATAGACAGATTCAGAGCTGGTTTAGACACAATGAATTCGAAAAAGATTAGAAGCTGATTTGAACGCTTAGAGGATGGAAAGGATCGGAGATGGATTCGAAGCTTATAGAAGAAGTAGGTTGGAAGCTAGTTAACCTCACAACAGTGACTGTGCCCACATTGAGGCCGGCTAGAAGCATTCTGAAGCTGATGAATCAAACTTTTACACCTTCTGATAAGATTTTGTAGAAAGAGGGTGGAGGGGAGTGAAGTATGTTAGGGATGGAATGGATGGGAATGGTTTTTATGCCTTTGTTTTTGGCCTACTTTCCTTATAAGGGGAAAAAAGCCTTTGGTATATGTATGTATAGTATGTATGTATGTATGTATGTATGTATGTATGTATGTATGTATGTATGTATGTATGTATGTAATAAGGTTTTTGCTATAGGGGAAAAATGGCCATGATTCAAAATGTACTGTCTGTTTTGGGGAGCTGGTTTGAATCAATTACATCTAATATTGAGGAATTAACCAAATATTGTAAAGTATTCAACTACAGTAGGAAGGATAAGAAAAGGTAGTCTTAGTCTTTTAGATTTCTGTAGTTTAACTGAACCTCAAGGTTATAACAAAAGAGATTATAAGGTAAGAATATGATCTTACTAATGCTATTGACCTTAACGAGTATGTATTTTTTCGAATTAGAATTTGTTTACCTGATTATTTTTTCCTAAACTATATCTATGTTTATATACCATGTAATCCATTCTAATGTGTGTTTCGGTATCATCCTGCAAAGTTTTCGTGTAGCGCGTATGGGTTCTTTTTGGAAATTCTTTTAATACATATTTTCATCTTGTGTTATTCGTGTAGTCTGTACCCAAGGGAATGTTTATATCCTGGTGCTTTGTTTTCTTGTAAGTTATTTATTTGTTCTTGGGGCACTGTTGTTGATTGGGAGATAAGTTCTCTGCTGTTTTATGTCTGCATTAAAATTCTGTCTCGGATAATAAGATTCCTATCCGATAATGGATAATCAGCGTAATGGCTTTTGCTTTATTCATTGCTTTCATGTTTTCCAGTCTTTTTGCGCGCACGCACACACACACACACACACACACACACACACACACACACACACACACACACACACACACACACACACACACACACACACACACACACACACACACACACACACACACACACACACACACACACACACACACACACACACACACACACACACACACAGTTGTTTATTTATTTGTTTATCTGACTATTTATTATTTCATTTTAGCTGCGGAAATCGAAGTCGTTATTTCCACCAAACCTCTCCAGATTACTGACGATCTCGTGTACTGGAAATGATGTCCGCCAGGACTTTTTACTTGGGGCTTCATTTTCATTTCTTTTTCTCGCCCTGTTGTCCGTTTGTCCACTAAATTGCAAAACGGCCGCATCCGAGCTCGGCTGCGGTGTTCCTCGTCCTCCGATGCGCTCCCTGGCTTGTTTACGATGCCCAACGTTTTATCCCCAAACGTTTTATATCTGAACGTTGTGCTGGGCGCGACCTGTGCATCGGTTGTTTTTCTTTCTACTTCCGGAGGATGCAGGAACCTGTGCAAGTAAGCGAGAGTGTGTGTGTATGTGTGTGTGTGTGTGTGTGTGTGTGTGTGTGTGTGTGTGTGTGTGTGTGTGTGTGTGTGTGTGTGTGTGTGTGTGTGTGTGTGTGTGTGTGTGTGTGTGTGTATGTGTGTGTGTGTGTGTGTGTGTGTGTGTGTGTGTGTGTATGTGTCTGTGTGTGTGTGTGTGTGTGCGTGTGTGTGTGTGTGTGTGTGTGTGTGTGTGTGTGTGTGTGAGAGAGAGAGAAAGAGAGAGAGAGAGAGAGAGAGAGAGAGAGAGAGAGAGAGAGAGAGAGAGAGAGAGAGAGAGAGAGAGAGAGAGAGAGAGAGAGAGAGAGAGAGAGAGAGAGAGAGAGAGAGAGAGAGAGAGAGTGTATGAGAGAGAGAGAGAGAGAGAGAGAGAGAGAGAGAGAGAGAGAGGTCAGCATTCCGTGTGTTTTTGTATGTGTTTATTCTTTGTATAAATATGTGGGCGTTGGGTTTGTTTGTCAAGGCATGTTTGTGTGTGGGTGTGAGACCAGCATGCTGTCTTCTGTTTTTATATCTTTATTGTTGTATGTGAATGTGTGTCCACTGGGTGCATTTACCGAGATATGTTTGTGTGTGTGTATGAGTTCAGCATGTGGTCTGTGTGTTTTTGTATGTGTTTCTTTTTGTATATGAATGTGTCTCCATTGATTATATTTATTATGTTATGTTTTTGTATATGGGTGAGGTAAGCGTGTTGTGTTTTGTGTATTTTTGTGTGCGTTTATTTTTATATGTATGCGTTGAGTGCAGTCATGTCTGTGATTTTAGAGGGTTAGATTATCCTTTTATAATGATTATGATAATGATAAACCATCCTATCGTATAAAAGAACCTAATACTAACGAGACCTCTCATACGCTTACAATACCTTCTTGTCCAATAAGTCCCGCTAATGTAACGTTCATAGAAGCTTAATACTTCTGCTGACTTTGTAAATATTTTCGCTGACTTCGTAAATACTTCTGCTGACTTTGTAAATACTTCTGCTGATTTCGTAAATCTACTGACTTCGTGAATACTTCTGCTGACTTCATAAATACCTCAGCTGACTTCGTAAATACTTCTACTGACTTCGTAAATATTTCTGCTGACTTCGTGAATGCTTCATTAAACTTCCACGACGAGAAGACATCAAGACCGACGTATTATCATTTCTAACCACTCATGACATAACCTGTATGTGCTGTGCTTTATTGCTCCGATGCTTTAAAGACTAAAAGTAATAATGTCGAACTTGTTTTCATATATGTATACATGTAACAGAAAGGAAATGCAAAAAATTTATGCCTTGCAAAACGTCTCACTGAGAGGGAAATACACACACGCACACACACATACATACACACACACACACACACACACACACACACACACACACACACACACACACACACACACACACACACACACACACACACGCACACACACACACACATACACACGCACACACACATACACACGCACACACACACACACACACACACACACACACACACACACACACACACACACACACACACACACACGCACACACACACACACACACACACACACACACACACACACACACACACACACACGCACACACACACACATACACAGACACACAGACACACACACACACACACACACACACACACACACACACACACACACACACACACACACACACACACACACACACACACACACACACACACACACACACACACACACACGTGGACAATCAGCAAAAAATTGCAGGAAAACTTAGAAGCAGCAGAAATGTGGATATGGAGACGAGTATTAAAAGTACCATGGACAGCGAAAAAAAACAAATGAAGAAGTATTGAGAGAAATGGAGACAGATAGGGAATTGATGACAACAATAAGGAAAAGACAGTTGCGATTCTTAGGACATATAATGAGGAGGGAAGGGTTGGAAGAGGTGGTGATGACGGAAATGGTGGAGGGAAGGAGAGCAAGAGGAAAGCAGAGGGAGAAGTATATGGACGGGCTGATGAGGGCGACGGGAAAACAACTCAAACCAGCACAGATGTTACAAGTAACTAGGGACCGGGAACGGTGGCGCTCCATAGTTGCCGAAGTCCAAGAGGATATGGCACGACGGTAAGGTAAGTATATATATATATATATATATATATAAAAGTATATATATATATATATATATATATATATATATATATGTATATATATATATATATATATACATATATATATACTGTATATATATATATGTATATATATATATATATATATGTGTGTGTGTGTGTGTGTGTGTGTGTGTGTGTGTATACACAAAAACATATATATATATATATATATGCATATATATATATATATATATATATATATATATATATATATATATACATATATGAGAGAGAATGTGGGTGGGGAAGGGCAAACGAAGATGTGTTAGGAATAGAGTTTATTGCCCTAACGTTGCGACCAACTTGGTCTTCTTCAGAGGACTACAGCATTACAGCAAAAATATCTTCCAATAAAATAGGAAAAATATTTAAGAAACATAATAATATGCGTAATAATCTCAGTGTCATTTACCGTATTCCATGCAACGGTTGTCCATCATCTTATTTCGGTGAGTCAGGTCGAGGGTTCAATAAACGCTTGAATGAGCACAAAAACGATCTCAGGGCTCATAGAACATCTAACTCCCTGGTTCGTCACCTGGACAAATGTGGACATCTACCTGATTGGAACAACGCAGAAATTCTACACGAGGGATTTGAGAAGAAAATGAGAAAAAACTGTGGAAGCTGCACATATCGCCGCCAACAAGAACAACAACGACAGAGACGGATTTAAATGCCTCTCGAAAGCAGCAAGTGTCCTAATAATTAAATCGTTAGCCAAAGGGAAAACATGACGCTCATACCTTGGCGGGTTCCCTCTCACTACGAATATAAGAATTGTGATCCGTCTGTAATGCTGTAGTCCTCTGAAGAAGACCAAGTTGGTCGCAACGTTAGGGCAATAAACTCTATTCCTAACACATCT
The DNA here is from genome assembly GCF_046742065.1 of Oratosquilla oratoria. Taxonomy (NCBI): domain Eukaryota; kingdom Metazoa; phylum Arthropoda; class Malacostraca; order Stomatopoda; family Squillidae; genus Oratosquilla; species Oratosquilla oratoria. The sequence continues at coordinate 28,002,816 of NC_134794.1, read as the reverse complement.
TCGTTTGCCCTTCCCCACCCACATTCTCTCTCATTTGTCTGAAATAATCTTAAATATACATATATATATATGCATATATATATATATATACATATATATATACATACAAACACACATACATGCATACGTACTATAGCTCAGTGGTAAGGTGGCTTGGCATCAAGCTAGGTCTCTGTTCTTTTCTTGAGGCGACTGTCTGAAATATTTTTTATCTATATGTATGTATGTATGTATGTATCTATGTATCTCGAGGTTCAAGTCACTGGGAATGCATTGGAATACAAATGTATCAGTAGAGAATCAAATATCAGAGATAAAGTGT
>NC_134794.1:27997494-27999994 GCF_046742065.1 Oratosquilla oratoria | reverse complement strand
TCTTCCTCTTCCTCCTCCTCCTCCTCTTCCTCCTCCTCCTCCTCCTCCTCCTTGTCCTTCTCCTCTTCTTCTTCTTCCTCTTTCTCCTTATCCTCTTTCCCTCCTCCTCCTCCTCCTCCTCCTCCTTCTCCTCCTCCTCCTCCTCATCTTCTTCCTCTTCCTCGTCTTTCTCCTTATCCTCCTACTCCTTTTTCTTTTCCTTTTCCTCCTACTCTTCCTCTTCCTTCTCTTGTTCCTCCTCCTCCTCCTGTCCGTGCTTATTCTTCTCTTCCTCCTCCTCTTCCTGCCTCTCCTATTTCTTCTCCTCCCCCTCCTGTCCCTCCTCCTCCTCGTCCTCCTCCTCCTCCTTCTCCTCCTCTTCTTACTCTTCCTCATCTTTCTCCTTATTCTCTTCCTCCTGCTCCTCCTCTCCTCTTCCTCCTCCTCCTTTCTCTTTTTCCTCCTCCTCCTCCTCCTCCTCCTCCTCCTCTTATCCTTGCTTATGCTCCTCTTCCTCCTGTCTCTCCTCACCCTTCTCCTTCTCCTCCTCCTCCTGTCCTTCCTCCTCCTCCTCCTGTCCTTCCTCCTCCTCCTTCTCCTACTTCTATTCCTCCTTCTCATCCTCCTCTTCCTCTTCCTCTTCCTCTTCCTCTTCCTCCTCCTCCTCTTCCTCCTCCTCGTCCTCCTCTTCCTCCTCTTCTTCCTCTTCCTCCTCCTCCTCCTCTTCCTCCTCCTCCTCCTCCTACTACTACTCATCGTCATCGGAGCTATCGGACAGAGGGCCCGCTCGTTGTCTTCTGTTTCCTTGACCAAATTCAGTGTAAATCCACTGATACTGAGACTCGACCCTTTTCGTTCCTTTCGGGGCCCATAAATCACTGTAGATCCATTAATATGCGCGCTTTCCTCGGCCCTTTCTCCCCTGTACAAGAGCAATAACTCTATTATTGAAATCGTGAAGTTACATGTACGTGTGTGTGTGCGTGTATATATATATATATATATATATATATATATATATACATATACATATATATACATATATATACATATATATATATATACATATATATATACATATATATATATATATATATATGTGTGTGTGTGTGTGTGTGTGTGTGTGTGTGTGTGTGTGTGTGTGTGTGTGTGTGTGTGTGTGTGTGTGTGTGTGTGTGTGTGTGTGTGTGTGTGTGTGTGACTCACCTTGGCCTTTTGGATCACGTATTGGACTCGTGATCGACAGCTATTTCCCCCTCGGAAGAGAGCTCAGAGCTCGTATGACCGATCTATGGGTAATACTTTGACCTTACACGCACACACACACACACCTCCCCGCCCACGAGAATTGGAGTAACGGCTCGTAGCGCAGCGATACTGAAATTATTTTCAGCCTTGGGCAGGATTCGAACCCGGACCACCGTAGTGACAGTCTGGGACTCTACCAACCGCGTCACCGAGTGTGTGTCTGTGAGTTTGCGTGTGTGTGTGTGTATGTGTGTGTGTGCGTGTGTGTGTACATGTATGTGTATGTGTGTGTTTGTGCTTGTGTGTGTGCGTGTGTGCATGTTTGTGTGTGTGTGTGTGTGTGTGTGTGTGTGTGTGTGTGTGTGTGTGTGTGTGTGTGTGTGTGTGTGTGTGTGTGTGTGTGTGTGTGAGTGTGTGTGTGTGTGTGTGTGTACATGTATGTGTGGGTGTGTATGTGTGTTGGAAAATATATATTACGCGTCACGGGACGTCACAGTTACACGTCACAGGACGTCACACTACGAGAAGATAGATATCAAGCATACGATGTCGCGTACGTCGCAGCAGCAGCAGCAACAAGTGTCTGTTGAGCGTCAGGTCTAACCAGAACCTGACCGTAGAGGCCACTTAACTGTAATTTGGACACCTGGTCCGCATCGACGATACGACCGTTGAGAAACGTACGCCTATAGAAGGAATTATCTTTATATTTGATTTTTTCACCATGTACAATTAAAATATGTCATGTCCTTTCTATATCTCATAATTGTAAATATTTTCATTTATTATAGAGTGTATCACTCAACCATGGAAATAATTATTTCTGTCATACTGTAAATATTTTTGTATGACAAGAAATTGATGATAGAGGCAACTCTTATAGTCTTCTTGGTCAGTGGCTTGCTTGTTGATGCATATCTCCACTGGCTCTGAACAAGACAACTGGCTACGATTTACTAGACTAAATCCATAGAACAGAACAGCCTTTACTTACTCCGCTACTCACATCGCCTCCTAAAATGTGGATAAAACATTTCCACATGTGTACATGTATGGTTGTGCAAGTATGTGTACATGCATGGATATGTTTATCTGTGTATGCGCACATTCATATACGTGCACATATGTATGTAGACCGAAGATACATACATGAATACATACTTTTCATTGTCGATATGTGTACATATTAGGTACTTGGGTTCGTGCAAGCAAGAAAACGGAGGGATTACAAAATCAGCATTGTTTTTCGTTTCGTGTATATCCTCTTTCTCTC
>NC_134794.1:27993290-27996994 GCF_046742065.1 Oratosquilla oratoria | reverse complement strand
CAAACGGTTTGTCCATCCATCTTATTTCGGTAGAGTCAGGTCGAGGGTTCAATAAACGCTTGAATGGAGCACAACAAAAACGATCTCCAGAGGCTCATAGAACATCTAACACCCTGGTTCGTCACCTGGCGCGCAAATGTGGACATCTAACTGATTGGGAACAACTGCAGCAATTCTAGCCACGCAGGGATTTGTAAAAGAAAATGAGAAAGAACTGGTGGAAGCTGCACCGATATCGGCCGCCAACAAGAAGCAACAACGACAGAGACCCGGATTATTAAATGCCTCGTCGAAAACGCAGCAAGTGTCCCTAATAATTATGAGCGAATCATTAGCCAAAAGTGGGAAAACATGACGCTCATACCTAGGTGGCGGGTTTTTCCCTCTCACTAAGCGAAATATAAGAATTGTGATCCGTTCCTGTAATGCTGTAGTCCTCTGAAGAAGACGAGCACAAGTTGGTCGCAACGTTAGGGAGCAAGTAAACGTCTATTCCTAACACATCTTTCGTTTTGCCCTTCCCCACCACACGATTCTCTCTCGTCATTTTGTCTGAAATAATCTTGAAATAAAACAAGATATATAATAGATACTGCATATATATATGAGAGAGGGTACGAGATATACATATAGTATATTACATAGACAAACATCTCGCATACATGCATACGTAAATGAGATAGCTCAGTGGTAAGTGTGGCTTGGCATCAAGTCTAGTGTCTCTGTTCTTTTCTTGAGGCGAACTGTCTGAAATATTTTGTTATCTATATGTATGTATGTATGTATGTATTTAATGTATCTCGAGGTTCAAGTGACCCCCATACTGGGAATTGTGCGTCATGTGTGAATACCAGTGTATCGAGTATGAGAATCAAATAGCGCGTCGCGAGAGGGCTTAGAGCGAGCGAGGCCGGAGTGGGAATACCAAGTGTCTTATTCCGTTTGTGATGAGGCCGAACTTCCGCATCTTCAAAAATGAGGAAGGAAATAAAAAGTGAACGATGTTAGATTCTCCTCTTTTCAAAAGGGTGTTTTTCTATAAAGAATGTAACGTAGAAATATTTTCAGAGGACCTTGACATTACTTCTAGTCGCTTTAGGCAAAAACGAAAAAAAAAAAAAGAAATTAGACTAAGAATTTCACACCATGTTGTTTTTAGGCTTATTTTTACGTCTGTGACAGGTCCACCAGCAATTGTTTAAAATCCCCGGACGGGTGTCGGTAGAAAGGAGTCGGATAAACAATGCAATTTGCTGTCATCGGGGGGGGGTGTTTTTCGTCGTCGTCGTCGGCACATCGTCATCGTCTTAATCTTCTCCATCGATCATCATGGCAGTTCATCATCATCATCATCGCATCATCATCATCATCATCAATCATCATCATCATCATCATCCATCATCATCATCCATCATCATCATCATGGGCGATCTATCATCATCATCATCATCATCATCATGCATGCATCATCATCATTGCCTCATTGGCAGCATCATCATCGGGATCATCACTCAGTCATCATCATCATCATCATCATCATCATCATCAACATCATCATCATCATCATCATCATCATCATCACCAACCAAGTCCATCATCATTATCTACATCACCGCCCATCCATCACGATCATCAATCATCATCATCATGCATCATCATCATCATCATACATCACATATCATCAGTCATCATCATCATCATCATCATCATCACATCATCATCATCACATCATCATCCATCATCATCATCGTCATCCATCATCGCCCATCATCAACTGGCCATCATCAGGCCGGGAGTCATCCAGAGCATCATCATCATCATCATCATCAAACGTCATCATCATCATCATCATCATCATCATCATCATCATCATCATCATCATCATCATCATCATCCGGATCATGCATTTTTTCTTTTATCTTGAAGGAAAGATACATTTCATATCTTGTTTCTAATGCCAACCTACTATTGGTAGGGATACTTGTGTGTATGTCGTGATGTTATGTGTGTGTGTGTGTGTGTCCTGTTGTGTGTGAGTGTGTGTGTGTTGTGTGTGTGTATGTTGTGTGTGTGTGTGTGTTGTGTGTGTGTGTGTGTGTGTGTTGTGTGTGTGTGTGTGTGTGCGTGTTTGTGTGCATGTTGTGTGGTGTGTACGGTGTGTTGTGTGTTTTTGGTGGAGTGTGGGGTGTGTGTGTAGTGTGTTGTGTGGTGATGGTGTGGTGTGTGTGTGGTGTGTGGTGTGTGTGTGTGTTTTGTTTGTGTGTGTGTGGTGTGTTGTGGGTGTGCGGGCGTGTAACGCGAGTGCTGTCGTGCGTGTTCGTGTATATGTGTATGTGCGACGTGTAATGAGTTCGGGGGTGCACCCCTTCACTTCTCAATGCGAGCGTGGGTGGCGCCGTGTCCTCTGACGTCGATGTCCAAAGGCGGCATTTGATTGTTCGACCACCGAGGCTGGGACAGAAATAGGTTTTTCGGTTATTCGGCCAGAGGCAATTATATTGTGTAATAGTAAATTTTCCGAGACTGCTGCCAATTTGTTCTCCCCATTCTTGTAGCTGTGCGCAGATTCCCAATCATCCTTTTCCATCTGATTTCTTAATTCTAAAAGCTTCACTAACAATCGACGACAGTCAGTACAAAGGGAGAGTGAGTAGCCAATAGCTTTGGGACGTGGGTGAGGGTTGGGGGTTTGTATTGGGCTTAGTATTACGTCAATTCGGTGTCCTCCTCCACCACTTCCTCCTCCTCCTCCTCCCTCCTCCCTCCTCCTCCTCCTCCTCCTCCTCCCTCTTCTCCTTCATTCTCCTTCTCCTCCTCCCTTTCTTCTTCCTCCTTCTCCCGATGCGCCTCCTCTTCTTCCTCCTTCTCCTCCTCCTCTTTCTTCCTCTCCCTTTTCTTTCTCCTCCTCCCTCTTGTTACCCCCTCCTCCTCTTTCTTACTCCTCCTACTCCTCCTCGCTCCTAATCCTCCTAATCCTCCCTCCTCCTCGCTCTTATCCCTCTCCTTCTCCTATCACTTCTTCCTCCTCCCTACCTCCTCCTCGAGGGTCCTGCGCTCCTCCTTGCACTTCTTGCCTCCTCCTCTTACCTCCTCCTGCCTCCTCACTGTCCGTGCTTATGCTTCCCCTTGCCTATATCCCTCCTCACCCTGTTCTCCTCCTCCTCCTTCTAGCTTCTCCGTCTTCTTCTTCCTCCTCTTTCTCCTTATCCTCTTTCCCTCCCCTCCTCCTCCTCCTCCTCGCTCGCTCTTCTTCTCCCCTTCTCCTCCTCCTCCTCCCTCAAGTCTTCTTCCTCTTCATCGTCTTTCTCGCTTTTCGCCATCCTACTATACCTCTTTTTCTCTTGCCTCTTCCTCCTACTCAGACCTGCTTCCTTCTCTTATTTACCTCCTACTCCTCCCTGTCCGTGCTTATTCTTCTCTTCTCCTTCAGCCCCTCTTTCTCCTGCCCTCTCCTATTTTCTTTTTCCTCCTGCTGTCCCTCCTCCTCCTCGTCACCTCCTCCTCCTCCTATCTCCTGCCTCTTCGTACTCTTTTCCTCGATATTTCTCCTTATCTCGTTCCCGTTCCTCCGGCTCCTCCTCTCCTCTTCGCTCCTCCTCCTTTCTCTTTTATTCCTGGTTTCCTCCTCCTCCCACCTCTCCTCCTTGGCTTTTTCCCTCCTCCTCCTCCCCTCCCTCCTCTTATTCTCCTCCTTCTTCCTCCTC
>NC_134794.1:27973290-27975790 GCF_046742065.1 Oratosquilla oratoria | reverse complement strand
ATCATTATTATTTTATTTTCAGATAACGTAAACAAGGATAGATTGCTTAGCATACAAACAAATGTTTAAACTGAAGTGAGAAACTTTTAATGGAATTCACAATTATTTTTTTTATTTTTTTTTTCTACCTAAGAGAGGATCTTAGCAAGTGTTGCGGCCGTGTACTACATGTGTGTGCGTGTAAGAGAGAGAGTGAGAGATAGAGTGGGAAAGAGTGATATATATATATATAATATATATATATTTATATATATATATATATAATATATATATATATATATATATATATATATATATATATAGAGAGAGAGAGAGAGAGAGAGAGAGAGAGTGAATGGGAAAGAAAGTGAGAGAGAATGTGTGTGTGTGTGTGTGTGTGTGTGTGTGTGTTTATGTATATGTGTATGTGTGGGTGCATGCGTATGCGTGTTTATGTTCTTGTGTGTGTGTGTGTGTATTTGTGTGTGTGTGTATATGTGTTGTTTTTATACCTGTGTTTTACGGGTTGAGATACCATTATCGTGATAGTTAACGTAGGCGATGGCTCTAAGACACTAGTTTGGTGTGCTGAATGCACATTTTTATTTCTTCTATAATTTTTCTGTTAAATGCCGGGTTCTTTGACGCGAAAAGACATAAACTTTACGGATATTTCCTTTGATACCATTAGATAAACAAGCAAATGAACACAACATTATCCTTTGAACCTGGTCTTGTTAGCATTTTCGGTCTTATGAACTTACAATTTTACTGTTTGACTCGTTGCTCATCTTTTGTAATGAGCTTCTTTAACAGGTCATAATTTCTTTAGCTTCATTTATTCTTGCGCGGGTTTTGTGTGTGTGTGTGTGTGTGTGTGTGTGTGTGTGTGTGTGTGTGTGTGTGTGTGTGTGTGTGTGTGTGTGTCTGTGTCTGTGTGTGTGTGTGTGTCTGTGTGTGTGTGTGTGTGTGTGTGTGTGTGTGTGTGTGTGTGTGTGTGTGTGTGTGTGTGTGTGTGTGTGTAAGTGTATGTCCGTGTGTGTGTGTGTGTGTGTGTGTGTGTGTGTGTGTGTGTGTGTGTGTGTGTGTGTGTGTGTATGTGTGTGTATTTATTTACCTAGTTGTAATTACCAAGTTGTGTTATACGGGAAGGGAGCAATGACTGTGGTGACCCGTCTTTGTATCTCTCAGTATCAAGTTTTTTCTTAAAATTTTTAATAATGTTTGCACACACTGTTTCTTTGTCCAATTTGTTCCAAGTATCTATCACTCTGTGTGGGAAGCTGTTTTTTTTCAGATATTTTCTGTAATTATTTATTTCTAGTTTCTTTTCGTGTTCTCTCGTTTTTCCAGTGTCCCATTTCAATAAGTCATTCTTATCTAAGGTTTCCATTCCTTTCATTATTCTATAGATAGTGAGTCTCCTCTTTACCTTGTTTGTTTCAGAGTTAGTAATTCTAATTTGGACAGTCTTTGCTCATATGTCATTTCGGAAAGAGCTGGAACTAATTTTGTTGTTGCTCTTTGTATTCTTTCTAATTTTTTTTAGATTATTTTTGGCACTAGGTGTCCATAGTGTTGCTGCGTACTCAAGTTTTGGTCTTATTAGTGTAGTTAGAATTTTTTCTATTATTTTCTTGTCCAAATAAGCAAATGCCACTTTTATTGACCTCAATGAATTGTAGGTTTCTCCGACTATTTTATTAATATACTTATCCTGTGCCATGTCCTTCCTGATCATCACTCCAAGATCTTTCTCCGATCTTACTTTTTTGACCTCTTCTTCACCAATTTTGTAATCTTTCGATATTCTGTTTTTACTTTTTCCAAATTCCATTATACTACATTTCTTGATATTGAATTTTATTTCCCACTTTTGAGTCCGTTTCCAGATCTTGTCCAAGTCTTGTTGTAATAAGTTGCAGTCTTCCTCCGTTTTTACTTTCTTTAGTATTTCCGCGTCATCTGCAAAGATATTTATATAATACTCTACTCCTTCATCCATGTCATTTATGTATATGGCAAACATGATCGGGGCCAGTACTGATCCATGCGAGACACCACTTATCACTTCTTCCCAGTTTGAGAATTTGTCTCTAATTACTACTCTCATTTTCCTCCCAGTCAGGAAGTCTTTCATCCATTCCAATAATTTTCCTCTGATGCCACCTATTGACTCTATCTTCCTTATTATTTTTTTGTGTGGTACCTTATCAAATGCCTTTTGTAGGTCCAGAAAGGCACAGTCTGCCCACCCATCTCTCCCTTGTATTATGTTTATTAATCTTGAGTAGAAGCAAATCAAGTTTGTTGTACATGATCTTCCTTGTCTGAATCCAATTTGATTTGGATTCAGTATAGTTTTTTCTTTCAAATGTTAACCCATCTATTTTTGACGACTTTTTTTCACAAATTTTTGCTACTGTGCTTGTCAGGGAGACCGGTCTGTAGTTTGATGGGTCTTCTTTGTTTCCTCCCTTATAAATTGGTACAATGTTTGCCTTCCTTCAGTCCTGTGGCA
>NC_134794.1:27938290-27948290 GCF_046742065.1 Oratosquilla oratoria | reverse complement strand
ACAGGTGTCCCATCACTGTTGATTTTTTTTTTTTTTTTTTTACTATTATTATTTCATAAACATTCTTTTGTTATCACAAATCATTTAAAATTATTTTTTCTTTTTTTAATAATGATATTTCCCCCCAAATTTCTGATAAACATGATTCTGATACCACAAGTCATTCAAAACTGTTTCTTCCTGTTTCCATAAACATTTTTCTTTTTTATTTTCTTGTTTTCTTTTCCTCCCGTTTTTTTTTTCGTTTGTGTTGCTCTGTATTTCGTGTGTACTCTCCTGTTTTTCCGCATTGGTATTACCAATTTTGTCTATATCCTTCTTTCCTCTATTTTCTTTCTTTCTTTTTCTATTCCTTCTGAGGTTTCATCACTTCCTTCACATTTTTCTTTCCAACCAACCATAACATTCCTTTTCTGCTCGATTTTCTCTTCTTCTCCTTTACTTCAACTTTCTTTTGACCATTTCACTTACATTTCTCTCTGTGGATCACTCTCTGTAATTTCTCTCTTTTGTTTTCTAGTTTGTATTATGTTTGTTTATACTTGTGATATCTATTTGTTTATTTCTGTCTGTCTGTCTGTCTGTCTGTCTGTCTGTCTGTCTTTCTGTCTGTCTATCTGTCTGTCTATCCGTCTCTCTCTCTCTCTCTCTCTCTCTCTCTCTCTCTCTCTCTCTCTCTCTCTCTCTCTCTCTCTCTCTCTCTCTCTCTCTCTCTCTCTCTCTCTCTCTCTCTCTCTCCTTCCTTGCTTTGTCTAATGGTAACTCAATCAAAACGTGAGTGTCTCACATCCTCCTTGTTGCGGGCTCGAGTCCCCCATCTCCCTCCGACAGTCCCCCAAAGCACATAAGACAAAAGTGGCTACTTCGGCCGCAGTTATGCAGCTACATTTCTTATCCTCTTTCTTTTCTCGTCACTTTTCTATTCTACATTTCTTTTTACTTTTCTTCCCCGGCGTCCCTGCTTTGCATCTTTTCTTCTCCCTCTTTCTGTTTCTTTTCCTCTTGAGAAGTAAATCGAAATAAAAAATGAATGAATAAATAAATAAATGAATAAATGAATACCGTAGGAAAGGCATTGTTTGCAGTTTCTTTGTCTTGTCTATTTGTTGCAAACGCGTCGAGATTCAACAAAATCAACAATATTCGAAACAAATTATTTACGTTTACATAGTTCTATACATTCCCCAGTAATATCCTGGGGCTTAAAGTCATCACAGTCTTTTAGATTACTTCCTTATAGGGACAAACAAATTACATTTAACTTTGTATCCGTCGACGGAATTTCACCAGCGCTTCTGTCATTGGGGGACAACATTGCCCTGAAAAGGTAGAGGCGGCACTATAAAGCTTATGCAATCAGTACCCTACAGGGGAATTTGATTTAGCTTCCAATTACATACATACATACATACATACATACATACATACATACATACATACATACATACATACATACATACATACATACATACATACATACATACATACATACATAAATACATACATACATACATACATACATACATACATACATACATACATACATACATACATACATACATACATACATACATACATACGTACATACATATACGAGTATATATATAAATATATATCGGAAAAATTTCGAAACACTGGACTCAGAGTAGCAGAATTTATTACCGACGTTTCGAACCCTGTCCGGGGTTCGTCCTCAGGGTTATACATAGTAAGCAAAAGGATTCAATTAAATAGTGTATCGATGTTCTCTGGGACAGGTCCCACCGGAGTGTGCAAAGTTTAACAAAATCAAAACCCATTCCGAATGACAAAAGGTAATTACAAATTTGTGTAAAGCGTCCCCCAAATGAAAAGAATTGACAAAAACCTCATAACACATGTCATAATAAATGGAACAAAACCAATTCTAAACGACACCCAGAAATTGATAACAGAGTAAGTACAGAGTGTCACCAAATGGCTCCACCGAAAATAAGAAATAAAATTAAAAGGGGCAAAAAGAAAATATCAAATGGCACAGACCAGACACAAAAGCACTACACGAGTCATCTGTCACCACTCTAACTGTCCTGTATGTACTTATCAGTACAAATCAAACCATAAAATAAAACAAAAACAAAAACCAAGACTAAAAGACACAAAGAAATTTGATTACAAAGTGTCCACAAGAATAACAAAAGGCAAATAAATGGCAAACCGACATAATAAAAATATCAAAAATCACGGTCCGGACCCAAAAGCACCACACGGGTCGCCATTCTTTCTGTCCTGCTTGTGCTTCGCTCCCTTCATCAGTACAAATCAAAACTAACAAACGCCACCAAAACTGAATGACAAAAAGAAATTGCAAAGTGAAAAAGTGTCCGCTGAAAATATAAATAAAAATAAAAATAAAAATGAAAAGCAAAAGGGGGGGGGACAAAAAGCAAATGAAGCCAAACCCAACAAAATGACAATTAACTCAGCAGCAGCGAAACAAAACAATACACAAAACAAAACCAATTCTGAACGATAAAAGAGAAGGAAAATTATGATAAAGTTATATAAAGTAACATCACACTGGGACTACTAAAAATGCCCACGTGTGCCAAACATCACAGTCCCAGCATAATATCACTACAATGGCCTCCGCTCACTGCTCCTTCTGTCCTGCCTGTCTTTCGCTCCCTTGTAAATAGGATTTAGATTGATACATCTGTTGACTCTGTTGCTATCGCTGGCCCAAGCTTCCAAAAATAACCTTTCTCCTTTCTTATTGTTTCTGTATCTCACTTCAACGTTGTCCCAATCCATCTCGTGCTGCTCCTCCTGGCAATGCCTGAATATCGCCGAGCTACCATCTTTACGATTTACAGCACGTTGATGTTCTCTCACTCTAGTCGATAATTTCTTACCCGTCTCTCCTATGTAGCGAGTACCACAGTTGCCGCAGCCAATATCATATACCACTCCCGTCTTGTTCTCTTTCTCCTCCGTATCTTTTACCTTAGTGAGAGCACCATGTAAAGTATTAGCGGGCTTGTGAGCTATCTCAACACCGCGTTTCCTCAATAGTCTAGCTGCCACCTCAGAAGCCCCCTTCACATATGGTAAGGAAATCCTTCTAGTTGCCGCCTGTCTCGCGTCCGCTGTAGTTTTTTTCCCCTGCGCTGTGGTCCATCTTCTAATGACCGATTTGGGGTACCCGTTGTCCGCAAAGACCTTCTCCAGGTGTTTCCTCTCTTCTTTCAAGTTCTCCTCAGTCGAGCACAAATTCCCCGCTCTAGACCACAACGTCTTGACCACACTCTTCTTATGCTCCACCGGGTGGCAGCTCTCATAATCCAAGAGCCTGTCCGTATGAGTATCCTTTCTAATATACACCCGTGGTCATACTGTGCCCACATCTTGTAACCAAGACGTCCAGGAACGGCAACTGTCCTTTCACCTCCCTCTCCATTTCGAACTGGATGGCTTCGTTCCTCCCATTCAAAAAGTTGAGAAAACCATCAACCTCACCCTCCTCTGTGTGTGTGTGTGTGTGTGTGTGTGTGTGTGTGTGTGTGTGTGTGTGTGTGTGTGTGTGTGTGTGTGTGTGTGTGTGTGTGTGTGTGTGTGTGTGTGTGTGTGTGTGTGTGTGTGTGTGTGTGTGTGTGTGTGTGTGTGTGTGTGTGTGTGTGTGTGTGTGTGTGTGTTTGTGTGTGTGTTGTTGTGTGTGTGTGTGTGTGTGTGTGTGTGTGTGTGTGTGTGTGTGTGTGTGTGTGTGTGTGTGTGTGTGTGTGTGTGTGTGTGTGTGTGTGTGTGTGTGTGTGTGTGTGTGTGTGTGTGTGTGTGTGTGTGTGTGTGTGTGTGTGTGTGTGTGTGTGTTCACCATGGTCTTTGGATCACGTATGTTGGACTTGTAATCGACAGCTATTTCTCTCCCGAAAGAGAGCTCAGAGTTCGTATGACCGATCTGTGGGTAATGCTGTGACCTTACACGCACACACACCCGCAACTCCCCGCCCACGAGAGTTGGAGTAACGACTCGAAACGTAGCGATACTGAAATTATTTCAGTCCTGGGCAGGATTCGAACCCGGACCGCCGTAGTGACAGTCGGAGACTCTACCATCAGCGCCACCGAGTCTTGTGTGTGTGTGTGTGTGTGTGTGTGTGTGTGTGTGTGTGTGTGTGTGTGTGTGTGTGTGTGTGTGTGTGTGTGTGTGTGTGTGTGTGTGTGTGTGTGTGTGTGTGTGTGCGCGTATGTGTGTGTGTGTGTGTGTGTGTGTGTGTGTGTGTGTGTGTGTGTGTGTGTGTGTGTGTGTGTGTGTGTGTGTGTGTGTGTGTGTGTGTGTGTGTGTGTGTGTGTGTGCATGCGTGTGTGTGTATGTGTGTGTGTGTGTGTGTGTGTGTGTGTGTGTGTGTGTGTGTGTGTGTGTGTGTGTGTGTGTGTGTGTGTGTGTGTGTGTGTGAGAGAGAGAGAGAGAGAGAGAGAGAGAGAGAGAGAGAGAGAGAGAGAGAGAGAGAGAGAGAGAGAGAGAGAGAGAGAGAGAGAGAGAGAGAGTGAGAGAGAGAGAGAGAGAGAGAGAGAGAGAGAGAGAGAGAGAGAGAGAGAGAGAGAGAGAGAGAGAGAGAGAGAGAGAACATATAACTAAAAATATGTTCGTGGTTCTGGTCCATAAGGGTATCACCAAGACCTTAGTGTATTGACTACATAAATCTTATGCAGTCAATATCACGAGACATTGAAAATCGAAACCATTTTCTTTTTCTAGGCTAAGCCAAATCTAGTTTCTGTATTAGCATATTGTTGGTACCATCCAAGCTTATGACTTTATCTTACTGCCTACCACGCCATTTCCCTTAAATTTTATTATCAATTTCACTTCAGATTTTTTTTTTTTTTTTTTTTTTATGGATAATGTAGAATGCTCGCTGTCCGAGTTGACGACGGTTCGAACATTGCCACGAATGAGTTGAACCAAGGGCATGGTTTATTCATTTCCACAGTACAAAGGCGTCTGTATGGGCTCTTGATGAGGGAGTTCGTGATTTTAAATCGAATCACGAATAAAGTGACTTAGTAAATACCATAAAGTGAATATTGAGGGTGACTGCTGTAAATAAAGAGTGCTTATTTCTGGTCAGTCAGTCTGTCATTTCATTGTAATTCATTTAGAGTCCGCTGATGAACAAAGGTATCTACTCATCGTTGCCACGTTACTCCTGCAAACTTTTCTATTTCGTCCATTTAGATTATATCTGGTTTCTGTCATCCAAACTCGCGATCGTGTGGAGTCCATCTCCATTTATCCTTCTATTGCCTAAGCTCATTCCTGCTCTGTTTTGCTAAACATTTGTTATATTCCCTGGTAGTTTGAAATTCATCTATAGAATTCTTCTAATCTTGCTATATCAAGATTGTAAGATTTAAATCCTTTGGTTGAAAAAGGAAACACTATTCCTTTGACAATAAGTAGATAAATAAATAGAAATGAAAAAAATCCTATCTTATTTGATCTTGTGTTCTCAGGTGCTCCGTTCTTATGTATTGCTGTTCCAGTCTCTTGGAGAAGACTACTATAACACTAAATTCCGTCGTCATGCATTCACTATCACTATACACTACCACTACCACTATCACTATCACTATCACTATCACTATCACTATCACTATCACTATCACTATCACTATCACTATCACTATCACTATCACTATCACTATCACTATCACTATCACTATCACTATCACTATCCACTACAGTAGTTTCCTTTTTATGCCACTTGTAAACACGTCCGGGGGATTGGCTGCATGTCACTGTGGCAAAGTGGCATGCAGTTAATACTTTAGGGTCTATATGGGGCTCCCCTACGGACCAGAGGCACACATAATTTTGGCTGTGATAGAGGAAAACTCTGTTCATAGAGAAATGATGACACTTTTATACTACGACTGTCCCTCCGTTATGCTGTCCCCCAACCCCTTGTTACTGTCCTGTACAATTTCTCTGAATATTCATTTCCTTTTTCGCCTACCTTCCCTGTTGTGGGGGAAAAGAATACTGCCACCAAATAATTTCACTTAGATAGTAAGAGGCGAGAAGAAAGGGACGGGGATTGGGACTAGGCATCCTTCTCCTTGTAGCCCCACACGGGACATTCCTAAAGGAAAAAGCAAAGGCATAAGAGGGTCTGGGAGTTTTCTGACCAGCACCCTAAGGCTTGTGACTTTTAATGTGCGTGGATGTGGTACAGATGAGAGTAAAAGGGAAGAGATAGGTTGTATGTTTGTGAGAAGAAAGATGGATGTGTTGGCTTTGAGTGAAACTAAGCTGAAAGGGAAGGGCGAGTGTAAGTTTGGGAGTGTAAGTGGGAGGTTATCAGGAGTGAAGAGAGGGCGAGGGAGGGAAGGGGTGGCTATACTAGTAAGTGAAGAGATAGGTAAACGTGTAGTGGAGTGGAAGGAGGTCTCCTCAAGGATAATGTGGATGAAGGTGAAACTGGGAATGGAGATGTGGGTTTTTGTACGTGCGTATGGGCCTGGCAGTGAGAAGAGCGTAAAAGAAAGGGAGGCTTTTTGGATAGATTTAAATGATTGCATAGAGGATTTAGGGAGAAATATCAATGTAATAGTACTGGGAGACCTTAATGCTAGGGTAGGAAATGATCCAATTGATGGAGTGGTTGGGAAATGTGGAGTTCCAGAAAAGAATCGTAGTGGAGAGTTGATGGTGGAAATGTGTCTAGAAAGAGAGTTGATGATAGCAAATACAGTGTTTCGGAAGAAAGTCAAGCATAAGTACACATGGGAGAGGGTGGTGTAGGGAAGGGTGGTAGATAGAGCGTTAATGGACTATGTAGTGGTAAATAGGATTATGTAGTAGTATCGTATGGCTTTCTTACACCTCCAACTTTGCATTTGCTAGCCAGTCTATGAATGTTTGATTTGCTTCATAGATAGTCTGGTAACCCCCAGGCACTGCTGTGATTGGGCAGTGCAGTACGAGATGGTCTGTATCTTGGGGTGAGTTATGACAAGATGGGCACATTGGGGAGTCTTTGTAGCCCCAGCGATGCAGGTTAACGGCTGTTTTGCCTTGTTGTGATATTAGCCTGTTGGCTTGTGTCCATTCTCTTCTGGTTAGGTTGGAAAATCCAGGTAGTATTTCGGTTGGGTCTGTTACTAAGTTTCCCCCAGTGAGTAGTTTCCTTGTCCATTCTTCTTGCCAGGCTTCATTTAGGTTGAAATTTTCGTTTTTTGTTTTAAAGAAAGGTTTTCTTGATTTTAGCCTCGTTATTATTGGGGCCTCCTCCATTATTTGTTTGAGGGGTATATCTGCTGGAAGGTTGTCTATGCGTTGGTGTTATTTTTGTATGGCATCCTCGCGTCGTATATTTGGTGGTGCTATGCCACTCATCGTTGGCAGCCAAATGAGTGGTGTTGGTTTAATGGCCCCTGATATTATCCGCATGGTTGCGTGGAGTTTATTGTCAATTTTATTTGTGTGTGCACTCTGAGCCCACACTGGTGCCCCATATTCTGCTACACTGTAGCACTGTTTGTTTTGCTCCCCAGGTGGTTCCAGCTAGTTTTCTGATCGAGCAGTTTCTTTTGTTCAATTTGTGCGCTGTGTTTTCTATATGCTTTTTATATGTTAGAGTCCTGTCTAGGGTTATACCAAGGTACTTTGGGGTTTTGTCGGCTGGGAGGGTTTGGTTGTTTATTTTGATATCCAGAGTTTTGTCAGTTTGTTTATTGTTTAGGTGAAACAGTGTTGACACAGTTTTGTTTGTGTTCATTTGCAGATACCATTTCTCAAAGTATTTTTGTATTGTTTGCAGGTCCTCTGATATTGTATTTTCTAGCTGTTCAATCTTGTTTGATTGGTAGGCCATTGCAAAATCGTCTGCATATCCAAACTTTCTGGAGGTTGTGGTGGGCATATCACTCATATAGATGTTGAAAAGTGTTGGAGCCAAGACTGATCCTTGTGGAACTCCATTTTTTATTTTCCTGCTCTTGCTGGTGTCGTTACCCAAGCAAACAAAAAAGGTTCTTTTTCCAGACATTTTGTTTAAAAACTTTAGGGTTTTCTTGTAGGGTATGTGTTGGGCAAGCTTTGTCATTAGTCCATCGTGCCAGACGGTGTCATATGCGGCTGTCAGGTCAATAAAAACTGCTCCTGTTTTCAGTTTAAATTCGTATCCTGTCTCTATGTATGTAGTAAGTGCTAGGGCTTGCTCTGTAGTATTTCTTTCTGCCCTGAAACCTGCTTGTTCTGGGGGAATATGGAGATCCAATATAGGTGTAAGGCGCTTTAACATTATTCTCTCTAGTAGTTTGAACGAGCAGCATAGTAAGGATATTGGGCGGTAGCTTTTTGGGTCGTTTGCTGGTTTTCCCGGTTTGAGGATCGCTATTACTTTAGCTATCTTCCAGGTTTTAGGGAGGTCAGAGTGGTCTATTATATTGGTGAAAGCTTTGGAGAGCCACTTGGTTGCATTTATGCCCAGGTGTTTTATCATTTCGGGGTATATTCCATCTACTCCTGCGGCTTTTCCTGATTTCATGATAGGATTATGATAGGAAGAGTTAAGGATGCACATGTGCTAAGGGGAGAGGAAGGGGACTATCAGATCATTTTTTGGTGGAAGGTAAGTTGAGAGTGGAGGATAGATGGAGGAAGAGGAAAGGGACAAAAGGTAGGGAGGTGCTGAGAGTGAACTCTTTAAATGAAAAGGAAAAGGAGAAGGAGTACAGGAAGAAGCTGAGGGAGGATTGGGAGGGAGTGAGGGATAGAGTAGAGCTAGGTGTGGAGGAGGAATGGGGATGGCTCAAGGAGGGAGTCATAAAGTGTGCAAAGATTGTGTGGAACAAGAAGGACAGGAGGAAATAGAAGGAAGGGTAGTGGATGGTGGGATTAGGAAACAAAGAAGGTTGTAGAAGAGAAGAAGCGAGCTTTCACAGATAGGTTACAAAATAGGACGAGGGAGTCATATGAGAGGTACAAAGAAAAGAAAAGAGAAGTAAAGCAAAAGGTAAAGGAGGCAAAGAGGAGAGCAGATGTGAAATGGGGTAAGAGTATGACAGAAAATTTTGAAAGTAATAAAAAGATGTTTTGGAAAGAAATTAAGAGAGGAAGAAAATGCGAATCAAGTAGAGAAGAAAAGGTAAAAAATGCAGATGGAGAGATGATAATGGAAGAGAAGGCAGTAAGGGGAAGATGGGCAGAATATTTTAGGGAGTTGCTAAATGTGAAGGAGGATAGGGAGGGAAAGATAGCTGCAGTGGGAAATGCTAAGAAAATGACCGTGATGAGTGAGGAAAATGGAGGAGAAATAAGGAAGGATGAAGTGATGGCAGTTGTTAAGATGATGAAAGCAGGTAAGGCACCTAGTCTGGATGGATGCCATGCAGAATGTAAAATAAAAAGGAGGTACAGTGATGGTGGACTGGCTGGTGAGGTTATTTAATGTTTGCTGGAGAGAGGGTAGAGTGCCGGAGGACTGGAGGAGTGCCTGTATAGTTCCAATTTACAAGGGAAAAGGGAACAAGTGTGAATGTAGTAGTTTCAGAGGGATTAGCTTGTTAAATGTAGTTGGGAAGGCTTATGGGAGGATCTTGATTGAGAGGATTAGGAGAGGAACAGAGGGAGTAATTGGTGAGGAACAGTGTGGATCTAGGACAGGTAGAGGTTGTGTAGATCAGATTTTTGTGGTAAGACAGATATGTGAGAAAGCTATATGAAAGGGGAAGGATGTTTTTTGGGCCTTTATGGACCAGGAAAAGGCTTACGACAAGGTAGACAGAAAGGCACTGTGGAAGGTTTTGCGGATATACGGGATAGAAGGAAAGCTTCTAGGAGCTGTCAAGAGTTTTTATGAGAGTAGTAGAGCTTGTGTCAGGATTGGAAATGGAGAGAGTGAGTTGTTCGAGGTAAAGATGGGACTTCGTTAAGGGTGCGTTATGTCACCCTGGCTGTTCAATTTATACATGGATGGGGTAGTGCGAGAGGTAAATGCAAGGGTAGTGGGTCAGG
>NC_134794.1:27930790-27933290 GCF_046742065.1 Oratosquilla oratoria | reverse complement strand
AACATTTCTTAGTCCAGTAGTTGGAACTCTTTCCACTTCACATGTTAAGAACAGTTTAGACCTTATTAACAAACTAGGTGAGGTAAAACCAGATTATAAATTCAAATTCCTTTTATGCATGGGGGGACGCAGAGGGGGGGTCACCGATTTAATGAAGCGGCCTTGCTGTGGATGTGCTGTGTCTTGCGACACTGCTTCTGACCCAGGGCAGTGGACAAGGTGCAGGAATGACCCGTCATCCAGGAGGTGCTAAGATAAGAGGGAGGGTGGAGGGGTGTGGAGTGTATTCAGGGATGGAATGGGTGGGAATGATTTTATGCCTTTTCCTTTTTGGTTACCTCCCTTGTAAGGGGGAAAAAGCCTTGGTATATGTATGTATGTAAGTTATGACTTTGTTAGTTTATTTACTAAAGTTCCTTTGGGTAATCTAATCAATCTAAAAGAAGAGTTAAATAAGCACGATTTATCATTACCCTCAGACACCTTAATTGAACTGATTAAATTGTGTGTTAAAGACTGCAAGTTCCAATCTAATGATAAATTTTATTTTCAGAAACTTGGCATGAGCATGTGTAATCCTCTCTCCCTCGTATTGAGTAATTTATATATGGAGTTTTTTAAAACTAGAATATTAAGTAAGATAATTCCCCCCAACATTATATGGCTGCGGTACATTGATGACATCCTATGTCTGTGGCCCATTCAAGTTAATGTAAATGATTTTTATGTAAATTTAATAATTTGGACAGTTTCATTAAGTTCACGGTGGAGATATATAATGAAGGTAGTTTGCCTTTCTTTGATTGTAATATCTATCGCCGTGGAAGTGAGTTGAAGTTTAGTGTATATCGTAAACCAATCAGTGTTTGTTCATATACATATACTATTATTCTTCACACCCTGATGACGTAAAACGATCTGTTTTTTCTTCGATGTTCCTTGCAGCCCAGAGTACATCGATGATGAAATAAGACGTATTTACGATATTGGTACTAAGCTGCAATACCCCACACATGCTCTTGATACAGCTTACAATTGTGCTAAAAGAACATTTTATAACCTTAGGTCAACCCAAACTTTCAATATGAAAAACTTGCTAATTCTACCGTACCGAGAGAACCTGCAAAACACTCCAAATATATTACGTTATTTCAACATTAATGTAGTTTTTAACAATAAGAATACTGTAAGACAATTGCTCATAAATAATTCTGTCAATAGTGATAAAGGGTGTGTACAAAATATCTTGTAAATCATGTGATCAGTTTTATGTTGGCCAGACTGCTAAAACACTCAAAACACGAATCAATCAACACAAGAAATACGTTAGAGAGGGAAACCAATCTAGCGGTATATTGAACCACATGAACCATTTTAACCACTCAACTGACTGGGATAACGCTAAGGTCATCATATACAACATTAACATCACAGAAAGAAATTTAATTGAATGCAGTTTGATCAAATCTAGTAAGGGAATAAGTGTTAATCTCCATCAAAGTTTGTACAAATTAGATAGTTATATTTGCCACGAAATTTCAAAATTACTTAAATTGTAATATACCAGTTATGAGCAGTTGTCCCATACTTGTTGGTTACCAAGACGGTATCAAATGTCACGTGTACTTCTTCCACTACCTCTCCGAATACCCTCTTTACCATGTCTCACTCAGTCATATATTCTCTACCATGTTTCTTCATTTTATAATTCCTTCTTTGTATCAGCACTGGAGATGTAATTATATGAAAGCGCTCTGCTTCGTTAGTTTACTTTTTCTAGTGGTTACTTACGCATTTGTGAACACACGTTCCTAGTGTCTATATTGCATACACACACACACACACACACACACACACACACACACACACACACACACACACACACACACACACACACACACACACACACACACACACACACACACACACACACACACACACACACACACACACATATATATATATATACATATATATATATATATATATATATATGAGCATTCTAATATTTCCTAAGCATATGGACTGTATAATCCGTGAAAAGTCGATGAGCAAAACCGTCGGCCATTCATTTGAATAAAATGGACTGCATATCTTTCCTCTTGCTAGTGTTAGTCAATTTTTCTTTTCTGTGCTCTACGTGGAGGGGGTGAACCATGACCCATCTAATGCCTTTTGTGCTTATGTTCAGATAATGGGCGAAATGCACCTGATAAGAGTCCTTCGACAGCGTTTGACTGATAATCCTTTTTATTTTTCTATTTTATTTTTTCTCTTATTGTAATTTATTTTCCATTGATTCTTTTATTTCATTCTATTATGTTTATATCTTTCATCAATTTATTTTATTGCTTTTATTTTTCATGATAATAAAAAGTTAAGTTGAAGACAATAGGTCGAGGATTTGGACGAGGAAATTTCATCTCAAGTCTGATGCTTTTGGAGGATTTCCTCGAGTAATCTTATCCCTTTGTCCTAGATTGAAGAGTCCTCCTAAGTG
>NC_134794.1:27908290-27913290 GCF_046742065.1 Oratosquilla oratoria | reverse complement strand
CGTGTGTGTGTGTGTGTGTGTGCGTGCGTACGTGTGTGTGTGTGTGTGTGTGTGTGTGTGTGTGTGTGTGTGTGTGTGTGTGTGTGTGGTCTTTGGATCACGTGTAGGACTCGTGATCGACAGCTATTTCCCTCCCGAAAGAGAGCTCAAAACTCGTATGACCGATCTATGGGTAATGCTGTGACCTTGCACACACACACACCCAACTCCCCGCCCACGAGAGTTGGAATAACGACGTGAAACGCAATGATACTGAAATTATTTCAGCCCTGGGCAGGATTCGAACCCAGACCGACGTAGTGGCAGTTGGGGACTCTACCAACAGCGCCACCGAGTATATATATATATATATATATATATATATATATATATATTTATATATATATATATATGTATGTATATATATATATATACACATATTTATCTATATATATATATATATTTATATATTTGTATATATATATATATATATATATATATATATATATGTGTGTGTTTGTGTGTGTGTGTGTGTGTGTGTGTGTGTGTGTGTGTGTGTGTGTGTGTGTGTGTGTGTGTGTGTGTGTGTGTGTGTGTGTGTGTGTGTGTGTGTGTGTGTGTGTGTGTGTGTGTGTGTGTGTGTGTGTGTGTGTGTGTGTGTGTGTAAGTATGTATGGGAATCACCACGGTCTTGAATCACGTGTTGGACTAGTGCTCGACAGTTATTGCCTTCCTGGATGAGATCTGAGGTTCATCGCCCTGAGAGAGACTCTGGAAGAGGAGGAGGTGGAGGAGGAGGGAGAGGAAGGACACGAGGAGGGGAAATAAGAGGAAAAGGAGGAGGAGGATGGAGCGTAAGAAGAGGAGGGGAGGAGGAAGAGGAAAAGAAGGAGGGAGAATAATAGGAGTAGGGGAGAGGAAGGAGAAGAATAGGAGGAGGTGAGGAGGAGGGAGAGGAAGAGGAGTAGGGGAGGATAAGTGAGAGGAAGAGGTGGAGGGAGAATAAAATGAAGAGGGGGAGAGGAGGGAAAGGGAGATAAGGAGGGGGAGAGGAAGGAGAAGAAGTGGAGGAGGGGAGGAAGAGGGAGAGGAAAAGAAAGAGAGAAGGAGGAGGGAGAGGAAGGGAAGAAAGGGGAGAGAAAGGAGAGGAAGAGTAGGAGGGGAAGAGG
Source organism: Oratosquilla oratoria (assembly GCF_046742065.1). Lineage (NCBI taxonomy): Eukaryota > Metazoa > Arthropoda > Malacostraca > Stomatopoda > Squillidae > Oratosquilla > Oratosquilla oratoria. Next base: position 27,912,142 of record NC_134794.1, on the reverse strand, counting down.
AGGGAAAGGGAGATAAGGAGGGGAGAGGAAAGAGAGGAAGTGGAGGAGTGGAAGAAGAAGAAGAGGAAGAGAAAGAGCAAAGGAGGAGGGAGAGGAGGAGGAGAAAGGAGAGGAGAAAGGAGAGGAAGAGGAGGAGTGGGAAGAGGAGGTAGAGGAAGAGGAGGAGAGAGAGGTGGAGGAAGAAGAGGAGGGAGAAGGACGGAAAGGGGGATGGTGTTGCGGGAGGGGGAGGTGTGATAGTATGAGAAGGTGTGGGAGGAAGGGGAGGTGGTGTGGAGGGGAAGAGGGGAGAATGTGAGGTGCATGGTTGGAGAGGGGACCCATGATATAGCCACATGTCCCTGAACATACATTTCCCCATGATAACGATAACAGCAACGACACAATCAATAGTAACGGTAACGCTAGCGTTAATGGTAATGGTAACGATAACAAAAATTGCACAGGTAACGACAGCAACTGAGCCAGAGGTAATAATGGAACCAAAGAATTTGATGGCTCGTAAAGAAGAGCAGCGTACATCGACCAAAAACTTTGTATTTTTGACCAAGTCATTGCAGTTTTATGATTCATTTTGGTTGGATTCATTTTCGAGATTTGGCTGACCATTTTTGAGAGGCAGACCAGAGATATACAGACGGACAAACAGACAGGGAAACAGAGAGACAGACAGAGGGATGCACACTTACTATAGTGTTTATACGTACATAATACGTGGAATTAAAAACGACAGCATTGTTGTAGTTATTCAGATTTTTTCTCGTATTCTCGATTTTCCTGATTAATGTTTTGCCGTTAACCGGGTGAATTGAAACTAGATTACTATATTCTTCCATTTCTTTTCATTATTTGAGCTCAATGTTTCGTCTTAATGAAGAAATTTTTAAGAGTATACTGAAATAACAAAAAATTCATAATCACAGTAATGGTGACATTTGTGTAAAATCAAAATATACAAGAACAATACTGGTCAAATATGTGTGATACAATATAAATGCATACATACACGATGACAAGATACAAAAATGAAGTGTGAAATTCAAAAGAAGAGAGAGATAAGGAAGCGAATGCTTACATTTAATGGAGGTGAGAAAAAAATGACAAGTTAGGGATGTACGGTATATATACGCATGGGTCAGGTGGTCGGAGAATGCGACCTAAGAGGTCACGGAGTAAGGGGGTGGGGGTAGGGGGGTTAGGCGGGTGTGGTCACCGTAGGGGAAAGCTGGAGGAAGAGGGGGAGGGGGAAGGGAAGAGGGGGAAAGGGTGGAGGTTGAAGGGAAGGAGGGGGGAGACGAAGAAAAGAGGGAGATGGAGGGAGGGGGAGTGGGAAACATTTGTTTCTATACTCATAAGAAAACAAAGGTATACTAGAGGTCATATTAGATTGGATGTTAATGACTGGCGCTCTGTCTCTAATATGAAAGGCTTCGAGGAATTGTAGCCTCCTAGGGTCATCACTCGTTCCAATGATTTTGGTGGAATTAGTCAATTCCTCCCTGCTGAGTACAGCATTGTGAAAAGAAAAGAAAAAATCTTTGATTAATCCCTCCTGTAGATGTAATGATAAGCGACGGCTGACTTTGCATCTAGTAAAACCAATGTAGGTATGGCTATGAGGTTTACAATCCTCGGGAGAACAAGTATATTGGTATACCACATTGGTTCTAGATGTGATGTCTGATCGCCTGGAAGAGTTGTTCGTCATGATCAGAGAGGAAGTTCTGGGATTTTTTGTAGTAAATGAGAACTCTGATTTTGTTGTTCTCGCTTGTAGGGAGGCAATTCCTTTAGATGATATCTTTAATTACTTTTTCATCTTTTTTCTCACCTCCTTTAAATGTAAGTATTTGCTTCCCATCTCTCTCTTCTTTTGAATTTCGTACTTCATTTTTGTACCTTTTCATCGTATATATATGCATTTACATTGTATCCCACATATTTTACCAGTATTGTTCTTGTACATTTTAAATTTACACATTTGTCACCATTACTTATGTAAATTTTGTTATTTCAGTTTACTCTTGAAAATGTCTTCATTAAGACAAAACATTGAGCTCAAATAGTAAAAAGAAATGGAAGAATACAGTGATCTAGTTTCAATTCACCCGGTTAATGGCAAAACTCTAATCAGGAAAATCAAGAATACGAGGAAAAACTGAATAACTACAACAATGCTGCCGTTTTTAACTCCACGTGTATTACCGAGAACCTGCTTCCTTCCTTTACACACACACACACACACACACACACACACACACACACACACACACACACACACACACACACACACACACACACACACACACACACACACACACACACACAAATATATATATATATGTATATGCATATATATATGTATATACATATATATATGTATATATATATATATATATATATATATAGATATAGATATATGCACACACACACGTAATAATAACACTATTAAAAATTCCTTATCACTAATTCTATTGCCAAAAGGGTATGTATATAAAATTGCCTGCAAAATATGTAACGATTTGTACATTGTAAGAGGCTGGTAGAGAGGCGTGGGTAGAAAGTGGGGTAGATGGTAATATTTTTATTTTGATGAGTTGGTTGTTTGGTAAACAACAGTTCGTAAGCGAGAAGTTGTATAAGTTGGCTCTCCGCTTGAAGTAATAAAAATGGCAGGGGCCTAATACCTATTGCTATCATGTAACCTAAGTAAGTTATGCAGAGATTCGAGATTGCCTAAGTAAACAATATTGCATATAGACCTGTAACAACGAATCTGAATGGAGAAAGAGTGGAAGAGGAGATATTTCAATTAGTTCACGATTGTAAGATCACGCTCTTAGGGGAAGATCTTAGATATAAAGTTAAAGGTCACTGGACTAAAGAAATCATTACGTCACTGCAGAGCTTACCTGGGACGTAACAATGCGTTCCGAAATTGTAACTGGGGAAGCACGCAGTGTAGCCGGTATTCAAGAAAGAAAAGAACATCCCTAAATGTTTCATTCACCTATACAGAAAATATAGTGAAATGAGAAGTAGAAGCCTGACAGTGCAAAATACCAACACTAAGTGAAAATAACCTTCGGAACTTGAATAGATTGGCTCATCGGAGGCATGGGGTCTACCGGCTAAGAGGGTAAATGACAAATAACATTTTTGAAAGACAGTAGGAAAACCGAAAAGTGAAAGACGTATGAAACGAAAGTAGGAGCATGAAAGCGGATGCTTAGATACGTTCGTCAAACGGCATAATATTTATCTGTTAGAATTAAGCAACATAAAAATCTGTAAAAGATGGAGATATTTCAAATGCTATCTCTAAACATCTCGGCACTTCTAATCACCCTATCGATTGGAATAATGCTAGCGTGATTACTTTCAACAATAACATTGTCGAAAGAAACATAATTGAAAGTAACTTTATAAAATCCACAAATAATATTTCAACCCTAATCTAGGATCATATAAAATAGATAGTTATATATCTAAAGAAATAACAAACATGTTCCAATAGTAAGAATCATTAGACACCTGACACCTGACCCTCAACTTGTGCCCATGGAGAGCTTCCCACATTCCATGACCTTTTGTCAATATCATATTTCGTCACTACCTTCTCCTACCGTTGACACATGGATCCAGTGTCCACGTTCCCTTTTTCCCCACTATATATTATGTTTGTTTGTACCCTCGATGTATTTCTGCACTGATGATATAATGCACGAAAACGCTCAGCATCCGGTCGTTTAATTTTTTTTTCATTAGTGCTTACCTTGCTTCTGAAAAAACACGTTTCCAGTGTTTTATTGTATATATATATATATATATATATATATATATATATATATA
>NC_134794.1:27893290-27900790 GCF_046742065.1 Oratosquilla oratoria | reverse complement strand
CCAGATAGTTCAGTCCTACAGTGGCTTCTAGAAGTGCGCTGGTTCTTAAGCACTTAGACGTTATACGTAACGTCTCTTCACATACCAGCAGCCCGTAACAAAGTGGCGACCCTTGCCAAGGATATTGGATCAGGTATTTAACACATTCTTATAGAGATGGATGATATAGTTCAAGAATTCGTTCAAAATCCCAAGGTAAGTTTCTTAAAGAAACAAACTAAAGACACTTTGATAGAAATAGGCAAGCACTTTGGAGTAGACATTGATACAAGTTTACGAAAGAAAAAAATACTTCAGGAACTTGTTGAAAATCTGATCGAAGATGAGATATTATCTCCAGAAGAGATTACAGCTATACAAATTCCTTCAAATAGGTTAGAAATAGAGGCACGACTAACCGAACTTAAGATTAAGGAGATTGAATTAAAGGTCAGGAGAGTAGATTTTGAGGAGGAAGCTAAATTGAAACAAATGCAAATTGAGGCAGAATTTAAAGCTAAAGAGGAGGAAACTAAACTGAAACAAATGCAAATTGAGGCAGAATTTAAAGCTAAAGAGGAGGAAACTAAACTGAAACAAATGCAAATTGAGGCAGAATTTAAAGCTAAAGAGGAGGAAACTAAACTGAAACAAATGCAAATTGAGGCAGAATTTAGAGCTAGAGAAGAGGAAGCTAAAGTGAAACAAATAGAAAGAGAGAACGAAACTAAAGTCAAATTGGCAGAGTTAGAATTAAAGAAGGCAGAAGTAGAAGCTAGGATTGTTGATAGACAACCCGTAGTTCAGGAAGGTCATATAGATATTTCCAAGTATGTAAAACTTCTACCCCAATTTTCAGAGGGAGAGCCAGAAATTTTCTTTCTTCAGTGGGAAAAATTGGCGCAACAGTTACAAATCCCAAAAGAAAATTGGCCATTAATCCTTCAAACACAATTTAAGGGTAAGGCTCAGCAAATTTATACTTCTTTCAGAAGCAGAAAGCGAGTATGATAATATGAAAGCTTGTATTTTAAAAGCTTATGAACTAATACCAGAGGCCTATAGACAGAAATTCCGTAATTATAGGAAGACACCTCAGTTGACATACGTAGAATATGCGGCTCAACAAGAGAGGTTATTCAATAGGTGGTGTTTGGCTAGTGAAACGGACACCTTAGATAGACTTAAACAGTTGATTTTATTGGAGCAGTTTAAGAATACCTTAGAGACAGATCTTAGGATTTTTTATAGATGATCATGTTCCCGAAACTTTAACTAAAGCTGCTGTATTGGCTGATGAGTTCACACTAAATCATAAACCTAAGTCAAGACAAATGGAATCCCAAAAGTCAAAGTCACATATTCCAGATTCAACAAAATACTCTGATCCTTGGTCCCCAAAGAAACACTTTGAAAATCAGTCTAGCCCATCACATTTCAGTTACAGGTCTGATTTCAATCAATATCCTCCAAACCAACCTTGGCAAAGAATGGAAAGGTTTAAGACTAATCCCCCTGTAACTTGTTCATATTGTAAACAGGTTGGCCATCACATTTCTAATTGCAGAAAGAGACTGACACCCTCATTCTCCAATAAGACACCAACTCTTGTAAGTAATATAAAATCAGATGATTCAAAATCCTCTATTCAGGATAAACTACCAAAGAAGCCGGTATTGTCAAGTAATGTACAACCCCCCTCATCAAATCATGATCCTTGTTTCAAACCATTTGTATCTTCAGGAACTATATCTCATAGTAGTAGTTCACAACAATATCCTATTTCCATACTCCGAGACACAGGAGCAAAGCAAAGTCTGATTTTAAATTCTGTCTTGCAGAATCTGGGTGAGTCATATACAGGTTATGATATATTGATAGAAGGAGTTGGAGGAATTGTAAAATGTCCATTACATAATGTTTTCTTGCGGTCTGATTTAACAACCGGAATGGTTAAATTAGCAGTAGTAGACTCTCTTCCCATAGTAGGAATATCCTTATTGTTGGCCAATGACATCGCTGGAAGCAAAGTCATTTCTCCCTTAATAACAAATAACCCTAAGACCTCAGTAGAACCTTCAGATAACTTACAGTTGTTTCCCGCTTGTGCTGTAACCAGATCTCAGTACAAGAAATCTGAAGAGGAGACTTATAATTTAGAATCCCTATTCTCCCAAACTAACCCATCTTCTTCTTCACCAGTTTCTCTATCTAGAGCAGAATTAATCAAAGAACAGAAGTCAGATCATTCTCTTAAAAATTTGTACGAGATTGTTTCATCTCCAGAAGAAGTTGAAAATATGTCACGAGGTTTCTATATAGAAAACGGAGTCCTAATGCGAAAATGGAGAGCATCCACCGCAACCGCTGACCAGCCATGGCAAGTAAGGAATCAAATAGTCCTCCCTCTTGGTTTCAGGAATAATGTTCTAAGATTGGCTCATGATACTCCCTTAGCAGGTCACTTAGGGGTAAGAAAGACCTTGTTCAACATAACCCAACATTTCCATTGGCCCACGGTTGTCAAAGATGTTGCCCAATATTGTAAAACATGTCATACATGTCAACTTGTAGGTAAGCCCAACCAGAAAATTGTAGAAGCTCCACTCCATCCCATTCCTGTAATGGAAGAGCCATTTAAAAAAGTTCTTATTGATTGTGTAGGACCTTTACCTCCTTCAAGTAAAGGAAATCAGTACATTCTCACAATCATGTGTATGAGCACTCGTTATCCAGAAGCAATTCCTTTGAAAAATATTAAAGCTCAAAACATAATCAGAGAAATGTTGAAATATTTCACTATGGTAGGATTCCCCAAGAACATTCAAAGTGATCAAGGAAGTAATTTTCTTTCCAACAAGTTTAGAGAAACTCTTGTAACACTAGGTATAAATCATGTAACTTCCTCCGCCTATCATCCTCAATCACAAGGTGCTCTAGAGCGCTTTCACCAAACGCTCAAGACAATGTTAAGAATCTTCTGTGCTGAGAACACTCGAAATTGGGAAGACGGACTCCCCTTTTTGTTGTTCGCCACCCGAACAACAATTCAAGAAAGCCTTGGATTCAGCCCGTCAGAATTAGTCTTCGGTCATGAAGTCCGTGGTCCCCTAAAGATACTTCATGAACAATGGATGAAAGAAGAACCACCAGTTCCTTCTTTGAAATACGTGTCCCAGGTCACCGAGAAGTTGTTAGAAGCTTGGAAGTTGGCAAGAGAGAACTTGGCGAATGCTCAACGAGAAATGAAAGGTCGGTATGATAAAAATTCTAAACTTAGAACTTTCTCTCCAGGAGATCAAGTGTTACTTTATCTTCCCATACCAGGAGATCCATTGCAGGCTAAATACAAAGGACCCTATGAAGTCTTGTCCAGAGCCAGTGATCTCAACTACATAATCAAAACTCCAGACAGAAGAAAGAGTTCCCGTCTCTGTCACATAAATACCTTAAAACCTTATCATTCCAGAGATCCAATTCCAGCTTGCAGCTCTACCACAATAAAATCGGAAGAGCCTCCTGATAACCTGCCTAATCCTCCTGAGATTCCCTTGGAAAACTCTCAGATACTACAAAATCTTCAGATAAAAGTAGGACACTTATCTGAGAAACAAGATGTAGCAGAACCATTGACTGACCTGTTGAGAAAAGACCACGACTTCGTGTGGACACCTACCTGTGAGACGGCCTTCAAAAACCTGAAGTCCCTTCTCACTAACGCACCAGTTCTAAGGGCACCCGATTTCCAACGACCCTTTCTTCTGCAAGTCGACGCCAACGACACCTGTATCGGTGCCGCCCTCTTGCAAGAACACAATGAAGTTCTTCACGCTATCACCTACTACAGCAAGAAGCTGTCCCCTGCGCAGAAGAACTACTCCATACTTTCTAGAACGTAGCTTTTCAACAGAAAGTGAAAAGCTTTCCCAAACGGTGGAGGTGTAACGTAATATTAGATATTACGTCATATGTGTAATTATGTTATAGAATTGTGTTCCTTTGTATTACATAACTATGTTCATATTTCTTGTCTATGTATGTATTGTAACAATGTTAAGCAGTAACGCCCGTCCACTATATGTAATCTTGCCTACGTGCGGAGAGGTGCGCACTCTTGTAGAACAAACAGACAAGCGAAATCCTGAATAGTTCGGAGCGCCCAGATTTGACAGTTACTAAATAAATAGATTGTTCAAGCAAGTCGAGGGTCCTAAAACTACCCATGTTGACGTGTTAACTTACCCTCCTCCTCACCCGCACCCTTAACCGGAAGTATCCCGCTTCCGGTCCAATGGTATATAAGCGGTTGAAACCGCTCATTCCTTGTCATTTCTCGCATATCTTATCTCTTGATAAAAACTAGAAGGTTTAGATTCATGAGACGATTGGTGTGAAGCGATCACCTTTTTTGCCTACATTACGTGTCTGATATACATTGCATTACTTTACTTATATTTGTACTTATTACTTATTCTGATGCATGTTCCTGATCTCTTTGTACTTAGATAGTACCATATTGTATACTTATCTTGTTTCTTATTTGAACGATAATTTCCATATTCTCATAATCATGTAACGGTCCCATTGACCCTACTGCCCATTCTCTTTTGTATTGATTGCCTGTAAATATTTTCCATTAATAATTTCGTTTACTAGTTTTATCGTTAGTTTAATATTCCTTTCCTGGAATCTTCTTTGTTACCTTTACTTCTAGTCTTACGAATTATCTAGGCCCTGACCAGATAGTTCAGTCCTACAGTGGCTTCTAGAAGTGCGCTGGTTCTTAAGCACTTAGACGTTATACGTAACGTCTCTTCACATACCAGCAGCCCGTAACAACACGCACACACACCCCATCTCCTCGCCCACGAGAATTGGAGTAATAACCTGCAGCGCACTGATACTGAAATTATTTCAGCCCTGGGCGGAATTCGAGCCCGGACCGCCGTAGTGGCAGGCGAGAACTCTAACCACAGCGCCATAAGGTGTGTGTGTGTGTGTGTGTGTGTGTGTGTGTGTGTGTGTGTGTGTGTGTGTGTGTGTGTGTGTGTGTGTGTGTGTGTGTGTGTGTGTGTGTGTGTGTGTGTGTGTGTGTGTGTGTGTGTGTGTGTGTGTGTGTGTGTGTGTGTGTGTGTGTGTGTGTACGTGTAAGTTCTCATAGTTACCTATAGATCAGGCCATATATGAGCTCTGATTTTTTGTTCGTTGGGGTAATAGCTGTTGATCACTTGTCGAAGACGTGAACCAAGACTGTACTGGTGAATTAAACACACACACACACACACACACACACACACACACACACACACACACACACACACACACGATCACAGGACAGTTATAGAAGAGACATGAAAAAACAGCTTTCCCCACAGAGGGGTGGATGTATGTAACATACTAGATGAAACAATAGCGTGTGCAAAAACAATACAAGAATTCAAGAGCAAATCAGAGATACAGGAACGGGACACCACGAGCATAGCTCCCCTTTCCGTAAGATACAACTAGGTAAATACACGCACACCCACATACATATATGTATACACATTTATGTCGATTCGTGTACATTGATGTAGAAAATAACATGAAAGTTCTGAATAACAAGGGTGTAAGCAAACTTGTGGTTTTCTGAATAATTACCAACCAGGTGTTCCTGAAACTTTGCATAATGGATATCAACTTCATCTGCTCTACTCTTTGTCACAACAAGCGATCGTTGTCGCCACTCTAACGCCCTGTTCACAGTAATGGTTTGAACCGCGTGGAAACTGCGATGGTACCGCATCGTCAAGAATAAACTGAGTGGGTGTATGTGAACGCCTCCATTGACTTACATTGTAATTGACACGCCGCGGTTGAAACCGTCAAGGTCACGCCACATAATTTCGCATTTATTCATTTCTTTATTTATTTACTTCTAATTCAGAAATTAACTTTGAAGAACCGTGATGGCATATCAGATCTTCAATTGTATCTTCTCCTATCTCTTCCCTAAGCCCTCCCTTCTCTTACCCATACAATCTCATGTATGTCTCTTTCCTTCTATACATGTTTTTCATTATCTTTATCATCTTTCCTACCTCCTCATACATTTACATTACTTTCAATGTTGTTCTTCTCTTCATTCTATTATAGATTATGTCGCACATATAATCTTCTTGCCTCTTCATTTCTGATATTTGTATTAAAACAAAATAATTTTCTAAGTAACTTTATGTACTTTGAGTCCTTGTTCTTTCTTGATTTTTCTTCTCCCTGTTCCCTCTTCCTAGAATGTTTGCTAAACAGATACGTCTATTTCTTTCTTATATCCTTTGAGTTCTTGTTGTTCTTTTCTATTTTTCTCCTCCCTGTTCCCTCTTCTAGAATGTTTGCTAAAGAGGTACATCTATGATTCTTGTATTTCCTCTTTTTTCTCCCTTTCGTGATTGTGTATTTCCTCTTTTTTCTCCCTTTCGTGAATGTGTATCTCGTTGGACTTCTTCCACAGCTCAAGATCCTTTCACCTCTCGTGATTCTCTCCAAGATATTTTGTATATCTTCCACAAGGCGTCTTCTATATCAGCAGCTCAAAACTATATTCTAGAATTTGATTTGTGATAACTACTTTGGATCCCTTCTCAATATTTTCACATCTCTTTTTCCTTTGTATCTCTTATGTTTTTATTTTGATGTCATGGATATGTATATGTGCATGTATGTATTTATGTATGTATTTGCGAGTATGTATGTATGTATGTATGTATGTATGTATGTATGTATGTATGTATGTATGTATGCATGTATACATGTATGCATGTGTGTATGTATGTATGTATGTATGTATGTATGTATGTATGTATGTATGTATGTATGTATGTATGCATGTATGTATGTATTTATGTATACATGTATGTCTGTATTCATGTATGTATGTATTGTATGTATGTATGTGTATACTCGTACATGCTGAACTTCTTATATATATTTTTTTCTTATTTGGTATTTTCTTATGTCCTGTGGTGACCCACTTCTAGTCAATGTTGTCCACACCTACCATGTTATACTTTCTTTTCAATTTCATTTTTTTCCACTACTAACACTTAATAACATTTCACTCTCTACCATTTTGGAATTTTACACTATACCCTTCCATATATCATAATAGTTTATGTGCTTTTTTAATACAAATTAAGACAATGAAAACGTATCCAAACAATTAGGATTTGAATCCATGTCTACACCGATAAATCAAATTTTGATAAATTTTTGTTGGCGCAAAATTAATTATTTTATTCTTTCTTAGGCAATTCACTAAGCTGTGCAAACTCCTACCCTCTTACGAACTTAGAACAAGTAGCAATTAAAAAGGATCAGAGTAAGATGAAGTTTGATCAAACATGTTTCTGGTATTCATGACAGGGGGATAAGTGCTCATGCAAATGACCTGATGAGAGTATTGGAAACTGCTATCGGGGAGGCTGAGACCCCTCCTCTTCCCCTCTCCCCACGGAAGCCTCTGGACTTAAAAATGTGTAAGGA
>NC_134794.1:27888290-27890790 GCF_046742065.1 Oratosquilla oratoria | reverse complement strand
CCATGGAAGTTTCCTGATCCCACTTTGGTTCAACCAAATTTGTGTTGCTTGAGCAGTGTGACAAGAAGCTCCATCTTCTGTAAACAGGAAGACGTTTTTACCATTCTACCATTGGAGAATATTGGAATGAGTCCTTCCTTTAGTATAGAAACGTATTTGCCTGAATTGATGTTTCCTTGACACTCCACAAGCTTTGATCGATCGTCATTCCAAATTGCACCCCACACCCTTATTGGAATGCCTCCATGTTTCACTGTTGGCTGCAGTCCTTTGAGGTCAAACTTTTGACTACAGGGTCTCCAGACCCACATTCTTCCACTGTCAAAAAATAATGGGAGTCGTGATGCATCAAAGAAAATGACAATGCTCCAAATGGCCACAGGTCTCTCCACCATCTCAGCAGCCCAATCCTTTCTGCGATTGATATTGGCTGGACGAAGGAGTGGTTTCATTCTTGCAGCTCTGGCATAGTAACCCATCTTGTGTAGATACCTGACAGATGTTCTGGGACTGACCTCAGCTTGTGCTGCTATGTAAGAGGCCTTGCACGTACATCCTCTTCGACATTTCTTTTTACAAGACTCAAGGTTCTTTCTGAGGGCCCGGGACGACCTGAATGAGGTTTTGTGCCCTTCTTGCCCTCTCTGGTGAATTTTACGATCACTCTATTAACAATAGAAAGAGGTATTGACAGATTTTCAGATATTTTGCGTTGACTAAGTCCACCTTGATGTTAACCCACAATACGACCTCACTGAAATTCAGATAGGTCTACTACTCCTTTGGTTCGTGGCATGCTTGATTAATCTTGTATGTAATCTGAAACATAAATCTAGGTAAATATAATATATTAGGTAAATTTGAACAAAATTAACCATTAAATAAGAAAAGAAATGCATTTTCTTGGTGTCTATTCAATTCTGTCATGTCTATATATGTATATATATATATATATACATATATATATATATATATATATATATATATACATGCAAAGTAGACCACTTGGAAAAAGAAACTAAAAAAACAGAGCGCTTTCGTATATTACATCTTCAGTGCACTGATGATGTAATATACGAAAGCGCTCTGCTACGTTAGTGTCTTTTTCCAAGTGATCTACTTTACATAAGTAAACACACGTACCTGTGTTCTTATTAGTATATATATATATATATATATATATATATATATATATATATATATATATATGTATATATATGTATATATATGTACATATATATATATATATATATATATACTGTATATATATATATATATATATATATATATATATATACATATACACGTACATATATACAGTATATATAAATATATATACATATATATATATATATATGTACATTTATATATACAATATATATATATATGTATATATATATATATATATATATACATATTTATATGTATATATATATATATATATATATATATACATATATATATGGGAATGAGACAATGGGCCGCGGGAAACTGGTCGCCATGTGGATTCTTTTAAATCGATAAAATTGTGATGGTTGTTAATTAATATTTCCTTATGAAAAACTTTATTGGAATAAAATGATAAAATATACATATGTAAAAATATACGAGTATTTATGTTGCTAGGAAAATTATTATTGGTAAAAGATAATCATTATTGGCAAAAAATAATTCAAGTGTCTTTATTGATTAAAAAACAAGATGCAACTGCATAAAGGTTAGATTAGGTTAGGTTAGATTTCCCGCGGCCCGTTTCCCGCGGCCAGTTGTCCTTGAAAAAAAAAATATATATATATATATATATATATATATATATATATATATATATATATATGTATATATATGTATATATATACATATATATATATGTATATATGTGTGTGTATATATATGTATATATATATATATATGTATATATATATATATATATATAATACATCCACACACACACATACAGAAACACACTCGATGTTGCGATGGGATGGGTAGTTCAGTGGATATGTATGCATGTATGTATATATGTATATGCATGTATATACATATGTGTGCACGTATGTGTGCATGTATGCATGTATGTATATATGTAAATGCATGTATGCACATATGTCGCACGTATGTATGTATGTATGCGTGTATGTTTATATGTATATGCATGTGTATACTTACGTCCACAAGTATGTATGTATGGATAGATGAATGTATGCATGTATATATATGCATGTACACTTCCATTCATATTCATATTCCCATTGACATGTTCTCGGAGGAGCCCTCCGCTGACCCCCGTTTGTAGTTTCTTCGCGTCCACGCGGGGGAGGAAGGTTCCTTCCTTTGCTTCTCTGGAAACTTATTCAAAAGAGAACTCGAGGAGAGAACCCGAAGTCGGAGGGAGGAACGTCACCCCGAGCCCCCAGGCCTCGGCGACAAGAAAGATGCATTTGTAATGTCTGCGAAGTTACCTCGGAGGGCCAGGAAGTAGGTTTGATAGACAGAGAGGGGA
>NC_134794.1:27875790-27878290 GCF_046742065.1 Oratosquilla oratoria | reverse complement strand
CATACCGTATATTTTACAGATGGCTCCGTAGAACAAAACAGCCCACTCACGGCCGGAGCTGCCTTCGTCACTGATGGATATATCTTCGGCAGGAGAGTCAGTGACTCCGCGTCCTCTTTCCAAGCCGAGGCCGTGGCGATGCGGGGGCCCTAGAACATGCCCTTGTATCCCACTCCAATTCCGTGGTCATCCACACCGACTCTCTGAACCTGGTAAGCTGCTTGCAACAGGCAAAGCCCGAAGATAATGTCCACTTCCTCACCAATATCATTGCGCTCCTGCACAAATTACACCGTGCCGGACGGAATGTCATCATCAACTGGGTGCCAAGTCACGTCGGTGTGCATGGAAACGACCTTGCAGACACGGCTGCTGTCGCAGTCCGCAAGCGTGCCAGTGTCGATGTCCAGGTCCCTCCCAGCAAGAGCCAGCTCTAACTTAGAACTAGGGCATTAGCACGCACGCAGTGGCACCTCCAACACAGTCTGGAGGCGCAGATTTCCCAACGAGCGGGGTGCTACAAAAAGGTGACAGCATATGAACCTCTAGTCCTCCCCCGCTCCACTCCCCGAAGGATAGAAAAACTGCTCTTTCGGCTGTGTCTTGAGGACCGTTGCTTCTGGCAACTTAATCCCCAGGGCACCATGGAAGACCGACGGTGCAACCACTGCCGTGCAGAAAATGCCGACCTCCTCCACTACCTGAGCGATTGCCCCGCCACCTCTTTCCTCAGACGGGGACCACCGGCTCCCTCTGAAGGTCTTGTGAGCCGCCTCTACCGCCTCCAAAGCCCCTATGAGCTCCGTCAGTTACTAGAGCGTCCGCCGCAGCTCTAACAGCTGCAGCCTCTCTTTTCTACTGCCCCTGTCCCCCTCTGAATAGCTACACTATTCCACCTCCTCTCCACAAGGTGTGTCTTATATAAACACCACCGAACGGGCTCAAACAAAGCCCGTGGGAGTGATACTTTACTCCCCCTCCCCCCCCAAAAAAAAGTGTGTGTACTTGCATGTGTATGTGTACGTGTGTGTGTGTGTGCGTGTGTGTGTACGTATGTTTGTGTATTCGTGCGCGTGTGTGTACGTGCGTGTGTGTACATATGTATGTATGTGTGTGTGCACGTTCGTGCTTGTGTACGTGTGTGCGTGTGTGCGTATGTGTGTGTGTACGTGCGCGTGTGTGTACGTGCGTGTGTGTGTACGTATGCATGTATGTATGTGTGTGTACGTGCGTGCGTGTGTGTGTGTGCGTGTGTGCGTGTGTACGTGTGTGTGTGCAAGATGGAGAGAGAGAGAGAGAGAGAGAGAGAGAGAGAGAGAGAGAGAGAGAGAGAGAGAGAGAGAGAGAGAGAGAGAGAGAGAGAGAGAGAGAGAGAATCAAGACGGGACAAGAAAAATAAGGGCGGGGAGGAGAAGAAATATAAAGAAAAGAAACGAAAAGAGGAGAAAATATGAAAATAAAATAAAAAATATTGGTAAGAGATATCAGGCGAGAGAGGAGAAGAGGTCAATTAAGAGAAAAATGATGGAGGGGAGACATCAAAACCAAAAGAACATTGAGAGAGAAAAAGAAATCCTCGAGGCCGGGTCGCATCCATTATCATACAGAACTCTCCCTCAATGTTGGAGATTTGTTGGAGATCCCCTGGATTTCATATTCCATTCTCCATTACTCCTTCATCACTCCCTCACTTCCTCATCACTCCCTCACTCCTTTACCTCCCTCCTTCAGCAACAGCTAACTTATCTCCAATTCATTCCTTTTCTTCCTTCCCCCTCCCCCTTCCTTCTCCAGCTTTCTCTGACTTCTCCATACGTCCTTATCACATTGGGTTGTTTTTCCTTCAACATCCAATTCATTGACGGCCACCTCCAGCACTTTTTCCGCCGTAAAATCACTATGGCAAACTATTTTGTTTTCTCAACAATCTGCATATGATGTCATTTGATATGCTGGAGGAAAATTATTTTTCTCCAGCATATCAGACTCCTTTCCTAAGGTTGCGAGCTGTAAACCAGCTCCAACACTCGGAAGTAAAATAGGCCGGTGTGATGACGCCTTTAGTCTTTCCCCCTTCCTCCCTCCATCAAACTTACATTTTTCATCTCTTGTCTTATTTTTCTTCGTCACATTGAGAACTGACCACACATTTCCTCTCTCCCTCTTTTCTGCTTCAACATTGCTATCAAATCTTACCCACCGTCACTGTCATTGAATATCATACATCGACGATATCTGATACAATACCCAATACTAACAACCGCCGATGTTGACAATCTCAATAGCTGGTTTAGTTTACCTGGCTTAGCTTTTGCCTAATCTAACTCGATTATCGCGAGCTTTGATCTAAACCCCACATCCACACTAGGAAGTGTTGGTCTCATTAGTGTTGAAACCAAGTGCCCGCCTTTCCTCTTTGTGGAGTTTAATCTCCTTATCTCTTGTGGCTGTTCGCTCTAAAGCGTCGCTACCTGCGGCGAAGGTCGAGGTGACGGCAGTT
>NC_134794.1:27853290-27858290 GCF_046742065.1 Oratosquilla oratoria | reverse complement strand
AAATCTTGAAGGGGATGCCTTCCTTCTTGCAGTAGGCTTTCAGCTCGCTGTGCAACTTGTTCTTGTAGTAGTCACTGAATATTTTCCCAGTCATCCAGCCCTTCTTGTTGGCGTACCAATGGACTGGCAGGAAAGCCCGGTCATATCCCTGAAACACACAAATTATCCGAGAATTAAGGTGTGGCCACGCTCCTTTTTCTTAACAAAGAAAACGTATAAGCCAGTCGCTTGCATCACAAACCTAAGTATTTTTAATGTCACTTGTGTACACTTCACAAACCCTGATTAATTAACGGTATTAAATATTTTATTATTTAACACAATCAATAACAATAACAACATAAGAACTGTAGAATAAATAAATAAATATTAAATAAACCAATCTTACCTTAAGGGCTCTGGGGTTCTGAGAGTGATAGATGAGGACAGGCTTCAGCCTGCAGTCCCCCTCAGCGTTGGCCCCCAGCAGCAGCGTCAGGCGGTCCTTGGACGCCTTAAAACCAGGCGCCGTCTTCTCCTCCTGTGCGATGTACGTCCTCGCTGGCATCTTCTTCCAGTAAAGGCCGGTCTCGTCTACATTGAACACTTGCTTGGATGAGTATTGTCCTTCTTCCAGGGTCTTCTTAAGCATCTCTGGGAATTTCCTGGCCGATTCTGTGTCTGCTGATGCTGCTTCTCCGGTCATTTTGATGTTATGAAACCCGTGTCTTAGCTTAAATTTTGCAAACCAACCAGAACTTGCTTGGAATTTGGCCCGTCATTTCCTTCGATGTCGTTAATGAGTCTTTTAGCTTTTTCCTGAATGATGGCCAAACTAACAGGAATGCTGTTATTGTTCTGGTGTTGAATCCAATTCGCCAGCATTTTTTCCATCCTCTCCATGGCCGACGATCTGCTGTAGGCTACCCTCTGCAATGTCCTAGACGAACCTGCTTCCACAGTTGCTCGTATTTTTGCAGCATTGTCTCGGACGCGCCGCAGTGTGCTCTCCCCCAATCCCAAGGCATGGGATATGATCGAAGTTTTTTGTCCTTGGTCACACCGGCTCAAAATTTCCATTTTCTTAGCCAGAGTGAGTGACTTGCGCTGTATTTTCTTAGCTGGAGGGCCGCTGCTGGTTCCAGGAGAAGATGAAGGACGTTTTGGGGCCATTTTGACGAATGAGTAAACTGGCTGGACTGGCTGTGACTGCAAACACACGAGAGGGCTGTAAACATTGAACTGGGAGCGGGAGCGGCCGCCTGTCGGCAGGCAGCGGAACTACGTATCTGGCGCACTGTTTGAAATGCGGTTGGGGCAAATCGCATCTTAGCGAACAGATCGCACAATTTTAATTAATTATAATATTTTTAATGTCGCATCTTAGCGAATTTGCACAAACAGAACACGCACAAAACGAGAACTACCTGTATATATATATACCGTCCGGGGTATTGGCTGCATGTTATTGTGGAGTTGAAAGTTGCTCAGTAACATGAAGCTGATACTCTAGGGTCTATATGGGGCACCCCTACTGACCAGAGCCACACATCATTTTGTCTATGATAGAGGAAATCTCTGGTCGTAGAGAAATTATGCTACTTTATTACACTGCGACTGCCCCTCCGTTATGCTGTCCCCGCACTCTTAATACTGTTGTGTACCACTTCTCTGAATATTTATTTACTTTTTCGCCGAAACCTGTGGTAGGGGAGGAAGAGTACTGCCATCAAGTTTTCCCACTTGAGTCGTAAAAGGAGACAAAGAAGGTACGGGGATAGGACTAGGCATCCTACTCTCTGTAGCTCTAAAGGGGGCATTCCTAAAATAAGCAAAGGCATAAGAGGGTCTGTGAGTTTTCCAACCAGTACCCTAATGTTTGGGTCTTTTAATGTACGTAGATGTGGTATAGATGAGAGTAAAAGGGAAGAGATAAGCAGTATGTTTGTGAGAAGAAAGATGCATGTGTTGGCATTGAGTGAAACTAAATTAAAAGGGAGGGGCGATTTTGCGTTTGGGAGTATAGTTTGGAGGGTGTCAGGAGCAGGAGTAAAGAGAGCAGGAGAGAAAGAAGGGGTGGCTATACTTGTAAGTGAAGAGATAGATAAACATATGGTGGAGTGGAAGGTTTCTTCAAGGTTAATGATGATGAAGCTGAAACTGGGAAGGGAGATGTGGCTTTTTGTAAGTGCATATGGGTATAGTAGGGGAAAGGGAGGCTTTTTAGATAGATTTAAATGAGTGCATAGCAGGTTTCGGGAGAAATGTTAATATAGTGGAATTGGATTATCTCGATGCTAGGATAGGAGACGAACCAATAGACGGAGTAATTGGGAAATAAGGGATGTCAGGTAAAAATCGTATTGGAGAAATAATAGTGGAGATGTGTCTAGAAAGAAATTTAATGATAAATACAGTGTTTAGGAAGAAAGTCAAACATAAGTACACACGGGAGAGGGTGGAGGATGGGAGGTTGGTTGATAGGGCTTTAATGGACTATATAGTGGTAACCAAGAGAAGAGTATGGAGAGTTTTTGATGTAAATGTTCTAAGGAGAGAGAATTAGGAAATATCAGATAATCTTTTGGTCGAAAGTAAGTTGAGAATGGAGGATAGATGGAGAAAGAGGTAAAGGACAGAAGGTAGGGAGGTGCTTAGAGTGAACTGCTTAAATAAGAAGGAAAAAGAAAAGAAGTACAAGAAGCTGAGAGATGAGTGGGAGTGAGTGAAGGATAGAGTAGAACTAGGAGTGGAGGAGGAATGAGGATGTTTCAAGGAGGGAGTCACAAGGTGTGCAGAGATGGTGTGTAGAACAAGGAGGACGGGAGGAAATAGAAGGAAGGGTAGTGAATGGTGGGATGAGGAAGCAAAGAAGGTTGTAGAAGAGAAGAAACGAGAATTTACAGATTGGTTACAAAGTAGAATGAGAGAATCATATGAGAGGTACATAGAAAAAAAGAAGAGAAGTAAAGCATAAGATAAAGGAGGCAAAGAGGAGAGCAGATGTGAAATGGGGTAAGAATATGACAGAAAATTTTGAAAGTAATAAAAAGATGTTTTGGAAAGAAATGAAGAGGAAGAGGAGGAGAATCAGGTAGATGATTATTGAAGAGACAGTAGTAAGAGGAAGATGGGCAGAGTATTTTAGGGGGTTGCTAAATGTGAAGGAGGATTGGGAGGGAAAGATAGTTGCAGTGGGAAGTGCTAAGAAAATGACCGTGATGAGTGAGGAAAATGGAGGAGAAATAAGGAAGGATGAGGTGAAAGCAGTCATTAAAATGATGGGAGCAAGTAAGGCACCTGGGTTAGATGGGTGTTATGCGGATTGTCAAAAAAAGGGAGGTACAGTGATGATGGACTGGTGAGGTTTTTAAATGTTTGTCTAAAATAAGGTAGAGTACCGGAGGACTAAAAGAGTACCAGTATAGTTCCGCTTTACAAGGGAAAAGGGGACAAAGTGAATGTAGTAGTTTCAGAGGGATTAGTTTGTTGAATGTAGTTGGGAAGGCTTATGAGAGGGTTTTGATTGAGAGGATTAGGTGAGGAATAGTGTGGGTTTAAGACTGGTAGGAGCTGCGTAAATCAGATTTTTGTGGTAAGGCAGATATGTGGGAAATTTTTATGAAAATGTAAGAATGTTTTTTTGGGCTTTATGAATTTGGAAAAGGCTTATTACAGGGTAGACAGGAAGGCACTGTGGGAAGTAGTGCAGATATATGAGATAGGAGGAAAGCTGTTAAGAGCATTTAAGAGATTTGACGAGAGTAGTATAGTATTAATGTGGGTAAAAGTAAGGTGGTGAGATGTACAAGGAGAGAAGATGGCAGCAAATTGGAAATGATTTTCAAGAAAGAGAGATTGGAGGATATGAATCATTTTTGATATTTGGGTGCGGATGTGGCGGGAAAGAGAGGAGTGGATTTAGAGGTATGATGTAGATTGAGAGAAGCAAGTGAATGCCTTGGGGGGATTAAAAGGTGTAATGAGAAATAGACATTTGGAAATGGATGCTAAGAGGAAAAGTATAAAAAGGAGCGATGTGCCCACAGCACCGTATGGAGTAGAAACATGGAACATAAGAGAGGAACTTCAGATGTGTTTGAGATGAAATGTCTGAGGAGTATGGTAGGGATTACTAGGCTGGATAGAGTGAGAAACGAGGTGAGGAGGAGAGCGGGGGTGGAAAACGAGTTAGGAGTTAGGGTTGATGAAAGATATCGAGATGGTTTGGGCACATGGAATGAACGAGTGAAGAAAGATTAGTAAAAGAGGTGTGGAAGGCAGAGATGGAAGGAGTGAGCATGAGTGGGCGACCAAAAGGTGAGATGAATTGATGGGGTAAAAGGGGCATTGGGAAAGGGGGGAATGTCTGCTGAGGAAGGAAAGGATAAGACAGAAGATAGGGGTGAATGGAGAAGGGTTGTAAATGATGCTGTGATGCATGAAAGGGAGTGGTTGGAGGATGGGGGATGAGGAAGTATGTGTGAATAATATTTTGACGAAGCCCGAAGGGATTTCTCCCTGCCTTCTCTTTTCTGCATTAGGGGACGGAGAGGGGGAGGGTCGTCGATTAATGAAGCGGCCTTCCTGTGGATGTGCTATGTCTTGCTACATTGCCTCTGACCCAGGGCAATGGGCAAGATGCAGGGATAACCCGTCATCCAGGAGGAGCCAAGAAAAGAAGGAGGGAGGGGTGGTGAATGGGAGCGGAGCATGTAGGGATGAAATGGGTAGGAGTGGATTTATGCCTTTGACTATGGCTGTTGGTATACGTATGTATGCATGTATATACATATACATACATATATGCATATGTAAATGCACACACACACACACACACACACACACACACACACACACACACACACACACACACACACACACACACATATATATATATATATATATATATATATATATATATATATATATATATATATATATATATATATATATACAAGTCGAACACATGATCCAAGTCCATGTTGAATTACACACATATATGCATACATTCGTACATA
>NC_134794.1:27845790-27848290 GCF_046742065.1 Oratosquilla oratoria | reverse complement strand
TTAACATTTGAGTTACCCGTGCCAAATGGAATTTTCATGAAACAGAGGAAATGGTTTGATTGATATTCGCAACGCTTCGTACGCATTATCAAGTGATGATTATATATATATATATATATATATATATATATATATATATATATATATATGTGTGTATATATATATATAATGTACATATGTACATATGTATATATATATATACTTTTATATATATATATATATATATATATATATATTCTGTTGAAAACGACAGCAAATTCATTAGAAATTAATTTATTTCTTAAGCTTTCTAGCTTTCGGAAAGTAGATTTCTACTTTCCGAAAGCTCGAAAGAAATTAATTTCTAATTAATTTGCTGTCGTTTTCAACAGAATATGCTTAAAAGAGAATCTCCTGCCACGCTTCACGAATATAAAACTTTACGACGAGGCAGTCAAGAACAATGCGACGACCCTGGAGTACAGAAGGACCCTGGTCGCCAACGAGATGGAAAGAAAGAAGACCATTGTTTCCCACTTATATCTCCAAGTTCAGGACCAACAACTCCTGTGGGATCGTGAGAATATTGACATTTCTCACAAAGGTAAGATCAATACTGCACTTGAATCCACCCTCTCCGCATAAAAGAACTCAGTGGAGAGGAAAGGCATACGAAAATTGAGTGCTATGAATGGATGTCAGATCAAAATCCCCCAACCTACGGAAGGCTACGTCAACCTGGCCAACATCGACCTCGATGCGGATCAAAAGGAACTTCTCGAACTGGGACTGAATTGTCGTGTCCTATCTAAGCCTAAACCTCACCAAAAGAGGGTAGAGATAGAAGTCCTTATTGGCAGCATACTCAAACTTGCTGATGAAGGTAAAATTGAAATGAGCCAACGCCTACAGCCAAAACTTATTGCTGAAGCAGGTAAGCAACGTGGCACATTTACCAGTTCTGTGTTACAGAAAAAACACATTGAAGCCGCTCAACGTTTAAGAAATAATCTGGATGTGACGGTAAGACGTGCCGATAAAGCCTCGGTATTCGTCCTTATCCCCACCTCAGAATATCTTGAAAAGATTGATAATATTCTAGAGGATAGATCCAAATTCCAACCCATCCAGAAAAATCCTATCCCTGAAATAGTCACTAGAGTCAATAAAATTATTGACGCTATCAACGCTGTCAAAGGAGGTACCAAACTGTGCAAATTGTCTGGTGAATACAAACCAGGATACTGTTATGGTAATGTAAAAATCCACAAACCCAATAACCCCCTCCGACCCATAATTAGTCAAATACCTACACCTACGTACAAGTTAGCTAAAAAATTAAATAATCTCTTAACACCATTTATCCCAAACAGATTCAGCTTGTCATCGTCTCACGAATTCCTGGACCTGGTAAAAGATGCTCCCAGCCGAGGAATAATAGCATCGCTGGATGCCACTTCGTTATTCACTAACATTTCCGTGGATAGAACTATAAACTTTATCTGTGACAAAATATACAGAAGTGGACCTGCCCCCGTACTAGACATACCTGAAAAACATCTACGCTCCCTACTCGAGACTTGTACTAAAATGCCTCCTTTCCGCTGCCCAAGCGGAAAGCTTTACCAACAAACGGATGGAGTTGCTATGGGTTCCCCTTTAAGGGTTCTCTTTGCCAATTTTTTCATGGGCTCGGTAGAGGAAAGTCTTCAGTGAAATTAGCAAACCCAATATTTACTGTAGATATATTGATGATATTTTTGTCCAAACTGATTCACACCAAGACCTTGAAATCTTGAGGAGGAAACTCATGGAGGTGTCGGGGATTGATTTCACTGTCGAACATAGCGAAAATGGTTCCCTCCCCTTCCTGGACGTCCTCCTTAAACAGACTAACTGTTCCTTTTCTTCCAGCGTGTATGTTAAGGACACCAACCCCGGACTATGTATAAGCGGAGAAAGTGAGTGCCCCAAAAAGTACAGAGACTCCACTATCAGCACCCTTTTTAGAAGAGCCCTTAGCCATTGTTCTTCTTGGTCAGACACCCAGAAGGAGATAGACAGAGTCCACCAACTTCTAATTAATAATGGTTACTCCAACAACGAAGTACAATCTACACTCAGAAGAGTTATTGACACCTGGTACCAAGAACCTCATCACACTACCACAGAACATGAAGGAACTACACACCGCATATTCTACAAGTCCCAGATGTCCAATAAATATAAAGAGGATGAGAAAATATTAAAAGACATTATTAAAAGAAATGTGACCCCCACGAAAGAACGTGACAAAATATCACTCACCATTTACTACAGGAACAAGAAAACATCTTCCCTAATCTTAAGAAATCACACCGCCCCAAAACCTCATGGTATACGTCAATCCCACGTAGTATATAAATTCACCTGCCCAGAGGAGGACTGTACGCCCCTATCTACCTACGTGGGAAGGACAACTACCACCCTGTCCAGAAGAATCACTCTTCACCTACAACAAGGAGGACCGAAACAACACCTT
>NC_134794.1:27840790-27843290 GCF_046742065.1 Oratosquilla oratoria | reverse complement strand
ATATGAATTTTTTTTTGGAGCAATCTTCGTAGTTGCTCTCTGGATTCTCTCGATCTTCTTTATATTCTTATTAGTACTGGGTGACCATAGTGTCGCTGCGTACTCCAATTTAGACCTTGTCAGTGTAACTTGTATTTTCTTTGCCATTTCTTCATCCAAGTAAATAAAAGCCACTTTTATTGATCTTAGCAAATTCTAGGTTTCGCCAACAATTTTGTTTTGTTTGTCAGGTGGCATATTTTTTGTGATGATCACCCCTAGGTCTTTTTCAGATCCCACTTTCTTTACTTCCTTTTCACCTATCATATATCGTCCTAATATATATATATATATATATATATATATATATATATATATATATATATATATATATATATATATATATATTATTTATATATATATATATATATTTTTTTTTTTACTTTTTTCCAAATTCTATTAAGCTTCATTTCTTAATGTTGAAGTCCACTTCCCACTTCAGACTCCATTCCCAGACCCTGTTCAGATCTCTCTGCAGTGTCACAGTCCGTTTCAGTACTCTCTTTAACAATTTTGCATCATCTGTAAAGAGGCTCATGTGACATTCCACACCCTCATCCATGTCGTTCACATAGATAGCAAACATTATTGGAGCCAATACCGATCCTTGCGGAACTCCACTAATTACCTCTTCCAAACTGAGCACTACCATGCAAAAAGTCCTCCATCCATTTCAATAGTTCACCTTGTATCCCTCCTATGGTTTCCAGTTTTTTTAATAGTTTTTTTGTGAGAGACTTTATCAAAAGCTTTTTTAGTAGCTCTAGGAATGCACAATCAGCCCATCCGTCATTTTCTTGTATTATGTCTACTAGTCTTGAGTAAAAACAGGTCAAATTTGTGGTACATGATCTTCCCTGTCTAAATCTGAATTGTCTCGGATTTAGTATATTGTTTTCCAGATGTCGTGTGTGTGTGTGTATGTGTGTGTGTGTGTGTGTGTGTGTGTGTGTGTGTGTGTGTGTGTGTGTGTGTGTGTGTGTGTACGTGCGTTTGTGCATACGCACACGTTCGATTTTATGTTTTTATGTAAGCAGTGCGTGTTGAATTATCATATGCTGTGCTGTGTGTAATGTGGTGACCAGCTTTGTAGTTGGTGCATTAAAGGCCTCCTATTCGTGAAAAATGTGAAATTCTTGTAGTCAATTTGCATAATGCCCCACTGTGTCGTTATTTAAGCAAATTGCGCTTAAATTATTTTATTTATCAAGATTAACTACATGCTATATATTCCAAACTCCCGATGAATGTAAACATATATGACGTTTTTTCTTTTTTTATATGTCAAGCTTAATTGGTTTCAGTCTATCATTTCTAATTTGTCATCGATATTCACAGTATACTACGATTTTTTTCTTCCTTTTTTAAATTGAATTTCTCCAAGTTTAAACAAATGGAACTTAACATAAATTCGTACACTAAAACTTTTTATATTTGCATATTGTTTCCCGCAATTTAGGAAAGAAAAAGTAGAGAACCAAAAGCGAAAAAATTATGGAACAATACCATCAAGAGTTTCAGTGGGGGTCTGCCTCCAATCATAAGATACTGCTGAGTGACTCTGGTCCGTAGGGTGCTCCTAAAGTCTTTAATGTATCGTTTGCAATCTGTACCCCGTATGATGTTCAAACGGGATCCACTGGATGCGAGAGAACACAAAAGACCAAATAAACCTAATCGATTCCCATAACTTTTTGTTTATTCCATTTTCATTTCATTCAGTCCTGAGAGTTCTCTTCGTTCAGTAAAGGCATATATAGTATAATACAAAACGAAAAAGTTAGAAAGCAAATATGGGACGCATCATATAACCCCTTACGAGTGAGGAGGAGGAGGAGGAAGAGGAGGAGGAGGAGGAGGAAAAGGATGAGGAGGTGGAGGTGGTGGAGGTGGAAGTGGAGAAGGAAGAGGATGAGGAAGAAGAAGAGGTGAGTGGGGGTTGTGGGGGGTGGGCGTGGGGGATCGTTAGGACCGCAGCTGTCCACGTCAGCCCATCTGAAGCTCGGTTCCTTCTTTGGCCGTCGCCGAAGGCTTTTCGATTTTTCGAAGTCGATTCTCGAAGTCTCGGGACGGGCATGTCGAAGCCTTGGGAGGTCTCAGGTTCTAACTGGTCTAGAGGCTGAGGCTGAGACCGAGACCGGGACCGAGGCTGGGATTGAGGCCTGGATCGAGACCAGGGCCGAAGCCAGAACCGAGTCCGGGACCGAAACCGGGACCGAGACCGGGACCGAGGCCGGGACAGAGGCCGGCACTGAGGCCGCGACCGAGGCTGAGACTGAGGCTGCGACTGGGGCCGAGGAGACCGAGACTGAGGCCGGGAAAGAAGCCAAGACCTAGGCTGAAAACGAGACCGATACTAAGGCTGCGATCGAGGCAGGGACCGAGACCGAGACCGAGGCCGGGACAGAGTCCGTGACCGGGACCGAGGCTGGGAATGAGGCCGAGGCCGGGGCCAAGGCCG
>NC_134794.1:27828290-27833290 GCF_046742065.1 Oratosquilla oratoria | reverse complement strand
AGTGTGGTCAAGACGTTGTGGTCAAGAGGGGAACTTGAAAGAAGAAAGGAAACACCTGGAGAAGGTCTTTGCGGACAACGGGTACCCCAAATCGATCATTAGAAGATGGACCACAGCGCAGGGAAGAAAAACTACAGCGGACACAAGACAGGCGGCAACTAGAAGGATTACCTTACCACATGTAAAAGGGGCATCTGAGGTGGCTGCTAGATTATTGAGGAAGCGCGGTGTTGAGGTAGCTCACAAGCCCGCCAATACGCTACATGGTGCTCTCACTAAGGTAAAAGACACGGAGGAGAAAGAGAACAAGACGGGAGTTGTATATGATATTGGTTGCGGCAACTGTGGTACTCGCTACATAGGAGAGACGGGTAAGAAATTACCGACAAGAGTTAAAGAACATCAACGAGCTGTAAATCGTAAAGATGGCAGTTCGGCGATATTCAGGCACTACCAGGAGGAGCAGCACGAGATGAATTGGGACAATGTTGGTGTGAGATACAGAAACAACAAGAAAAGAGAGAGGTTATTTTTGGAAGCTTGGGCGAGTGACAGCAACAGCGTCAACAGATGCATCAATCTAAATCCAATATACAAGGGAGCGAAGGACAGGCAGGACAAAAGGAGCAGCGATCGGAGACTAGTGTAGTGCTTTTATGTCGGGACTGTGATGTTTGGCATTCTTGTGCCTTTTGCTCTTTTTATTTTTGGTAGTCCCATTGTGATGATACTTTATATAACTTTCTTATAATTTTTCTTTTTCTTATATCGTTCAGAATTTGTTTTGTTTTGTTTATTGTTTTGTTTCGCTGCTATTGAGTTCAATGTCATTTTGTCGGGTTTGTCATTTATTGCTTTTTGTCCCCACCCCTCCCCCTTTTATTTCAGCGGACACTTTATACACTGTGTAATTTCTTTATGTCATTCAGTTTTGGCTTTGGTGTTGTTTGATAGTTTTGATTTGTACTGATAAGGGAGCTAAGCACAAGCAGGACAGAAAGAGCGGCGATAGACGACCCGTGTAGTGCTTTTGGGTTTTTGGGTCCGGACTGTGATTTTTTATATTTTTCATTTTGTCGGTTTTGCCATTTTTTTTTTCTTTTTGTTTTGTTTTATAGTTTGATTTGTACTGATAAGTACAAACAGGACAGTTAGAGCTGTGACAGGCGACCCGTGTAGTGCTTTTATGTCTGGTCTGTGACATTTGATATTTTTCTTTTTGCCCTTTTTATTATTATTATTATTATTATTATTATTATTATTATTTTTTTTTTTTTTTTTTTTTTTTTCATTTGCGGTTGTTCCATTTGTTGACACTTTGTACTTTGTTATTAATTTCTGGGTGTCGTTCAGAATTTGTATTGTTCCGTTTATTTTGACATGGGATATGTGGCGTTTTTGTCAATCCTTTTCATTTGGGTGGACGCTTTATACAAATTTGAAATTAATTTCTTTTGTCATTCTGAATAGGTTTTTATTTTTATTGTATGATTTGTATTACAGCTAAGAGTACAGAATCATTTCATTGGGGTGTTATAGTTGGTTCTTTTTGTTCTTTTGAATTGCTGTGGTCCCATTTTTGTGACACTTTAGCAAACCTTGTATCTAATTTCTGCAGGTCATGCAGGACTTGATTAGTTTATGTTTGTTGGGATTTGTGTTTTTAGCTACGGAGGAACGATGGATAGGCTTTTTGGATTTTGGTATCAGCGTGTTCTAATCAAGGGGACATGGGAAAAGAGACTCTCACCATGTCCCCTTGATTAGAACTATTGACATCATCTTAAATTACACCTACCGCCATCCAGTGTTTCCTCCCCCTAAACTTTCTGAGCCTATCTTGAAAGACATGCTCATGGCTTGTACATCAGGAGTCCCTTTTAAATGCCCTTTAGGTAATTTGTATATTCAGACTGACGGGGTTGCCATGGGGTCCCCCCTGGGGTTTTTATTTGCTCAAGCCTTCATGGCCCATGTTGAGGAAGAAGTAATTAGCAACCTCCCTATTAAACCCTCTTTGTACCGCAGGTATATAGACGATATTTTTGTGTGTGTCAATGACATGCGTTTACTTGAAGAACTTAGATCGAACCTCCAGGAAGTTTCAGGTTTAAATTTTTCTGTTGAGTTAAACGATAACAACAAACTCCCGTTTCTTGATGTTATGGTGGACGCGTCTTCTGACAACTTCATCACTTCTGTTTACCGCAAGCCCACCAATGCTGGGAAATGCATGAACGGTGAGAGTGAATGTACGGCTGAGTACAAAAGAGGTGTTATTAAGGCCTACGTGCGACGGGCGATTAAGGTTTGCTCGTCCTGGCATTCACTCCACTCAGAACTACAACACCTACGCCAGCTGTTAGTGAATAACGGTTATTCCAACACAGACTTTGACAACATTACCAATATAATGCTTGACAGCAGTTTGTATAACCATACCCCTCCCCACAATAATATCATCAAAGTTTTATATAAGAATATCTTCAACAGAGCTTACCGTGAGGATGAGAAATGCATTAAAGGCATTGTTTTTCGAAATTGTAAACCCGTGGATGAAAATGATGTCTTGCGCTTGGTGATATTTTATTAAAAAAAAAAAAAAAAAAAACGCACTAGTTCCCTAGTCCTCAAAAATTATTTGTCTAGCACTTCTGGGATGCTGTCGAAAACTAACGTAGTCTATCAGTTCAAATGCATTACTGGAGACTGTGAGCTCTTTCCTCGTAGCTATGTTGGTCATACGACATGCAGCCTTAGCAGACGTTTAACTCTCCACCTCCAACAGGGAGCCATTAAAAATAATTTTGAACACTATCACAAGTCTGTGTTAGAACAACCATTGTTCATAACACTGAAGTGCTAGCCCAGTGTAATAACATTAAGGAACTAAAAATGTTAGAGGATGTGTATATAAGAGAATTGTCTCCTGTGATCAATGTACAGGCTAATTTGTTGTCTACTATTTCTTTATTTAATACGTCCACTCGACATGTTGTACATAACCTCCCTATGTATGCTAGACACGCTACTTCACCTCACCTTACTCCGACTCCTACTCTCCCCCCCTCACCTCTCCCTCCCCCTTCCCCTCCCCCTCCCCCTCCTCAAGCTCTGAGAAAGTGAGGAGGTGGTGTGCATGACACCTAACTCAATCAATGGATTCTTAAAATATTTAGACAGGAAATTACTTCCTTGATCACTTTGGATCTCAACAGGGAAACCTACTAATGTAAAATACTTCAACAGTGATTTGATTACTGTTTTTGCTTTGGTATCTTTGAGGGGAATAGCCTCGGGAAACCTGGTAGCTAAACACATAATGGTGAGAATATATTTGAAACCTTTCTTAGAAGGAGGAATAGGTTTGTTACTTTTTCCTACCAACTGGCATGTGGGGCAAGCACGACAATACTCAGCGACATCTTTGATTAATGTAGGCCAATGAAAATGAGCACTTACTCTTTTTAAGGTGTTCCTGACACCTAGGTGTCCTGATAAAGCGGAAGAGTGGGCTAAATCTAAGACTTTTTCTCCGTAGGAGGTGGGGACAACAATTTGGTGTATTTCTTCCCAGGTTTGGTTAGCTGGGGTAGCTGCTGGGCGATATTTTCGCATCAGAACGCCTTTACGAATATAATGACCTCTGTCAATGTCATTAACATCTGCCTCAGTGGCAGCCTTTTCGAAAAGCGGGGCAAGAGTCTCATCGCTCTTCTGCTCCTTTAACAAATTTTCTCTCGTTAAGGGGAGAGGATCTGTAATGGTTAATGTCTCTGGCTCTGAGGAAAATAAGCATGTTAAATTGAAAGAGTCTTCTTCATCTACCTTTCTACTCTGGGACCGAGTTACTGCACATGCAGGATAAAGATCAAGGTCATCAAGAGGGGAATCTAGAACAAGGTTAGGAGATTCTGTAACAATGTGCAAGGTTACTTTGCTACCTGCAAGGTCGTTAGCTAAAAGTAGCAGGATCCCTGGAACTGGCAATGAGTCTATTACCGCTACTTCAACAGGACCTGTGACTAAATTGGATGTTAGATATATCTTATGCAAAGGACATTTAGGGTTCCACCGATTCCATCTAGGAGTATATCAGAATGTAAGTAAGTAAATTGAGGATTAGTAAGAGCCTGAGCCAGTATGAGACTCTGTTTAGCTGTTGTGTCTCTAAGAATGGATACTTGTATAGGAGTATCATGTTCTGTCGTGGATATTGTTCCTGTAGAAATAAAAGGGAGGAAACATGGATCTACGACAATCTTATT
The DNA here is from genome assembly GCF_046742065.1 of Oratosquilla oratoria. Taxonomy (NCBI): domain Eukaryota; kingdom Metazoa; phylum Arthropoda; class Malacostraca; order Stomatopoda; family Squillidae; genus Oratosquilla; species Oratosquilla oratoria. The sequence goes on along the minus strand of NC_134794.1, from coordinate 27,829,022 downwards.
ACCACATGTGGGGCTAGCATTACTAGACAAAACTGGAGGTTTGGAAGTTAGTTCTAATGGCATAGGTTTGGGAGGACTAGCGGGTTTTTCTTGAGACAGACTATCAGAAACACAGTTAGTGTTGTGAGTTAATGTTGTTCTTTGGTTAGTATGTATGGATTTACTTTGTTTCTTGAAACAGGTAGAGACTGTATGTCCGTAGTGCTTGTTACACCAAGTGCAATGTAAGTCTCGGTAGTTTGGGTAGGACTTGTAAGAATTAGTGTGAGGAACTTCGGGTTTTGAATTCTGAGTGGGTGTACTCTTAGTATTTGTGTTATAAGTAGTCCTCTTAAGGTTGTCCGTATCTGCTGTTTTGTATTTCTTTGAGTGGGTCAGGGCATACTCTTCTGCTAATATAGCAGCTTTAGACAAACTATTTTGTTTCTGAACTTCTAGATAAACCCTAAGATCTGAGTCTAGTTGGGAATTAAACTGTTCTACTAAAATTAATTCTCGAAATCTCTCTAGAGAATCAACTTCACTAGCCGCACACCATTTATCTAAGAGGCGTTCTTGCATCGCCGCAAACTTTACAAAAGTTACTTGAGGCAATTTCTTAAAGTTTCGGAATTTTAGCCTATATACCTCTGGGACTAACTCGTACGCTTTTAGGACCCGAATTCTAACACTTTCGTACGAATTTTCACTCAGGGGAAGAGAAGAATATATCTGTTGGGCATTTCCTATGAA
>NC_134794.1:27815790-27818290 GCF_046742065.1 Oratosquilla oratoria | reverse complement strand
GAGGGAGGGAGGGAGGGGAAGAAGGAGGGAAGGAGGAAAAGATGGAAAGAGGGAGGGAGGAAGAGAGGGGTAGAGGGAGGGAATGAGGGAAGGAAGAGAGCGAGAGAGGGAGAGAGGGAGAGAGGGAGGTTGATATAAGGGGAAAGAGGGAAAGAGTGAGAGAGGGGGGAAAAGAGTGAGAGAGGGAGGGAGGGAGGTTGATATAAGGGGAAAGGGGGAGAGAGTGAGAGAGGGAGGAAAAGAGGGAGAGAGGGAGGGAGGGAGGTTGATATAAGGGGAAAAGGGGGAGAGAGTGAGAGAGGGAGGGAAAGAGGGAGGGAGGTTGATATAAGGGGGAGAGAGAGAGAGAGAGAGAGAGAGAGAGAGAGAGAGAGAGAGAGAGAGAGAGAGAGAGAGAGAGAGAGAGGGAGGTAGATATAGGGGAGAGAGTGAGTGAGTAAGTGAAAGAGGGAAAGAGGGTGGAAAGGAGGTAGGTAGGTAGATGGGATGGAAAAACTCGAGCAAAAGCTCAAGGTTCGAATACTAAGATAAAGGGAATTGGCCCAGATAAAGTTGAGGGGCGGAGAGCAGAGTCTCACTTTACGGAACGGAGATAACTCGAGTACTGTAGTAAACATTCACCACAACATAAAGCACTATGCTGTAATACCTACCATTTATCTTATTTCATTTATCTATTTATCATAATTTATCTGTTTATTTTTTGTTATCTGTTGATTTATTGTTTGTTATGGAGTATTGTTATTTTTTCTGTAAAGTAAAGGCATAAGATGGTCTGAGAGTTTTCCGATCAGTACCCTAAGGTTTGGGTCTTTTAATGTGCGTGGATGTGGTACAGATGAGAGTAAAAGGGAAGAGATAGGTAGTATGTTTGTGAGAAGAAAGATGGATGTATTGGCTTTGAGTGAAACTAAGTTGAAAGGGAAGGGTGAGTGTAAGTTTGGGAGTGTAAGTGGGAGGTTATCAGGAGTGAAGAGAGGGCGAGGGAGGGAAGGGGTGGCTATTCTAGTAAGTGAAGAGATAGGTAAACGTGTAGTGGAGTGGAAGGAGGTTTCCTCATGGATAATGTGGATGAAGGTGAAACTGGGAAAGGAGATGTGGGTCTTTGTAAGTGCATATGGGCCTGGCAGTGGGAAGAGTGTAGAAGAAAGGGAGGTCTTTTGGATAGATTCAAATTAGTGCATAGAGAATTTAGGGAGAAATGTCAATGTAATAGTACTGGGAGACCTTAATGCTAGGTTAGGAAATGGTCCAATTGATGGAGTGGTTGGGAAATGTGGAGTTCCAGAAAAGAATCGTAGTGGAGAGTTGATGGTGGAAATGTGTCTAGAAAGAGAGTTGATGATAGCAAATACAGTGTTTCGGAAGAAAGTCAAGCATAAGTACACATGGGAGAAGGTGGTGGATGGAAGGGTGGTAGATAGAGCGTTAATGGATTATGTAGTAGTAAATAGGATTATGATAGGAAGAGTTAAGGATGTACATGTGCTAAGGGGAGAGGGCGGGGGAATATCAGATCATTTTTTGGTGGACGGTAAGATGAGAGTGGAGGATAGATGGAGAAAGAGGAAAGGGATAAAAGGTAGAGAGGTGCTTAGAGTGAACTCTTTAAATGAAAAGGAAAAGGAGAAGGAGTACAAGAAGAAGCTGAAGGAGGAGTGGGAGGGAGTAACGGATAGAGTAGAGCTAGGTGTGGAGGAGGAATGGGGACGGTTCAAGGAGGGAGTCACAAAGTGTGCAAGAATGATGTGTGGAACAAGAAGGACATGAGGAAATAGAAGGAAGGGTAGTGAATGGTGGGATAAGGAAACAAAGAAGGTTGTAGAAGAGAAGAAGCGAGCTTTCACAGTTTGGCTACAAAATAGGACGAAGGAGTCATATGAGAGGTACAAAGAAAAGAAAAGAGAAGTAAAGCAAAAGGTAAAAGAGACAAAGAGGAGAGCAGATGTGAAATGGGGTAAGAGTGTGACAAAAAAAAATTGAAAGTAATAAAAAGATGTTTTGGAAAGAAATTCAGAGAGGAAGAGGAGGCGAATCAAGTAGAGAAGAAAAGGTAAAAGGTGCAGATGGAGAGATGATAATGGAAGAGAAGGCAGTAAGGGAAAGATGGACAGAATATCTTAGGGAGTTGCTAAATGTGAAGAAGGATAGGGAGGGAAAGATGGCTGCAGTGGGAAATCCTAAGAAAATGTCCGTGATGAGTGAGGAAAATGGAGGAGCAATAAGGAAGAATGAAGTGAAGACAGTTGTTAAGATGATGAAAGCAGGTAAGGCACCTGGTCTGGATGGATGCCATGCAGAATGTCTAAAAAAAGGAGGTACAGTGATGGTGGAGTGGCTGGTGAGGTTATTTAATGATTGCTGGAGAGAGAGTAGAGTGCTGGAGGACTGGAGGAGTGCCTGTATAGTTCCACTTTACAAGGGAAAAGGGGACAAGTGTGAATGTAGTAGTTTCAGAGGGATTAGTTTGTTAAGTGTAGTTGGGAAGGCTTATGGGAGG
>NC_134794.1:27798290-27805790 GCF_046742065.1 Oratosquilla oratoria | reverse complement strand
CTCGAACTTCGATGTTCCTCTTGCGAGGTAGTTTTTGGGGGAAAGTCTCCCGAATACCTAACCTTCGATTTTTCCGCGTCTACTTTTTCAATCGACACATCAGGAGGTTCCGTGACTTTGTGGTTGGTCTCTTTTGGAAAGGGATACAGGGAATTGTACGCAGCTTTCTCCTTCTGAGAACGAAAAAGACCTTGGCTGTCTTCGACTTCGGAGCTACTTTTACTCCTCTGCGCCTCCTCGGCCGCCTCCTCGATGTGCCTCAAATGTTCCTCGATGGCTTCACCGTCTTCGGCGACTTCGGTCTCTTCTTCAAAATCCTTCGAATCCGGGACCACGGCGTCTGGGTAGGATTCGTTCAGACCCAGGAGATCGTGATGCTGAAGGATATAGATAGCCAAGAACAAGTCTTTTGCTGTTTCGCTCTTTCCCGAGAGTTCGACCTCGAGGCTATCAAGTTTGACGTGCGTGGGAATCTTCTTGATGTCGCTCGAGTTGTAGAATTTGTTTACCATTTCCCGGGTTGCTTTGGTATCGTTGTAGTTGTAGGTTATAGTGTCATTAATACCATTGCTCCTATTGTTGATTAAATTGATCAGGTTACTTACGACTCCAGAGTCTCCAGCGTTATTTTGGTTACTAATACTGTTACTGTGGGTGTGGTTACTTGCACTTTGATTTCGGGCACTGCTTTCGATACTGTTCCTGATCAAAGAGTCTGTGGCTTCCGATACCAAGGCAGATGCCGTCGGTTTAAGGTTGTCTGTATTACTGTTTTTTATGCTGTTTTCTCTGTTGATATAATGACTTATAGCATTCTCGTTCGACATGTCATTCGTAGTGTGCTTGGGATTTTTTTCGTGATTGTTATTTACAGTGACTTCTGGAAGAATATTTTTCCTCTGTGGCGAATAATCAGGATGCAATTTAGGTTTGTCTTGGGGTGACAAAAGGGAAGTGTGTGTGACGTCAATCCCCGAAGAAAATCCGTCACTCCCTTCCGAACTGATGTCACCTCCAGCTATGATATCACTGTCTTTGTAAGTGACGTCACTTTCTTTCCAAGTGACATCATATTCTTTTGTGTCCTCGTCCTCTTGGGCCTGAGTGTCCTGAAAGTTCTGCATCTCAAGAAGTACTCTTCCTGACAACATGGTAGTGTCTGCCTGTTCCTCTGTTGTTGGTGGGGAGGATGAGGAGATGGGAATGGAGGAGAAGGAAGAGGAGGTAGAGGAGGGAGAGGAGAAAGAGTAGGGAGAGGAGGAAGAGGAAACGGGGGACGGTGAAGAAGGGGAAGAAGAAGAGAGCAAAGGTGGTGAGGTAAAGGAGGAGGAAATTGGAGTGACGATGCTGGTTTTGACATATTGAGAATTAAGGAAGGAGGGGGATGGAGAAAAATGTGGAGGATAGGAGGAAGGAGGATGGAGGGAGGATGTTGGAGACGTGCTGGAAATGACTGGATATAGATGGAAAGGAGAGCTGGTGGAGGGAGCTAAAGCTGAAGGTGGGGGAGTAGTGGAAGAAGTTGCAGGGAAGGGAATTGAAGATGTGGAGGGGATGAGAGAAGAGGAAGTTGGGGAGTTGTAGAGGAAAGGAAAGGAGGAATTGACAGAAGACGTGGTGGAGTGAGGGGGTACGGTAGTTGAGTGGGGAGAAGAGATTAGAAGGGGTTTATGAGAAATGTTGAGTGGAGATTTATGTGGTCTAAGGTTAGAAGTGGTGGAGGGTGATTGTGGGTGAAGTGGGGAGGTAGGTGGGGATTTAGTCGTCGTAGTCTGTGACTTTCGCCAGGCTCTTGTGATGTGTATCTTGAAAATTTCCTTTTTTCCCGATTTCCTCTGCTTCGGCCCCTTGGAATTTGCTGTTTTGGTGTTCGTGACCTCTGTATTCGCGGTTTTCGTAATCGTTGTTTTTATATTCGCAGTTTTCGTATCCGTGGTTTTCGTATCGGCGGTTTTCTTATCCGCGGTTTTTGTAACCGCGGTTTTCTTATTCGCGGTTTTCATATTTGCGGTTTTCATATTCACGACAGACGACGACGACGACGATGATCTGTTCGACCCCCGAACGTGATTACTGTCACCACTTTCATCCGTTTTCTGTTTCGCTTTGTCACTGGAGTGTTTACCGTGTTTAACACCCTTTCTAGCAATCTGTCTGGCTGTCACTGAGGGCACATCGAAAGACAGCGTGTGGTTTCGGTCGCGTTTTCTCCAGTCTCTGTGAAATGGGGGGCCGAAACTGTGTAGAATGTAGTTGTGGTAGTTGAGATGTTTCAAGGCGATGTCTGCTGTGGCGTTTCGGTGAACGGCCAAGTTGTGCGCGCCGTCTCCCAGGATGGGGAGAGGGAGACTGGAGGCCACGGGAGAGGAAGGGATCCCAGCAACAACATCTGTGGGCGAAAAAAAAAAAGAGACTTAGCGTTGGTATCCTTAGACGTAGGTACTTGTTTATCCTCGTAATATTCTGGAAGAAAAAGGAGATGTTTGGTATGGAAAGTGTAAAATAGTTGTTTATCTATTTATCAATTTATAAAATTTACTTGTTTATCTATCTATATACATTTATCTATTCATCGGTTTATTTATTTACGTGCATTCTTTTATGCGTTAATTGGCACAATTGCTAATATCATCCACGTAATATTCTGGAAGAAAAAGGAGTTTGGTATGGAAAGTGTAAAATAGTTGTTTATCTATTTATTCATTTATTAACTTACTTATTTATCCATCTGTATACATTTATCTATTTATCTGTTTATTTATTTACTTACATTATTTTATGCGTTAATTGGCATAATTGCTAATATCATCCACGTATGGGCTATTGAGTGTTTTATGCAGGTCTTCATAACAAATCTACAAACCAGTCAGTCTGCATACTTTCTATAAATGGAGACGACTTTAAACTCAAGAAGGATGCCAATCATGTTCAGTTTCTCTCGTCCCTAGCTTTGTTAAACCTCGTTCCATATTTCCGCCTCTTCGATGCGACTTTGTTCCCAACCATAGGACCGCTAGTTATCGGTAGGGGAACGCAGCATTATCATTACACTGACATTCAGAAACCCATACGTGTATATTAACATAAGAATGGAGAAAAAAAAAACAGGAGACCATAAAGCCTACACCTGGCAGTTGCTTCTCCCTTATCACTTGTCATCCCTATCCAAAGTCATCTTCTCTTAAAACAACCAGAGGTACGACGTAGCGAGTTACAACGTCGTGAGAGGCCATTTGCTTGGTTTAGTGCCATGTCATCTTCAGTTTCTACGAAATACAAAGACTCGACCAGATACCTGGAAAGGCTCTGAGATCGTGAGTAGCTGGTAATTTCCCTGTGGGAATAGGCTGTGGACCCCCATCTTAAACAGAACGGAACACCTCTTCACTGTGCAAATGATTTCCTGTACATGTCAACATGATCATAACCTTCCCCCCCCCGTCCCCTTGTCCCTCTCCCTTTACCTCCTTTTATCCTCCTTCTCTTCCCCCCCCCCTTCCCTACTACTACTAGAAGTCTCGGAAACTATAGTTGAGGCGCACAGGGCCTGTGATGTCTGAGGAAGACTGAGCCAAGGAGGAGACTCCAAGTAGAAACCGAAGTATCGTATAGGAATTAGAACAAACTATTTCCAATGCGTCCAAGAGTCTTGTGGTTATTGATGTGAAGTTTACGTAAAGGAACTACATCATTAAGGTATTTGGTAGATAATATATGAGCACACACACAAACACACACACACACACACACACACACACACACACACACACACACACACACACACACACACACACACACACACACACACACACACACACAGTATATGAAGTCTGAGCTCTCTTCCGGGAGGGTAATAGCTGTCGATCACAAGTCCAACACGTGATCCAATACCATGGTGGTGAATCACACACACACACACACACACACACACACACACACACACACACACACACACACACACACACACACACACACACACACACACACACACACGCACGCACGCACGCAGCATGAATACAAGTTTGCCTTACACATGATGTGGATGACACAAACAGACCCAGACATTTCCATTCCAAGAAAAAAGTACTAATTATTTTCAAGCACAAATAGACAATCCCGCTTATTCTAATTACCCAAGTGAAGACACTCTACCATGATGGTCCAGTGCAGAACCACCTGCCTATCCCTAGAGGGTCGATACAGACTGAGTACTTAAAGTGAATATGAAAATATCAGCAGTGAAGATCTTCCTGATGTAAGTTTCCCACCAGTCAGGAAAAAGATGAAACACAGAAAAAATTAATTCCTTGACACTCCATAAGCCTTGAACCTAAGGCACCATTGCAATTTTAATCGACTATTCAACTCGTTTCTAAGCGACTCAAAAGTTTCCTCCTCCCCCCTCCCTCTTTCTCCTCCCCCCTCCCTCTTTCTCCTTCCCCTTCCCTCTTTCTCCTCCACCTCCCTCCTCCCCCTTGCCCCCTCCTGCCCACTCCTCCTTCCTCCCTCGTTCACCCTTCCAACTCCTTCCTTCTCCCCCATTCCCCCTTCATTTGTTCCCTTTTCCTATTTTTTCTTTCCCCTCCATTCCCCTTTTCCATTCCTCTCTACACTCCTCTCCAATCCTACCCACTTCTCCTTTTCTAACTCCCTATCTCCCTCCTCCTCTCCTTCCTTCTCCTTCCTTTCCCCTCCCTTGCTCCTCCCTCCTTTCCCATTCCTCCTCTCCTCCTCTTCCTCCTCCCTTCTTCCCATCCTCCTCCTACCCTCCTCTCCCCCATCCTCTTCCCCCCCTGCTCCTCCTCCCTTCCCCACTCCTGCTCCCCTCCTCTCCTCCCCCTCCCCTCTTCCCATCCTCCTCCTACCCTCCTCTTCCCCATCCTCTTCCCCCCTGCTCCTCCCTCCTTTTCCACTGCTCTTGTCCCCCTCCTTTCCCACTCCTCCTGCTCCCCCTTCTCTCTTCCTCCTCCTCTCCTTTTCCCATCCTCCTCCTAACCTTTTCCCATCCTCCTCCTACCCTCCTCTTCCCCATCCTCTTCCCCCCGATCCTCCCTCCTTCCCCACTCCTCCTGCTCCCCCTCGTCTCCTTCTCCTCCCCTCTTCCCATCCTCCTCCTACCCTCCTCTTCCCCCCTGCTCTTCCCTCCTTCCTCACTCCTCCTGCTCCCCTCCTCTCCTCCTCCTCCTCCCTTCTTCCCATACTCCTCCTATCCTCCTCTTCACCGCCCTGCTCCTCCCTCCTTCCCCACTCCTCCTGCTCCCCCTCCTCTCCTCCTCCTCACCCCCTCTTCCCATCCTCCTCCTACCCTCCCCCCAAGGCTCCCATCGCAATGTGAAATATATATCTCTCTCGGAATAGTTGGAACCGACTTGAAAACCTCATATTTCATAACTCAGAGGCGGCGGGACTTTCCTTCCCCCGCGCCGTCAGGGGATGAGGCGAGTTCCCGCTATCTGAGGCATTCTACGTCATTTTTCTGCGAAATTACTCGAGCTGGCTCCCCCCCCCCCCGGCTCCTCAAAGACGCGCTAATTTCGAATTCCGGTTCGATGGAATAATACTTTGTATTCCATTTCGTAGTTTACCAGATGGACATCATTGACGTGCATGTGATGCAAGGGTGATGCAGGAAAGGTCACCATATTAAGACAGCAGGGCAGGACTCGTGGTAATTGATTCAAATTGGACAATTTTAGATTTAAGACGGAAGAAGTAGACAAGAACTGGTTTAGCAATAGAATGGTTAACGAATGGAATAGACTTGGTAACTATGTAGTGAGCCCTGAAACTATTTGTTGCTTTAAGAGAAGGTTAAATAACTTTCATGAACAAGGATGACAGCTGGTAAGGGGAATGGAGCTGCCTCGTGAGGGTCTTATGGTCTCTTGCAGTCTCCTCTATTCTTATGTTTTTATGTAATTATCAGATGGACATTGACGCGCATGTGTAGTTCTAGTCTTGGTCCAGGACGAAGTGTCCAGGTTTTTGTTTACTTTTAGATCTTAAAGACTGTGTGGGGAGGAGGAGGAGGAAGGGATTTCATCAGATGAACAAAATCACCTGTTTCCCCTACAATGTCTGATCCTCTGAGTTTGTTTTTTTCTTCACTCCTCGTTGTCATGGCAACAAAAGTGATGGAATGTCACTCAGAAATGTATCTATGCAAACTTGACGAAAACCGTTCGTGAGCGCTGAAACATTTGGTTGTTTTGAGAGAAGATTAGCTAACTTTATAGATGGGGATGATAGGTGGTAATGGACATGGAACTGCCTAGTGTAGGCCTTATGGTAAATTGTAGTCTCATCCATTCATTTTTTATGTTCTTAAGAATAAATGTAATGGGAGACTGAGCTGTGACAGAAACCTCAGAATTCCTAAAGCCCTCCCAGGCATAACCACATTTTCAAATGTTATCGTTCATGTAATTTATCTTTTGCTTCTCTTGACCAAACGATTTTGAACAAAGGTTGTCCAGATTGTGACCGCACATAGTGTTAGGTATCACAGAAAGTGGGAAACACAAGCAACTAAGAAAGAAGAAAAAAACGAAGGAGATGCGGAGGAAGAAGAGAAGTAAAAACGAAAAAAAAGGGAAAATAGTGGAAGAATACCAAAGAATTGAGGAGGAAGAGCTGGAAGGAAAGGAGCAAGGACAAGTGGAATAAAAAGTAGAACAAAGAGGGAAAAAAAGGAGAGCGATGAAGTGAGAGGAAAAATGGTGAAAATAAAGAGAAAGAAAAAGAAAGTCAGACAAAGAAGAAAAGAAAAATGGAAAAGAAAAGAGATGACAACAGGTTCCCCTCCCTACCGAAAAAAAAAAAAAAAAAATCATGTTGTAACACTCCTACGTTCTCTGCTCTTCGTTAGGGCCGTTACTGAAGCTGGCACGCCAATCTTTACTGTGAGATCTAGTGTAGGAAGAAGAGGAGGAGGAGGAGGAGGAAGAGAATAACGAGGAGGAAGATAAGAGGAAGGAGGAGATGGGAGTGAAGAAGAAGGAAGAAGAGATGGGGGAAGGTGAAGAGGAAAAGTAAAAGGAAGAAGAGGAGTTCCAGAGCCTCTGTGTGTGAAGGAAAAGGCCAAATGTGTGTATTAGCTTTTACAAACGCTTCAGAAATTCTAACGTTTCCTGGTCTCCTGAGCCTAAGCGCAAATTCAGACGTAGGCGACACAGGCAACACAGGCGACGCAGGCGCCTCAGGCGACGCAGCACAGAGCAAAGGCAGACTTCCTGTTGCTGATTAGAAGTACAGTTTGAACTTCTTTCTTACTAAAAATGCTTCTAGACATACTACCTCAGCATTTCAAACGAGTGAGAAGCTCAAGCTACACTTCAATACAGCAACAGAAAGAATGCCTTCGTTCTGTGCTATGTCGCCTGCGTCTCGGTTTGCGCTTAGGCTGAGGAAGGGGAGGCACGTAGCCATCAAGTTCTGAAGAAAAGTGACCATAAAAAAAAAAAAAACAGCGGCTGGAAAAGAGATGAATATGCAACATCG
>NC_134794.1:27788290-27790790 GCF_046742065.1 Oratosquilla oratoria | reverse complement strand
TTAAGTAGTTTGCTCTGTATTCCTCCTGCAGTTTCTAACTTCTTTAGCAATTTCTTATGTGGCACCTTATCAAAAGATTTTTTCAGGTCTAGAAATGCACAATCAGCCCATCCATCTCTTTCTTGTATTACATCTAGTAGCCTTGAATAGAAACACATCAAGTTTGTGACACATGATCTTCCCTGTCTAAATTCAAATTGTCTGGGATTTACTACACTTTTTTTCAAATGACTTATCCATCTAATTTTGATCATTCTTTCACACATTTTGGCTAATGTACTTGTAAGAGAGTAGTTAGTCGGATCATTTTTGTTTCTCCCTTTATATATTGGTACTATATATGCTCTTTTCCAGTCTTCTGGAACTTTTCCTTCTTTCAATGAACTGCTTATTAAACTATGTATTTTGTCTGTTAGTTTGTTCCTGCATTCTCTCAAAATCTAATTTGCCATTTCATCAATTCCATGCAATTTTCTGACATCGAGATTACTCAAGTGATTCATTATTTCTTTCCTTGTTCTATCTCTTCCATCGGGGGGACTTTCTCCTCCCACTCGACATCTCTAAGTAAACACTGATTTAAAGTGCTTGTTCATAATTTCTACCATTTCTATTTCCTCTGTGTATTTAACTCCTTGTCGTAGTTTCACTAGTCTTTGTTTATTTTTCAGTTTGTTGTTTACAAATCTATAAAATTGTTTTAGTTGATCTTTACATTTTTCTATGACATCCATTTTGTATTTTCTCTTTTCTTCTCTGCGCACTTATACATATTAGTTTCTATAACTAGTATATATTTTCCAATTTTTCAGGTCTTTTGTCTTTCTTCCATTTTATCCAAGCTTTATCCCTTTTGTCTTTTAACTCACTACATCTTTTGTTGTACCGACACTTTACATATACTTTTTCTTGTTATTGTATTGGAACATATTTTTCCACTCCTTTATAAATTTTTGTCAACATTTTCCATTTCTCTTCTACTGTTGTTTCCTCCTTGTGTATCCTTTCCCAGTCTAGGAAAAAAAAAAAATTCTCTTTATCAAAATTTGTTTTCCCTTTCTATATTGTTCGTTTTTTCCATGTATTTTTCCTCGTTTAGTTCCAGATCAACTAATATGTGTTCACTTTTACTTATTGGTGTCTTATATTCAATCTTGTTCACTATTTCAGGTTTGATGTGATTATTAGGTCCGGTCTCGATGGTTCTTTCTCATTTCTATACCTAGTATTCTCTTATATCCATTGCGTCATTATATGTTCTATAATCATATCAAGTAGTACATTTCCCCATAGGTCGTCTCCCCCTTTCGCTGTCATCTCTTCCCAGCAGATTTCTTTACAATTAAAGTCACCCATTATAACTATTCTTTCTCCATCTTCCATGATCTTTTTTAGTGTTATCCTTGTGTCTTCTAACATATTCTTGTGTTCTCTCTCTTCCCACGAAGCCTTTTTAGGAGACACATAATTTACCACAAACTTCCTGCTCTTCTTGTCCCTGTCCTCTATTTCCATCATAATCATCTCTACTCTATTCTTTCCATATGTAACATTCCTCACATTTATATCCTTCTTAGTCAGGAACATAACTCCACCCCCTTGTTTTACCTCTCTGTTTCTTATCCAATAGTTATATACACCATGTCCAACACTGGGTGGTAATAGACCTTTCAATTTTGTCTCTATAATTCCCATTATGTCCGGTTCTTTTTTCCTTCAGGTAATCATTCAGTTCACTGAAGCCTGTTATTAAGCCATCTATATTTGTGTAAGACACTTCTAATTTTCTGTTACCTCCATCCCGTTTTCTGTTTCCCTTCCGTTTTTCTCTCCTATGAACCATTTCCTCACTTTCATATCCACTACTCTCCAATAGAAGTTCTCTTTGTCTGACTCTGTTCTGTTCTCGTTTTTTCCCTTAGCTTCTATTACTTTCGTTTTCTCCTCTCTTTCCTCTTTCTTCATCTCTCTTTTTATCCATACCTGTTTGTACTAATCAATTTTGCTAGTTTCCCTGTTTTTTGATAAGTTATTCTCTGCTGTCGTTTGTGACCTGAATTTAACCTTCATTGGTCTGGTCTTGTCTATATTGTATTTCCCCAATCTATATATTTCTTCAACTTCTTTCCCTATTTCTTGTTTATCTTCTTGAACTATTTTAATACCTAGTTTACTTTTCCTTCTCCTTTACTCTTGTGGTCCTATTTGGATTATGCTTCTCTTTCATCCCTAATATAATTATATATTCCTTTTTATCTGCTAAGTCTCTTACTATATTCTCCTTCTTTCTCATCACTTTGATAACTGTGTCCTTAGTTTGTTCTTTCATTTGTTGTTTCACTATATCTCTAAATTCAATTTTATTATTCTCTTGGACTTTTCTCCACCCATTTACTACTTTTGCTATGGACTCTTTATTCTCTCTGTTATTCTTCTTTAATTCCTCATTCTCATTCTTTACTTCTCTTAACTGTATTTCTAATTCTTCCATTTATTTAGG
>NC_134794.1:27780790-27785790 GCF_046742065.1 Oratosquilla oratoria | reverse complement strand
ATAATATATATATATATTCATATATATATATATATATATACATATATATATATAATTATATTCATATATAAATATATAATATACATATATATATATAATATATATACATATATATATATATATATATATATATATTTATATACATATTTTATATACATATATATTTATATACATATATATATCAGATAATCTCTTTGGCAGTAGATGTCGCTGTCCAATAGCGAATTTCTCGAACATATACATATGATATATATAATATATATATACATATACATATGATATATATAATATATATATACATATACATATGATATAAATATAATATATACATATATATATGATATATTAAATAAATACATAATATATATATATATATATATATATATATATATATATATATATATATATATTCTTAGGCGGGACAATCCTTCCACATTGAGGTCTTCCAAAAGTGGTTGATGAGTCAGTATGTTTTCTTGTGGATGAGTGCTTTTGTTAAGGCCCTTTTTTTGTCCCTTATGTGAAGACAAAAACATAAGAATGTAGGTAACTCTAAGAGATCATAAGGCATACGCTAGGCAGTTCCATGTCTACGGCCACCTATCACCCCCATCCACAATAAACGTACACGAAATGCTTGTTCCATTATCATTCAAAATTCAGATCGAGGCCTCTGTACTTCACAGGTTATTGTCGTTGAGTGTGAGTACTTGAGCAGGTGATAGTTTCCCGGCCCCTCAGTACAAGTAAACTGAAACTACTCAAAGTTTCAAGTAGTATTTGCTTAACCTCTTAAGCAAGTTTAAAGTACGGTTGCGTATGGGTTTATTTTTCATAGCTTAAAAACGACCTCGCTAAGACTACAGGCATCTCAATTCGTCTCTACATCTCTCTTTCTATTCCGACTATTCCAAAACCTCAATTATCCCTAATTCAATATCTTGTCCCCCTATTCACTTCCCCTTTCTTCCCTTATCCAATATCCTTCTCCTTACCAAGAGCAATATCCCTTTTCCTCCTTACCTAATGACCTCCTCATTTTGTACTTAGATAATTTCTCCTTTCATTGCTTCTTTCCCTACCTAACATTCTTTCTTTACATCTAACTATTCTATTCAGGTACTAAACACCTTTTTTCTAACTCATAGCACCCCCTTTCTAACATCTGATACCCCGACCTAACACCAAATACCCCTTTCCAACACCATATATATACCCCTTCTAACATCTAATATCCCTTTTCAATACCAAATTCTTTCTAATATCAAATACACCTTTCTAGCACAAAAGACGCTTTTCTAACACCAAATACCCCTTTCTTACAATGAATATCCCTTTCTATCATCTAATATCCCTTTTCAACACCAAATACCCTTTCTGATACCAAATACCCTTTTCTAACACTAAATACATCCTTTCTAACATCTAATATACATTTTAAACACCAAATGTTCCTTTTTAACTTCTCGTATTCGTAACACCAAACGACCTTCTTCCCACATCTCCTTTCTCCTCTCTTCTCTCCTCTCTTCTCTCCTCTCTTTCACCTCCTCTCTTCTCCTCTCCTCTCCTCTCCTCTCCTCTCCTCTCCTCTCCTCTCCTCTCCTCTCCTCTCCTCTCCTCTCTTCTCTTTCATCCCTATCCTCTTCTCTCCTCTCCTCTCTTTCACCTCCTCGTATCTCTCTTTTCTCTTTCACCTCCTCTCCTCTCCTCTCTTCTCTTTTTTCTCTTTTCTTTTACCTCCTTTTAATAACAAATTATTTCTAATATTAAATACTCCTTTCTAACACCAAAGACTCTTTTCTAACACCAAATACCCCTTTCTAACAATGAATATCCCTTTCTAACATATAATATCCCTTCTCACCACCAAATATCCTTTCTAACCCCAAATATCCTTTTCTAACACCATATACCCCTTTCTAACACTTAATACCGCTTTCTAACACCAAATACCCTTTTTCTAACACCAAATACGCTTTTTCTAACACCAAATACCCTTTTTCTAACACCAAATACCCCTTTTTAACACTAAATACACCCTTTCTAACATCTAATATATATTTTAAACACCAAATGTTCCTTTTTTACTTCTCGTATCCGTAACACTAAACAACCTTCTTTTCGTTGCTCATTCTTAAAGTTCTCTCTTTCCTTCCCCGTCTTCCCACATCTCCCATCTCCTCTTTCCTCTCTCCTCTCTTCTCTCTTCTCTCTTCTCTCTTCTCTTTCACCTCTTCTTTTCTCCTCTCCTCTCCTCTCCTCTCCTCTCCTCTCTTCTCTTTCATCCCTATCCTCTTCTCTCCTCTCCTCTCTTTCACCTCCTCTTATCTCTCTCTCCTCTCATCTCCTCTCCTCTCCTCTCTTCTCTTCTTTTCTCTTCTCTTTTACCTCTTTTCCTCTTTTCCGGCTCCTCCTCTTCCTATCCGACAACCCTCCCTCCTATATCTCCATCCTTTCCTCCTTCTCCCTCCCACTAACTCTCCTCCTACTTGAGAATACTATGTCCTCCTCCTTCTCCTCCTCCTCCACCGTCCTCCACCCTTCTCCTCATCATCCACCCACCTCCACCCTTCTCCTCATCTTCCACCCTCCTCCACCCTCCTCCACCCTCCTCCTCCTCCACCCTCCTCCTCCTCCACCCTCCTCCTCCTCCACCCTCCTCCTCCTCCTCCACCCTCCTCCTCCTCCACCCTCCTCCTCCTCCTCCTCCACCCTCCTCCTCCTCCTCCACCCTCCTCCTCCTCCACCCTCCTCCTCCTCCTCCACCCTCCTCCTCCTCCACCACTCTCCTCCTCCTCCACCTCCACCTTCTCCTCCTCCACCCTACTCCTCCCTCCTCCTCCTACTCTTCCTCCTCCTCCAAAGCAGAACTCTTCTCCTTCACCGTTTTCCATACACTCGTTGTTTGCCTTACTCTTCTCTAGTTAGAACCTAATATTCAAATTTGAGAGTTATCCTTGAATTGAATACATTAAATAGTAATTAATCCTGCAATATTTGAACAAACTCTTCCAGTGTTAGCCGCGAATGACTCAACAGAATATTTGTTGAGCTTTTGTTGAGCGCACCGTGGACAAAGTTGGCTCTCGACTACACTGTGACTATGGGCCAGAATGGATCGAACTCGGAAGCTATTGTTTGCCGAAGGCAGTCACTCGAGGGCTGAGAAGAACTATGCTTTGCGAAACGTTTTATTTTTTATTTATCTATTTCATCTTATTTTATTTCATTTTTTTTTTTTTTTACTTTATTTTACTTTATCTTATTTTATTTATTCTATTTTGTTTTACTTTTTTACTTTATTTTTTATTTTCTATACTTTTTTTTTCCTGGCCCGAAACGACTTCAGCTTTTTTTTTTTTTTTACACTGGACAAAATATACTGAGGAGTATAATATATAGTTCATTGAAACTAATGAACAGGAAACGACATGGCCTTTTTTTTTTAACACTGGAAAAAATGTACTGAGGATTATAATAACTAATTGAAACTAATGTGTGGGAAATAAGGTTAGGTTAGAGTTACTACTTGTCGAGAACCTTAGAATAGTACTAGATGAAGCTAGCAGACCATTTTTTTTTCGAGAAAGTTCTCTTGAGAGACAACTGAGAGAAAAGAATTGTCTTGATGCGCTACCATTTGCTCTTGATTCCGAGTTGGAATACTTCTTTTTAAGTCTTTTCCGAAATAATCTTTTGCGGGCTATTTTTTTTCCTATGTTAGTGATCAGAGGCCTTTCCTAAAGCCTCCTCTTCTTCCTCTTCCTCTTCTTCCTCTTCCTCTTCTTCCTCTTCCTCTTCCTCTTCTTTCTCCTACTCCCTTGCTCCACCTCAACCATTTCAGGCACCAATTCTTCTTCTCCATGTACCTTTTCCTCCTTTTCCTCCTCTTCGTCTTCTTTCTCCAGCCCCCCTGCTCCTCCTCAACCATTTGAGTCACCTATTCCTCCTCTCCATGTACCTTTTACTCCTTTTCCTCCTCTTCCTCCTCCTTTTCCTCCTCTTCTTCCTCTTCCTCTTGCTTGTGCTCGCCCTTCGTTCCTCTCCCCATTTTATGTCTCCCAGATCTTTTATTATCTCTTCTTTCTCATCTTTTCCCTTTCCTATTCACCTTTTCTTTTCCTTCATCATCTTTATTTTTCCTCTTTTTTCCTCCTCCAGCTTTCTTCCCTCGACCTCGCTGTCAGCACAGAGATTCCTTCGCTTCCCTATTTTTTATCTATTTTGTTTTTGTTTTTAGTTTTTGTTTATTTTTGTTTATTTCATTATCATTATTGTTACCACTGTCATTATCATTATCATTACGAAATATCTGTTAGGGTCTCAAACCTCGGCAATATTCAGAAACTTTTATTTTATTCTGTAATTTTTTTAAAAGAACAAACTAGGAGACCATTTGTTCCATAACGGAGCCACAAACAAATAAAATAAATTACTAAAAAAAATAATTCTAAGAAATGTCAGCTAGGTTTGTGTTATTATCCATAATAGAATATATCACTGTGGCCAAAGCAAAGTACTTTTTGTGTTTTACCTGCCCATAGTACTCCTGCAAGATAGACGTCTGTTATGATCACCTCCTCACAACGCATCTTCAATATTTCTTCTGAAAGTGCAGCTCCTATAGGCTGACATTTAGTTTGTGTAACCAGCCCTGCGTGTGTATAAGCATAAATTCAGACAACTCTTTTTCACTCTCTATCTCTGCCTCCCTCGCCCTCTCTCTCCTCTCTCCCTCTCTCCTCTCTCTCTCTTCTCTCTCTCTCTCTCTCTCTCTCTCTCTCTCTCTCTCTCTCTCTCTCTCTCTCTCTCTCTCTCTCTCTCTCTCTCTCTCTCTCTCTCTCTCTCTCTCTCTCTCTCTCTCTCTCTCTCTCTCTCTCTCTCTCTCTCTCTCTCTCTCTCTCTCTCTCTCTCTCTTTCTCTTTCCCTTTTTTATCTTTCTCTTTTTCTCTCTTTCTCTATCCCTCTATACTTCTTTCTCTTTTTCTTTTTCTCTT
>NC_134794.1:27765790-27770790 GCF_046742065.1 Oratosquilla oratoria | reverse complement strand
GTATTTTATGTAGGGTAGATGGCAAGCACCGGGGCCAACTGAATTAGACGGATACTTTAGTTATTATTTACTGAAATCTACGTCAGCAACCCACTCGTTCAAGGAACGTCTCCTTGAAGTATTCCGACAAGTATTTCGACAAGAAATAATGGTCTCAAACTGCCAGGAAATAGCTTTAATTTGGAAGTGGGTAGAAACAACTTCATCAACCGTGTAGTTAATTAATGGAATAAACTTCCTGGAGAGGCAGTGCAATATAGTTCAGTTCGAAGCTTTAAGATTCGTTTAAATAAACATCTAAGCAAAATGCTGTAATAACTGTCATTTATTTTATATTATTTGTTTATTTGTTTGTTATTATTTATCTGTTTATTATTTGCTTGATTGTCATTTATTATTATTTATCTGTCAATTTATTATTATTTACTATTTACTGTTTGTTTATTATTTAACTATAACTATGCATTTATTTATTTTATTTATTATTATTATATATTTTTTTCCATTTATTTATCATTATTATATTTATTTTCGCATCCGACCTAGTTATGGACCAAAAGGTCTCCTGTAGGAATGCTCAGCCTTTGTAAATCCTTTGTAATCCTTTGTAGTATACGGGAAAAAAAAACACCCGTGGGATCCCGTCTCTTACTATCAAATTTATCATAACTAAGCTTCAAATACATATATGGTTCTGACTTTGACAACAGCTTTATGTTCCAATTATCAGAGGATCGAATTCGTGAACAATTTCTTAACTTGTACATCGTATATCGAAAGTAGAACATTAATTGTTGAAATATTGTGGCAGGTTGAAGAAGGTGGAAAATGAAACCGCGGGTCTAGTTTCGAGTTTATTCCTGACCTATTCGGACAACGTTTACTAAACCCAGAAACTGTTAATTGGCACTTGAGTTGTACTAATTCATTGCATGTTTCTGCCCGACCAACCACAAGACTTCCATAGTGGGAAAGTGGAGTTCGTTTGTAAATGTGTGCTGTCAGTTTAGCCCCAGGGAAACGTTCCTCTGAAGAAGCTTACGGTGGTATTCTTTGAAAAAAATACTTCTCTTATAGAAATCTTATATAGATCTTTCGAAGGGAAAGATTTATATAAGGTATTCTTAAAAAAATTAGTTCCTTATTCAAAGCTTTCCCTTCCAAGGATTTATATAAGACTTATATAAGGAAAGATTTTTTTAAGAATACCACAGTAAGAATCTTACGTTGGCATTAAAAAAAAAATCTTTCCCTTCCAAGGATTTATATAAGATTTATATAAAGAAAGATTTTTTTTTTAAATACCACCGTAAGAATCTTACGGTGGTATTATTAAAAAAAATCTTTCCTTATATAAATATTTTCCTTCCAAGAATTTGTATAAGATTTATGCAAGGAAAGTTTGTTTCTAAGAATATCATCATTAGAGCGAAACCGGTCAGGAATAAATTCGGAATTGGACCCGTGTCTTCTTTTCATTCGTTCTTCAGAACGTTAATTTATCTAACTGCGCGATACAGTTTACAATGCCGGACGGGTTGTCCTGCTTTGCGGTTTTGTGGACGGGTTGTCCGTGGGCGGGGTGTCCGTGGACGAGTTGTCCTACAATCGTGTATATATGTGTATAGATGTGTATGTACCATACTACCATGTAACAAAAATAAATAAATGAAAATAATTTTTTCCTTAAGGGAGAGCAACTCCCCATAAGCTTTGCTTCTCGCTCTCCCTTTTCAACTACCAATTTTGTAAAAAAAAATGTATATATGTATGTCTAATTGTATTTAATATTGTTGAATAAACCTATAATAAAAAAAAATAAAAAAAAGATATGATTACATGTTGGATATCTTAGATTTTGAAGTCGACACAATAATATTCAGAAGAAGAAAAATATAGGCTTATATTTTTTCATCACATAGCTAGAACGTTTACCTAAGCCGATTAAAATCGACTGGTGGAAGCCAGAATAAACGTTATAAGTAGTGAATAAAATAAGCTCAGTAGATTTTTTTTTTTTTTTTTTTTTTTTTTTTTACAGACGATGGTGGGTGCACCAAAATCCATGAGAGTGGTTCTGTCCGAAGGGAAATATAAATAAATAAAAAATAAATAATATAAACAAATAAACCTTTTCTTGTAGGCCAAGTAGGAAGAGCCATCGTTAGGTACACATTTTCTGCGTCGCTTTGTTTGACTTCCCCTTCTGTTTTGTTTGTCTTTCTTTCGGATCTCCCACCTCATTCATCCTATCACCAAACTTTCTTCTCCAAAGACTTTTGTTATTGTTTTTATTTGTTTGTTTTGCTTGGATTGATCTCATTTTTACGAATAAAAAACAAAACAAAAAAGCAAAATACGCAAGAGCCTACACTAGTCAACGGAATGGTCGGATTCCAACGATTGAGTTGGATTTCATCCAAGAATGGGCCCTTTCTAATGAGGTTGGATCCCTCTTAATGGTGTTGGATCCCTCTTGATGTGGTTTGGTATTTTTTTCTAAGGATTCGGATCCTTTAAGAGGAATTCAACCCGATTAAGGGGGATCAAACCCCATTAAAGTGGATCTAACTCCATTAAGAATGACCCTATCCCATTTCTAGATTCCAATCCTCTTAAAGGACAGCCAAGGAAAATACACATATCACTTCCATTTCCGTGTCGATAACCGAAGCCTCTTTGTTTATGCCACATACGTCACACTCAGCGTGGCACTGTGCCACGTCGGGACTCGTTTCAGCCCACAATACCCTTCTCCGAATATGAATGTCCCCCCACATTTTCAACTTCCATCGTAGGTTTTCCTTAATGTTGATCTATACGTGGAGATACGTGCATACTCTACGTACATACATATATATGCATACGTACATATATATATATATATATATATATATATATATACATACATATATATTACCGGAAAATTTCGAAACAACTGGACTCAGAGTAACAGAATATATTACCGACGTTTCGAACCCTGTCCGGGGTTCGTCCTCAGGGTTATACATAGTAAGCAAAAGGATTCAATTATATATTATACCGATGTTCTCTGGGACAGGTCCCATCGGATTGAACGAATTTGAACAAAATCAAAACCTATTACGAATGACAAAAGGAAATTAATTTCAAATTTGTATAAAGCGTCACTCAAATGAAAAGAATTGATAAAACCACATAACCCATGTCATAATAAACGGAACAATACAAATTCTAAACGACACCCAGAAATTAATAACATAGTAAGTACAAAGTGTCACCAAATGGAACCACCGAAAATAAGAAATAAAATAAAAGGGCAAAAAGAAAAATATCAAATGTCACAGACCAGACATAAAAGCACCACACGAGTCGTATGTCACCGCTCTAACTGTCCTGTGTGTCCTTATCAGTACAAATCAGACTATAAAATAAAACAAAAACAACACTAAAAGACAAAAAGAAATTTAATTACAAAGTTAGCCCAAAGTGTCCACAAAAATAACAAAAAGCAAATAATTGACAAACCGATTGTGACTGTGATTTTTTTATATTTTCGTTATGTCGGTTTGTCAATTATTTGCTTTTTGTTATTTTTGTGGACACTTTGGGCTAACTTTGTAATTAAATTTCTTTTTGTCTTTTAGTATTTTCTTTGACATTTATGTATGCAGCTTTAATCGTTTTTCTTGTCTTCTTTTCATGACCCTTTCTGAGGACTTTGGCCTCTTTCCAATGGGGAAAGTGGCAAAAATTTGTCCACATGCTCAACTAATGAGTTGGACGTCCTGTGTGCTCCAAGGTTAATTTTATGTTCATATATACGTTTGTCTAGACAACTCTCCGAAGAAGACCAAAGTGGTCGTAACGTAAAAGTATAATCTATTCCGAGAGCATCTTCGTTTTACTTTCACCACCCAAAAGCTCTCATGTCGTTTGATCTCTCTTTCTCTCTCTCTCTCTCTCTCTTTATATATATATATATATATATATATATATATACATATATATATGTACATATATATATACATATATATATATACATATATATATACATATATATACATATATATGTATACATATATATGTACACATATATGTATATATATACATATATATGCATACATATATATATGCATATATATATATGTATATATATATATATACATGTATATATATATGTATGTATATATATATACACGTACATACATATGTAGGCTTGAAAATGTGTCCACCATTGATAATCAATATTTTTTGTATGTCTTTTTTTCAGAATATTTTTTGCCATACACAAAGGGTACACGCAAAACAAGTGTTAAGAAACTTGTTCTCTCAACTGAGCGCACGTACGTACATACATATATACATAAGCATATACACACACACACACACACACATATAAATATATATATATAATACATATATACGTGTATATATATATATACATATATATATGTATATATATATAATATACATATATATATATACATATATATATATATATATATATATAACTACAAAGTAATGTCGTAACACATTCGTAAACTTCAACAAGAACCCACTGTGTTGGATAAGAAGAAATGAAATAAATGATATCCATATATTTCGATCACTGACTGTGATGCTCTTGAGTGGAATACAGAGTAGTGGAGCAAAAGGCATGTCTTATGTACAGTAAAAGAAGAAGGAACATGGATAGGACTCAGGTAGCGTCTAATGCTTTGCGGGGCAACAATTATCTTCAATTCGAAGTGCAGTTTTAAAAGGAAAATAATAGAATTATCCTTGATAAATAAATTTCCTAATTTCAATATTTCATATGGACAATGGTCACCTGACTGCATTACTACCTGTGCAGTCAACAAATTATTACCATCTTTGGTGAAGTCCGGTGACTTGCCCTGCAAAGCATTAGACGCTACCTGAGTCCTATCCATGTTCCTTCTTCTTTTACTGTACATAAGACATGCCTTTTGCTCCTCTACTCAGTATTCCACTGACATATATATATGATCACAGTC
>NC_134794.1:27753290-27755790 GCF_046742065.1 Oratosquilla oratoria | reverse complement strand
TGACGCTTCACTAGACGTAAAGACTTTTTTTTTTTGTCAAATAAATTTAGTCTTTCGAAGTCTCTTTGGCAAAAATCAACGAATATTTTTCTACCGCAGAAGTCTGAGGAAGTAAAAAATATATATATTTTTTTCATGGAGTAAGCATGAAGCCAGCGACTCCTTCCCCGTTTTTCAACTATTCGTCTTCGTTTCAGACTCTTTTGAATATTTGTTTGCTTTTCCTTTATTTTACTACATTGGCATTGAGTGTATGCTTAAATTTTTTTTTATTTGTGGTAGTAATCCCCGTCCTCAAAACTACAAAAAAATTGGAGGAAGAATATAAAAAAAGATGGGGGAGGCGGAAACTCTTATGTATACATTTTTTTTTTTCATCTTCATTGTTCTCTTCCCATCACTCAAAAGTCTTCTGGCAGTAAAGTGTGGGAACTTTAGGTGCGAATTTTCCCCCTCCGGTTGAATGAAGACTCCAAGATTAAAAGCTTCTCTTCCCCGATCCTCCTTTCTCATCTCGGCTCCACTCACTCCCGGGGAAGTTGTTTCCTGAAACGCTTCCACACAAGCATGAGAGTGGTGGGTGCTCTCCTTGATACCGAGGCGTGTGTACGAGGGTGTTGAATTTGGCATATACGCTACGAAAACCTAGCAAGTAAACAAGCAAGCAAGCACTCGTTCACACACACACACACACACACACACACACACACACACACACACACACACACACACACACACACACACACACACACACACACACACACACACACACACACACACAAGCACGCGCACACACACACACACACACACACGACTCGTGACCCAGTGGTAGAGTTCCTGGCTGCCACGAGGGCGGTCCGGGTTCGAATCCCGCCCAGAGCTAAAATAATTTCAATATCGCTGCCCTGCGAGTGGTTACTCCAACTCTCGTGGGCGGTGAGTAGGGAATGTGTGTGCATGTAAGTTCACAGCATTACCCATAGATCGGTCATATATAAGCTCTGAGCTCTCTTCCCAGAGTGAAATAGCTGTCGATCACGAGTCCAACACGTGATCCATGACCATGGTGAATCACGCACACACACACACACACACACACACACACACACACACACACACACACACACACACACGACTCGGTGGCGCGGTTGGTAGAGTACCAGACTGTTGGTACGGCGGTGCCAGCGGTACCTGGTTCGAATCCTGCCCAGGGCTGAAATTATTTCAGTATCGCTGCGCTTCGAGTCGTTACTCCAACTCTCGTGGGCGGGGAGTTGGGTGTGTGTGTGCGTGTAAGGTCATAGCATTACCCATAGATCGGTCATACGAGGTCTGAGCTCTCTTCCAGGAGGGAAATAGCTGTCGATCACGATTTCAACACGTGATCCTAAGACCAAGTGAATCACACACGTACTACACGTACGCGTACACACACGCACATGCATGAAAACACTTCCGTTCATAGCTACGAGACCTGCAGACTTGATTCATACATAAACAACGTAAGTCAGACTTCGTAGCAGAGGATTCCAAGTTTGTCTGCCTTTCACATATTACAGTCTAATTCAGGCACAACGAGAGGAGACCTTTGGGTCCATATGGAGGGCGAATGTAGAATAAGAAAGGGGTTAATACATGAAATATTTGCCCCTAGATAACAATTATTATGAAGTGTCAAGTTGGTTGAACGCGGCACAAGCAATGTTGCGTATTGCCTCTGGTTATCAGACTCTTTCTCCCTCTCCCTCTTCCACTCCCAATCCCAATCTCTCTCACTCTCCCACTACCTCTCCCACTCCCTCTCTCCATTTGCTTTCCCTCTCTCGTTCTCTCCCACTTTCCCTCTATATTTTTCTTCTTCCTTTTTCTCTCCCCTTTACTACCCTCCCTCTCTCCCTGTTTACACCTTTCTTCTCCTACCTCCCTTTCTTCCTCGCTTTCTCTATCTCCCTATATTCTCCCTCCCTACCTCTTCTCTTCCTTTCATCACGACCCTCACTCCTTGCAGCTCTCTCTCTCTCTCTCTCTCTCTCTCTCTCTCTCTCTCTCTCTCTCTCTCTCTCTCTCTCTCTCTCTCTCTCTCTCTCTCTCTCTCTCCATCTGTTTCTGTGTCGCTATCTTTATTACTCTTTGCATCCGGCTTCATTACAGACAGAATGGACCTCAGCAGGCCCTCTTTATCATTGTAATCTTTTGTAATACATTGCACAAAAAGGAAAAGCCAGCATGATTTAAGAGCCTCTCATAGGAAGAGAGAGGGAAACAGTGGGAGAGGAAGGGAGGGGGGAGCTGTTGGATGAGGGAGTGAGGGAATGAGTGAGGTTATGACTTGAGTGAATGAAGAAGAAAGGGAGAGAACAGTAACTGGAGAGAGGGAGAGAGATAGAGAGAGAAAGAGAGAGTAATGTCATTTAGCTCTTGTGTTCCTATTCTCTTAATGGAATGAAACGGAAGAAGTACAAGAACAGAAGTAGAGAAATTGGTGCAATATGTATATATA
>NC_134794.1:27738290-27743290 GCF_046742065.1 Oratosquilla oratoria | reverse complement strand
CATTTCTATTTCTCTCTCCTTCCTCATCTCCCCTCCTACTAACTTAGTTTTCTTTGCTATGGCTGACTTGTATTTACATATATGGTCCCAGCCTGTCACTTCCTCCTCCTCCTCCTCCTCCTCCTCCTCCTCCTCCTCCTCCTCCTCCTTCTCCTCCTCCTCCCTCTCTTCTTCTTCCTCCTCTCTTTCTCCTCTACCCTCTTCCTAATCTGTCTCCCCCTGCTCCTCCTCCCCATCTCTTCCTTTTTCCTCTTTTTTTTCTAATTTCTCTCCTCCCCTCTCTTCTTTCTCCTCCCCTCTTCCTCCTCCTCTCTTTCTCTTCCACACTCTTCCTAATCTCTTCCTCCCTCCTCCTCTCTCATCTCTTCCTTCTCCCTCTTTTTCTAATTTCTCTCTCCTCCTCCTCTCTTTATCCTCCACCCTCTTCCTAATCTCTCTCTCCCTCCTCTCTCATCTCTTCCTTTTCCCTCTTTTTCTAATTTCTCTCCCCCTCCTCCTCTCTTCTTCCTCCTCTCTTTCTCCTCCACCTTCTTCCTAATCTCTCTCTCTCCCTCCTCCTCCCTCATCTCTTGCTTCTTCTTTTTCTAATTTCTCTCCTCCCTCTCTTCTTCCTCCTCCTCACTTTCTCTTCCATCCTCTTCCTAATCTCTCCCTCCTCCCCCTCCTCGCCATCTCTCCCTTCTCCCTCTTTTTCTAATTTCTCTCCTCTTCCTCCTCCCTCCTTTCCTAATGTCTCTCCTCCTCCTCTTCCTCCTCCTTTCTTCTTCCTTCTCCCTCTTTTTCCTTCTTTTTTATTTTCCTCTTTTCTCCTCTTTGTCTTCCCCTATTGACCTCGTGTAGTTTCCTTTTTCTATTTTTTCTTCAACGTTTTATGCCTCTCTCATCATCTCTTTTCCTCTTCTTCCCTTTCCTCTTTCTCCTCCCCTCATCCTCTTTCTGTTCCTCTTCCTCCTCCCTTCATCTTCCTTCTGTTCCTCTTCCTCCTCCCCTCATCTTTCCCCACTTCTTTTCCTCTCCTCCTCTTCTTCTTCCTGGCCTTTCCTCTTCCTCCTATTCCTCTTCCTCCTCCTCTTGCCCACTTCCTTTTCCTCCCCTCCTCTTCCTTCTTCTCACCATCCTCTTTCTCTCCCTTATCTCCCTCCTCCTCTCCCTCCTCCTCCTCCTCTTCCTGCCCTTTCTCTTCCTCCTCTTCTTGTCATTCAAAGCCAGGGGCCACAACTCTTCCATTCCTCCTTTTTCACCATTTTTCATCTCAATTCCGAACTCAAAATCGACGAAGCCCTTCACTCGCTACCTCCTCCTCCTCCTCCTCCTTCTCCTCTTCCTCCTTGTCCTCCTCCTCTTACTCCTCTTCCTTCGCCTCTTCTTCCTCTTCCTCCTCCTTCGCCTCTTCTTCCTCTTCCTCTTCCTTCGTATCTTCCTTCGCATTTTCCTCCTTCTCCTCCTGTTGGTCCTCCTGTTCCTCCTCCTGTTTCTCTACCTCTTCCTCCTCCTCCTCCTCTCCTCTTCTTCCTACTCCTTTTCCTCCTCCTTTTCATTCGCCTCTTCCTCCTCCTCGTCTTCATTCTCCTCCTCGCCTTTCTCCTCCTGCTCCTCCTCCTCCTCCTCCTCCTTCTCCTCCTCCTCCTCCTCCTTCTCCTCCTCCTCCTCCTCCTCCTCCTCCTCCCCCCCTCCTCCTCTTTCGCCTCCTTCCTCGGTCAGAAGCCGGGGACCCATCCCTTCGTTCCCCGTTCTCCCTCTCCCTGCCCCGTCCCCCTCACCCCCTCATCCCTTATCCTTCACATCCACTGTAGCTAAATTGGGGATTTTCCTTTTTTTTTTTTTCTTGTGACCCAAGCTTTCTTTTTCAATATTTGTTCTCGTACTTCTTGTTTCCCTCCATTTCTTGTTTCCCCTCCTCCTCCTCCTCCTCCTCCTCCTCCTTCTCCTCCCCTCCTCCTTTCTCCTCCTCCTTCTTTCTCCTCCTCCTTCTCCTTTCTCCTCCTATTCCTCCTCCTCCTCCTCCTCTTCCTCCTCCTCCTTCCTCCTCTTCCTCCTCCTCCTTCCTCCTCTTCCTCCTCCTCTTCCCCTCCTCTTCCTCTCCTCTTCCTCATCCTCATCTTCCTCCTCTACCTCCTCTTCCTCTTCCTCCTCCTCTTCCTCCTCATCATCCTGCTTCCTCTTTTCACATCCTCCTTTCTCATCTTCCTCTTCCACCTCCTCTTCTTCATCCTCCTCATCATCTTCCTGCTTGCTCTTTTCTCATCTTCCTTTCTCTTCCCCCTTATCCCTTTTTCATTTCTCATTGATTCGCATTTTCTTTTCTTATTCCCTCCTGTTTCTCTTGTTCCTCCTCTTTTTTGCCTCGTTTTTTCATTTACATACATATACATATACGGTACATATACATATACATATACATATACATATACATATATATACATATGAATATACACACGTGTATATATATATAAATATATATATAGTATATATACTTATACATATACATATGTTATATATATATATATATATATATATATATATGTAGGTATATATACATATATATATATGTGTATATATATATATATATATATATATATATATGTATATATATATATAAGCCAAATAACTATAGGCCTATAAGTTTGACTTTAATCATAGGAAAAATAATGGAAACTATCATCAGAGTTGCTATCGAAAATCATTTAGAAAGTAACCGTTTGATAAATGATAGCCAGCATGGTTTCAGACGGAAACGTTCTTGCGTGACTTACTCGAATTCTACAATACAGTTATCTCGAATTACGACAAAAGAAACAATATAGATTTAATATATCTAGACTTTGCAAAAGCTTTTGATACCGTCCCACACGAAAGACTACTTACTAAATTAGCTTTACACGGAAGAAGTGGTAGCCTATTAAGTTGGACTAGTAATTGGTTGAATGGTCGAAAACAAAGAGTTTTTTTAAATGGAAAAACTTCTAGATGGAAAAATGTTACAACTGGAGTTCCTCAGGGTTCCGTTCTTGGGCCACTTCTATTCATAGTATATATAAATGATATAGACCATGGACTAAAATCTACTGTTTCCAAATTTGCTGATGATACAAAACTGTGCGGAATGGCAAATGATCACTTAAACCAATTAGATATTCAAGAAGATTTAGATAAATTATAGCAATGGTCTGAAAAGTGGCTAATGAAATTTAACACAAGTAAATGCAAGGTAATGCACATAGATAAAAATAACAGTAAATACGATTACAAATTATTTGGAAATTCGTTAACAAAAGTGGATAGTGAAAAAGATCTCGGCGTAATTATCAGTAACGACCTCAAATCATCCAAGCAGTGTATTTCAGCCTCTGAGAAAGCAAATAAGATTCTAGGACTAATTGCGCGATCTTTTGATTTCAAAAGTCCATCACTCATTAACAAGCTATATAAATCGTTAGTTCGTCCACATTTGGAATATGCTGTTTCCGTATGGTCACCGAATCTCATTAAAGACATTGACAGACTGGAAAAAGTACAACGGCGAGCCACAAAACTGATTCCAAATATCAAAAATAAATCATACGAAAATCGACTAAAACATATGAATCTGTTTTCCCTAAAAAAACGTAGACTCAGAGGTGACTTGATACAGGTCTTTAAGATTCTAAAGGGAATTGACAACATCAAAAGTGACAAAATTTTCACATTGAATGACAATCAGACAAGAAACAATGGTCTCAAACTGTCCGGAAATAGATTAAATTTGGAAGTGGGTAGAAACGACTTTGCCAACCGTGTGGTTAATGAATGGAATAAACATCCTGCACAGGTAGTGCAATGTAGTTCAGTTCGAAACTTTAAGAATCATTTAAATAAACACCTAAGCAGGATGCTGTAATGATTATAATTTATTTTATATTATTAGTTTTTGTTTTGTTATCATTTGTCTGTTTGATTTTCATTAATTATATTATTAGTTATGTCAGTTTATTATTATTTACTATTTACTTGTATGTTTATTATTTTCTATACCTATGCATTTATTTATGTATTTTATTTGTTATTTACATTATTATAGTTTTTATTTATTATTTTATTATTATTATGATTTTGTTTCGCATCCGACCTAGATATGGACCAAAAGGTCTCCTGTCGGCATGCTCCGCCTTTGTGATCCTTTGTAATATAATGTATATATATATATATATATATATATATATATATATATATATGTATGTATATATGTATGTATATATGTATGTATATATATATATGTATGTATATATATATATATATGTATATATGTATATATATATGTATATACATATGTGTATATATATATATATATATGTATATATATATGTATGTACATATGTGTGTATATATATGTATGCAACAGTAATCACATAAAACACGTGAATAAAGATTTTTGCTTGTAACCACGAGGAAATTAAAGATCGGAATACTAAACGTTTTCGTCTATTAAGACATTTTCAAAGTACATAGTGTCACAACAAAGTATAACTTAAATACAATAGTATAGAAAACAGGAGAGGTCACTCAACGTAAATACATAAGGGTTATCTTACAAAGAAACAAAAATATAAAGAAAAACAATAAATAAAATGGGTGACAATTGAAACAGGTGATAAAATGTCACTCAGCATAAATACATAAGGATGACAATTGACAAGGTGATAAAAGGACATTCAACATAGATACATAAGAAATATCCTACAAAGAAACAAAATATAAATGATAATAACAAGAAATACGAAGGGTGACAAATGACACATGTGATTCAACATAAATACATAAGGATTGTCTTACAAAGAAACAAAAATAGAAATAATAATAAATATATACATATACATACATACATATATATGTGCACGCATGCACACGCATACATATATATATAATAGAAAATAATAATAACAAGAATAAAAAAATAAAAATGAGTGACAGTTGACACGGGTGAAAAAAGGTCACACAAGATGGCTAAGGCGGAGCTTTGGGAC
>NC_134794.1:27730790-27733290 GCF_046742065.1 Oratosquilla oratoria | reverse complement strand
ACACACACACACACACACACACACACACACACACACACAAACACACACACACACACACACACACACACACACACACACACACACACACACACACACACACACACACACACATACACACGGTCTTTCTATCTATCTGTCTATCTATAAATCCCTGTGTCATAGAAACATATTAGACGTTTTATTAAACTGAAAATGAGAAATATTGCGGGATCCTTCGCGAAACTAATTAATTGTCGCTAATTACTAGAAGCTTAAAGTTATAATTCAGTCAACTGAGGAGAAAGAAAAGAAAAGAAAAAAATAAATAAAAAGAGGCAGGACTGAATTAGTCCATTGAAAGTCAGAAATCATCAATTCCATTACCCGAGAACTTATTGACAGAAGTAATTGAAGTAATTCTTCTGGTAACCAGCCTTGCCTGTCTCGATTTTCTCTTAAGTCCCTGTTCACACTAGCGGTTTGAACCGCGTGGAAAAAGCGGCGGTACCGCGTAGCCAAAGAAAACTCTGTCCGGTTGTGTGTGAACGCTTCCATTGACTTAGGCTGATGTCACACGGGCGGTCTACCCGCCTGACCGCGGCGGGTGAGACGCATTTCCCCACTTGAAACCGCCGCGGCCAGCCCTCCTGGCTATGTCAGACGAGAGGTTTATACATAGGAATCATATAAAGCGGTTCCGCGGCGGCTGACCCGCTTTGCACCCGCGGCGGCCAACCCGCTCGTCTGGCTAGGGCTTTACACTGTAATCGAACCGCTGCGGTTCAAATCGCCAGTATGAACAGTGTCTAAGAGATCTATTATCTTCTAATAACATTGTTTTCAATGATAAATCTTTGAAAGCAAATAACATTCGTGATATCAAAAGTGTTCCTGATAATAGATTCGATAAGTGAGGACAAAAAGTTGTATTTTTTATGTAATTGTAGAGTTGAAGACGAAGTATAACCTAAGCTAACCTAATCTAGTCTAACCTAGCCTACCTAACATAGCCTACCTATCCTAACTTAACTAACCAAACCAAACTAAACCTAACCTAGTATAGGCTATCCTAACCTTAACTAATCTAATGTGACCTAGCCTAGTCTAACCTTATTTAACCTAACCTAAACTAATATGATCCAGCTTAACCTTATTTAACCTAACTTAAACTAATATGACTCAGCCTAACCTAACTTAGCCTAGCTTAACTTAGCCTAGCGTGACCCGGACTAACAAAAATTTGTTTAATCCAACCTAACCTAGCTTAACCAAACCTAACCAAACCTAACCTAACCTAACCTAACCTAGCCTAGCCTTATCTAACCTAATCTAACCTAACGTAAGACAAAGCGGATTATGAAGAAACATCGACGTTTCCTTCTCCCTCACTCTTAATTTCATATTTGAAAAAACAATTAAACAACACATTTATCATTTCCTCTCAACTATTTTCATCGAATGTATCTTTATGAAAACCTTTAGAGGTAAAGAAAAAAAAATGAAATTGATTAGTGTTGGAAATGAAAAGCGAGTGTCATCAGCTTGATTAATCTAGGAAACGAACAAATCTGCCATTATTCGTTTCCGATAACTTGTTGAAAATAATTTCCTAAAAACAAACAATCAAAAGAATGAGATAAGATAAAATAGATTTAAAAAAAATAACTGATTAGTTCGACATCCAATAGATACCTTAAGGAAAAAATATACATCATTCGACAGTTTTTCTTATACCTACGTAATATGCTCAGGTATAAGAACATAAGAATGAAGGAGACTGCAAGAGACCATAAGGCCTACATTAGGAAATTCCATGTCCATTACCACCTATCACCCCCATCTATAAACTTGTCTAACCTTTTCTTAAAACAACCGATAGATCCAGAGCTCAGTACATGGTTACCGAGTCTATTCCATTCGTTAACCACTCTGTTGGTAAACCAGTTCTTGCCTATTACCTTCTTAAATCTAAATTTGTCCAGTTTAAATCCATTACTGCGAGTCCTGCCCTGTTGTTTGCAACCCCCTTTTTAAAGCCCTTAATCCACTTGAAGACCGCTATTAGATCACCCCGCACTCTGCGTCTTTCCAAAGAGTGTAAATCAAGATGCCTTAGCCTATCCTCGTAAGGTAAATTTCTGAGACCATGTATCATATTGGTCATTCTCCTCTGTGCCGATTCTAGTGAATTGATATCCATTCTAAAGGAAGGAGACCAAAACTGTGCCGCATAGTCAAGGATGGGCCTAACGCCAAACAGAGATTGATAACTAAATCTGCACTATTATTCGTAGCGGTCTTAGCAATGAAACCTAATGCTCTGTTAGCTTTCTGGCGCTAATGCACTATTTCCAGGGTTTAAGGTTAGGATTCACTAGAACTCCCAGGTCTCTTTCGGATTCAGGTATACCTGCTTTCTGTGTTATGTAAACCTACGTTTAACACACTACACTGTAAGATATTGAAGTCCAATTGCCATTTCACCGACCATGTGAAGAATTTGTTTAGATCTTCCTGCAGT
>NC_134794.1:27718290-27720790 GCF_046742065.1 Oratosquilla oratoria | reverse complement strand
TTATTGTTTGCCCTGCAAAGATTGTGATTTGGTTTACTTGGGTCAAACCGGGAGAGACTTGAACACTAGATTGGCAGAACATAAAAGGTCAATTAGGTATGGGCAGGAAAACTCGGCTGCATTTCTTCATGTTAAAAAATAAGAATCATTCTTTCGACTGGGGTAAGGCCAGATTAGTGTTCAAGTCCCACTGTGGTTTCCAGGAGGAAAATAGTTCGAATCAGCATTGATTGAGGGAATGCCCTAATATTAATATTTCTAAAGGGCAGTGGACACCTGACATTATCTCACGCGCAGCAATAAATAAGCTCGTGCGGACTTTACATCCTCCCCTCTCCTCACCCCCTCCCTCCTCCGCCACCCCAGTTAGCCCCGCGTTCTCTGAGTGAGGTCAACTGTCCACATCTCTTCTTACTGTAGTTTATAAGTCCCCTCTGTTCTCTTTCTTAGTACTTTCCTGAAAGAGGGCTACAGTTGATAGCCGAAATATAGGATTATTCTTTATTCGAAAGTTTATTCTTTCTCCGACTGTGGTGTTCCTGTGTGTTATCTACAAATGTGTGGCTACTACATTTCTATTTAGATATATATATATATATACAGATATATATATATATATATATATATAGGTATACATATATATATATATATATATATAGGTATATATATATATATGTATATATGTTGTGTATGTTAAAGACAGATTGAACATTTTTAGAAGCTCTGCCATGGGATACGAACCCTGACCCGTGCGTCGATAATCACGAGGCCAAGACGTTAGCGACCATGCTACATGGTGATGGTTCAAAAGGACTGTACTAGTCCCCGACCACGCTTCACGTAACATTGGAAGATCTAGTCTCATTTTCATCCAATCCCCGTGTTAGGCGAGCCCTCCGACAAGTTGTGTATGTTAAAGATAGATTGAACATTTTTAGAAGCTCTGCCATGGGATACGAACCCTGACCCGTGCGTCGATAATCACGAGGCCAAGACGCTAGCGACCATGCTACCTGGTGATGGTTCAAAAGGACTGTACTAGTCCCCGACCACGCTTCACGTAACATTGGAAGATCTAGTCTCATTTTCATCCAATCCCCGTGTTAGGCGAGCCCTCCGACAAGTTGTGTATGTTAAAGACGGGTCAGGGTTCGTATTCCATGGCAGAGCTTCTAACAATGTTCAATCTGTCTTTAACATAGACAACTTGTCGGAGGGCGCGCCGAACACGGGGATGAATGAAAATGAGGACTAGATCTTCCAATGTTACGTGAAGCGTGGTCGGGGACTAGTACAGTCCTTTTGAACCATCACCATGTAGCATGGTTGCTAGCGTCTTGGCCTCGTGATTATCGACGCACGGGTCAGGGTTCGTACCCCATGGCAGAGCTTCTAAAAACATATATATATATATATATAATATATATGTATATATGTATATATTATATATATATATAGATATATATATATATATATATATATATATATAGGTATGTTAAAGACAGATTGAACATTTTTAGAAGCTCTGCCATGGGATTCGAACCCTGACCCGTACGTCGATAATCACGAGGCTAAGACGCTTGCGACCATGCTACATGTGATGGCTCAAAAGGACTGTACTAGTCCCCGACTAGATCTTCCAATGTTACGTGAAGCGTGGTCGGGGACTAGTACAGTCCTTTTGAATCATCACATGCAGCATGGTCGCTAGCGTCTTGGCCTCGTGATTATTGACGCGCGGGTCAGGGTTTGAATCCTATGGCAGAGCTTCTAAAAAAATATATATATATATATATATATATAATATAATATATATATATTATATATATAATATATATATCACAGGTGAGAAATGTAGTAAACACATTTATAAATCACAACTAACACCACAGTCGGACGAAAGAAAGAGTTGCGTAAGCGGAACTATATATTTCGATTGCTACCTGCAATCCTCTTCAGTAGTACAAAGTGGCAGGGAGGAGGCTATCTTAAGTAGCAACCTCTTACAAAAGAAAGGGAACACGAGAAAATACAGAACATCACTGCCCCAACCCTAGTTGACCTGAGGCTGACACGAGGTCGGGTCAGGGGGAGGGGGAGGAAGCTTGTTGACAATATTTTTGGTGATGAATAGTCCTGAAATGATGTCTGGGGTCCATTGACCCTTGGAAATATTCATCGTGGGCAGATAATCAATTAATGTTGATTCCACCATTTTCCTTCTGAACCCACATTTACAAATCAGGGTGTGGGTTCAGAAGGAAAATGGTGGAATCAACATTAATTGATTATCTGCCCACGATGAATATTTCCAAGGGTCAATGGACCCCAGACATCATTTCAGGACTATTCATCACCAAAAATATTGTCAACAAGCTTCCTCCCCCTCCCCCTGACCCGACCTCGTGTCAGCCTCAGGTCAACTAGGGTTGGGGCAGTGATGTTCTGTATTTTCTCGTGTTCCCTTTCTTTTGTAAGAGGTTGCTACTTAAGATAGCCT
>NC_134794.1:27691131-27717790 GCF_046742065.1 Oratosquilla oratoria | reverse complement strand
CGACCCCCCCTCTCCATCCCCCCATTGCATAAAATGAGAAGACGGGGGAGAAATTCCTTCGGGCTGCGTCAAATTTTGCTCACACATACTACCTCACCCCCCATTCCCCCACCCATTCCACCTCATGCATCACATCATCATCCATATACAACCATTCTCCATTCACCCCTATCTTCTGTCCTCTCCCATCCTTCCTCAACAGACATTCCCCTCTTCCCCAAAGCCCCCTTCACCCCATCCATCCACCTCATCCTAGGATGTCCCCTCATGAAAAAGTATGTGTATATATATATTATATATATATATATGTATATAATATATATATATATATTTATATATATATATATATATATATATATATATATATATTTCTAAATAGAAATGTAGTAGCACATTTGTAGATAACACACAGGAACCCACAGTCGGAGAAAGAATAAACTTCGAATAAAGAATAATCCTATATTTCGGCTATCAACTGTAGCCCTCTTCAGGAAAGTACATAAGAAAGAGAACAGAGGGGACTTATAAACTACAGTAAGAAGAGATGTGGACAGTTGACCTCACTCATTCGGCTGTATTTCTTCATGTTAAAAATAAGAATCATTCTTTCGACTGGGGTAAGGCCAGATTAGTGTTCAAGTCCCACTGTGGTTTCAGGAGGAAAATAGTCGAATCAGCATTAATTGAGGAATGCCCTAATATTAATATTTCTAAAGGGCAGTGGACACCTGACATTATCTCACGCGCAGCAATAAATAAGCTCGTGCGGACTTTACATCCTCCCTCTCCTCACCCCCTCCCTCCTCCGCCACCCCAGTTAGCCCCGCGTCTGAGTGAGGTCAACTGTCCACATCTCTTCTTACTGTAGTTTATAAGTCCCCTCTGTTCTCTTTCTTATGTACTTTCCTGAAGAGGGCTACAGTTGATAGCCGAAATATAGGATTATTCTTTATTCGAAGTTTATTCTTTCTCCGACTGTGGGTTCCTGTGTGTTATATATATATATATATATTCTCTAAGAAATATCCAAAAAGTACACCCTATACATTATATGGTAAAACTGGAGTGGCTTAGGGCAAGCTATGCCCATAGAATTTTACAATATCCTCACTGAACCAGAAGTATCCCACCATAGCACTAGGTAGTAAACATTATAACTCGTATCTCCTGCTCCACATTTACATACATATACCAAGGCTTTTTCCCCCTTACAAGGGAGGTAGTCAAAAAGCAAAAGGTATAAAACCATTCCCACCCATTCCATTCCTAAATACACCCCACTCCCCTCCACCCTCCCTCTTATCTTAGCACTTCCTGGATGACTGGTCATCCCTGCACCTTGTCCACTGCCCTGGGTCAGAGGCAGTGCCTCAAGACAAAGTGCATCCACAGCAAGGCCACTTCATTAAATCGGTGGCCCCCCTCTCTGTCCCCCTATCATAAAAATTTTGCTCACACATACTACCTCACCCCCCATCCCCCCACCCATTCCACCTCATGCATCACAACATCATCCATATACAACCATTTTCCATTCACCCCTATCTTCTGTCCTCTCCCGTCCTTCCTTAACAGACATTCCCCTCTTCCCCAAAGCCCCCTTCTCCCCATCCATCCATCTCATCCTAGGACGTCCCCTCATGTTCACTCCCCCGACATCTGCCTTCTATACCTCTTTTACTAGTCTTTCTTCACTCATTCTTTCCATGTGTCCAAACCATCGTAATACTCTTTCATCAACCCTATCTCCCAACTCCCTTACCACCCCAGTTCTCCTCCTCACCTCCTCATTTCTCACTTTATCCAGCCTAATAACCCCCATCATACTTCTCAGACACCTCATCTCAAACAAATTCAAACTCCTTCTCTCTTCCTCTCTTACGTTTCATATTTCTGCCCCATACAGTGCTGTTAGCACAATCACTCCTTCATACAGTCTCCTCCTAGCCTCCATTCCCAAATGTCTATTCCTCATTACACTCTTCAATCCACCAAGGCATTTACTTGCTTCTCTCAATCTACATTCTACCTCCACCTCCACTCCACCCTTTCCTGCCACATTTGCACCCAAGTATCTAAAACTATCCACTTCCTCCAATCGCTCTCCCTTAATGCTCACTTCCAGTCTGCTGCCACTTTCACCCCTTGTACATCTCATCACCTTACTTTTACCCACATTTATCTTCTTTTCTTCTATCTTCTCTCCCAAACTCTGTTACCAACTTCCTCAATCCATCCTCTGATCCTGCTACAAGCGCATTGTCGTCCACAAACAATAGCTGGCTCACCTCCCACTTTTTTTCCATTTTCTTTTAATCAACCCACCTGACCCACCACCCTTGCATTTACCTCTCACACCACCCCATCCATGTAGAAGTTGAACAGCCAGGGCGACATAACACATCCGTGACAAAGTCCCCACCTTTACCTCAAACTACTCACTCTCTCCATTTCTAATCCTGACACACGCTCTACTACTCTAATAAAAACTCTTGACAGCTCCTAGAAGCTTTCCTCCCATCCCATATACAGTAAACTTGCGCTTATCTGAATGCGTTTTAACCGAATAATCGCATTGACCGAACATTTTCTCAATACGGTAGCCATCGCTTCAACTGAACGTATTTGGATCTCAACCGAACATTCAAACACCCCGCCGCCTCTTCCGCCACCCCCGCGCCACCCGCAAGCTTCACCAAGTGCTCACACGGTGGCAGCACACTCCATGTTTACACTTGATCGGCTGTTTATACTCTAGAATGTGTTTATGAACTATTATAAGCATTTCCATGTGTATGTTAAGTTTACAGGTACGAATATTGCAGCTGACATTACCGCATAAAACTCTACCGGAATGAAACGCACAAAGTCGGATTAACCGAACATTTCGGTTAATCGGACATTTCTAATCCCCCTTGGAGTTCGGATAAGTGGAAGTTTACTGTATCTGCAAAACCTCCAGTGCCACCTGCCCTGTCTAGCCCCTTATAAGCCTTTTTCCAGATCCATAAAAGCCCAAATACATCCTTATCTTTTCTTCTATGCTTTCTAACACACACTGTCTTTCTTCACTCAAACTCTGAACAAATATACACATTTTTCTCTATACCATTTCCTGTATACTACTCAACAAAACATATTCTTAGATCAAATGAAAATCACTCATGAAATATATAACACCACCAAAATACTATACACTATCTCTATTTTACGAAATTCGCTCTATAATATCTCCTAAAGATCTGTGTTTGGTTTATTGATTCAGTGTATTTATTTTATAAAACACATTATATCTATATATAATATATATTATATGTTAGTAAAGACCTGTATATATATGGATGTTTATCTTAAGGTGTGATAATATATATATATATAAAAATGTGTGTGTGAAAAATAAGTTGTTTTTTTTATTTGTTTGTGTTCTTTATTTGTTTTATAATAATGATGAAATATAACCACACATCTCTGTGATAGACTCAACACACACTCTCTAATTAATTATATTATCTACTATATTTCTATATATAAATTTCAATCAGATTTGGTATGTCTATTGCTTACTTATTATAGATCTTCTTCTTCTAAACTTTCTAACATTATGCTTATACCAGTAAGAAGTGTTAGCTATAATAACACAATATCTAGCTTCTTCTAGGATACATATTATATATAATTCTTGTATATATGTGAAACATATTGGAAAGTCGTAACTACACTTTAAAATGACCAATCTTCTTAACTCTCTCATTTATTTGATTTATATTATTTTTTTTTTATTCATGTAATGTGATTTATAAATATTTGTAATATATTGTGAGGTTAATATGATAAAATATATTAAATTTGTTTGTTATTGGTATTGTACTTGTGGTTGTTTTTTGTTTGTTTTTTATTTTTTATATTTTGTTTTGTTTTTAATGTATTTTTGTATTTTTTTTTACAATTTTGGATAGACAATTTTATATCAGAGAAAACTACAAAAATGTATCATTTTATGAAAGAACGCGCAGATAGAGCGTGGTCATATCTGGATATAAGTATTGATAAAGTAACATAAAGCTATATATATCTATGGGGTTTATGGTATTGAGTTTAGTTAATATTGGTTATATATCTATATACATATAAGTATAACATATTATATAATTTATGTGATATTTTTGTGTTTATATGTTAAAATTTAATATGTTTTTTATAAAAGAATAGTTTCTTATTTGTTATATTATTTATGTCTTTGTTCTGTTAATATTGTTATGTTTATTTGTGATGTTCTGAGTAATTTGATATTATTTGATATGTTGGTATTGAGATCTTTTATATGAGAACATTTTTAGAAAAAAACCAAATACACACATTATTTGTATGAACATAGAGATATAGAAAAAAACAAACAAAAAATATATCTCTTCTGTATTTTTTAATTTGTAATTTATATATTTTAAAAAGTATAATTTTTTTGTTGGGATTTATATTTATATAAATATTTATATTAATTAATTATATATATATTTAAGAATATAGTTTATAAGATTAAATGTGTGGTACGAATATTGTTGTATTAATATGTTTTTTTATTTTTTTATTTTTTTTGTTGGGTTTTTTTAGGTAATGTTATGAAAGTATCATTTTTTTGCAGAAACATGATTTGATAATCACACACACAGATGGGGTCAATAAATAAAATCAATATACAAAAAGGTTGATTACACTAAATGAAGTTGTAGGTGTCAAATTTTCATTGGATGGGGTAAACAACTGAAAAGAGCTGATAATTAGCTAATTAAAATAAGGCATTGTTTTGGGGAGATTGATTTGTATAAGTGAGATTTTTATGGGGTTATATAATGTTTTATTATGTGAGATATTTGTGTTGTTATTTGTTTTTGTGTTATTGATTTTGTTTTTGTATTTTGTTTTGGGATGTTGGGTTTGTGTTGTTATTTTTTTAGATGTATTTTTATTTAGAATGTTATTTTGTGTTGTGTTGTGTTGTAAATAGTGTAGTGGTTATTTTTAAGGATTTAGTTTATGTTTTGTTTTTTATGTTTGATTTTTTGGTGTTGTGTTGGAGTTTGATTGTTGTATGATTTTTATATTTTTTTGTTGTGATATTTGTTTTTTTTGTGTGTATTTGAATTTTTAGTTATTTAGTGGTTGTTTGGTGGTTGGAGTGTTGATGATTTAAGTTTTTGGAATTGTGAAAGATGTTAGTGTTGGGATGTTGTGTAAAGATTTATGGTTTTTTGGGTGTTAGTGGGGTAGTAATGGTGTTGGTATTTGTTTATGGGAGTGGTGGAATTTGAGTGTTGAGAGTTATTATATATTTGGGTGGTATGTTTGGTAGGTATTTGGTTGGGGGGTGATGTACTTAATTTGTTGGGTTTTTGGGGGTTGGGATTTTATTTGTGTGGAGGGTGGTTGTAAAGAATTGGGTGGTTGGTATTGTGGTATGGAGGGGTTAATTGGTGTTTGGTATTTGAATGTTATTTTTATGAGTTGTTGGTGTAGGGGGGGGTTGGTGGGAGTGGATGTAAGTTAATTAGAGTTGGTTGTATGAGGGATTGTTGGGGGAATGGATTGGGGGATATATTTTTGGTTTGGATTAGATAGTATTATGTGTGATGATGAGGTGAGATAAGATTAGGTAGTGGGTTAATATATGAGTGAGTTGTTTGTGGGTGTGGTTGGTTTGGAGAGAGGGTGTGTGGTAGGGGGTATTGTGTATGATTGAGTTGAATTTATATGTATGTTGTTAGTTATTGGTGATGTATATGTTATGGATTTTAAAGGTGTGGGTGTGGGTGGGTATAGGTATATGTTATGTATGTGGTATGAGTTATAATGTTTTTTTTTTGTTTAGTTTTTTTATGGGTTATTTGGTTTAGTGGTTATTGTAATGTTGTGAGGATGTGGGGGGTGTTTGATATATGGGGTGGTGTGGGGGGTTGGTTGAGGGTTGGTGGGTTAGGTTTTGAAGGGGGATGAGGTGGTTGTATTGGGAAATAGGGGTGATTTTATTTTTTTTTTTGTTTGTTGTGATGTTTTTTTTAGGGTTTTGTTATTTGAAGTGTAATTTAATATATTTGGTTTATATGTATGTTATTTGTTTGGATTGTTAATATTAGTGATATTTATATAATGATATATATATGTATTGTTTGGTATTGAATAAGAATAGTTTGGAGTAAATATATATGTATAAATTTGTTATAGTGTTATTGATATATTTTATTATGTAGGTATATTTAATATTTATATGTTATATAAGTTGATATTAATAAAGTATTATATATAGTGGATGTATATGGATATTATAATATATATATTTGTATGATTATGTGTTTGTTTTTATATTTTTTATTTTTATTTATGTTTTTTGTGTTTTTTATTGTTTTGTTGGTTGTTTTGATGTGTATTATGGTTTTTGGGGATTTTATATGTTGTTAGTATGTTTTATGTTTTTGAGGAGGTTGGATATTTGTTTGTGGGTTGTTTGTTGGTGATTTTGTTTGTGAGTGGGGGGGAGAGTTGGGAGGTGATGTGTGGGGGGTGATTGTGTTAGAGGAGGTAGTTGTATGAAGGGGTTGTAAGGGTGGAAGAGTGTTGGAGAGAGAGAATGGGTTGGTGTGTGGTTTGGTGGGTGTTGGTTGGGGGGGTGATGGGGAGGGTGAGGGGGGGGAGGAGTGAATGGATGGATATGGGTGAAAGGAAAGGAGGATAGGGTTAGATGTGAATTTGGGGGGGAGAAGGGAAGAGGATTATTTGGGAAAAGGAAAGGAAAAGGAAAAGGTTATGAGGGAAAAGAGAAAAGAATATGAGGATAAGGAAAAGGGAATAGGATGTAGGTGGGAAGAAAGTTATATAGGAATATAAGAGATGGGGATAAAGATGAGGGAGGATGAGAGGAAGGGGGGGATGAATAAGATAGGAAGGAGATTGGAAGGTGATGTGGTAGGAAAAGGGGTATTGGGAGGTAAATAAAATGGAAAAATATGATAGGTAGGACAAAGTGGTAAGTAGGTGTGTTGGGAAGAAGAAATGGTGAGGAAGAATGAGGTTTGTAGTATGGGGAGAGTTGGGTGTAGGTGGGAGGTGTAGGAGAAGGGTGTTGTGGTATGTGGAAAAGGTTTATTGGGGGATATGGGGTGGTAGTTGGGGGGGGGTGGGGGGGGAAAAGAGGGTGGGTATGGGGTTGTGGGGGTTTTATATTAGTGGGTGATGGTTTGGTGAGATGTGATGGGGTGATTGTTGGGTGGGGGGGTTAATGTGTGGGTGGGTTGTGTGGTTTGTGGTGGTGAGTGTGGGGAGGGGGGGTGGGTGTTGGGTGGGTGGGGGGGGGGGGGGGGGGTTGGATTGTGTGGGGGGGGGGAGTGGGGGGGGTAGGGGGGATTTTGTTTGATGTTGGGGGGGGGTGATATATAGAGAAATTTTGGACGGAAATAGTGAGGGGTTTAATTGGTTTGTGTGGGGTGTTGGGTTGTATGTTGGATTGGGTTTAGTGGTTATAAGGGGTGGGGGGGGGAGGGGGGGGAGGGGGGGGTGTTAGGGGGAGGGGTAGGGGGGGGTGTTGGTGTATGGTGTAATGTTTAGTATGATGTAAATTTTGATTAAGGGTTTTGTTGGTGGAGAGTGTGTATAATTTGTGGGGGGTGTGGGTTTGTGTTGATGGTGGTTAGTTGGGTTTTTGGGGGGGAGTGGGGGGGGTTAATTATGAATTGTGTATGTAGTTTTATTAAATGGATGATATAGGTGTATTTTTTATGTTTGTATGTACTTGATGGGAAGGGTGTTAGGGTGGATATGTTATGGAAGGGGGGAAGATGGTGTTTGGTTGTTGTTTGTTGGTTAGGTTTTGGAATTTTTGATTAGATGGGGTTATCTTGTGGGTATTTTAGATGGAGTGTTATTGTATGGTATTTTTTTATATATTGTAGGTTATTGTGGTTGGTTGATGGTGGAGTGGTGGTTTGGTGTTTTGTGATGGTGGGTTGTTTTGTGTAGTAAGAGTTGTAAGGATAGGTTGGATTTGGAGAAAAAGTGTGAATTATTGTATGAGTTGTTTTTGGTGTAGGGGGGAGATTTTGGTTGTGTAGTTGGTGTAGGGTTGGGAAGGGAATTGGTATTTGGTTCAGATATAAGGTATGGGGGGAGTGTGTTAGTATGGATGGTTGGGGTGTTAGAGGGTAAATGTATAAGTGTGTAAATATTGGTGAGTGGAGGGGGAGTGGGGGTAGTG
Source organism: Oratosquilla oratoria (assembly GCF_046742065.1). Classification (NCBI taxonomy): domain Eukaryota; kingdom Metazoa; phylum Arthropoda; class Malacostraca; order Stomatopoda; family Squillidae; genus Oratosquilla; species Oratosquilla oratoria. Next base: position 27,709,551 of record NC_134794.1, on the reverse strand, counting down.
GGTTTGTATTGTTTGTTTTGTGGTTATTATTTAGGGTTTTGTTTCGTTGGTTTGTTGATGAAGGTTGGTGGTTTGGGGTTTGTTTGTGGGTTTGTTTTGTGGTAGGTTGTGTTTGTGTGTTTAGTATTGGGTTGTTTGTGTGGGTGGGTTAGTTGGTGTTTTGGTGGTGTTTTTTTATTTGTGAATGTTTTAGTTTGGGGTTTTTTTTGATTTTTTTGGTGTTGTGTTGTGTTTTTGGTATGAGTTGTTTACGTTTTATGGTTGTTTTTAGAGGGATTGTATTTAGTTGGATAGTAAGGGGTTTAGTAAGTTTAGTTGGGTAGATGGTTGAGAAATAAGTTGGGGATAATTGTTATTGGGGTTTATGGGTGTTGGGGTGTGGTGGGAGTGGGGGGGTGGGTTTATTGGGTGTGTGGGGGGAAGTTTTGTTGTGGAATATAGTATTGGTTTTTTGGGGGTAAGTTGTTGAGGTATTTATGGGGGTTGTAATTGTAGGAATTGTGGAATTGTTGGGTTGGGGATTATTAAAGGATTAGGGGGATTTATGATAATTATGAGTTTTGGATTATTAATTAAAGTGAAATATTATCTTTTTTACTTGTGAAAAATAAAAAATAATTAGGGTGTGTGAGAAGGAATATATGTGTTTTTGTGGGTTTATTTGGTGTTAAATGGGTTAACTTATAATTGTTGGGGAGAGTTTAGAATAGTATTAATTTTATAATGTTGGTGGTTTTATATTATATATTGAGGAATTATGTTGAGGAAAGGTATTTAATAATGTATAAATATATATAAAAAATATAAAACAATAATAATATTATATAAATATATATATATTTTATATATATAATATCTTTATGTATAGATAAAGGGTTTATATAAATCTATATTTTGTAATATATAGTATATGGGAATTTGATTGAAGAAAATGGTTTTTAACATTATTGATACTAAATGGTAAATAGGGATGGTTTGGTTGGCTTTAGTTGTGTTATCCTGTTATTTTTGAGGTATGTTTTAGTTTTTAAAAGGAGGATGGGGGGGAGTGTGGGTAATGGTTTGGTTAATAACAATATAAGGGCTAATGTAGTCTGGGATTAATATAATTGATAATAAGAGGAAATAAGAATTATTTTCTAAATATATGATAGTGGGATATGTTTGTTGATACATGATGAGGCAATTAGGTGGGTGATTAGATGATGTTGATTAATGTTTTATGCATTTTGTGATGTGGCGTAGTACCGCTGTGTGATTATATGTTTATTTTGTGTATTGTGATATCCTCTGAGAAATGTCATAAATATGGTAATAAATCGTTTAACTTCATTTTCTGTACTCTGAACACAGAATCATGACTTCTTACTTAGCCATCCACAATTTATATATTTAATCTCCATAGAATATTCATATGGGATAATTTATTTTCAAACATAAGTTCTATATTTCTCCTTCCTTTGCAATACCGCCCCTCAAAGGAATTTCCATACTGCAACGAGAACCGCATGTAATATTTAGACCAGCCTCCACCTTAAGTCCTCAATTATTATAGATAACAGAAGTACTATGTAAGTTCAAGTAAAAACACATATATTCTGTAATTATTATACAGTGCAACAAAGGTAAGCGATATTAGTCTCAAGGAGGACTCCCTCTATTGAATATTTATTTAATAATTTAATGACACTCCAGTTTTTTCTTAATGTAGAAAACCTTTGCCCAACATTTCCACACAATACTATATGAATATATAAACGGTGGTATAATTGTGTAATAAATATAAAATAATAATAACATTTTGGAGTATAATATAAATTCTCTTCCATTATGTCAGTGGTTCACCACACACGGATAGAAAATAGGACACATGAAAACACACAAAAATGTCTTCCTCTTACATACGCAGAAACCATAAGTTGAACACAACCTCATCCCTTTCCTCTCTAGAAACATACGAAATACCAGACTACATTGCATAGATTCCAAAATCACAGGAATGTACTATTACCTTTGCATGGGCTTATACCAGGAGAATGATAAACTTGTGGGTCGTATATCTGAGATGCATTTCAAATTTTTTTTGTCAATGCAGATTTCCTTCTTCTTTATTTTTGACAATTAATGTTATGATTTTCGGGGAGTGCTTGGATAATATAAATGGAATACATATTATGAATATTAATAGGTTTATTGTACCTTGGAGAATCTGTTTCTGGTTTTAATTGAATAATATATTTGTGTATTTTAAAACCTAATAATCTTTAAGTTATTGTTTATATTTTTAGATAAATAAATTGCCTGATAGATTGTTTTTTTTTTTTTAAAACATCTATTTGATTTAACAATATACAAACCCTTGCTGTCATATAACAGAGACTTTATAGTTACCATGGGTATGAAAGGAATCTGAAATCTTGATTCCCTAACGAATGGCTAGTACATATATATCTGAAATTGAAAGTCCTTCAACATCTTAGGTTTTCTATTTTAATTTAATGACAATTTCTAGAAGAAAATTTTTGGATTATCCTGAAGTCTTGGATCAGGTGATTTGACAAACCTTCTTTCGCAAATTCCTCTGTCAAGTGTCAACCGATTTTAATTGATTTGGGGAGAAAATCCGAGGAACAAATTATTTAAACCCATTTTCTGTGTGTGTGTGTGTGTGTGTGTGTGTGTGTGTGTGTGTGTGTGTGTGTGTGTGTGTGTGTGTGTGTGTGTGTGTGTGTGTGTGTGTGTGTGTGTGTGTGTGTGTGTGTGTGTGTGTGTGTGTGTTTCAACATGGTCTTTGATAACGTGCTGGACTTGTGATCGCCAGCTATTTCCCTTAAGGAAGAGAGTTCAAAGTTCATATATGACCGATCTATGGGTAATGCTGTGATCTTACACGCAAACAAACACCCAACTCCCGGCCTACGAGAGTTGGGGTAACTACTAGCAGCGCAGCGATACTAGAATTATTTCAGACCTGGGAGGGATTAGAACCCGGACCGCCGTACTGTCGACCGTGAATGCTATTACTGCGCCATCGAGTCGTATTTGCGTGTGTGTGTATTCTATCTCTCTCTCTCTTTCTCTCTCTCTCCCTCTCTCTCTCTCTCTCTCTCTATCTATCTATCTATCTATCTATCTATCTGTATCTATCTATCTATCTCTATCATCCTTAGGATGGTCGCAGAGCACAAGAGGTTAATCAACTTTGGCAGCTCTGTTGACGAACTGCTCATCAGCAGAGACGCCATTAGAGCTCTGTAGGCGTAGCTGATCCAAACAAGTCAGTACAGCATGAAAGACCAATCACGCTAATAACGTGAAGCCAAATTAGCTTGAGTCGATGACGATTGGCCAAAAGGGAAGTGGGATAAAGGAGGGTAGGGGGCGCTTTGTAATTCTGATAGGGAAGGAATACAAGAGGTGTTTCGGCAATGTGTAACTAATCAGTGATTACTTGTTCAATCTATTCGTTTGACTATATATATATATATATATATATATATATATATATATATGTATACACATATATATACATATATATTTACATTCATCAACCACAAATCATTCTAGTTCTAAGCCATCAACATCGAGAAGCTCGAGGAGGCATACATGCAGAAATTGAAACGTGGTACAGCCAAGGATGGATATATACATAAATATATACATATATATATATATATATACATATATATACATACATATATATATACATATATATATATATACATATATATACATATATTTATATATATACATATATATATATACATATATATATATATATATATATATATATATAAAATTGAAATAAATGGATGAATAGATAAGTTCTGAAATTCTTAGTTTTCGCTGTGTTCGATATGCAAGTGACCTAAAGGGCCATTTAGACGGCCAAACGGTTTGACAAACCCGGTTTGTCAAACAAGTGTTTGAAGTGATGTTTGACCGTGTGAATAGGGTATTTGATTGTTAAACACGTTCGACAAACGTCTTTGACGACCAAATACCCCCATTCACACAGTCAAACACCACTTCAAACACTTGTCTGACAAACCGGTTTTGTCAAACTATTTGACCGTGTAAATGGCCCTTAAGTCTGAACAAAACTGCGAGGATTTGGAATAGCCGTCCCATTTCGTAGTGAATTGTAGACCTGTAGCACAAACAACAGCACAAACAATGTGTTGTTTGAAGATGATGTTTGTAATACAATTCTTAAGTCTGGCAAACGTTTATAACCAGTTGTTATTAATGGAGTGTTGTAGATTCTGTTGCTGGTCATTGGTTTGTGATTAAAACACTTTAAATCTTAAAGATAAAACTCACCCGAACACACAAGGTAGAAAGAAAAAAGTTCAAGTATTTTCCGTTTGACTTTTGTATTTGTTTGTATAATCATCACGGATATTTTCGCAGATATCGCATCATACACTCTGGCCTAGAAGACATATTTTCAACGTATCTTTCAAAAATATTGCAAAAATGAAAGTGAAAAAGGAAGGAAAAAAATGAAAAATAAGACCCTCCCTGCGCAATATTGATTTGATGAGATACCGACAGTGCTTGACATTTGCAATATATATATTTTGTTTTCGTTTTCTGTACAAGGTTGGGCGAAAATAGAACAAATGATAAAAAGACAAGAAAATATATCGACCAAAAATTCTATAACGATACAAAAAAATTCTTGTTTTCATTTAATGATAATTGCTGTTATTATTGTTATTGGTGTTATTTGTTATTGCTGTTGTTGTTATTTGCATAACACGATCAATATTATTGCACAATATTCTGTATTTTACAATATTATTGACGGTGTAGTAATGGTGTTTAATGTATTCACTATATTGTGTCATTCTTTGACGTCCTATCTATTTTGTCATTCTTCAATACCATCTCTCCACCGTCAATAATATTGTACAATATGGAGTATTGCACAATAATAACAATCTATAGGGCCCGCTGTTCTCTGGTTGTCGAGATTGTCAAAGTAAACGGAACATTTTGTTTGTTTTGAAAAATATCTTCGAAAAATATATTCAGCTTGCTATCACGAACATCATTCTTGAATCATTTGCTGATTTCCACAATGTAAACAATTCAAAAGTTCTAATTTAATTCCCTGAACAAGAATGAACCTGCAATAACCTCATCTAATCAAAAGTTCAATTGAAAACTTTTGTTTACAATCGTACAGCTGGCATCATTCGTAGCTGGTACAATGTTGACTTGAGTGTTTCATGCGGCGTTTGTTTGTATATGTCCAGGAATATCAATGTATGAGTAGGTTATTACATCTCAATTACGGCTAATTTGTTCATAAACTGGTTAAGATAATGTGGTAACTATCACTAAATATATATTTCTAGTGTGATGCTTAAGCCACTGCGTCATATATGTGTATAAAACATTAATAGTATTACGATTGTACACGTCAAAATCTGATTAATTACACGTAAGACCAATCAAGTTACATCCAATAACTGTTGAATTAAAACAATTTAGTTTATATACAAACACGTATATGGGGAGATATTCCAGAAGTACAAAAAATAATTTGACTAAATTTAAATCTGCATAGCTCTGCATAGCTTCGGAATGTTAGACAAATATAACAGATACGTTAAACGTGTTTCCCGTTTCTGTATTCATGTAAAATTGCTCTCCTACTCCCCCCTTACTTGCCAATTACCGAAAATATGCGAGGGATAAAAGACAATTGTGTTTAATGATTAAGGCAATACACTCTGAAACGCCCCCTCTCATTCTCGTCTTGTTTGCTCTCCTGATTTGTTTGCATTTTGTTTGTCCTCGAGAAAGGATCGTTAGGCAAACGATGGCTGACACCATTCCCGGCTGGGTGTCAACACAAAGCATGTGTGCAGCGATTTGCAACAATGGTGTTAACACCAGAGACTGCACCACTCAATGTGTTGGCATCCGGGAGATGTGTTCAGTTGGTGTAAGGTACTTCGTCTCTATCTGATTTCGCTTCGCAAAATCTAAAAATATTTTCCACTTGTGCGAGCGTGCGTGCGTGCGTGCGTGTGTGTGTGTATTTACCTGGTTGTATTTACCTAGTTGTATTTTGCGGGAAGGAGCTATGCTCGTGTTGTCCCGCCTTTGTATCTTGCAGTGTCTAGTTTGTTTTTAAACTCATGAATGGTTTTTGCGCATACTATTTCATTGTCCAGTTTGTTCCAAGTGTCCAAAACTCTATGAGGAAAACTGTTTTTCTTCAGTTCTCTTCTATAGCTATGTTTTTTTATTTTCTTTCCATGTCCTCTTGTGTTTCTTTTGTCCCAGTTAAGTAAGTTCTCACTATCGAGTACCTCTGTGCCTTTCATGATTCTGTAGATGGTCAATAGGTCACCTCTCTCTCTTCTTTGCTCCAGTGTCGGTAACTCCAGTTTAGCCAATCTCTCTTCGTATGATAGGTTTGCAAGTGCAGGTGCCATTTTTGTAGCTGCTCTTTGGATTCTTTCTATTTTCTTTATATTCTTTTTGGTACTGGGGGACCACAATGTCGCTGCATACTCTAATCTAGGCCTTATCAATGTAACCAATATTTTTTTCATCATGTCTTCGTCCAAGTATGTAAACGCCACTTTTATTGATCTTAGCAAATTGTAAGTCTCCCCGACAATTTTGTTAATCTGTATATCAGTTCGTGATAATTACTCCCAAATCTTTTTCGGATCCTACTTTCTTTACTTCTTTGGTTCCAATTGTATATTTTCCTGATATTCTGTTTTTGCTTTTTCCAAACTCCATTATGCTACACTTCTTAGTATTAAAGTCCACTTCCCATTTCTGACTCCAGTTCCATACCCTATTTAGGTCTTCTTGCAGTGCTTCACAGTCCTCATCAGTTTCTATTTTCCTTAGCAGTTTGGCGTCATCGGCAAAGAAGCTCATGTAGCAGTTCACGTCCTCATCCATGTCATTCATATAGATAGCAAACATTATTGGTGCCAGCACAGATCCTTGCGGTACTCCACTGATCACCTCTTTCCAGTCTGAATATTTTTCTCTGAGCACTACTCTCATCTTTCTACCAGTCAGAAAGTCCTCTATCCATTTTAGTAGGTTTCCCTGTATTCCTCCTATGTGTTCCAGTTTTTTTAGTAGTTTTCTGTGTGGTACTTTGTCAAAGGCTTTTTGCAAGTCTAGGAATGCACAATCAGCCCATCCATTTCTTTCTTGCACTATGTCTATTAGTCTTGAGTAAAAGCATATTAAGTTTGTGGAGCATGATCTTCCTTGTCTGAATCCGAATTGTCTTGGGTTTAATATGTCATTGTCTTCCAGATGTTTTACCCATCTATTCTTGATTATTTTCTCACAAATTTTGGCAATGGTGCTTGTTAGTGATACTGGCCTATAGTTGGTGGGTTCTTCTTTGTTTCCTCCTTTGTGTATTGGTACAATGTTAGCGTTTTTCCAGTCCTCGGGTATCTTTCCTTCTTTGAGTGAGCTGTTTATTAAGATGTGTATTTTGTCTGTTAGTTCTTCTTTGCACTCCTTTAGAATCCAATTTGCAATACCGTCCGGGCCATGTGATTTTCTGACATCCAGCCTTGATAAATGTTCTGATATTTCCTTTAGTGATGCTGTAAACTCATTCATGAGGGGAGATTTCTTGTTTTCGTCTATGTCACAATTCGGTATTTTCTCTCTGGTGAAAACAGATTTAAAGTGATTGTTCATGACTTCGGCCATCTCTAAATCTTCTGTGTATTCTATGTTTCCTTGGCATAGTTTCACCAATTCCTGTTTGTTTTTAAGTTTACCATTCACATACCGATAGAATAGTTTGGGTTGCTCTTTGCATTTGTCTATAATATCCTTCTCATGGTTCCTTTTCTCCTCTCTTCTCACATTAACATACTCATTTCTATAGTTAACATAAATTTGCCATTTGCTTTGTTTTTTGTCTTTTCTCCACTTTTTCCAAGCTTTGTCCCTTCTGTCTTTTGCCTCACTGCATCTTTTGTTGAACCAACATTTAATGTACTCTCTCTCTCGCTTTTGTCTTGGTACATGCCTGTTTACCCCTTCATTGTAGTTTTCCATCAATATATTCCATTTCTCTTCCACTGCTGTTTCTTCCCTGTAAAATATTTCCCAGTTTGCATTCCGGAAGAATGTCTTTAGTTTTGTAAAGTCTGTTTTGTTGTACCTCAGTCTTCCTTTCCTATGCTTTTCGTTCCTCTCTATGTCTATTTCTTCCTTTAGTATAGTTTCGATGAGTACATGGTCACTCTTTCCAATTGGTGTCTCATACTGGACTTTATGCACTATTTCAGGCTCTGTTGTAAATATTAGATCTAGTTTCGATGGCTCTTCATTATTTCTGTACCTTGTGTTTTCATGGACCCATTGGGTCATTGTGTACTCCATGGTCATATCTAGCAGTACATTGCCCCACGAGTCATCTCCTCCTTGCACTGTCATGCTGTCCCAACAAATTTCTTTGCAATTGAAGTCCCCCATAACTACCAGATTACCCTTACCCATTAGTATCTCATTGAGTGATTTTCTTGTGTCATCTAGCATTTTTTTATGTTCAATTTCTTTCCAAGCGCTTGTTTTTGGAGGCACATAAGTCACCACAAACTTTCTACTCTTCATATTCTTGCCTTCGACTTTTATCATGATCAATTCAGCATTACCTTTGCCCTCTGCAATTTTTGTCACCTTTAGGTCTTTCTTGGCCAAGAACATGATTCCCCCTCCCTGTTTCTTGTCCCTGTTTTTTATCCAGTAGTTGTATAAACCTTGTCCGATAACAGTGGATGGTATTTCACCTCTTAGTTTAGTCTCTACAATTCCCATTATGTCTGGTTTTGCTTCTAACAGATAATCATTGAGTTCGTTCAGTCCCGAAATTAGTCCGTCAATGTTGGTATAGGCCACTTTTAATTTTCTTCCTTCTCCCTGGTTTCTTCTTCCCTTGTTTTGTTCGTTTTGAAGCGCCATTGTCTTAATCTCAAGTCTATTACTCTCCACTGGAATTCTTTGCATTCTGTCTCCGATCTTTTCAAGTTTTTTTCCTTTGCTTCTTCTCTTAGCGCCCTTTCTTTTTCTAATTCCTCAGTACTCATTTCTCTTTTTATCCATATCTTATTGTATTTTTCACTCTTTGCCAAGTTACCAAGTGTGTGTGTGTGTGTGTGTGTGTGTGTGTGTGTGTGTGTGTGTGTGTGTGTGTGTGTGTGTGTGTGTGTGTGTGTGTGTGTGTGTGTGTGTGTGTGTGTGTGTGTTTTGATAGACCAGCAGTTATGAGATATTTCCAACCTACGTCTATTTATAAGTCGCGTTCGTCCGTCGACTAAAATTTATTTTCCCGGATTTTAGGATCAAATGCAAGTTGTTTATTGGCTGGGGCGGACACTCTGAAATATTTTTATTATTATCATTATATATATATATATATATGTCTCTTTTTAGAACAGAGTAATTCCTAACGCCATTTCATTATTCTCGTTTGCTTTGGTGGCCAGGTACAGACTCAACATTTTTTAGTCTCTCTCTCTCTCTCTCTCTCTCTCTCTCTCTCTCTCTCTCTCTCTCTCTCTCTCTCTCTCTCTCTCTCTCTCTCTCTCTCTCTCTCTCTCTCTCTCTCTCTCTCTCTCTCTCTCTCTCTCTCTCTCTCTCTCTCTCTCCAATTTCTCTCCCTCCTCTCTCTTTCCTTTTTTTCTCTCTCTCCTTTCTCTCTTTCCTCTCTCTCTCTCTCTCTCTCTCTCTCTCTCTCTCTCTCTCTCTCTCTCTCTCTCTCTCTCTCTCTCTCTCTCTCTCTCTCTCTCTCTCTCTCTCTCTCTCTCTCTCTCTCTTTCTCTCTTTCTCTCTCTCTCTCCCCCATTCTCTCTCCTTCTCCTTCTCTCTCCCTCTCCTTCTATCTACCTCTCCTTTTCTCTCCCTCTCCTTCTCTCTCCCTTTAATTCTTTCTCCCTTTAATTTTCTCTCCCTTTAATTTTCTCTCCCTTTAATTTTCTCTCCCTCTACTTCTCCCTCTCCCTCTCCCTCTCCCTCTCCCTCTCCCTCTCCCTCTCCCTCTTCCTCTCCCTCTCCCTCTCCCTCTCCCTCTCTCTCTCTCTCTCTCTCTCTCTCTCTCTCTCTCTCTCTCTCTCTCTCTCTCTCTCTCTCTCTCTCTCTCTCTCTCTCTCTCTCTCTCTCTCTCTCACTCACTCTCTCACTCTCAATCTCCCTACCCCTCTCACTCTCACTCTCACTCTCACTCTCCCTCTCCCTCTCACTCTCACTCTCCCTACCCCTCTCCCTCTCCCTCTCACTCTCTCTCTCTCTCTCTCTCTCTCTCTCTCTCTCTCTCTCTCTCTCTCTCTCTCTCTCTCTCTCTCTCTCTCTCTCTCTCTCTCTCTCTCTCTCTCTCTCTTTTTTTTTCCCTCTCTCTCCCTCTCTCTCTCTCCTCTGGAAGAGAGGAGAGAGAGAGATAGATCAGTATATCAGGGCTCAATACAGTATCTCCTAGAAAAAATTGTTTTGGCTCCGGCAATAAAAAATTCTTTCTTTGGGTCCCAGGAGAGGAATCAAGAGTTCAGAAAAAGATGAGGATGATCAGGTTGATGAAGATGAGGATGAAAATGAGGTAAAAATTGGAGGTGGAAGTGGTGGAGGAGGAAGTGGAGGAGTTAGTTGAGGAGAAAGAGGTGGCTAAGGAGGTGGATGTGTTGCAGCATGTGGAGGTGGTGGATCATGTGGAGGTAGTGAAGCATGTGGAGATGGTGGAGCATGTGGAGGTGGTGGAGCATGTGGAGGTGGTGGAGCATGTGGAGGTGGTGGAGCATGTGGGGGGTGGAGCATGTGGAGGTGGTGCAGAAGGAATTGGAAGTGGTTGAGGTGGTGGAAGAGGTTGAAGAGGTTGAAGTAGTGGAGGAGGTGGAGGTTGTGGAGCAGGTGGAGGTGATTGAGGAAGTGGAGGTGGTGGATCTGGTGGAGGTGTAGGTGGAAGTATATTTGAAGATATACTAGATTACTTCGGTTGGAGTGTCCCTAAGCGTTGGCGCAGAAGACTTGGTGGGAAGAGGGACGGGGAAAGGAAGAAACTGAAGGAAGAGAAGGAGGAGGGTGGAGGAAAGAGGAAGAGTCTAAGGAGGGCAGGTTGAAAAGGGAGAGAAATTTGGGGAGGAGAGAGGAGGAGACGGGGCGGGGAGAAATATAGCGAAGATGGAAAAGATGTGACAAAAAAGAAAAATAAATAAATATTTGAGAAAGTAAAAATTGGGAACTGAGACAGTGTCGAAGGAGAGGATGAAGGAGGTGGAGTGACAGAAGGAGGAGGAGGAAGAAGTGGAGGAGGAGGAGGAGGGGGGAGAGGAGAAGGAGGAGGAGGAAGAGGAGGAAAAGTCGCCTCAGAAAGCGTGAAGCTGTCGCCAGGGTCAGGTCATCTCGTGGGAAAAATATCTTTGAAGAAGAAAAAAGGAAAAAGGTTTTGAGGAGGAGACTATACCCGTAAAATTGGTCAGGAGGAGGAGAAAGAGGAGGAGGAGTTATGTGGATGTGATGGTGGATCTGGTGGTGGATGTGGAGGCTGCTGGTGCTATGGATTGGTATTTACCAGCGCTTCTATCATTGTGGATAATCTCACACCCCTATCGTGCGTTATATTTCATATCTTGGTTTAGTTGTTCTAGGATCTTTGTACTGTAGTTTGGTTCTTAGTCCTGTTTCCTAGATGAAGCTACGGAGAGATGATAGAGGTATTAATATTTTGCGACCCAGGATTTGGTGTAGATCAAGTGTTGTTTGAAGGGTCTAAATGACAGAGGGATGATATGAAGAATCGTCACCCCAGACTTCGACAGGGTGAGAATTCTTCATGTGGGCTATCCTAGGGTGACCATTCTTCATGTGGGCCCTCCTGGGCGATTCTTCGGTTGTATAAGTTGATGACAATAAGCATAACCCTCATTCAACCTAACCTATCCTAACCTAACCTGACATAACATAACCTGACCTAACCTAACCTAACCTAACCTAACCCAATCTTTATTCCACCGTTGATATTCGGCGTACTGGGGTGACAATTCTTCAGGTGGGATCTCATGGGTTGACAATTCTTCATGTGGGCGTTATGTGGTGACAATTCTTCATGTGACCCTGACAGAGTAGGCGTTTGTTACGGGGTGCTGTGTAAATTGGGCAGTCTATCAGTGTGTGTTAAATTAGCAATTGGAAGGTCAGTTTCCTGTCGTGAGGCATCCAGGTTTGAGGCCGGAATGTCCTGTTCTTAGGCGTACTATTGATGTTTCAAAACATTGATTATGTTGATACAAGACACCCATGTAGAGTTCGATTGCTTCTAGGCGATGGCGTAGCCTGTCCTCTTTGCCCTCCTCCTCCTCCTCCTCCTCCTCCTCCTCCTCCTCCTCCTCCTCCTCCTCCTCCTCCTCCTCCTCCTCCTCCTCCTCCTCCTCCTCCTCCTATTCCTCCTCCTCCTCCTCCTCCTCTTCTTCCTTTTCCTCCTCCTCTTCCTCTTCCTCTTCCTCTTCCTCTTCCTCTTTCCCTTCCTCTTCCCCTTCCTCTTCCCCTTCCTCTTCCTTCTTCTCCTCCTCCTTCTCCTCCTTCTCCTTTTCCTTCTCCTTCTCCTTTTCCTTCTCCTTCTCCTTCTCTTCCCCCTCCAACACCTCCTCCCGCTCCAGCTCCTCCTTCTCCTCCTTCTCCTCCTCCTCCTCCTCTTCCTCCTCTTCCTCCTCTTCCTACTCTTCCTACTCCTCCTACTCCTCCTACTCGTCCTACTCTTCCTACTCCTCCTCACCAAGAACCCGATCCCCTTGCCGTCCGTGAAACTGTACTCCGGAAGGTGATGCACGTCAGAAGTCGTTCAGAGGAGAAGAAGAAGAAGAAAAAAAAAAGATATATTGAAAGGTCGTCTGGCTTTCGTGTCTCGGGTAGAGAAACCAAGGAAGAGGCAGGAGGGGGAGCGTGGTAAGGCATGAGGAATTAGAGCGAGGGGAGGAAGGAAAGGAGCAAAAGAGGGAAGAAGGAACGAAGAAAGAAAGGTAAGGGGTAAAAAAATATGGGGAGAGAAGGAAGAGGGGGAAGAGAGAGGTAAAGAAAGAGGGGGAGAGAAAGGGAGGGTATCTGTACGACAAATGAAGAAGAAAAGAAGAAACGAAGAAAGTCATAAAGAAAGGAGAGAAGAAGGAAAAAAGTTTGAAGAAGAGCAGGAAGAGGAGGAAGAAGAGGAGAAAAAGAGGAGGAGGAGAAAGACAGGAAGGAGAAAGAGGAGGAGGAGAAAGAGGAGGAGGAGGAAGAGGAGGAGGAAGCGGAGGTGAAGGAAGAGGAGGAGGAAGCGGAGGTGAAGGAAGAGGAGGAGAAGGAGGAAGTGGTGGTGGTGGTGGAGGAGGAAAGGGAGAAGTCGCCATAGAATGAAGAAAAAAAAAAAAAAAAAAAAAGGAAGTGGAGGAGAAGAAGGAGGAGGAGGAGGAGGAAAGAGGAGGCAGGATACTTTTTATAGATAACATATTTCAGCTGGAATTAGCAGCTGGAAACAAGTGTTGCTTCCACAGGATGGTCGTGGAGGAGGAAAGAATGGAGGAGAGTGACGGAGGAAGAAAGGGAAGGAGGGAGAGAGAGAAGGAGGGAGAGAGGGAAGGAAGGAGGGTGGGAGAGAGGGAGGAAGGGAGGAGGGGAGAAAGGGAGGGAGGAAGGGAAGGAGGGAGGGGGGAAGGAGGGAGGGGGAAGGAGGGAAGGAGGGAGGGAGAGAGGGAAGGAAGGAGGAAGAGAGGGAAGAAAGGAGGAAAGGAGGGAAGGAAGGATGGAGGAAGCGAAGGAAGAAGGGAGAGAGGGGAAGGGGGGAGAGAGAAGAAGGAAAGAGGGAGAGAGGGAAGGAAGGAGGGAGAGAGGGAAGGAAGGAGGGAGAGAGGAAAGGAAGGCGGGGGAGAGGGAAGGAAGGAGGGGAGAGGGAAGGAAGGAGGGGAGAGGGAAGGAAGAAGGGGAGAGAGAAGGAAGAAGGGGGAGAGGGAAGGAAGGAGGGGGAGAGGGAAGGAAGGAGGGGGAGAGAGAAGGAAGGAGGGGGAGAGAGAAGGAAGGAGGGGGAGAGGGAAGGAAGGAGGGGGAGAGGGAAGGAAGGGTGGAGGGAAGGAAGGAAGGAGGGAGGGAGGGAAGGAAGAAGGGAGAGGAGAGGGGGGGGGGGGGGGGAGGGAGGGGGGGAGAGGGGAGGAGGAAGGAGGGAGAGAGGGGGAAGGAGGGAGAGTGGGAGAGGGGGGGAGAAGGGGAGAGGAGGAAGGAAGGAGGAGGGAGAGGACGAGGAGAAAAGAGAGAGGAGTGGCGACAATGGGGGAAAAATGGAAGAGGAGAGAAGAAAGCAGAGGAGTGGGTGAAGAAAAACGGAGAAGAGAATGGAAAGAAAGAAAACAAAAACAACAAAAAAAACACAACAACAACAACAACAACAACAACAACAACAACAACAACAACAACAACAACAACAACAACAACAACAACAACAACAACAACAACAACAACAACAACAACAACAACAACAACAACAACAAAAAAAATAATAATAATAATAATAATAATAATAATAATAATAATAATAATAATAATAATATAATTAATAATAATTAATAATAATTAATTAATAATAATTAATAATAATTAATTAATAATAATTAATAATAATTAATTAATAATAATTAATAATAATTAATTAATAATAATTAATAATTAATTATAATAATTAATATTAATTAATAATAATTATATAATAATAATAATATTAATAATAATAAAGTTAATAATAATATTAAATAGGGATTCACTCTAAACAAAAGAGAATTCACGGATGCCATTGCCCTGAGGTATGGATGGCCATTGGGAGGGCTGCCCAACAGATGCTCCTGTGGTGTACAATTGACTCCAGACCATGCGATGATATGCAAGCAGAGTGGATTCATTTGCATGCGACACGATGAGGTAAGAGATCTCACTGCCCAAATACTCCAGGAGGTGTGCAAGGATGTGACTATCGAACCAACATTACTCCCACTAGGAGGGGAGAACTTCAGATACCGCACGTCCAACACATCAGATGAAGCAAGAGTGGATGTCAGCGCAAGAGGTTTCTGTACACGGGGGCAATTGGCTTTCTTTGAAATACGAATATTTGATCCGATGGCCCCCTGTTACAGCAACCTAACTATTGAGGCATCCCACTCCCAGAACAAGTATGAGAAGATCAGGATGTACGAAGAGCGCATACGGAATGTAGACCAGGGCTCATTCACTCCTATAACCTTTACGACTTCAGGTGGGATGGGTCCTAGAACAAGGCATTCTACGCTCGGCTGGCTGAGGTGATGGCTGAAAAAAAAGCAGCATTGTTTCATGGATGAGATGTAGACTGTCATTCTCACTCCTAAGATCAGCCCTCCTATGCCTGAGAGGTGCCAGGTCCCCACCGCCCAAATCAGCACATATACAAAACCTAGATTTTGAGCAGACGGTGGTTGACAGTAGAATAAATGAACTTTTGTATTAGGCATTATTAGAAATAAATAAATAAATAGATAAATAAAAGGGTCGTCGACCACAGTCATTGGCGGGAGAGGGGCCAATGAACTGTGTCTGTGGGAGACAGACCCTGCTGCTTCCACCATACAGTTCCACGAGGATGGAGGTCGTTTTTCTTATTAAAGAAAAAAAAAAAAGTAGTAGTAATAGTAGTTGTAGTAGTAGTAGTAGTAGAAGTAGTAGTAGTAGTAGTAGTAGTAGTAGTAGTAGTAGTATAGTAGTAGTAGTAGTGGTAATAGTGGTAGTAGTAGTGGTAGTAGTAATGGTAGAAGTAATGGTAGAAGTAATGGTAGAAGTAATGGTTAGTAGTAGTAACAACAGTAATAATAGTAATAATAGCAATGAATTATATATATATATATATATATATATATATATATATATATATTATATATATAATATATATATATGATATATATATTATATATATATGTATATGTATATATATATGTATATATATATATATATATATATATATATATATATATATACATCTATACATATGCAAGCAATCACATCACCGTGATACAAAAATGCAAATTAACCACAGGAGAAGGGAAACTTGTAGACAGTAAGTACTTTCGTATATTACATCTTCAGACTAAATGACAGAGATACAGAGGTGGGTTTAAATGTAAGTATCAGGTGGCAACCATAGGGAGGGAAGGGAGGAGACAATACAATGTGAGGAGTGGGGGGGGGATGCCCTATCGACCTGACCAACACATAAAAGGCTCAATCTGGCGGAAAGATTTCGGTGACCTTTTAGGTTACCAATTTATCACATTTAAAATGACCATAGCTTAAGTTTATATTTTTATCAAACGTGTCTGATATTAAACAGGATTCTATTATATTTCATTCTTGTAGGCTTTTTTCTTTGGCTAAAATTGTTACCTTAGACCAATCAATATGATGGTTATATAATGCTTTATGTTGGAATAACGCATTATTTTCCTAAGCAGATCTCACACTATATTTATGTTGGGAAATCCTTGTTTCCAAGTTTTTCCCAGTTTGTCTAATATAAAATTTATTTCAATTTTGGCAAGGAATTTTATAGACTACACCGTTGTTGTTTGGAGGGCTGTTCTTGATTAAAGTTTTCTTAATGGTGTGGTCATACTTAAAAGCTACTTTGATATCCATTTTTTTGAGTAGGTTAACAATACTAAGAAAATTTTCATGAAAAGGAAGAACAAGTGTATTAAGTTGTTTATGGTTTCCTTGTTCTTGATTGGAATTTTTGTAAAAGCGTTTCTTGGCGGTATTGTGACATTGCTTAAGAATATGAGTGGGATATTTTAACCTTTCCCCAATATTCCGGACAGTTCTAAATTTATCATCAATAAATTCAGGATCTGAAATCCTGTAAGCTCTCAAGTACATGGAAATAAAAACTGACCTTTTTACATTGATATGGTGATTGGAATAAAAATTAACACAGGAAAGAATATTTGTAGATTTTCTATAGAAACAAGGATTTCCCAACATAAATATAGTGCGAGATCTGCCCAGGAAAATAATACGTTATTCCAACATAAAGCATTATACAAACATCGTATTGATTGATCTAAAGCAACAATTTTAGCCAAAGGAAAAAGCCTACAAGAAAGAAATATAATAGAATCCTGCTTAATATCAGGCACGTTTGATAAAAATATAAACATAAGCTGTGGTCATTTTAAATGTGATGAATTGGTAGCCCAAATGGTCACCGAGATCTTTTCGCCAGATTGAGCTTTATGTGTTGGTCAGGTCGATAGGGGTAAGGTCATCCCCCCTCCTCACATTATATTGTCTCCCCCTCCCTATGGTTGCCACCTGATACTTACATTTAAACCCACCTCTGTATCTCTGTCATTTAGTCTGAAGATGTAATATACGAAAGTACTTACTGTCTACAAGTTTAATTTACATATAAATATATATATATATATATATATATATATATATATATATATATATATATATATATATATGTACATTCCTGTGGGAGAAATTACATTGTTCACTAAAATACACAGACTCGAAATTTTCGGTACAGAAACGTTTGATAATTCCGTCGGAATGTGTGTGTGTCTCCGGCTGATTGCGAGGCTGTTCCAGAGTTCAATTATGGAATAACTATTCAACGTTTTCCTTTATTTTATTTTTTTTTTGTCATGTCGGCTGAGTCCATTTAGCTTGGCTTGGCCTATGTCCTTTCGACCTTTACGTTCTGGTGGGGACTTCATCAAGAAGGATTCGGTCGTACTGTTACATCGAAGCGATAATCGGCGCTTCTATCCTTGGTAGAAGTTAGAATTATCTACCTACACACACACACACACACACACACACACACACACACACACACACACACACACACACACACACACACACACACACACACACACACACAGACACACACACACACAAAAGCACACACACACACACACACAAAAGCACACACACACACACACACACACACACACACACACACACACACACACACACACACACACAAATATATATATATATATATATATATATATATATATATATATATATATATATATATATATAAATCCTTCATCATTGGACAGTTAATAAGTATATTTGATTTTCCTGTAAACGGAATTGTATTAATGCTATAAAATAAAAGTTGCATTGTTTTGAAAGTTACTGTAGTATATGTAGAAAATGGATAAAAAACGTGTTAACTTCGATTCAAAAGTTAAAACCAAAGAATACAAAGGGTTAGATAACAAAGACAATTATCAAGGCTGTACTATCACGACACAAACAAAAGGAAATCATGGTACTGACAAACTAAGGCAAGGAATGTACGCCTGGAGGGGCGTAGCTGCTCCTGAAGCAGTCATCTTCACCCTATACCCT
>NC_134794.1:27678631-27686131 GCF_046742065.1 Oratosquilla oratoria | reverse complement strand
CCCCCATCCCCCCGTCCATTCCACCTCATGCATCACAACATCTTCCATATACAACCATTCTCCATTCACCCCTGTCTTCTGTCCTCTCCCGTCCTTCCTCAACAGACATTCCCCTCTTCCCCAAAGCCCCCTTCACCCCATCCATCCATCTCATCCTAGGACGTCCCCTCATGTTCACTCCCTCCATATCTGCCTTCCATACCTCTTTTACTAGTCTTTCTTCACTCATTCTTTCCATGTGTCCAAACCATCCTAATACACTTTCATCAACCCTATCTCCCAGCTCCCTTTCCACCCCTGTTCTCCTCCTCACCTCCTCATTTCTCACCCTATCCATCCTAGTAACCCCCATCATACTTCTCAGACACCTCATCTCAAACACATTCAAGCTCCTTCTCTCTTCTTCTCTTATGTTCCATGTTTCTGCTCCATACAATACTGTTGGCACAATCACTCCTTCATACAGTCTCCTCTTAGCATCCATTCCCAAATTTCTATTCCTCATTACACTTTTTAACCCACCAAGCCATTTACTCGCTTCTCTCAATCTACATTCTACCTCCACCTTCACTCCACCTTTTCCTGCCACATTTGCACCCAAATATCTAAAACTATCCACTTCCTCCAGTTGCTCTCCCTTAATGCTCACTTCCAGATTACTGCCACTTTCACCCCTTGTACATCTCATCACCTTACTTTTACCCACATTTATCTTCAGCTTTCTTCTATCACACACTCTCCCAAACTCTGTCACCAACTTCCTCAATCCCTCCTCCGATCCTGCCACAAGCGCAGTGTCGTCCGCAAACAACAGCTGACTTACCTCCCACTTTTCTCCATTTTTTTTAACCATCTTCAATCCCTGACCCACTACCCTTGCATTTACTTCTCGCACTACCCCATCCATGTATAAGTTGAACAGCCAGGGTGACATATTGCATCCTTGACGAAGTCCCACCTTTACTTCAAACCACTCACTCTCTCCATTTCTAATCCTGACACAAGCTCTACTACTCTCATAAAAACTCTTGACAGCTCCGAGAAGCTTTCCTCCTATCCCGTATATCTGCAATACCTCCCACAGTGCCTTTCTGTCTACCCTGTCGTAAGCCTTTTCCAGATCCATAAAGGCCCAAAAAACATCCTTCCCCTTTCCTATAGCTTTCTCACATATCTGTCTTACCACAAAAATCTGATCTACACAACCTCTATCTGTCCTAAATTCACACTGTTCCTCACCAATTACTCCTTCTGTTCCTCTCCTAATCCTCTCAATCAAGATCCTTCCATAAGCCTTCCCAACTACACTTAACAAGCTAATCCCTCTGAAACTACTACATTCACACTTGTCCCCCTTTCTCTTGTAAAGTGGAACTATACAAGCACTCCTCCAGTCCTCCGGCACTCTACCTTCTCTCCAGCAAACATTAAATAACCTCACCAACCAGTCCACCATCACTATACCTCCTTTTTTAAGACATTCTGCATTGCATTCATCCAGACCAGGTGCCTTACCTGCTTTCATCATTTTAACTGCTGCCTTCACTTCATCCTTCCTTATTTCTCCTCCATTTTCCTCACTCATCACTCTCATTTTCTTAGCATTTCCCACTGCAGCTATCTTTCCCTCCCTATCCTCCTTCACATTTAGCAACTCCCTAAAATATTCTGCCCATCTTCCCCTTACTACCTTCTCCTCCATTATCATCTCTCCATCTGCACCTTTTACCTTTTCTTCTCTACTTGATTCGCCTCCTCTTCCTCTCTTAATTTCTATCCAAAACATCTTTTTATTACTTTCAAAATTTTCTACTTGGTGATTTTGCAGTATTTTATTCTGGCTAACATTAGGAGATTCTGTCCGGTCAGATTCGGGTCTCGACCGAGCGGGAGGTTCTTCAAAACATGGTGATTCGAACTTTCCCCTGTCCGGGGGCTAGGACGGTGCCCCTTACATAGGACTTTGTAGCGTGGAATCTGATTAACCATGCCATTGGTCTAACTGGCTGGCCGCAGGGTTGGAACTGCTGTCACCCCTCGACTCCCGCCGCAAGAAACGACGCTCTAAACCGCTCGGCCAGCGAGTATCCTTGCAGCAAGGATGGTAAGGCTCAGAACTCTGTAAATGAGTTTCTGTATTCATAACAACGTGGGAACGCGTGACCTACATTCGACTCTATATTGGACGACTGTTATGGCATAATCTAATTGTGACCGTTTCTAGTTCAGCTGCCCGGGGTCACCCGGCTTGTAGCAGTTTCCTGCGTTTGGGATGGTGTGTTACCAAGTTAATGGGGTAGTCATTTTTTCAGTATAATTTTGTTTTCTGGATTTTTTTTTTTTTTTAAGTTAATGGAACAATTGTACACTAAAGAAAGAAACTCTCTCGCTCCAGACAATTCCATTACTTTTTTATTTATTTATATATTTATTTATTTATTTCTATTTTTATTTTCTATGGAAATAAAAACAAGAACTACCAACTGGAGGCGAGACCGAACAATTTTGAATAACGGAAGGAGGAGGGAGAGGAGGAGGATGTTAGGTGATGGAGGATGGGGAGGAGGTGGTGGAGGAAAAGGAGCATCTGGTGGTGGTGGTGGAGGAGGAGATGGAGGAGAAGGTAGAAGAGGAGGAGGAGGTGGCGGAGGAGGAGGAGGTGGTGGAGGAGGAGAAGGAGGTGTGGTAGAGGAGGAGGAGGTGGTGGAGGAGGAGGAGGAGGAGGAGGTGGAGGAGGAGAAAGGAGGAGGAGGTGGTGGTGAAGGGGGAGGAATAGGAGGAGGTAGTGGAGGAAGAAGAGGAGGTGGAGAAAGTAGAGGTGGAGGAGGAATAGGTGGTGGTGGAGAAGGAGGTGGTGAAGGAGGAGGTAGTGGAAGAGAAGGAGGAGGAGGAGGAGGTAGTGGTAGAGAAGGAGGAGGATGTGGAGGAGGAGGTAGTGGTAGAGAAGGAGGAGGAGGTGGAGGAGGAGGTAGTAGAGGAGGAGGTAGTAGAGGAGGAGGAGGAGGTGGAGGAGGAGGAGGAGGAGGTGGTGGTAGAGGAGAGGAAGAGGAGGAGGTGGAGGAGGAGGTAGTGGAGGAGGAATTGGTGGTAGAGGAGAGGAAGAAGAGGAGGAGGTGGAGAGGGGGAGGAGGAAGAGGAGGTGGAGATGGAGGAGAAGGAAGTGGAGGAGGGAGAAAAGATGAAAGAGGAGGAGGAACTGGAGGAGAGTTAAAGAGAAGGAGAGGGAAGGTTTGCGAGGGAAAGAGAGAAGAGAGAAAGATGGTGCTGGTGGTGGTGGTAGGGGAAGAGGAGGAGGTTATTCCCAAGAGGAAGAAAATAGATTTAGTCCCTCGCTTGATTGGTTTACATGTAAACCAATCAATGCATGTTCATAAAGGTCCTACAATTTTTTCCTTTTTTATAATAAACAAAAATACAGGGGGAACAGCAGAGGTACTGCGCTAGATTGAACCAGCTGTACCTCACAAGTTTCTCATTTTGGTGAAACAAAAATTCTCTGCTTTAATTAACTCGAGGAATAAGTACACGTCTCACGCGCCCATCTTCATCTATTATACATACGTCTTTCTATACATAAACACGTACATACGCATGTACGGTCACTCAAAAAAGTATCGGTTGGTGCATTTAGGTGTCCATGGGAGACGAGTGAAACAACAGAGTCGATGTTTCTGTACAGTTGGTAGTCGTGACAGAGTTGTGCCCTAACTTTTCTCCCCGTTAAGATACGTGGTGTAGAATTAACATTTAATGCGTGAAAATGTGACAAGAAGTAATTATTATATTTGTACCGATAAGAATTGTTAATATTTTATTGTTACTGAAACCACACACACGCACGCACACACACACACACACACACACACACACACACACACACACACACACACACACACACACACACACACACACACACACACACACACACACAGAAACATACACACACAGAAACACACACACAGAAACACACACACACATATATATATATATAACACAGAATCACGCACACAGACACACACAGACACACACATACACACACACACACACACACACACACACACACACACACACACACACACACACACACACACACACACACACACACACACACACACACACACATGGTGGCGCGGTTGGTAGAGTCCCCGACTGTCACTATCGCTGCGCTTCGAGTCGTTACTCCAACTCTTGTGGGCGGGAAGTTGGGTGTGTGTGTGCGTGTAAGGTCACAGCATTACCCATAGATCGGTCATACGAGCTCTGAGCTCTATTCCGGGAGGGAAATAGCTGTCGATCATGAATCCAGTGCGGGATTCAAAGACCAAAGACCAATGTGAATACACACACACACACACACACACACACACACACACACACACACACACACACACACACACACACACACACACACACACACACACACACACACACACACACGACTCGGTGGCATAGTTGGTAAAGCGCTGAACTGGGAAGCAGAAGTGCTCCCAGCACCCAGTTCGAATCCTGCCCAGGGCCGAAATTATTTCGGTATCGCTGTGCCTCGGGTCGTTACTCTGACTCTCGTGGGCGGGGAGTTGGGTGTGTGTGTGTGTGTGTAAGGTCATAGCATTACCCATAGATCGGACCTACGAGCTCTGAGCTCTCTTCCGGGAGGGAAATAGCTGTCGATCACGAGTCCAACACGTGATCCAAAGACCAAGTGAAAGACCAAGTGAAGTGAATACACACACACACACACACACACACACGAGCATACGCAGTAGATATTGCCACACCACAACATGTTTTCAGCCTGGACAACGCTACAGGCTCTCCTGTCTACATGGCAACCCCGACCCATCACTCCCTTTCTCAACCCTCGCACTTCCAGAGTTGCAGCCATTCGCGCTACAATAAAACACTCCACAGCTCCTCAGCAGTTAACAGGTTATTTCTTCCAAGTAATATAAAATTTGTCAATATATAAATTTAAATATCATTTTCATATTCTAGATGTCTTCACAGATTGCTACTATAATGAAGACGCACATTTATAAACTACAAAGATATGAGACACACTGTCGCATTAATACACAGGCGTACCAACAGTTTCCAAGTCTTCTGAACAATGTGTCAGAGTTTAGCGTTTACTTACGTCTATTTCCGTACGATTTCTTATCGATAATTTTCAGTGACTGTACACACACACACGCACACACACACGCACGCACACACACACACACACACACACACACACACACACACACACACACACACACACACACACACACACACACACACACACACACACACACATACACACACGCATATTTATAAACTACAAAGCTATGAGAAACACTGGCGTATTGATATACAGGCGTACCAATAATTTCTAAGTCTTTTGAACAATGTGTCAGAGTTTAGCGTTTACTTACGTCCATTTCCGTACGATTTCTTATCGATAATTTTTAGTGACTATACACACACACAGGCACACTCACACGCACACACACACACACACATACACACACACACACACACACACACACACACACACACACACACACACACACACACACACACACACACACACACACACACACACACACACACACACACACACATTTATAAACTACAAAGCTATGAGAAACACTGGCGCATTAATACACAGGCGTACCAACAGTTTCCAAGTCTTTTGAACAATGTGTCAGAGTTTAGCGTTTACTTACGTCCATTTCCGTACGGTTTCTTATAGATAATTTTTAGTGACTGCACACACACACACACACACACAGACACACACACACACACAGACACACACACACACACACACACACACACACACACACACACACACACACACACACACACACACACACACACACACACACACACACACACACACACACACACACACACACACACACACACACACACACACACACACACACACACACACGACTCGGTGGCGCAGTTGGTAGAAGAACGATGAACTACTAGCATGGTGGTGCGCGTAGTGCTTGGTTCGAATCCTGCCCAGGGCCGAAATTATTTCGGTACAGCTGCGCTTCGGGTCGTTACTCTGACTCTCGTGGGCGGGGAGTTGGGGGTGTGTGTGTGTGTAAGGTCATAGCATTACCCATAGATCGGACCTACGAGCTCTGAGCTCTCTTCCAGGAGGGAAATAGCTGTCGATCACGAGTCCAACACGTGATCCAAAGACCAAGTGAATACACACACACACACACACACACACACACACACACAGCTCTGCGTGTTCCCCTTCTACTCATATCTCAATTGTACTTGTGTCTCTGCAAATTCTTGTAATCTGTACTTTCCTGAAGAGGGCTATAGCTATTAGCCGAAATATAAAAGTTATACTATCTTCTAAGTTTCCTTTTATTCCGACTGTGGGTTCTTCGTGTGTTTGTGTGTGTGTGCGTGTGTGCGTGCGTGTTTATGTGTGCGTGCGTGTGTACGCGCGCAAGTATAAATACATTTGTACATGTACACTGTGCAATTAAACACATATATGAGCTTCGTATCAGTGATCGAGTAAACAATAAAGACATGATATCATTTATGACTTGACAATATTAAGTTCATCAAGGGAGAAAGCAACTGTATATGATGTCATTAATTAAGTTTTGAAGACAACACTTTGACAAATATAACACTACCTAAGGTTCTAGACAAACGTTACTTTATTCAATTTTCAACCGTCAAAGTGGCATAAAACAAATATTAACTTAGGCTCGTTCCATATGTATCGACTTTTCGCCGGGCGCCGTACACGACACGACGTCGTGCTCTCAACCGTGGGTGTCTATGGACGCTCTCACACGTAGTCGTGGTCGTGACATATGAAAGCGTCCATAGACGCCCATGGCTCTTTGAGAGCACGACGTCGTGTCGTGGATGGAGCACGGCGAAAAGCCGATACGTGTGATACGAGCCTTATCTTCGCTCTTCATGAAGCCTTAGAAACGACTTAGACGCTGACACGAGAGCATTCGAATCCTTGAATGAAATCACCTGGGCACAGTCAACACAAACACTCAATTCAAACAACGCAATGAAAGTTATAATCTGGATAGTTTCCTTCCTTCAACCGTGGAAGGGTTTCTGTTAGATGATTAAAATCGTTTAACGACAGCAGCCTTGCTATGGATGTACTGTGTCTTGCTACATAGCTCCTGACCCAGGGCAGTGGGCGGGATACAGGGATGATCCGTCATCCATGGGGAGCTAAGATGAGATGGAGGAAAGGGTGGTGGATGGGAGTGGAATGGGTGGGAGTAGGTACGTGCCTTTCACTTGGCTACCTCCTTTATAAGGTGGCAAAAAGCTCTTCGTATATAGATAGGTAGATTAATGAATACTGTACAGTCCGGAGAGGATCGAATCCTGCAGGCTGGAGTGTAATTCTTAGCTGATTAAAGTCAACTAGTTTTGGTAAAATATGAATAAGAAGCTAAAGTTCTTTATTACTAAGTTTAGGATAGATAGATAGAT
>NC_134794.1:27673631-27676131 GCF_046742065.1 Oratosquilla oratoria | reverse complement strand
CCTGTCTTTTACTGCCTTGTCTCTTGTCTTTTCTTGCATTGTTTTGCCTTGTCTCCTCTTTTTTTTTTTTTCTTATTTTGCCTTGTCTCCTCTTGTGTTTCCTTGACTTGCTTTGCTTTGTCTCCTCTTGTCTTTCCTTGACTTGCTTTACTTTGTCTCCTCTTGCCTTTTCTTGCCTTGCTTTGCCTTGTCTTGTGCTGTCCTGTCTTGCCTTGTCTTGTTTCAACTTTGGAAAAATCTGTGATCAATTTGAAGTTGAGGATTGAGTGGCAATATCATGAAGTGAGGATGAAACTTTTACAAACTTAAAGTCATACAACCGCAGATGATCAACTTTCGCCTTCGTGGCTTCTTCAGCAATTCTCGACACTTTCCTCTACTATTTACCCTCTCGACTTGATGCGTAAAATCATGACGCTGTTACTCCCATGCAGAAAATGCATAACCAACATAAATACAAAAAAATAATTGGACAGAAAAGCGTCTTCAGGACTGAGTTCGAATATATATATATATGAATAGAATCACCAGTGAGGTGATGTCAGTCAAGTAATTCCGACAGTCGTCCCCGAACTCGAACCGAGGCTTGCGAGAAAGTCCCGATAGGTCAGTTTGTAGAGCGTCGGCTTTGCTTTCTCGTAAGCCTCGGTTTGAATCCGGGGACGACTGTCAGAATCATATATATATATACATATATATATATATATATATATATATATATATATATATATATATATAAATATGTATATATATATATATAAAAATATATATGTATATATATATATACATATAAATATATATATATATATATATATATATATATATATATATATATATATTAAAATATCCATTCCATTTAGACCATAGTATGTACTCGGCCGGGTATAATGTATTCCAAAAGTTAGGTTGAATTCCCCCCTTCCCCGGAAGGCAAATTTTGCCCTGGTTGAGAATCTGATACACTATAGCCGAAGGCGTTCGTCTGATCGTCTATCTGTGTCTGTTTGCCTGCCTGCCTGCCTGCCTGCCTGTCTGTCTGTCTTTCTAAAATCGCCAATCCCGCTTATATATCCGTACAAAGATGTTCTCTAAATCGAGCTAATGTTATTTTTTTTCTTTTTTTGACGTACTGCTAATAGTTAATGTACCTGCACAAAATTTTTCAGCACACGTTTTATTATATATTTTTGTTATTTGCTGACCCTGTACTGATGTAATGCTCACACGTACTTTAGGCTACAACTGTGCACAAACGTACTCATACTGTACTCTTACAAGAAAGCATGTTCCATTCTTGATGAACAAATTTTCATTGATGCGTTCCATCTCATTGATGCCTGATCACGTGACCCTCATTAGGGCACGAGTACTCCATTGAGTTTTGTTGTAAGAACACAAGAATGAAGGAGACTGTTAGAGACCATAAGGCCTACACTAGGCAGTTCCATGTCCGTAACCACCTGTCATCCCTATCAGTAAAGCCATTTAATTTATCTAAAAATAAATTGTTTGAGCACTCGGTACCTGGTTACGCGTTTTTTTTTCTTTCTTTTTTTTTATGTATTACGACTCCTTGATAGTATAAACCTTTTCAGAAGCCTTGGAGGCACTGCCACCGCGGCCCACAATATGCTAATTGCAAAACACATAATACACGAGGGGATTTCCAATATCTCATTATTATCAGCGTTTCATTCGTATTGGTCTGTTTAATTACATTTCCTATGAATCATTATCGTTTGACCTGCTTTAATCTTTCTATCTCTTCCGTGTCATTATTCATTTATCTTTTGCGATGAGGTTTTTGTGCCTTGTTCATTACACGCCTTGCGTTTTCCGTTATGATTAGAGTTTACGTGTAATGGATTTCTGTAATGAACTTCTTTGTTCATCACCCTAATAGGAAATCTAGTGTAAATTCCTTCAGCCTGATGACGTCTATCTATGTACCAAAGACTTCTTTCCCCTTTTAAGGGAGTTAACATGGAGTTATATGGAAAAACGAAAAGCAACAGACCTACTGGCCCCACAAGGCTGTTTCTTTCCTTAATCTAAAATCTTTCTAGAAGTAAAATAAGACTAGACGGGGATTTGTAGTTAAGTAATTGTCCCTATAATCTATCTATAAGTAAAATAATTCTGGTCGGGGATTTGTAGTTAAGTAAATGTCTAGACGTTTTTTGAATACTTCAATGACGTTGGATGTAGACCATTCCATATCATAACAACGTGACTGAAGGAAGAGTATTTGGTCAAGTCTGAAAACTTTTACCTACAATGTTGCCAAGGCAGCCAAGGCAAAGTAACGCTCTTCCTCTTACACATTCCGCTCCCACCCACCACCCATGCCTTTCCCTCCCATCCAGACTTCTCGTAAGTGAAGGTTCATCCCTGACTCTCGCCCACTACCTGGGTCAGAAGCAAAGCAGTAGGACACAGCACATCCACAGCGGGGGCGGCCGATGGTGGCATACATTATATGTTTTGTTTTAGCTAACGC
>NC_134794.1:27661131-27668631 GCF_046742065.1 Oratosquilla oratoria | reverse complement strand
CCACTCCAAAATCATCCATGTAGAAATGCCCCCGCTGTCATGAACCTGGAGTGAATGTATGGCACGGATGTACAAAGCACGCTCAGGTGGCTACCTCCCAGACTGCATACGCGCCACCGTCGCCCCCTCGGTCGCACCCAAGAGCCGTCCCACCGCTGACACCCTCTAACTTGCCTGACTCGCCGCAAGTAATTGCTCTCCGCGAGGCCGTTGTCAACCTAACGGCACTTACAACGCGCTTTGATGCAATTAAAAATCATATCGATAGCCTTACAGCAAAACAAGCCTCCATTGAGCGCACCCTAGCCATGCTTGTCGAATCCCACCAAGTCGTCATCACGACTGTCGCCACCTTCTCTGAGAATCTGGAGGCCCTCACTAGCTGGTTCGAAATGTTCAGTAACTAAATACCTACCAAGCCAGAACGACACACACCTCAGAGTGGCACCTCCTCCACGTCATTGTCTTCACCAGCCACCTGTAAACCCAAAGGCAAACTTCGCTAACGAGATGAAATTTCACATCATCACTTGAAATGCTTGTGGCATCAACAATTTTCCGAAAATTGCTTCCCTCAAAACCTATGCAGGCCGCCACCAACCACAAGTTATATCTATCCAATAACTTTTTTGTTGGCCGCCACAATCCTGGGACAGAAACGAACCCTCTCTCAGGCTAAGTCTCGCATGTCCATCATACCAGGAATGGATTAAGTTACATTCACCCTTCCATCCCCCATCAACTTCTGCATTGCTCTATCCATGATGATATGACATTTCAACTCTTTGAGATATCCATAGGCAATGGGAAGCTGAGACGCTACAGTGTTTACTCTGGTCCAGGAAAAATCAATCTCTCTGCCCTCCCCAACCCACGTCTCAAGGATGTCTCCCACTCCCCGAGCCGTTGTGAGCTACCTCTCTTCGAGTATATTCGCCGTCACCAACTCACTCACTGGCTCACTGGGGTGCCACACACTCCAGAGGAGGCAAGCTCGACCCCATCATCACATTTGGTCTAGCAGCAACACACGTTAAGTGCTTTACCATACAGACTCTCCTCTGACCACATCGCATTTGGACTCCTGGAGTCACTACCAAGTGGACTTTCTTCTCTTCACACCCACCTCTGCATCTCCATTCCTCCGAAGTACTGCCCCAACTACGTCTATTACATCTCCACTCTTCTGCTAACACTTGGCCAAAACCTGCTAATCTCCTCCAGTACCAGACGTCCAGAGATGACCTCGTTGCCCTGAAGCAGTGTGCCCATACTAAGTCGTGGAAAAAACATATCGACAATATCAACCCCCAGACCAGCGTTGGCTCCATGTGGCACCTGATAAACAGTCATCAAGAAGAAACCATCGAATGCTCTCCACCACAGCCCAGTCCAATATGCACAGGACTTGTTAAGTACTTGGTATGAACAAGCACAGACAATCTTCCCGCCCCCATTCAAGAGACACTCTCCACCCATAAGAATATCCGCACCCTGAGTCTAATGGCTGCATTATTATGGATGGATGAAAATGACGATGTGCGTATCACTGAGGACGAACTACGTCGTGCTCTTTTCACAAGCAAAACAGCTCCCGGGATGATGCCATAACCTATCAAGTCCTCCGCCTACTCCTAAAAGTCCCTGGCAATCCCTTGCTACAACTGAACAACCATTGCTTTAGCAAGAGATATGTACCTCGTACCTGGACATCTAATACCATTATGACCATCCCCAAACCTACCAAAGACAAGTTCAAGCCTATTTCACTCGCCTCCTGTTTCTGTAAAGTCCTCAAAAGTATATTTCTCACTCGCCCTACGTTTCGGCTACAGGATAAGCTATCACCGCAACTGTATGGTTTCTTACCACAGAGGAGCACACACCTCTGCCTGATGGACCTATATGCCCGCCTCTCCCCTACCAGTGTGGTAGGATTTCTTGATCTCAAGAGGGTTTTCGACGTAGCCAACAAGGAGATTATTCTCGACCAGCTCGTAGAATTTGGCGTCTAAGGTGATCTCCTGAGGTAGATCCGTGGCTATCTCTCAAACAGGACTTCACGTGTACTATTCCAGGGAACGTGTAGTACCTCCAGGGAATTCGAACTTGGTACTCCTTACAGCCAGACGGTAACACGGGCTGCGCCGTCTACTCACCGGATGTGGAGCCCCCTGAGGGAGGATGGGTTAGTTGTAGGCTACCCAACTCGTCCAGCTCTACGTACTGCGAACTACAGCGTTCCTGTTGGATGTTAACGTACTCTGTCAGCGGCGACTGAATGGCATGGTAATGTGTGACCTCCAGTCCGCCCTACAGGCCATCTCGTCTTCACAACCCATGCACCGCCCCCTCATCCATCACATTTTACAACAGCTAGTCACAGCTCAAGAACACTCTCTCACCATAAGCTTTATGTGGGCTCCCTCCCACGATGGAATCGTTGCCAATGAAAAGGCAGATCTCCTCGCCAAAAAATGCCTGCAAACTGCCACTGCCCGATGATGCCACACCCTCCTCCCTCTACAGCAAGAAGATCATACACTCTGCCGCTCTTCTAATCACTCTCCACCGCATGAATACAGAGCGCTCACAAAGTGTATCAATACAACACTACGACCACTTTCATCTCTCTCCCCCGAGGTATCGCAAGCACGGACTCCTCGATCGCAGACACAATATCGTGACTGCACGGCTTCGCCTGGGTTACAGACCGCTGTGGCAAGTCTCTGAGGCGGGGGACGTACCACACTACTCCACCTGGAAGCTATGCGACCGTCCCAACGCCAACAGTCTCCACTATTGCCTCGAATATCCCTCAGTAAGAGACCTATTGCCCCAAAACCAAGACTTCATACATGTGTCACTTTCTCTTAACTGATAACAATCTGGACACTGTTCTAATTCGACACACACACTTTGGTGGATGTTAAAGCTTATCTCATCTTTATTACCAATACATTTCCCATTACAGGATGTAATGGAGCTTGTGGTCTTTTGCAGTCTCCTTTTTTCTTATGTTCTTATAATTGCCGTACAGTTTCAATGTACGTAGTAACGTGACCTACACGTCAGGCATACTATGTATAAATAGAAAGTACCTACGCTCTATGATCGTGATAAATCTATATAAACAATATCTCAATGTAACGTTCTCTGTGTCAGTTTCCGTCTGTCTGTCTGTCTGGCTGTCAGGATCTTCCTACCAGCAGTTACCTCTCAATAGGAGAGATCAATGGAATCGTTTGCGGAAACGACGCAAGTCTTTAGTGTCGTGCTCTCCGCCCAGATCTCGTTACGTTGCACACCAACTTCCATTTACTTTCCTGTCATTTTCGGATACTGAAAGCTCAATACCAAGCTGAAATAAAAGTTGGAATAATGGGTCAAAAATCGGACTTCATATAATAATATTTGGTACTTTTTACTTTAGTTATATAATATTTACTTGTTTCCTTTGAATTTCATAAATGTCTCATGTTCCATCATAAATAATGCATTTTGCCCAACCACAACAAAAAGGCTGACCTGTTTCTCGACCTAAAGTTGTAATACATTCATATATATACATACTGTTCATACATTCATATATATACACAGGTACATACTATATATACATACATACATACATACATACATACTGTACTGTACATAGATACAATATGTATATATGTAATACATAAATATATACATACATATAAATACATACATACATACATACAAATAAATGCATACATACATATAAATACATACATACATACATACATACATACATACATACATACATACATGCATGTATACCCACATATACACGCTTACACACTTACATGTATGCATACACATGCACATATACTCGTGCACACACACGTACATACATACATACGCTTTCTATGTATTCAGTTTTTATTTTATTTACTGTATGGTGTTGCAAATACTCTGCAATACATTACATCTTCATCCTTTGGAATGGATTCTGTTCAGTATTTCTGTTTTCTATTCTGGAAGGAATCTCGTTTATTCTCAGCCAGTCTTTGCCCAGATTTACAACTTCTCCATTCCCTAATTCTCAATATTTTTCTTCGTCTTTTGCAACCGTTTGTTTACTGTACCTTTCTATAATATAGTTTGTTTTCTGCATGAGGTTTGAGTCTGTACCATTGACATTTTAATAAAAACAAAAATCATATTCTTAGATCCACAATTTTCTTCCTCGTAGTACTATTTAATCAGGATTTTGTTCCACTTGCCCCCCCCAAAAAATATACAATAATAATATAAAAAATAGTATGTTATTCGTGGTCTGCAAGTTATCATTATTTTTTGTGGTTTCCTGGTGATTATATATAATGCCCCATTGGATTGCTTGGCTTTATGACAGATCATATATCATTAACGCTGGTAAAAATATTTCTGAAAGTGAAGTGGATTTTGAATAAAATCTAAACGCCTTCTTTCGCGTGCATGGGTTCTCGCCCTGTTTTACTAGGTATCCCCATTATTATGTTTTGCTGTTCTTTAGCTTCCGGGAGGAAGCACTTCACTGAACTAAATCACTAGACATCCACTAACTCTAACTAGTTTTTGGTTCGTGGATCCGATTGTGAACTTCTTTGAACCACTAGGTTGTCCGTGATCCACAGTTTTCAAACCAGTGGTTTAGTACATTTGTACTGAACATGAATGTACACTAAGCGGGTACACAAGCATCTGCCGGTTCTTTGACGAGCTCACGTTGGTCAAAGCAGGTAAATACTGTGAAACTGGTTCGTTCACTTCATTTCTGTGTACGAAATACTTAGTGACGCCTTTGAGCAGACCCAGAGCGGAAATCCAGGCCAGTTGCGCGTTTCCACACAATGCGATTATCCCTTTCAAACAGAGTAACATATTTTACAGTGTTTCTAGGCATGATTTCAATTTAGTTCTCTAAGATATAATTTTATATAGATCTCCGGCATTTAGGGGCCACGCTTTGGCTCTCATCATCAGGCTCTCAGATGAACAAAATCGTATGGTATACGCCAGAAGAAGAAGAAAAAATTAAGAAGAAGAAAAAAGAAGAAAAAGAAGAAATATAAAAATGCTGCACAATGTTGAAGGAGTTTAAACAATGATATAACAAATTTTGGTTCATACAAAGCTCATGCTAACACACAAACACACACGGTGGCATGGTTGGTAGAGCGCTGAACTGGGAAGCAGAAATGCTCCCAGCACCCAGTTCGAATCCTGCCCAGGGCCGAAATTATATCGGTATCGCTGTGCCTCGGGTCGTTACTCTGACTCTCGTGGGCGGGGAGTTGGGGGGGTGTGTGTGTGCAAGGTCATAGCATTACCCATAGATCGGACCTACGAGCTCTGAGCTCTCTTCCAGGAGGGAAATAGCTGTCGATCACGAGTCCAACACGTGATCCAAAGACCAAGACCAAGTGAATACACACACACACACACACACACAAAATCGTGGCGTAGTTGGTAGAGCTCCCGGCTGCCACTACTGAGGATCGGGTTCGAATCCCGCCCATGGCTGAAATAATTTCAGTATCGCTGCGCTGCGGGTTGTTACTCCAACTCTCGTGGGCGGGGAGATGGGTGTGTGTGCGTGTAAGATCACAGCATTACCCATGGATCGGTCATATACGAGCTCTAAGCTCTCTTCCGGGAGGGAAATGGATGTCGATCACGAGTCCAATGCGTGATCCAAGACCATGGTGAGACCATGGTGAATCACACGCACACACACACACACACACACACACACACACACACACACACACACACACACACACACACACACACACACACACACACACACACACACACACACCAATGGTATATAAAATGGGTAATACATACATACATACATATACCAAGGCTTTTTTCCCCCTTACAAGGGAGGTAGCCAAAAAGAAAAAGGCATAAAATCATTCCCACCCATTCCATCCCTGAATACACTCCACACCCCTCCACCCTCCCTCTTATCTTAGCACCTCCTAAAAGACGGGTCATCCCTGCACCTTGTCCACTGCCGTGGGTCAGAAGCAGTGTCGCAAGACACAGCACATCCACAGCAAGGCCGCTTCATTAAATCGGCGACCCCCCCCTCTCCGTCCCCCCATTGCAAAAAATGAGAGGACGGGGAGAAAACCCTTCGGGCTGCGTCAAATTTTGCTCACACATACTACCTCACCCCCTATCCACCCGCCCATTCCACCTCATGCAATCACAACATCATCCATATACAACCATTCTCCATTCACCCCTGTCTTCTGTCCTCTCCCGTCCTTCCTCAACAGACATTCCCCTCTTCCCCAAAGCCCCCTTCACCCCATCCATCCACCTCATCCTAGGACGTCCCTTCATGTTCACTCCCTCCACATCTGCCTTCCACACCTCTTTTACTAGTCTTTCTTCACTCATTCTTTCCATGTGTCCAAACCATCCTAATATTCTTTCATCAACCCTATCTCCCAGCTCCTTTTCCACCCCTGTTCTCCTCCTCACCTCCTCATTTCTCACTCTATCTAGCCTAGTAACCCCCATCATACTTCTCAGACACCTCATCTCAAACACATTCAAACTCCTTCTCTCTTCTTTTCTTATGTTCCCTGTTTCTGCCCCATACAGTGCTGTTGTCACAATCACTCCTTCATACAGTCTCCTCTTAGCATCCATTCCCAAATGTCTATTCCTCATTACACTCTTTAATCCACCAAGGCATTTACTCGCTTCTCTCACTCTATATTCTACCTCCACTTTCACTCCACCTTTCCCTGCCACATTTGCACCCAAGTATCTAAAACTATCCACTTCCTCCAGTCGCTCTCCCTTAATGCTCACTTCCAGTCTACTGCCACTTTCACCCCTTGTACATCTCATCACCTTACTTTTACCCACATTTATCTTTAGCTTTCTTCTATCACATACTCTCCCAAACTCTGCCACCAACTTCCTCAATCCCTCCTCCGATCCTGCCACAAGCGCAGTGTCGTCCGCAAACAACAGCTGACTTACCTCCCACTTTTCTCCATTTTCTTTAACCATCTCCAATCCCTTGCCCACTACCCTTGCATTTACCTCTCGCACCACCCCATCCATGTATAAGTTGAACAGCCAGGGCGACATAACGCATCCTTGACGAAGTCCCACCTTTACCTCGAACCACTCATTCTCTCTATTTCCAATCCTGACACAAGCTCTACTATTCTCATAAAAACTCTTGACAGTTCCCAGAAGCTTTCCTCCTATCCCGTATATCTGCATAACCTCCCACAGTGCCTTCCTGTCTACCCTATCATAAGCCTTTTCCAGATCCATAAAAGCCCAAAACACATCCTTCCCCTTTCCACAAAGATCTGATCTACACAACCCCTTCCTGTCCTAAATCCACACTGTTCCTCACCAATTACTCCTTCTGTTCCTCTCCTAATCCTCTCAATCAAGATCCTCCCATAAGCCTTCCCAACTACACTCAACAAGCTAATCCCTCTGAAACTACTA
>NC_134794.1:27648631-27651131 GCF_046742065.1 Oratosquilla oratoria | reverse complement strand
AAGAACCTTCTGTGCTTTGGCCCTGGAAAGAGAACAAGAAAACAAATATTAGAAGAACGCAGTCTATCATTGGTGAGAAATGTAGTAACACATTTGTAAATCACAGCTAACTCTACATTCGGACGAAAGAAAATTGAGTAAGCGATTGCTAACTAATGAAGGAATAGCAGTTAGCAATCGAAATATATAATTTCGCTTACTCAACTCTTTCTTTCGTCCGACTGTGGTGTTAGTTGGCATTCTATCGCATGTATTTTTCCTCATGTTGACAAGTACCTGACAAATATTTGGATCTGAAATTAATTGTGTCTTTGGATATTTGCCCAGATTTTCACCAGAAGGTCTGGAAGAGGCGAGACCGCTCTTTGGTATTAGAGAACATACCTGTGTCCTTCCAATTTTCCAGTTACAAGTTGTCAACCTAAGTTAGACAGCAACGACAACAAAGAAAATAAATAATAAGAAAAAATAGCCATATACAAATAATAATTTTGATGTTTGCTTTGTCAAGAAATGAAAATAAATCGATGCAGGGAAAAGAAAAATAATCAAGAATAAATTGAATAAAAAACCCAATAAACTTCTCATTGAAATACTTGCTTTTTAAAATAACTGGAGGAACTTTTCAGAAGAATTCAATTTTCATTCTCTCTGTATGTCTACCTCCCTATTTACCTCCATACCTCTATGCACCAATACACTTTATCTCTACATATTTATCTCTATCTTATAATGAATCTATCTCTATTTTTATATATCAGTCTGCCTATCTCTATATTTCTATCTTTATCTGTATCTCTCTATTTATATCTCCATCCATATCTCACTCTATCTTTATCTCTCAATATTTGTCTCTCCATATCTCTGTATCTCTGTCTTTATTCTCTATATTTATCTCTTTCCTCTCTCAATATCTCTTTCCTCTCTCTATCTCTTCCCTCTCTATATATCTCTTTCCTCTGTCTCTATGTCTATCTCTTTCTATCTCTATTCCTTTCCTCTCTATCTCCGTCTCTTTCCTCTCTTTCTATCTCTATCTCTTTCCTCTCGCTCACTCACTCACTCAATCACTCTCACACTCACTTTCATTTTGACTTTCACTCTCACTCTCACTCTCACTCTCACTCACTCTCACTCTTACATTTGGCCTACTTGTGTAGTGAGAGGTCTTTCATCCGTTCACTTTTCTATTCTACTTTGATATGAAGGTACGAAACCGCACCACGTGAACCTTATGCTCAAGTGTCCTAAGGCATAAATTCGTCTGGTAAGTTGGTTCGAGCCAAACAGACGCGTGTCGTTTAGCAATTAAACCCTGATTATACTTTTACAGAAACTTGAGGATTGTTTAATATGTTCGTAAAGTAAATATATGTATTTGAACCGTCAGTTTTAGCCCAAAGCACATATCTAAAAAAGTTGGGGTACATTTGTTATGTTTATTATGCCAACGAGTGTAATGTGTCAAGCAAACATGACCCTAATCACACGTACAGAAGGTTGAAAAATGCTCATCTTATAAAAAAAGAAAAAAAGAAAAAAAATGGACGCAGAAATATAGTAAGGTATCAATACATTCAGGTTCAGTTGAATAATTTCTGAAATGAAACTTAGATAAATATGTGCAACATTCATCATATATCATGAAATGAAGATCCAGAAGATGTGGGTAGTTTAAGTCTAAATCTAGAAATATTTAGTTTATCCATGAAAAAATGACAAATGGAAATACAGTTATTTACTGTCATTGAATTAATGACATTGTTTAATTCTGAATCCGATGTTTTGCCCCACCTGAATACAATCGTCCAACTCTGATAAGAACAAAATCTATAAACTTCATCGTAACTAAGAATTTACAGCAACATAGACGTTATAAAGTATCTAAGTTGTTCAGTTTTACAACTCAGAAGCCGAGGTATGCATGATAAGCCAATATGCACAAGGGTGTGAACAAACAGCGTAGCAAGGGTAACTATCTAAATGCAATCAAAGTGTACAAATCTTTTGTACTATTATAGTTATTATCTATACTATCCATTTACTATCTATCTCTTTGGGAAACGGATGGAACTAGTAGCCGTGTATGAATATGTATTACAGGGAATTTTGTAGACGATGGTACTGTCACGGTTCGTCTTGGTTTTGTTTTTTGTGATTAAGGAATACATTAAATACATAACCGCTGCATTCAGGGACCTAAGGTACCCAGAGGGCATGCTAGGGATATGGCTACGGAAAGCCATGAAAATCAGACAGAGAAAAGAAAGTGAAGAGAGGCCGGATTTACGATACCACGTAGTTTTTAACATTGACTTCTCTCACATGCTTTCCAAGACGCTGAGACAGACAGGACTTATCATAGTAAATGACACAGGAAAGAAAATAGGACACTTAATCACAAAAAACAAAACCGAGATAGTCATAAATATGTATGTTTACATATGGGTCATTTCTCCGTTGTTTCCTACAACCACTTCACGCTTTTTCATGAATAAGT
>NC_134794.1:27621131-27636131 GCF_046742065.1 Oratosquilla oratoria | reverse complement strand
AGAGGGGAAGGGATAAGGGGAGGAGAGGGGAGAGGGGTAGGAAAGGAGAGGGGAAGAGGAAGATGAAAGGAGGGGGAGGGGAAGAGGGAAGGAGATGGGGGAGCAAAGGAGAGGGGAGGGGATGAGGGAAAGAGAG
The DNA here is from genome assembly GCF_046742065.1 of Oratosquilla oratoria. Lineage (NCBI taxonomy): Eukaryota > Metazoa > Arthropoda > Malacostraca > Stomatopoda > Squillidae > Oratosquilla > Oratosquilla oratoria. The sequence continues at coordinate 27,635,995 of NC_134794.1, read as the reverse complement.
GGGAGAGGGGGGAGGAAAGGAGAGGGGAGGGGAAGATGAAAGGAGAGACGAGAGGAGGAGGAAAGGAGAAGGGAAGGGAAGAGTAAAGGAGAAGGGTAGAGTAAAGGGAAGAAAGGAGGAAAGGAGAGGAGACGAGAAGAGGAAAAGGGTAAAGAAAGGTAGAGGAGGGGGAAATAAGGAGAAGGAAGAAGGAAAGGAGGAGAAATGAGCGAGAAAGTAGGGAAGAGGAGAGGGAAAGAAGAGGAGAAATGGAAAGAAAGGAAAGGAAAGGGGACGAAGAAGAGGAGAGAAGAGAAAGAGAAGGGAAGAGGGAATGGAAGGGAAGGGGAGATTGAAGGGGAACTAGTAATGGATATTGAAAAAGGGAATAGGAATTAGAAGTGAAGATTAGGAAAGAAAATGGAGAAATAGAATAGTGAATTAGAACTGAAATTTGGACTTGGAATGGGAATGGGAATGGGAATGGGAATGGGGAGAGGGAGTGTCTGATGGGAAAGGAAGAAGAAACGAGGAGAAAGAAAAGAGGAAGGGGAAAGGGGAAGAACAGGACAATTGTGGAGATAGAAACGGAGATAGACAGAGACAGACAGGCAGATATAGAAAGATGAAGACAAACAGAGGCAAACAGAGACAGACAGAGACAGAGATAGACAGAGACAGACAGAGACAGAGACAGACAGAAGCACACAGAGACAGAGACAGAGACAGACATAGACAGAGACAGAGACACACAGAGGCAGAGACAGAGACAGACAGAGACAGACAGAGACAGACAGAGACAGACAGATACAGACAGAGACAGACAGAGACAGACAGATACAGACAGATACAGATACAGATAGAGACAGACAGGCAGAGACAGGCAGAGACAGGCAGAGACAGACAGAGACAGACAGAGACAGACAGAGACAGACAGAGACAGACAGAGACAGACAGAGACAAACAGAGACAAACAGAGACAGACAGAGACAGACAGAGACAGGCAGAGACAGACAAAGACAGACAGAGACAGACAGAGACAGGCAGAGACAGACAGAGACAGACAGAGACAGGCAGAGACAGACAGAAATAGACAGAGACAGACAGAGACAGACTGAAAGAGAGAAACAGAGGCAGACAGAGACAGGGAGAGACAGACATAGACAGAGACAGACAGAGAAACAGAGGCAGACAGAGAGACAGGGAGAGACAGACAGAGATAGAGATAGAGACAGACAGTGATAGACAAAGATAGACAAAGGAAGATAGAGACAAACAGAGGTAGACAGAAACAAAGACAAAGACAGAGACAAACAGAGGCAGAGACAGAGACAGAGAGAGACAGACAAAGACAAACAGAGACAGACAGGCAAACAGACAAAGGGAACGAGGTCGTACATCATCTCCTCCGCTATAGGGCAGCTCACCTCTCGTCTGAATGAAATTGCCTGTCTGCGGACATCTGGCGTCAGCAGGAATAGATTCATTAAAGTCTGCCAAAGCGCTGACTGGTCGCTGCCCCTTCTACTTCTCCTCATCTTCCTGGTGAAAGAAATCACCTGACACTAGCCAGAAGAAAATTCAAGTGTGCCACCCAAATAAAATCGCCTGGCGACAGTTTGGTTCATTGAGGAGGAGGAGGAGGAGGAGGAGGAAGGAAGAGGCGGATAAGAAAGGAGGAGGAGGAAGAGGAGGAGGAGGAGGACGAGGAGGAAGAAGGAGGTGGAGAAAAAGGAGGAGGAGGAGGAGGAGGAGGAGGAAGGAAGAGGCGGATAAGGAAAGAGGAGGAGGAGGAGGAAGGAATAGGCGGATAGGGAAGGAGGAGGAGGAGGAGGAGGAATAAGGAAGAGGTGGATAAGGAAGGAGGAGGAGGAGGAGGAGGAAGAAGAAGGAACAGGCGGATAAGAAAGGAGGAGGAGGAGGAGGGGGAGGATGGAAAGAGGAGGACGAAGAAAAAAGGAGGAGGGGGAAAGACTGGGAAGAAGGAGGTAAGAAGGAAGGAGAAGGACGAGGAGGAGAAGGAGAAATTAAGGAGGGGGAATGACGGAGAACGAGGAAAGACGAAGAAAGAAGGAAGGAATTAAGAAGGTAGGACGAAAAAGGAAGGAGGAGGAGGAGGAGGAGGAGCAAAAGGAGGAGGGAGTACACGGAGGAGGAGGAGGAGGAGGAGAAGGAAGAGGAGGAGGAGGAGGAAGTAAGGAGGAGGACGAGGAAAAAAAGGAGAGGAAAGGGCGGGAAAGAAGAAAGGACGAGGAAGGGAGGAGAAGGAAGAGGAGGAGTAGAAAAAGGAAGAAGAGGAGGAGGGAGGAAGGAAGAGGCAGATGAAGAAGAGGAGGTGTAAGAAAAGGAGGAGGGGAAGGAGGAGGAGGAGGAGGAGGAGGAGGAGGAGGAAGAGGAGGAGGAGAAGGAGGACGAAGTTGTGTCAGTGTGGGCCACGGAGGGGCGTGTTTGCCCGCTGAAGGCGTCGCGGCTGTCCCTCTCCTGCCAATTACGCTCCCGGCCGGCGGAAGGGGGGGAGGGGGGTTGAATCTCTCCCCCCTCCTCCCTCTCGCCCTTTCTCTCTCTCTTTCCTTTTCCCCTTCTCTCTCCCCTTTTTCCATTCTCTCCCCTTCCCCCGTCTCTCTCTCTCTCTCTCTCTCTCTCTCTCTCTCTCTCTCTCTCTCTCTCTCTCTCTCTCTCTCTCTCTTCCCCCTCTCCTCTCTCCCTCTTCTCTCTCTCTCTCTCTCTCTCTCCCCTCTCACCTCTCTCTCGCCTCCTCTCTCTCTCTCCGCTCTCTCTCCCTCCCACTCCCTCCACCGCCTCTCCTAATCTCTCCTCATCCTCCATCCCTCGTCTCCTTCCCCCTCCCCCTTCATCTCTCCCTCCTCTCCCCCTCACTCTCTCTCTCTCCCTCCTCTCTCTCTCTCTCTCCCCGCTCTCGTCTCCTTCCTCTCTCCTCCTCTCTCTCTCCTCGTCTCTCTTTCTCTCTCTCGTTCTCCTCTCTCTCCTCCTCTCTCTCCTCTCCCTCTCCTCTCCCTCTCCTCCTCTCCTCCTTCTCTCCCTCTCTCATCTCTCTCTCTCTCTCCTCTCCTCTCTCCTTCTCATCCTCTCTCTCTCTCTGTCCTCCTCACTTTCTCTCTCATCTCTCTCCTCTCCTCCTCTCCTCCTCAATCCCTCTCTTCCCCCTCTCCTCCTCTCTCTCACCTACGCTCTCCCCTCATCCTCTCCTCTCTCTCTCCCCTCTTTTCCTCCTCTTCTCTCGCTCCCTCTCACCGCCTCCCTCGTTCCTTCCTCTCCTCTCCTGTCCTGTACCTCTCTCTCTCCTTCTCGTCTCCTCCTCTCTCCCTCTCCCTCTTCCTCTTCTCTCTCTCATCTCCCTCCTCTCTCTCTCTCTCCTCTCTCGTCACCTCTCCCCTCTCCCCTCTCTCTCTCTTCCCTCTCTCTCTCCCCTCGTCTCTCTCGTCCCTCTCCTCTCTTCTCTCATCTCTCTCCCTCCTCTTCTCCTCCCTCTCTCTCTCTCTCCACTCTCTCTCGCTCTCATCGCTCTCCCTTCTCTCTCTCCCTCTCCCCTCCTCTCTCTCCTCCATCTCCCCGTCCCCCCTCTCACCTCCTCTCGTCTCTCCCTCCCTCTTCTTTCCCGTCTCCTCTCTCTCCCCTCTTTCTCCCCTCTCTGCTCTCCTCTTTCTCTCCTCCTCTCTCTCTTCTCTCCCTCATCTCTTCTCCCTCCTCGCCTCTCTCGCTCTCTCTCCTCATCTCTTCCTCCCCCTATCTCCTTCCTTCTCCCTCCTCCTCTCCTTCCCTCTTTTCCTCTTCCTCTCCGTCTCATCCTCTCGTCTCTCTCATCCCCTCCTCACTCTCTCTCCCCTCCCCTTCTCTATCTCTCTTCCCTCTCATCGCCCTCATCTCCTCTCTCACTCTCACTCTCCTCCTCCTCTCCCTCTCTCTCCTCCTCCTCCATCTCTCTCGCCCCTCTCTCCCCCTCTCCTCACCCCCCTCCCTCTCCTCTCCCGCCTCCCTCTCTCTCTCTCCTCTCCTCTCCTCTCTCTCTCCCTCTCTTTCTCCATCCCTCCCCCTCTCCCCTCTCCCTCCTCTCTCTCCCTCCTCCTCCCTCTCTTTCTCTGTCTCTCACCCTCTCTCCTCCTCTCTCCTCTCTCCTCCCTCTTTCCCTCCTCCCCTCATCCTCTCTCCCCTCACTCTCTCCTCACCGCCTCTCCTCCTCTCCTCGCTCGTCTCTCTTCTCCCCCCCCTACTCTCCCTCTCCCCTCTCCCCCCCCCCCCCTCTTCCTTCGTCTCCTCTCGTCACTCCTCTCTCTCTCTTCCCTCCTTCTCATTCTCCTCTCTCTCATCCCTCCCCTCTCATCTCTCCGCTCTCCCCTCACTTCTCTCCTCTCTCTCCTCTCTCCTCTCTCTCCACCCCCCTCTCCACTCTCTCTCCTCTCATCCTCGCCTTCTCCCTCCTCTCTCTCCTCTCCCTCTCTCTTCTCCCCTCTCCTCTCGCTCTCTCTCCCGCTCTCTCTCCTCTCTCTCTCCCCCTCATCTCTCTCTCCTCTCTCTCATCTTCTCATTCCCTCCTCTCCCTCCTCTCCTCCCTCAACTCGCCTCTCCTCTCTCTCCTCTCCTCTCCTCCGTTCCTCCTCTCGACTCCTCTTCCTTCTCTTCCCTCTCTTCCTCTCCTTCTCCTCCTCAGTTTTCTCTCCTCTCCCTTCTCTCCTCTGCTCCCGCTCGCTCCTCCCTCCCTCCTCTCTTCTTTTCTCTCTCCTCCCTCTCGTCTCCACTCTCTCTCCTCCTCTCTTTCTCCTCTCTCTCTCTCTTCATCACTCTCTCTCGCTCGATCTCCTTTCTCTCCACTCTCTCCTCTCCTTCTCCCTCTCATCTCTCGCCTCTCTCTCTCTTCTCTTATCCTCGTCTCTCTCTCTCCTCTCCCGATCTCTCCGTCCTCTCAATCTCTCCCCTCTCTCTCTCGTCTCCTCTCTCCTCTCATCTCCTCCTCTCTCCCTCTCTCCTCTCCTCTCTCCAGCTCTCTCTCTCTCTCTCCCTTCCACTCTCTCTCTCCCTCTCCCTCCTCTCCTCTACCTCTCTCTCCACTCTCTCTCTCTCTTCTCTCCTCTCCTCTCTCCCTCTCCTTCTCTCCTCCTCTCCTCTCTCTTCTCTCTCTCCCTCGACTTTCATACTCTCCTTCTCTCCCCTCACTCCACTCCTCTCTCCTCTCCCATCCTCCTCTCCCTCTCTCTCTCTCTCTCTCTCACTCCCTCTCTCTCTCCTCTCCTCTCTCCTCTCGCGCCTCTCTCTCTCCTCTCTTCATCTCTCTCATCTCCTCCCCTCTCCTTCCTCTCTCTCCTCTCTCCCCTTTCTCCATCTCTCTCTCCTCTCTCTTCTCATCTATCTCCTCAACCTCCTCTCTTTTCTCTCCTCCTCTCTCTTTCTCTCCCCTCTCCTCTCTCATCTATTCCTCTCCTCTCCTCACTCTCTCCCTCCTCTCCTCTGCTCTCTCCCCCTCTCTCTCTCTCTCCCCTCCCTCACCTCTTCTCTCTCTCTCTCCTCCTCTCCTCTCCCTCCTTCTCCTCTCTTGCTCTCCGCCCCTCCCTCTCTCTCCCTCTCTCTCCTCCCTCCTCTCTCTCCTCCCTCCTCTCTTCTCCCTCTCTCTTCCTCCTCATCCTCTCCCCTCCCCCCCCTCCTCTCTCCTCCTCCTCTCTCCCTCTCCCTCCGCTCCCCACCTCCCCTCTACTCTCCCTCCTTCCTCCCCCTCTCTCTCCTCCCCTCTCCTCATCTCCCCCTCCGTCCTCTCCTCTCATCCACTCTCCTCTCCGTCTATCCTCCTCTCCCTTCCTCCCTCCTCTCTGCCTCTACTCTCCCTCCCTCCCTCCTCTCCCCTCCGCCTCTCTCTCCCCCTCCTCTCCTCTCTCTCACCATCTCCCCTCCTCTCTTCTCTCCTCTTCTCCCTCTCTCTCGGTTGTCCTCTCCTCCTCTCTCTCCTCTCCTCCCTTCTCTCTCTCTCCTCCCCCTCTCCTCATCATCTCCTCCTCTCCTCTCAATCCTCACCTCTCCCCACTCCCCCACCTCGTCTCTCATCCTCTCCCCCTCCCCTCTCCTTCTCCCCCACTCCCCCCCTCCTCCTCTCCATCCCCCTCTCCTCTCACTCTCCTCCTCAGCGCTCTCTCCCTACTTCTCCTCTCCTCGTCTACACTCTCCCCTCACCTCTCCTCTTCCTCTCTCTCCTCCTCTCTCGTCCGCCCTCCACACCCTCGCCTCTCTCCTCTCTCCTCTCTCCTCCCACTCATCCCCTTCTCTCTCCTCACATCTCCCCCCCCCTCCTCCCCCTCTCTCTATCTCCTCTTCTCGCTCCCCCTCCCTCCTCTCTTCCCCCTCCCCCCCCCCCTCCCCCTCTCACTTCCCTTCACCCTTCTCCCCCCTCCCCCCACCCCCCTCCTCCTCCCCCCGCCCCCTCTCCCCCCCTTTCTCCTCCCTCTCTCTCCCTTCCCCCCCTGTCTCACCCTCTCTCTCTCTCTCTCTCTCCTCCCTCTCTCTTCTCACCCTTCCTCTCTCCCCTTCCTCACTTCCTCCTACTCTCTCTCCTCTCTCCCTCCCCCCCTCCTCTCCTCTCTCTCTCCCCCCCTCCCGTCGCTCACTCCCCCCCTCTCCCCTCCTGCTCCCTCTCCTCTCCCCTCCCCCCTCCTCCTCCTCCCTCCCTTCTCCCCCCACCCCTCTCTCCTCTCCCCCTTTCCTCCCTCTCCCTCTCTCTGCCCCCCCTTCCCCCCCCCCTCCCTCTTCCCCCCTCCTCTCCCTCCTCTCCTCTCTCCATTCTATTTCCCCCTTCGCCTCCTCTCTCCCCCCTCCCCCCACCTCTCTCTCCTCCCCTCTCACCCCCCCTCTCGCTCCCTCTCCCTCTCCCCCTCTCCTCCCCTCTCCTCGCCCCTTCCCCTCACCTCCTCCTCCCCCCCCTTCCCCTCTGCCCCCCCCTTCCCTCCCCCCTCCCCCCCCCCCCCCCCTCCCCTCTCTTCCCTCCTCCCCTCCCCTCTTCTCTCCCCCTCCTTCCCCCCCCCCCCCCCCTCTCCCCCTCCCTCCCCTCCCCCCCCTCCCCCCCTCTCTCTCCCTCCCCCCCCCTCTCCCCCCCCCCCCTTCTCCCCCCTCCCCTCCCTCCCCCCTCCCCACCCTCTCCCACCCCCCCTCCCCCTCTCTCTCCCCTCTCCACCCTCCCTCCTCCCTCCTTCTCCCCCCCTCCCCCCCCCCCCCTCTCCCCCCCTCCCCTCCCTCGCTCTCCCTCTCTCTCTCTCTCCCCCCCCCTCTCCCTCCCCTCTTCTCCCCCCCCCTCCTCCCCTACCCTCCCCTCTCCTCTCCCCTTCTCCTCCACCCCCCCCTCTCCTCTCCCCCCTCTCCCCTTACTCTCTCCCTCCCTCCTCCCTCCCCTCCCCCCCCCCCTCTCTCTCTCCTCTCCCCCCCCCCCCTCCCCACCCTCCCCCTCTCTCCCACTCTCTCTCCTCCCCCCCCCCCCCTCCCCCCCCTTCCTCCGCTCCCTCTCTTCCCCGTCCCTCTCCCCCCCCCCCCCCCCCCCTCCCTCCTCTCTTCCTCCCCCCCCCCCTCCCCCCCCCTTCCCCTCCCCCCCCCCTCTCCCCTTCTCTCTCTCTCCTCTCCCCCTCATCCTCCCCCCTCTCTTTCCCTCCCTCCCTACTCCCTCTCTCGCCCCTCCTCCCTTCCCCCCTCCCCTCTTCCCTCCTCTCCCCCTCCCTCCCTCTCTCCCCACCCCTCTCCTCGTCCCCCTCCCCTCCCCTCTCTCTCCCCCCCTCTCCTCCCCCCTCTCCCCCCTCTCTCTCTCGGCCTCTCCTCTCTCTCTCTCTCTCTCTCTCCTCTCCTCTCCCCTTCTTCCTCTCTCTCCGCCCCCTCCTCTCATTCACCTCTCTCTCTCCCTCTCTCTCTCTCCCCTTCCTATCTCTCCCCTTCACTCTCTCCTTCCCTATCCCTCCTCTCTCGCTCTCCTCTCTCTTCCCTCTTCCTCCGCCTCTCCCTCCTCCCCTCCCTCACCCTCTTCCCCTCTCTCCTCTCACTCTTCACCTCCCTCTCTCCCTCTCTCTCCCTTCTTTCTCTCTCTCTCTCTCGCTCCTCCTCCCTCTCTCCCCTCCCCTCTCGTCTCTCCCCTCCCCGTCCTCTCTCCTCTCCTCTCTCTCTCCCTCGTCTCCACCCTCCTTTTCCTCTCCTCTCTTCGCCTCGCTCCTCTCCTCTCCTTCCGTCTCACGCCTCCCTCTCCGCCTCCCCCCCCCTTCCGCCTCTCTCTTCCCACTCCCTGCCTCCCTCGTCCCTCCTCCTTCCCTCCTCCTTCTTCTCTCCTCCCGTTCCTCCCTCTTCCTTCTTCTTCGTTTCCGCCTTTTATCCCTCGTTCCCTTCTTCTGCTCCCGCCACTCTCTTCTCGTCCCCTCCTTCCTCTCTTCTGTCCCTCCCTCTCCCTCTTCCTTTTCCTCCCTCTTCTCCCACCACCACTTTTCCTCTCTTTTTCCATTCCCTCCTTCCTCTTCCCTCCTTCCCTCCCCCTCGTCCTTCCTTTCTCCTTTCCCTTCTTTCTCAGCTTCCTCCCCTTCCTCCCTTCCTCTGTATCCTCCTCCTTTTCTCCTTCCTCTCTCTTTCCCTCCTCTCCCTCCCGTCCTTTCTCCTGTCCCTCCCGCCTTCCTCCCTCGTTCCTCCTCCTTTTTACGTTATCCTTCATATCTCCCTTTCAATTTTATGTTCTTTTCTTTCTCTCAGTACGTTAAACTTCCTCCACTCATCCCTTCATTTACCTTCACGTTTATTATTTCCTTCTTCCCAGACACCTCCTTCCTCCGTCCTCCCTCCTTCCTGACCTTTTCTTTATCCCTCCTTACTGACCTTACCTCCTGTCTCCTTCCTGACCTTACTTTCTTCCTCCTTCCTGACTTTTAACTCCTCCCCCATCCCTTCCTCTCCCTCCCCCTTATCCTCCACTCCCCCTCCCTTCTCTCTCCATCCCTAACCCCCTCTCCCTCTCCCTGCCCTATACTTCCTCGCCTTCCCCCCACCCCACCCTCCCTTCCTTTCCCTCTTCCCTCACTCTCTTCGTCTACCCATCTCCTTTCGAGGGCATACTCCTTTTTTCCTCCCTCCTCCATCTCTTCCTACCCCCCTCCATCTCTTCTCTCCCCCCCTCTCCCCTTCCCCTTGTCTGCTCCCCTCCCTCCACCCTCCGCCCTCCGCCCGCCGCCCTTCGCCATCAATTGTCGTTGCTTCTCTGAACTTGGCCCCGGATTCGGACCTGCGTCCTTTCAGCCCCCGTCTGTCTCTTTGCTTGTTGGTCTACCTCCCTCCGTACCTCCAACCTCCACTTCCTTCCCCCCCCATCTTACACTTCATGTCCTGCTTCAGCCTCACCTTCCTCCTCCACCTCCCTCCATCTTCTACTCCCTTCATCCTCCACTCGCTACACCATCTACTTACTTCTATCTTTATCCATCTTTACCCATCCTCCCCTTCCCTCCATCTCCCTCCTATCTCCCTCCATCCTCCTACTCCCTTCGTCCTCCACTCATTTCACCGTCTATTCCCTTCTATCTTTATCCATCTCTCACCCATCTATCCCTTCTTCTCAACCCCCCACCACTTCGTCTATTCCCCTCTCTTCATCTACGCGTAGCTAGGTCGTCCTAATACTCCCCATATTGTCTGGCAAAAGTTTCAAGATGGTGCGCATTGTAAAACTTTACCCTCATGGCTGGAACCGCCTCATTAGTCTCTGGAAACCCTCTATACACGTATTTCTGTTCCTCACCAGCTGGTTAATAGCCAGCTGGAAGAAGGTGGTTGATGGAGACGGAGAGTACTGTTTGATCGTGGTTATGTCGTCTGAGGATTTTATCCCAACTTCGAGAAGTTCAACAATCTCAATGTGACCACTAGCTCGCCCTTACTTTCGTTTTAGTAAGATTGAATTTTAACGGTGGATATTAGGATGGCACTAATGAGAATTTTGGAAAATTGATTTCCATAATACAAGCGCAAGAGCCCGTTCTTCTTCTCGTGTCGGAGGCACCGTGTCAAGGAGTAACAAGGCAGAAGGAGCTTGAGTGCCTCTTAAAACGTTAATAGACTTGTGGAGTTTGCTATTGTCTTACGAGGCATGCACGCACGTACACGCACGTATGCACACGTTACGCACGCATGGGCACGTACACACGCATGGACACGTACACACGCATGCTTACGCACCAACGTAATTTTTTTCACCACACACACACACACACACACACACCACACACACACCCACACACACAACCACACACACCCCCAAACACACACACCCACACACACACAACCATACACGCACGCACACACACACACACACACACACACACACACGCACACACACACACACACACACACACACACCCACACACACATACACACACACACACACACACACACACACACAGCACACACACACACACACACACACGCACACCGGGCACGTACACACGGGCACGTACACACGGGCACGTACACAAGCATGCTCAACACACATATACATTGCTCACGCACATACACATGCTCACGCACGCACGCACACACACACACACACAACACACACACACACACACACACACACGCACACACACACACAACACAACACACACACATACACGGGGCACGTAACACACACACACACACACGGGCACGTACACAAGCATGCTCACGCACACATACATGCTCACGCACAGACACATTATAACGAACGCACACACACACCCAAACACACACAAAACAACAACACACACACACACACACACCAACACACACCACACACACACACACCACACACACACACACACACACACACGAACACACAACACACACACACACACCCACCCCCGACACACACACGGCACACACACACACACACACACACACACACACACACACACACACAACACCACACAACAACACACACCAGCAAACACACACACGCACACACACACCACACACACCACACGGGGCACGTACACAAGCATGCTCACGCACACACACATGATCACGCACACACACACATGCTAACGCCACGCTCACACACACACACACACGCGCGCGCTGCGCGCACGAATCGTGGGTGCGCAGTAGTAAGAGTTTCCGGCTGTCACTACAGCGGTCCGGGTTCGAATCCACGCCCAGGGCATGAAGTAATTTCAGTATCGCTGCGCTGCGGGAGTCGTTACTACAATTATCGAGGGCGGGGAGTTGAGGGTGTGTGTGCGTGTAACGGTCACAGGATTACTCATAGGAGCGGTCATATTTGAGCTCTGAGCTCTCTTCCTGGGGGCGGGGAGTAACTGCTGAGCACTAGTCCAACACGTGTTTCGAGACCATGGTGACTCACACACACACGCGTACATCCATGCACCAAATAGATTAATAGAAAATTGAGTGGTTGTCAGGAACTGGCTACACTTTTGGTCGCTACTCTCAAATGTGCGGGCGTTGATGACAAACTTAATAGAATTAAAGTTTGTCATCATAGCAAAGAGAAGGAGCCAATGACTGATTTAATTTGGGTTAGATTCAATCAATTTTATCAGGTACTGAAACCAATACGATAGCGAGGGAAGATCTCGGGTCTTGAGTCCGATAACTGAGACACAGACCGAGACCAAGACAGAAATTCAAGACCCGAGTCCGAACACTCGACTCTAACACCCAAGTCCCGAGAACCGAGTCCAAGACCCGAGTCAGACCGAAGGCCGAGAATCGAGACCGAGTCCGAGAAACGAGTTCGAGAGTCCCGAGAACCGGAAATCCGTGACATGGTGCTGTGTCCCGAGGACCGGGTCCCGGGACCCGCGTCCCGAGAAACGAGACCAGCGTCCCCCGAGAACCAGAGCACCGAGAACCGAGTCCCGAGATCCGAGATCCGAGTGTCCTGAGAACCGAGTTCCGCCCGGAGAGCCGAAAGTCTCCGAGAACCGAGATCCGAATCCGTGAACCGCGAACCGAGAACCGAGTCCCGAGAACCGAGTCCGAGAACCGAGTCCGCGAGAACCACAACCCGTGGACACGGAGATGAGTCCCGAGTCCCGGAAACCGAGACCCGAAATCCCGAGAAACGAGTCCCGTGGAACCAAGACCCGAGTCCCGAGAAACGAGACCCGAGAACCGAGACCCTTGACACGGGGGCCTGAGTCCCGAGATACACAACCCGTGACACGGAGATGAAGGTCCCGAGTCCCGAGAACCGAGACCCGAAATCCCGAGAAAACGAGTCCCGTGAACCAAGACACGAGTCCCGAGAACCGAAGACCCGAGAACCGAGACCCTTGACTCGGGAGCTTGAGTCCCGAGAAAACCAAGGACCCGTGACCATGAGATGTGTTCCCGTAGTCCCTGAGTCCCGAGACCCGAGTCCCGAGTCCTCGAGTCCCGAGAACCAAGACCCGAGTCCCGTGCGAACCGAGTACCCGAGGAACCGAGAACCGAGACCGAGAACCGAGAGAACCGAGTCCTCGACACGGGGCTGAGTCCCGAGACCATTCCCCACAACCTGTTAACGGTCTGACCTTTCCATTGGCGGTACAGCCGGGCCGTAGTTTTAACTGCGAAAGGAGTCGTTGGGCACTTAAAGAAAAGGGACCATCGCGCCAGGAGACTGCTGGAAAACGCGCCGGAGCTCCACTCTGGTCAACTTGCAAATGGAGCCAAGGAGGACCATTGGCAAAGGATCAATGCTGGTATGTACGTGTCTATGCCAATTCGTGGCGTGTTTATGTGTATGTGTGTGTGTGTGTGTGTGTGTGTGTGTTTGTGTGTGTTGGTGTGTGTGTTTGTGTGTTTTTGTGTGTGTGTGTGTGTGTGTGTGCAAGATGCTGCAATGATTATAATTTATTTTATATTATTTGTTTTTATTTTGTTATCATTTGTCTGTCTGATTTTCATTTATTATTAGTTATTTGTCAATTTATTATTATTTACTATTTACCTGTTTGTTTATTATTTAACTATACCTATGCATTTATTTATGTATTTTATTTGTTATTTACATTATTATAGTTTTTATTAATTATTTTATTATTATTATGATTTTTTTCGCATCCGACCTAGATATGGACCAAAAGGTCTCCTGTCGGCATGCTCCGCCTTTGTAATCCTTTGTGCGTGCATGCGTGCGTGCGCGCGAGTGAGCATGTGTGTGAACATGTGTGTGAACATGTGTGTGCATATGTGTGTGCATATGTGTATGTATATGCTTGTGTGCATGAATATTTATACATGTATGTGCAGTAAGAGAAAGCCTTGTAACCATTGATTGATTGCAAATTCCTTTGAAGGTCAAACCAGATTCTTCACGACGAGAATGACGATGGAGGCCGGATGTCCAATGTCAAGTAAAAAGAAGAAAAAAAAAAATCTGATAACAAGTAACCAACCAGCAGTGTCGCGAAGGCCGACCCCTTGTCCGGGCATTCCCAGTTCACAAACGAGAGCACGTACCCGGACCTCTCGAAATTCCAAGTTTCGAAAACACTAGACCATTGTTGCTGAAGAACACAACCCAAGTGATCACTAAAGATTCTTGTTTAGGGTTATGACTCCACTGAAAGCACTCGGCCTCTGAGGGCGCCTTGATCGGTTCAAGCGTTAGTTCTAAAGCCTATGCCATCAGGAGAAAATAATGTCTTTATGAGGCGGGCGAGTGGAGCCTCACCTAAACGAACAAAGTCATTTTTTTTTTCTATTTACGTTTAACGAGAATTCCATAAACTGTCTCGGTTATATTGGCACAACAAGCACATTGGCAAAGAAGTAATAGCTCATCCAAAGGTTATGAGTCCTTCAGGAAATTTTTCAATTTTGCCCCGAAGTCTTTTTTTTTTATTATTATTCTTATACATTATGGTGCAAAGGTCTTCAGGTTTCTGCCCAAAAGCCGTTACATGTGCTCTTCATAATTTGACACTCAGGGTAAATGGCAATTACTAATAATTTTAAGAGGTCAAACGAGCCATAATACTCGTAGGATACGATGAAAGTAGACCACAGTAGACTCAGCATTATATATATATATATATATATATATATATACATATATATATATATATATATATATGTGTGTGTGTGTGTGTGTGTGTGTGTGTGTGTGTGTGTGTGTGTGTGTGTGTGTGTGTGTGTGTGTGTGTGTGTGTGTGTGTGTGTGTGTGTGTGTGTGTGTGTGTGTGTGTATCGTTTCCACTAGGACAAGCTTAGCTTTGGGAAAGTGGACCACCTTTGCCCTATGTATCTGGATAGACAGGGCAAGTGATAGTCATGGAAACCCATCGAAGATCAAACCTTTAGGGAAGTAGGTATAGCACCACGCGAATATCACTTTGGTCTTTTCTTCAAGTATTTCCTTTTTGGTGTGAACGTAACGCAAATATGAAGTGATCCCCCTGAAGTGCGACGTCACTCGAACTGTGGTGAGCTGAAGCGATGTGTAGTGGTGGTGGTAGGGGTAGTGGTGGTGGTTTTTATGGTGATGGTGGTGGTTAATGTGGTGATGGTGGTGGTGATGGTGGTGGTGATGGTTGTGGTGATGATGGTTGTGATGATGGTGGTGATGATGGTGGTGATGGTGATTGTGGTGGTGATTGTGGTGGTGATGGTGATGGTAGTGGTGATGATGATGGTGGTGTTGATGGTGGTGGTGTTGATGGTGGTGGTGATGGTGACTGTGGTGATGGTGATAGGAGTGGTGGTGGTGGTAGTGGTAGGGGTGATTGTGGTGGTGGTGATAGTGGTGGTGATGATGGTGGTGGTGGTGGAAGTGGTATGTTTGGTAGTGGTATGTTTGGTAGTTTGGATGTCAGGAGAGAGTCATCTATCTTGTTGATTCTTCCATTACCCTGGTGTGTGTGTCAGTGCAAATGAATAGAGATATATTTTCG
>NC_134794.1:27616315-27618131 GCF_046742065.1 Oratosquilla oratoria | reverse complement strand
TCTCCCCCCCTCTCTCTCCCCTCTCACTCTCCCTCCCCTCTCCTCTTCCACTCTTCTCCCCACTCTCTCTCTCACTCACCCCTCCCTCGTCCTCCACTCTCTTCTCTCCCTCCTCCTCTCTCCCCCCCCTCTCCCTCCCTCCCACACACTTCCCTTCGTCCTCCAACCCCACTCACAATCTTCACTTCCTTCTTTTCATCCCCCTCCACCTTCATTCTCTCTCCCCTCTCTTTCTCCCTCTCTCCCCGTCCACCCTCCTCCCCTCAACCCCCTCCACATTCTTTTCCGTTCATCCCTTATACCCCTCACTACCTTCTTTTCACACACTACTTCCTTTCTCGTCACTCACTTCCTCTCTCTCTCTCCTCACTCGTCTCTCTTCATCCCCCTCCTCTCTTCTCTCTCACTCTCCTCGCCTCCTCCTTCCACACCCCTCTCCTACTCTCTTCCCCACCTCACCTTCCTCCTTCCACCTCCTCCTCCTCTCACGCTCGACATCCTCCTCCTCCTCCCACCCTTCGCCTCTCCACTCCTCCAATCTCCTCACCTCCGCACCACCCTTTCACCCCTCCACACCTCAACCCGCCCTCCCTCTCACTCAACCTCCCTCACTCTCCCCCCCCTCACCTCCACTCTTTCTCTCCTCTCCCCCTCCACTCTACCTCGTCCCACCTCCACTCCTTCAGACTCTCTCTCTCTCCCTCCCTCTCTCTCTTCTCTCCTTTCTCCTTCTTGCCTCCACATTCCTCCCTCGTCCCTCCTCTTCCCTCCACCTTCCTCCTTCTTCCCTCTGCCTTCCTCCCTCGTCCCTCCTCCTCCCTCCTCCTTCTTCTCTCCTCCTTCCTCCCTCTTCCTTCTTCTTTCCGCCTTTTTCCCTCGTTCCTCTTCCTCCCTCCACCTTCCACCTTCCTCCTTCCTCCCTTCTCCTCCCTCCTCCCTCCTCCTTTCTCCCTTTTCCTCCCTCCACATTCCTCCTTCCTTCCTCCTCCCTCCTCCCTCCCCTCTCCTCCTTTCTCCTTTCTCCTTCTTTCCTCAGCCTTCCTCCTTCCTCCTCCTTTTACCTTTCTCCTTCCTCTCTCCTCCCTCCTCCCTCGTCCTTTCTCCTTCCCTCCGCCTTCCTCCCTCGTTCCTCCTCCTTTTACGTTCCTCCTTCATATCTCCTTTCATTTTATGTTCTTTTCTTTCTCTCAGTACGTTAAACTTTCCTCACTCCTTCATTTACCTTCCACCGTTTATTATTTCCTTCTCCCAGACACCTCCTTCCTCCGTCCCTCCCTCCTTCCTGACCTTACTTTCTCCCTCCTTACTGACCTTACCTCCTGTCTCCTTCCTGACCTTACCTTCTTCCTCCTTCCTGACTTTACCTCCTCCCCCATCCCTCCTCTCCCTCCCCTTATCCTTCACTCCCCCTCCCTCCTCTCCATCCCTAACCCCCCTCTCCCTCTCCCTGCCTATACTTCCTCGCCTTCCCCCCACCCCACCCTCCCTCCTTTCCCTCTTCCCTCCCTCTTTCGTCTACCCATCTCCTCTCGAGGGCATCTCCTTTTTCCTCCCTCCTCCATCTCTTCCTTCCCCCCTCCATCTCTTCTCTCCCCCCATCTCCCCTTCCCCTTGTCTGCTCCCCTCCCTCCACCCTCCGCCCTCCGCCCTCCGCCCTTCGCCATCAATGTCGTTGCTCCTCTGAACTTGGCCCCGGATTCGGACCTCTGTCTTCAGCCCGTCTGTCTCTTTGCTTGCCTGTCTACCTCCCTCCGTCACCTCCATCCTCCACTTCCTTCTCCCCCCATCTTTCACTTCTTTTCCTGCTTCAGCCTCA
>NC_134794.1:27583815-27596315 GCF_046742065.1 Oratosquilla oratoria | reverse complement strand
CAAGGAGACAGTTTATGAAGAAAAATGACAATAAAAGCGATGATAAAGGAGAAGAAAAAAGATAGGAAACAGATGGAAAAGACAAATAAAATTAAAAGTGATGAAGAGGAATAGAGCGAAAACACGGGAAAGGATGTACAGTAGAAGAATAGGTGAAATGGAAGGAGGAAGAAGAGAAAATCAAATAAAAAAGAGACAGAGAGATGGAGAGAAAAGGAAGGGGAGAGTGGAAGGAATCAATAAATTAGGTTATAATAATCGTGTAGGGACAAATAGGAAGAAGAAACAGAGATATAAAGATAAATATAAAACTTGAAAGAAAAGAGATAAATTTAGGGATGAGAAATAGTATCAGAGTTGTAGATAATAAAGAAATACAAAAACAAAATAGAAAATGAAGAAAAGGAGAATAATGGACGGATAGAGGATAAACAAGAGGTTAATGTGCAGGAGTAGAAAGGAAGAAAAAGTTACAAGTACCAGCAACAAAATTGAGGAAGGATTAACTAAAATATTAAATCGTAGTACGTCAAACGTTGTCAAAGTCAGTGTGTGGAAAAAATATTCCAAAACTAATAAAGGAGTGTTTCTTATCAAAGAGTATAATCTTTCATCTTTCTTCAGGTTATCAAGGCGATTTTAATTAGCTTCCCCTCTCGTAGATAAAGGCTACGACCTCACTTCATAGTTGGATAAAGGACGAGGAGGAGGAAGTGGAGGAAGAGGAGGAGGAAGAGGAGAAGTGAAAGGAAGAGTAAGAAGAGGAGGAAGAGGAGGAGAAGGAAGATGAGGAAAAAGGGGAAGAGGAGGAGGAGGAGGAGGAGGACGTGGAGGAAGATATGGAGGAAGGGGAATATGAGGAGGAAGGGGAGGAAGAAGAAGAAAAGAAGGAAGAGAATATGAGGAGTAGGAGAAGGACGATGAGGAAGAAGGGGAATATGAGGAAGAAGGGGAGGAAGAGGAAGAAAAGGAAGAAGAGAAGGAAGATGAGGAAGAAGACGAAGATGAAGAGGAGGTGGAGGAAGATATGGAGGAAGGGGAATATGAGGCGGAAGGGGGGGAATGAGAAAGATGAGGATGGGGAAATGGAGGAGGAGGAGGAGGAGGAGGAGGAGGAGGAGGAGGAGGAGGAGGAGGAGGAGGAGGAAGAGGAAGAGGAAGAGGAAGAGGAAGAGGAAGAGGAAGAAGAAGAAGAAGAAGAAGAAGAAGAAGAAGAAGAAGAAGAAGAAGAAGAAGAAGAAGAAGAAGAAGAAGAAACTAGAGAACGAGGTACAGGACACATTTTTAAGCGGAGAGCACAAAAACTAGTTTAGGAAATTGGATTTAAGATTACGCAAATTTGGAGGGATTTTTGGCGAGAACGAATTTCGTAGTATAATGATAAAGTAAATCCCCCAAGAAAGGCTCAGCGATCAGAGATAAAGCTTTACGAGGTTTATAACGAGAGAAGGAAAGGCGTACTTGCTTTTAGGTCTACAAACACATAAGAAGTCACGAATGGCATGATCTACTAGGGGTGATCAGAAAGTAATGACAGTCGGACTCGTAGCTGAGAGACTATAAGTGTTGGGGGGCGGGGAGCAAGGGGCAGCAAGTGTTGCCTGTTGTTACATGTTTGAGCTTGTCGCTGTTTGTCTAGCTTACATTTTATCGTTGCGCTGTGCGATTGCGTCATTGTTGGTTTGCCTCTCTAACCGGAAACATGGATTTTTCGAAAGAAGGCTGCAGATTCTACACCTTCACAAGGTGGAAACTCGGGAAAAAAACAACGGAGATCAGAGAGGAATTGTTGCAAGTTTTTCCCGAGTCTACTCCATCACTGGAAACTGTTTCCCGCTGGATTCGAGCTTTCGCAGCCGGAAAATTGCAGCTAGAAGATGATCATCGTCCTGGCCGCCCTCGGACATCCGTGACCGAAGCAACCACGGTCCGTGCGCGGGCCATCATTGACGAAGATCCAACTGTTACTCTTCGATTCTTATCCTTGGAGCTCGGTGTCAGTTATGGGAGCGCACATGACATCGTGCATGAACACTTAGGGCTGAGGAAGAAGTGTGCTTGATGGATATCTCATTTGCTTACGGAAGAGCAGAAGAGCGAACGGGTGCGGATTTGTCGTCTATGGCTGGCTGAATTCGAGCCAAATGGTCCGAAACGGTTCTCAGATGTAGCTACCGGAGATGAGTGTTGGATTTCTTTCTTCACCACCAGAGACAAGCAGTCTAACATGGTGTGGTTGAGTGATGAAGAACCTCGACCTCAGATTCTGAAGGAAGGATTTCGCAGCAGGAAGCGCCTTTTCACCATCTTCTTCAATTCACAAGGACCAATGTGTGTGGATGTAATGCCTCAACAGTGTACTATCACAGCCCAGTACTACACTGATCACGTCCTTCCTCGAGTCCTGGAATATCAGGCCAAGACTGCACCAACCCGTCGCCGATCGCGCCTTTTGCTGCACCATGACAATGCTGCCCCCCACAAAGCTCGCCTCACTGTGCAGTTCCTGGAGCAGCAGGGGATCACACTTCTCCCCCACCCACCCTACTCGCCTGACCTTGCTCCCTGTGATTTTTGGTTGTTTCCAAAGATCAAGGGTGCGATCGCAGGGAAGCTGTTTCATCGCATCCAAGATCTGGCGCGAGCAGTCAATTCAGAGCTACGAGGTATATTGGCTTCTGAGTACCGTGAGTGCTTCATGAAGTGGCGAAAGAGGATGGAACATTGCATAGAGGCAGGAGGGGAGTACTTTGAAGGAATGTAGGCCACTATTTGGATTTACCTCTGTACCGTGAAAATATATGGTATCACTGTCATTACTTTTTGATCACCCCTCGTAGAACTTATCTATTTTCTTTTTAGAACGAGGTTTAATGTGGCCGCACACTAGACTAGCATGCTATTTGCTTTTGCTACTTCGTTTGAGAAGAAACGACTTAAGTTACAATATTCTAGACTTCCGTAAGAACATCTCAACGATGTGTCTCACATTCACATTTTAGATTTAAATTCTTTTAGTTCCCCATTGAGCCTCTTACTATATGACGCAAGAATAATTTGACATTTGGGTATTTGAAAAACAAAATAACGTAACCGAAGTCGTTTCTACTCAAACGAAGTAGAAAAAACAAGTAGCATGCTAGCGGAAATGGCTAGCGTGTCGCCACCTTAATGAAGCAAGCTAGTCATTCTCAAAATATTTAAGTTACACAACACTCTTTCATGGGTAATTAAGAGTAGAGTGCGTGACTAGGCCTTTAGTGAACTAAAAATATATATATCTAAATCCAATATTTCACAAACAATATAGATGCAAGCATTTCCAACGGCAGATGACGCTACTGTTATGTGAAACCAGTACCAAATGGAAAAGCTGGAACTTTACTATAAAATAGTTTTCGTTTCAAAGCATCACGTTTATTAAATTCACTGCCAAAGGATATCAGATCCATTACTAATTGCTCTGTGGGCAGCTTTAAATCATTACTGGACTCTTTCCTGTCAAAAATAGAAGATATAATCCATGGAATGGCAGCCTAGAGGAAGGATGCCGGTTGAAAGACCCAGGAAAAGGTGGATGGACTGCATGAAAAAGAAGTTGGAAGAAAGAAATTTAACGTTAGAAGAAGTAAACGAACTAGAAATTTACGAGGATCGAGATGAGTGGAGGCGTCTGATGACGAGGCCAACGACTGACAGTTGAAATCAACTACCTGGCGTCTGGTGAGAAAGTAAGAAAGAATCCATGGATACCTAACCAAGAGAATTCACAAGTTAAGGCAGTAGAGCGATGGAGGCGGACATGACGTGTTGGCCTAGCAGAACGAAGCTTCCTGCTGAACATCACCAAGTAAACCAAGTAAGCGTACAAACTCGCACATACGTGCATACATACTTGCATACACGAATACATACATGAATATATACATGAATACATAGTATATACATACATACATAGATACGTATATACATGTCTACATACATATATACGTACATATGTACATACATACATACATACATACATACACGAATACATACATGAATATATATATATTAATACATACACGGATACATACATGATTAGACACATGAATGCATACATACATACATACATACATAAATCCATACATTCGTTTGTTTATTTATTAATTTATTCGTTCACTTAGTTATCGTTCATTTCCAATGGTTTGTTTGCTTATTCATTCATTCGTTTAATCACTCATTCATCACACACATAAACACACTAATGTCTCGTATCTATTTTGCCGTGAAGAACAAACTCTTTCCCTAACCACCTGAGAGGCCAATCCCAACGGGAACAAAGTTTGCATTGGCAGAGGCCCGCCAAGACCTCCAGAGTAAAGCCACACTCACTCTATGGAGACTTAAAGGTCTTGCCGACATAATCGGTCCCGTACGTCCTTGAGAAGCACTCACACTATGGAGACTTAGGCCTTGTCCCACGCATTCTTAGAGGTCATAGCGAGGTCTTGATCGAAGTTGCCGGGCTTCGGGAGAGGTAGCCGCTGGACGGGAAGGCGGCGGGGAGGTCGGTAATGGTCGTAGCGAGTTTCATGAATTTTTGAGAATGTACCAAACTAAAAAATTTGAGTCAGGGGCCGGTCGGGTCGGAAATTTTAGACGGGACGATCACGGGACGCCTTCGCCGTCATGCGGCGACCATTTTGCGCCATGTGGTTGGCGTGCGGTGGAGACCATAAAGATTACAAAGGATTACAAAGGTGGAGCATGCCGACAGGAGACCTTTTGATCCATAATTAAGTCGGACGCGGAAAAATATTATATTAATGATAAACAAATAAAAGAAAAAGAAATTATAATAATATAAATAATAATGAATTAAATAAATGCATAAATATAGTTGAATAATAAACAAACAGGTAAATAGTAAATAATAATAGATTAACAGATAACTAATAATAAATGAAAATCAACCAAATAATAATAAACAAATAATAACAAACAAATAATATAAAATAAATGGCAGTCATTACGACATCTTGCTTAGGCGTTTATCTAAACGAGTCTTAAGCTTCGAACTGAACTACATTGCATAGCCTGTAATGCTAGGTCACCATTTGACCCCGTCCAGTCGCCTTCAGACGTCAACTGGACGGCGACGGTCCTGTTCATACTAGCTGTTTGAACCACGCAGAAACCGCGACGGTACCGCATGGTCAAGGAAAAAATGCTTGGTTTTGTGTGAACACTTCCAATGGCTTGCACTGTAATTGGACTACCACAACGAAACCGCCTGTGTGAACAGGACCTTACAGTATCGAAAGCTTAACAGTGCGCAAACGTCGATAATCAGCAATTAAACAAATCGTAGACCTCTTACACCAGGAGGCGCCTAGCTATGGTTTAAGGACTTGTTCACACTAGCGGTTTGAACCACGGTGAAACTGCAGTGGTACCGCATAATCAAGGAAAATATGCGCGGCTGTGTGTGAACGCTACTTTTGACTTAATTGTAACTGAACCGCAGATGTTCATACCGCTAAGGTGAACAGGGTCTTGAAGTTTCAGATGTCCAAGAAAGTGTTGGGTATTGAGAGATGCTGAAACTGAACCCAGGTTTTTGAAGATAAGGAAGTGTGATGATATGGTTTAACGTCACAACCCCCCCCCCCTTATCGGAAGGCTAGGACGGTGCCCCTCACAGAGGACTTTGTAGCGTGGAGTTTAATTAGCCATGCCCTTGGTTCAACTTCGCCGGTGGCAGGACTCGAGCCGCCATCCCCTCGACTTTCTCCGCAAGTAACGACGCCTAACACCGCTCAGCCAGCAAGCTCCCTTGATAAGAAAGTGTACAATGTTAAAAAAATGTAGTGGAAATGTACCTATGCCCTACAATTATTATTGATCCGTGTATCTAGTCAAGCCACTATGATCTCCCCCTATATGTAATTAAACATAAATATTTGATTCTTAGGTTGATATTTAATTTCTGACAACTAGAAAAATCACCCTGTTTGCACTTGGTTCTAGCAAGCAGATATGGCTGTTTTTTGTTTTTTTTTGAGAGAGAGAGAGAGAAAAGACGTGATGTGTAAGATTATATTTACTCAGGAAAGCAAGAAACATTAATAGGACAGATGAATGAAAACATAAATTCTATTAAACACCAAGGGACGGAGAAAGACGAAACTATATTTCTAGAATTTTTCCGAAAATGGATTAAACATGGGGAAACATCATGATCATTAACATTCGGTGCATAGTACTATGTAAAAAGAACGGATGCCAGTAAAAAAGTCAAACAAATGCTTGAATAGAAACCAAGAGGGAAACGTCCCAGGGGAAGACCAGAGAAAAGGTGGACAGATGGAGTTAAAAAAAACTGTGGCGAGAAGAGGATTACTATTGTAAGAAGCCGAGAATCTGTGCCAAGATCGAACTGCCTGGAGGATCTATGTTAAAGGACTTCCAACCGACAGACCACAAGAGGTCTCGGAAACATCTGCCAGAGCAGGTGTAGAGCGTAGTACAATTATAGTATTATGTTACTATAGCTAGTAAAGGTACTCGTTAGAGAGAGAATGGATAGGATTGAGTAAACTATAATTTTCTTGGGACTTGTTAAAGGAAAAAAATGCGAGTATAGCTGATTTCAGCCGATGTATTGGCTTTGGAACATAATTCTTTATTCAAGAAGGACATAATGCACATTTAGGAGCACCGCAAATAATTTGGTTTATAAATTACAATTTAGATTTTATAGAATAATAATACTAATACATATATTTGCATATAGATATGAGAGACATAAAAGCATTAACAATGTTATATTTCCATAATGCAAGTTCCAGCGGAGCGACAATTATAAATAAAGGAAATTAATTATGGTGCACGTATTTCCACAGAAAACGAATTCTTGAAGGCGTGGCCTTGCTACACCATCTCAGTGACGTGCATTCTCACATTACCACCACTTGTTTATAACTGGATTCAGCATGTCATTTTTATAAAATGCCGTAACAATTACCGTTAAAAGTTTATCTATTATACACTTTGTACATTTCAAGTCGATTCTCATAATAGATTGCCATGTTCCATCTATCTTCGGACAATCCTGGGAAGATAGTTTTGTCTTTCACTGTACCTAAGATGATATCTCGGCAGAATCATTATAAGACAGGAATGGAAGATTTTAGTCTTTCGTAAAACTAACAGAGATTTTCAACGGGTTAAGACCAATGTGAGGCTTAGCAAAAATAGAAACAGAAAAAAATTAAATTAAATAACGGGTTGAGACAAATTCGAAATTTAGTCTCGTAAAATTGAAATAAAATATTCTTTCACTTCTGGTACCGTACTGCTGCAACTAAAATTTTCGTTCATATACGAATCAACTTCATGAGTGGGGAAGAGTTGAACTATTTGAAAAAAAATGAAGGCAGCAAAACAAAACAGAAAAAAAGAGAGAAAAAAAAAGTCATGGAGACTTGGCAAAGATTACCTTGTGACTTCCCCATTCCTCCAACCCCACCCCTAAAAAAAACTCCCCCCCCCCCAAAAAAAAAAAAAAAAAAATCCCGTTTTCGAAATAAAAACTTTAGTCTCTTTGTCGACACAACACGAAATTATGAAGTGTTTTTGTGGGGCAGAGGGCCGCGCGCCACGCAGCCTTCGAGGAGCGTAGTTGGGTCGTCCGCGAGAGGTTCCGCGAGCAACGACGCCGGGACCCCGAAGAGGAGCGCCGAGTCATTGGAATACGAAATGTCTTAAAGCAGAGAGTCAAGAGGGATGCTAAATGTACATGCGTAGTAGTATTATGTACGTATAGTATGTATGTTTATGTATATATCTACGTGTGTGTGTGTGTGTGTGTGTGTGTGTGTGTGTGTGTGTGTGTGTGTGTGTGTGTGTGTGTGTGTGTGTGTGTGTGTGTGTGTGTGTGTGTGAATGATTTGACATTGTCTTAGATCACGTGTTGGACTAGTGATCGACAGCTATTTCCCTCCCGGATGAGAGCTCACAGCTCATATATGACCGATCTACGGGTAATAATGTAACCTTACACGCACCCAACTCCCCGCCCACGAGAGTTGGAGTAAAGACTCGCAGTGCAGCGATTCTGAAATTATTTCAGCCCTGGGAGGGATTCGAACCCGGACCTCCGTAGTGGCAGCCAGGAACTCTACCAACCACGCAATCGTGTCGTGTGTATGTGTGTGTGTGTGTATGTGTGTGTGTGTGTGTGTGTGTGTGTGTGTGTGTGTGTGTGTGTGTGTGTGTGTGTGTGTGTGTGTGTGTGTGTGTGTGTGTGTGTGTGTGTGTGTGTGTGTGTGTGTGTGTGTGTGTGTGTGTGTGTGTGTGTGTGTGTGTGTGTGTGTTCGTGTGTGTGTGTGTGTGTGTGTGTGTGTGTGTGTGTGTGTGGTGTGTGTGTGTGTGTGGTGTGTGTGTGTGTGTGTGCGTGTGGTGTGTGTGTGTGTGTGTGTGTGTGTTGTGTGTGTGCGTGTTTGTGGTGTGTGTGTGTGTGTGTGTGTGTGTGTGTGTGTGTGTGTGTGTGTGTGGTATTGTGTGTGTGTGTGTGTGTGTGTGTGTGTATGTTATGTGGGTGAAGAAGGAGGTAGGAGGAGTGGTGGGAGAGAGAGGGGAGGTATTTTTTTTTTTTTTTTTTTTTTTTTTTTATTCTGCGAGAGCGTCTGGGTTCCCCGCCGTTCTCTTATCAGCGTTTTCGCCTCAGCTAAAAGTTGACCACTTTGGAGTTGTTTCCTCGAAAGCTTCGTTGTTTCGGGAATTCTCTCCGTCTCTCGCATTTTACGTGAAGAAGAGAAATTGCCCCACCCTCAACTCTCTCTCTCTCTGTCTGTCTCTCTCTCTCTCTCTCTCTCTCTCTCTCTCTCTCTCTCTCTCTCTCTCTCTCTCTCTCTCTCTCTCTCTCTCTCTCTCTCTCTCTCTATATATATATATATATATATATATATATATATATATATCCATTTTGTTGTCACACATTTCAATGCATCCTTGCTCCTCCTCCTCCTCCTTTCTTCTCCTTCTCCTTCCTCCATCTCCTCCTCCTCCTTCCTCCTCCACTTCCTCCTCCTCCTCCTTTCCTCCTCATGATCCTCCTCCTTCTTCCTCTCTCTCCTCCTTCTCTTTCCTCCTCTTCCTCCTTCCCCTTCCTCCTCCCTCTTCTTCCTTTTTCTCCTTCTTCCTCCTGATTCTCTTTCCTCCTTCTCCACCTTTTCCTTCTTCCTTCTCCACTTTCTCCTTCCTCCTCCTCCTTCCTCTTCTTCCTCCTGACTTTCTCTTTTCCTCTTTCTCCTCCTGCTGTGCCTAATGCTCCCCAACTCCTCTTTCCTTTTCCTCTTTCCCCTTCCTCCTCCTCCTCCTCCTCCTCCTCCTCTTTCCTCCTCATTTTCTCTCGTGCCTCATGGTCCTCAAATCCTCCTCCCTCCTCCGCCTCCTCCTCCTCCTCCTCCGTCTCCTCCTCCTCCTTCCTCCTCCTCCTTCCTCCTCCTCCTCCTCCTTCCTCCTCCTTCTCCTTCCTCCTCCTTCCTCGTCCTCTTTCCTCATCCTTGCCATAATCTTCCCCACTCCCTATGCCTCTGATACCCTTCCTCTTCCTCCTCCCACTCCTCATTTTTTTTCGTTCATCAACCTCCAGCGTTGTACCTTAATCAAGGATGAACACTTTTAATTTTTTTTCTCTCTTCTTCCCCTCTGTCGCATGTTTAATTTGTCTCCCATCTAGTTTTCTACAATTTTTTTTCCTTTATGCATCACCGAATCAAAATAGTCATGTTGCAACTCAAAAAAAAAAAAAAAAACATAAAGATTTTGACACGTGATTGGAAAGGGTGAAGGCATGGAGGAAACCAAAATTTCTTCAATATTTTTTATTTTTTATTCTTCTTTCAATACATAAACCTGGCTGCCCTACACGAACAATAATATTCCGCAATATTCCGTATTGTACATTATTATTGACGGTGTAGGGATGGTATTGAAGAATGAAACAATATACTGAAGACATCAAAAGTTCAGCCCAAACTTTGTGTGCCTCTTCAATACCATCTCTTCACGGTCAATAATTTTGTACAATACGGAATATTGCGCAATAATTTTGATCGTATAGGGCCGTGTTAGACTGCTTCTTCAATCATGAATCACTCACTTGATTGGATAACATTTGGTGTTAGACGTCCTCACACAATGGCGCAAATTTTCCTTGACGATGTGGTTCTGCCGCGGTGTCCGCGCGGGTTAAACCGCTAGTGTGAGCTTGACCTTAGACTAACATTTCTGAAATGAACTGCAGTTTTCTTTGCTGCGATGGGATACTATAGACTATTTTTTCTGGTTACGTATATATATATATAAATATATATATATATATATATATATATATATACATATATATATATACATATATATATACATATATATATATATATATATATGTGTGTGTGTGTGTGTGTGTGTGTGTGTGTGTGTGTGTGTGTGTGTGTGTGTGTGTGTGTGTGTGTGTGTGTGTGTGTGTGTGTGTGCGCGCGTATGTATTAAACGCCGAGAATGTTTCAATCATATCAGAGATTCCTACAGAGATCTTCCTCCAGGGTAGCGTTACATAACTTTGCTACCGCCCCCCCCCTCACTCACTAACCCCCCTCCCCTTCTTGTCCCTCATCTGGGAGCTTAATAGATTTCTCTCCATTCCCGTCGAGTGCTTAGGGGAGGAACTTCTGACACGCTCCAGTGGAGGGAGGACACGTTTGACTGAAGACACGCGCACAGAATTAATCATTAGTTTAACGTGAGGGACCCACGGTAGGCCAGTGGATAGAGTATCGAACTCATGACTAGCTGGTCGCTGGCCGCAATTGACAGGGCTTTGCTCTACCAGGGGGTTTCTCACTTCCCACTGCGTGGGAGTCGGACGGTGAGGTGGTAAGTTGAACATGAAATCCTTAAATTGGACGTAAATACTTTCCATGAAGTTGAGACAGACGGCGACTCTTCTCCTCCTCACGGCCCTTTCATCTTCATCCTGTGACACAGAAACAGTCACATACTAATACAACACAAAGAGCAATTCCAAGTTTCTTCACTTAAAAATCTGTGGAGCGGCACAAGGACCGTTGTCAGCCACTATGGGTCTGCTGGTTTTCCTACTTAATGAAAATCGAAGCAACTATTGATTCGGTTAATTATATTCCATAACATTCTGTATTCAGTTAATAAAACTGGTCAGATTTAGGTTTGAGAAGGAAACTGGCAAGAATTAGTTAACCAACAGAGTGGTTAACGAATGGAACAGACTTAGTAACTGTCCTGAGCGCTGAAACAATTGCTTGTTTTAAGAGAAGATGAGATAACTCTATGGACGGCAAAGAAAGGTGGTAAGGGACATTCAACTGTATAGCGTAGGCCTTATGGTCTCTTGCACTCTCCTCCACTCTTATATTGTTATGTAACTATTTGTTGTGGGTTCTTTGTATTAAGAATAGGACAGGGATAGGGGTTCTCATAATGTCTATCTGACCAAACAAGAGTTAGGAACATTAGAATGAAGGGGACTGCAAGAGACCATAAGGCCTACACTAGGCAGTTCCGTGTCCATTACCACCTGTCATCCCCATCCATAAGGTTGTCTAACCTTTTCTTAAAACAACTGATAGTTTCAGCACTCACTACATGGTTACTAAGTCTATTCCATTCGTTGACCACTCTATTGGTAAATCAGTTCTTACCTATTTACTTCAATTTGTCCAATTGAAATCCATTACCACGAGTCCTGCCCAGTTGTCTTAGCATGATGACCTTATTAGTGTCACCCTTGTTACAATATATTGTAATGGTCTGTGAAGGTGCAAAGTACTAAGGCTCGTACTTACAAATCTTTCGCATGACTTGAAATATTTTGATTAATGTACAATTTTAACTAGCTTTCTAACTGGGTCATGTATCAAATCTATCTATAATTTCCATACATATATCCAATGATGTTAGAATTCAACTTTATCAAGGTAGAAGGCGTTCGCAATTTTTTTTCAGTATGGTCTTTAAAATCCAACAGACTACACGAACTGTGTAAATTTGTATGATTATAGTTACTCTCATAACTACACACATACCCGCACCTAGCTTGGGGAGTTATAGTGTATAGTCATTTCTTTACTCACGATCATTCGACTTCCGATCTTTCAAAGCTGCTATAGCACAATGGGGTTGTACTACAGTACTGTACTTCACCTGTACGACCAACAAGTCGCAGCATTTGATGTGACCTTTCCCAGTTCATGTCCGCCATTTGTGCAAATAGAATACGAATTATATATGCTCTCTGAAAGAGCGAGCGATAATAATAGATAATTATCAAATATTTTCATACTGTAAACACGAACCCTTCAGAGCGAATCCTAATGAAAAAACTGAAAAACTGTGAAATTACGATCACGTTCAATTATGTATTCTAAACACCTTCCTGTTTGAATATTTATATGTACACAAATGTACGCACATAA
>NC_134794.1:27573815-27576315 GCF_046742065.1 Oratosquilla oratoria | reverse complement strand
CGCGCGTACATACACAAACACAAATACACACACACACACACACACACACACACACACACACACACACACACACACACACACACACACACACACACACCCCGACTCGGTGGCGCGGTTGGTAGAGTGCTGGACTGGGAAGTACGGTGGTGCTCGCAATACATGGTTCGAATCCTGCCCAGGGCCGAAGTTATTTCGATATCGCTGCGCTTCGGGTCGTTACTCTAACTCTCGTGGGCGGGGAGTTGGGTGTGTGTGTGGGTGTGAAAGGTCATAGCATTATCCATAGATCGGTCATACGAGCTCTGAGCTCTCTTCCGGGAGGGAAATAGCTGTCGATCACGAGTCCAACACGTGATCCAAAGACCAAGGTGAACACACACACACACACACACACACACACACACACACACACACACACACACACACACACACACACACACACACACACACAGAAAAAAAGAGAAAAAAAAGATAATCTATATTGGGTACATATCAAAGCAAAGTGATGTAACCTTCCCACAACCCCAAGAGCAGCCCACCTGTGTTTTTTTTTTTTTTTTTTTCGCGTCCGGCAAGCGGTGAACTGTACTCATCGGCGAATAGCTGGCGGTGAACTGTACCTGTCGGCGAAACGCTGGTTGCGAATCGGCGGCGGTGAATAGTCCCATTCCGCAATGAAAGTGGCATTTGACTATTTGGATGAGGAAATGATTAAAAATTATTAGTTACATTAATAAGACTAAAACTGGAATATGCCGCGACACTATGGACACCCAGTACTAAAAAGAATATAAGGAAATTAGAATACAGAGAGCAACAATAAAGTTGACACCAGCTCTTTCCAAATTAACATACTAACGAAGATTATCCAAATTGGAACTACCAACACTGGAGCAGCGAAGAGAAAGAGGTGATCTACTATCTTTAGAATCATGAAAGGGATGAAAATCCTTGATAGGAATGATTTACTAAAACAATGACAATGGAAAATCAAGAGGACACAAAAAGAAACTCAAAAAGGATAACTATTGAAGAGATTAAAAAAAAAAAAAAAATAGGTTCCCGCACAGAGTACTGGATATCTGGAATAACTTAGATAAAGAAACAGTGTGTGCAAACACTATTCAAGATTTTAAGAAAAAACTTGATGCTGAAAGATACAGACGGGTCACCATGAGCATAGCTCCCTTCCCGTATAATACAACTATGTAAAACTAGGTAAATACACAGAGAGAGAGAGAAAGAGAGACAGTGGCGATTCTAGGACTATGAAAGTGGGAGGGCCACCTAGAATCGCCACTGCGTGTGACACCGTGACGCGGTAAGTACTGCAGTAGTATTTACCAAGGTGCGTGTATATACTGTATATATATATATATATATATATATATGTGTGTGTGTGTGTGTGTGTGTGTGTGTGTGTGTGTGTGTGTGTGTGTGTGTGTGTGTGTGTGTGTGTGTGTGTGTGTGTGTGTGTGTGTGTGTGTGTGTGTGTGTGTGTGTGTGTGCGAAATAACCACAGGAGAAAGGAAACTTGTAGACAGTAAGTACTTTCGTATATTACATCTTCAGACTAAATGACAGAGATACAGAGTTGAGTTTAAATATAAGTATCAGGTGGCAACCATAGGGGAGAATGGGGGAGACAATACAATGTGAGGAGGGGGGATGATCTTACCTCTATCGACCTGACCAACACATAAGGCTCAATTTAACGGAAAAATCTCGGTGACCATTTGGGTTACCAATTTACCACATTTAAAATTACCATAGCTTAAGTTTATATTTTAATCAAACGTGCCTGATATTAAGCAGGATTCTATTATATTTCTTTCTTGTAGGCTTTTTCCTTTAGCTAAAATTGTTGCCTTACACTAATCAATATGATGGTTGTATAATGCTTTATGTTGGAATAACGCATTATTTTCCTGGGCAGATCTCACACTACATCTATGTTGGGAAATCCTTGTTTCCAAATTTTTCCCTGTTTGTCCAATATAAAATTTGTTGCATTTTTGTATCACGGTGATGTGATTGCTTGCATATATATATATATATATATATATATATATATATATATATATATATATATATATATATATATATAGATATATATATACATCTACACTGAATGGTTCCCAGCAATCAATTGATATTTTTATTCAACCACAAACAACTTTTAATTCCATGCCATCGCAATCGAGACTGAAGTATCACTCGATGGAGACATTTTGTTGGAAATTGAAACGTGGACGAGCCGAGGATTCGAACCCAGCTAACCCGTAACAAAGTTACAGTGACTTAAACCAATGCGCTATCAAGAGAGATATATGTTGAGTACGCTTTTCTTATATTTGTTTGCTCGAATTACATACATCTACACGAAATATCGCATTCAACCCACCTCCGCTATGATATTGCATTTAGCTAGTATGTGCACGTGAGATAGATTATACATCTACACTGAATGGTCTCCATCGAGTGATTCTTCAGTCTCGAT
>NC_134794.1:27553815-27563815 GCF_046742065.1 Oratosquilla oratoria | reverse complement strand
TATATGTACAAACACGTGTACATATTAATAAAAGGATATAAATGCGTATAGATATATAAACATACATCCTTATACATGTATACAAGTAAGCCTGTTTGTATAGATATGTATACATGAATGTATACATGTAAGTATACATGTATACATATATACATATACACTTGTATACTTATTTTTACGTTCTGTATATATATATATAATTCTTGGCGCTGTGGGTGCTTCCTTGTTATATACACTGAGTGTGATAATATCAGGTCGACTAAATGAGGCATTGCTTTCTAAGTGGAATCGCTTTCGTCATGATATATTGCATAGGCAGGCATTTCATAAAGTCAGATATTAATACAATAGGGTAATCTATTTCTATACTGGACAGAAATTTGTTCTAGGTTGGCTATTTTATGAGCTAATGCGTTCATATTTTGCAGGTGCAATGTTGGATAGAAATATTATGATATGCGAGAATGCTATTAGGATAGCTGTGTGAGACATAATGTAAAACTATATGTTTTTTCTTAGTGTACATGTATTGTTCGTTCGTATATTCATTTGTCATTTATTCACTCGGTACTTGTTTATACATTCTTTTATCTACCACATTTTTCTTCATATATTTATTTTTGCTTTTATGGCTTCGCTCGCTTGTTCTTTTGTGTATCTTTTCTATATAATTCCCCCCCAAGACAGCGTATCCTAATGAAGCTTTCATAATCATTTTACGTTTATTTTCACCTTTGTTCATGTATTCATTTTATATTCATGTATTCGCTCGTTTATTTTCTTATGTACCTGTTGTATGTAATTTCCCTAAAACAATGCATCCTAACGAAGCGATTACAATTATTTTACGTTCATTCATATAATTAATATTACGTTTTATTCTACAATATTCTGGCCTTGGAAACAAATGGCACTGGGCTCAAAGTGTCACACGGCTCGACAAGGACACAATATAACAATGATGAGTGGCAGAGATGTCCAGCCTTCGTTTTGTGTCCCAGCACTCCATGTCTGGCTCGAAATATCTCCTTTAATAATCAACGTCACCTGAATCTCTAGACTACGTGCTAAATGATGTGTTTGTGTGACGTCACCGGATTATCTGAAGTAGGACGGGTTAAATGTACTGGGATGTCTGGACACACAGACACACAGATACTGTATAGTAACATGAGGACACACCCAGACACGCCCTGAAATATACGCACACACACACACACACACACACACACACACACACACACACACACACACACACACACACACACACACACACACACACACACACACACACACACACACACACACACACACACACACACACACACACACACACACACACACACACACACACACACACAAAACTCGGTAGCGCAGTGGTTAGAGTTCCCGGCTGCCACTACGGAGGTCCAGGTTCGAATCCCGCCCAGGGCTGAAATAATTTCAGTATCGCTGCGCAGCGAGTCTTTACTCCAGCTCTCGTGGGTGGGGAGTTGGGTGTGTGTGTGCGTGTAAGGTCAGTATTCCCCATAGATCGGTCATATATGAGCTCTGAGCTCTCTTCGGGGGAGGGAAATAGCTGTCGATCACGGGTCCAAAACGTGATCCAAGACCATGGGGAATCACACACACACACACACACACACACACACACACACACACACACACACACACACACACACACACACACACACACACACACACACACACACACACACACGGCGAGTTGACGTAGTTAGGGTCTTGCCCTACCAACTCAGCAGGACTGAGATCGAGCCCCGCTCAGGTCTAAGTATGACAATACTGCAAGCCGTCACTCCCTCCCTTTAGCAAAAGGAATGATTTGCATGTACCGTGTAAGGTTACAAGATCACCCATAGATCGGACCATACGAGTTCTGAGCTCTCATCCGTCAGGGGAGTAACTGTCGATCACAAGTCAGCACGTGATCCAGGGTTATGGTGAACCACTTAACTTTATTGTAGAACTCTTTATCCAAGACACGGCGTCCACCAGCTGGCTTCCACATCGAACCAGCTCTATTCCACCTGAGACTGATGTTATCATGTGGAGGCAGAGCTCTTCCTCGTTTATCAGATCAGCCTCACAGAGCAGTTTAGGCTTATATCCCTTTCAGAAGCTTTGTAATGAATACTGGAAGGAAGGTTAATACTTTAATTACCATCAGATGTCTCTACACCATCTAAATCCTCTTTTCATTTACAACGCAACCTTAGAAAATCCCGAATGCCTTTCAGTAATCAACTGATGAAATGATTGAAAATGTGATTGAGGTAATTGATAAAATATGTAATTACATGGTGGTTCTTTTTACTCGTAGATGAATAAAGTTTTCTAGTATTGTCTAGAACGGAGTTCCTCAAGGTGTTGGGCACACCCCAGTTCAAATTCTATGAATTATAGATACCAATCTAGCCAACAACAAACGATTTTGTGCCCATGGCAGACTATGAAATCTCGTGGGTGACTTGATACAGGTCTTTAAGATTCTAAAGGGAATTGGCAGCATCAAAAGTGACAAAATTGTTACACTGAATGAGAATCCGACAAGAAATAATGGTCTCAAACTGCCAAGTAATAGATTTAATTTGGAAGTGGGTAGAAACAACTTCGCCAACCATGTAGTTAATGAATGGAATAAACTTCCTGCAGAGGCAGTGCAATGTAGTTCAGCTAGAAGCTTTAATTAATTTTTAAATAAACATCTAAGCTAGATGTTGTAATTCCTGCCGTTTATCTTATATTATTTCTTTATGTTTTATTATTTGTCTATTTATTATTATTTACTTTATTTTAATTTATTATTAGTTATCTGTTAATTTATTATCAGTAACTATTTACCTGTTTGTTTATTATTTAACTATACTTATGCATTTATTTATAATATTTATTATTTGTATTATTATAATTTTTATCTATTTATTTATTTTTATTTATAATTTTTCCCGCATCCGACCTAGTTATGGACCAAAAGGTGTCCTGTCGGCATGATCTGCCTTTGTCATCCTTTGTAATCCTTTGTAACTATGACATCATCAAGAATCGTGACGCCATACAGCGATGGATGACGTCACATTAATTGTGACGTCACACAGTGACAAAATGACATTAAATGGCGTGAAACGGCGAAGCATGGTTTCAGCATGGAGCCACATAATAGAGGTTAACGAAACATATGGCGTTTCTTAGACGGGTAAAGTACGTGACATGACTGATCACGCTCGTACTACGAGACTCTATCAGATATAGCGTTACATGTCGTGACTGTCCTCCACCCCCACTCACACGTGGAGAGCATGTCCAAGTGTGACGTCACAGGGCAGGATCCGATGACGTCAGCTGTGGGAGGAGTCTTGCATCATCCCCCCTGAGGCCGGATGACGTCATCGTGGGAGCGGTCTCGTCCAGCAAACGGTCCGCGGAGGCAAGGCAAGGCGCTCTTAGAAAACCTATTGATTCTACAGCTCACACCACCAGCCTCACCCGGCCTCCCACTGGCCTCGCCCAGCCTCTTTCAGGACTCGAACGGCTCTTCAGTCCATACTCAGCTTATCTAGACTGCCTGGTTATCGCCCAGTGTCAATGAGATTCATTACACTTCTCATATTAACATCCAGTGAATGACATAGTAACTAAGTCGCATCAAGTAACTGGGTCGCATCTAGTCTTCTCATGAACTGGATATTCTAGAAATGACTAACCTAAAGCTATTTTCATGTGGGTAGCACGATCTAGGGTTTCATAGCTTCTCTAACTAACGCACCATCGAGTTAACTTATTTTTCTAACCTCGTTTCAACGTGGCCGATTATGCTTGAGATTCTTTTGGAACTCACAGCCTTATCTTGGCCTGATCGAGCCTCAGAAAGCGGCCTCAAATTTACCCATAATAAAAACAAAAGCAAAATACATTTATTAATATATATATAAATACATATATACTGTACATACACATACACATATAGATAAATAAATCGATAAATAAATAAATACACAAATAAATAAATAAAAAGAAAATACATGTATTAATACATACATATATAAATACATATAATACACACATACACACATATAAATAAATAGACAAATAAATCAATAAATAAATAGATAAATAAATAAACCCATTTATTTTGAAGAAAAAAAAAAATCAGGTAGTTTCAGTACACTGCATACAGGGCCATAGACTTAAAAGTTTCAGCACAGTTATATTGTAATCTGCCGTCAGCCCTTTCTTATCAGCAAAGTTGTTTGATATCAGAATGCAATCTGCAAAAGGGGCGTAGACCGTTTTGAGCCGCAAAACACACAAACGCGCACACAAACACACACACACACACACACACACACACACACACACACACACACACACACACACACACACACACACACACACACACACACACACACACACACACACACACACACACACACACACACACACACACACACACACACACACACACACACACACACACACACACACACACACAAATAGATCCCGCCCAGGGCTGAAATTATTTCAGTATCGCTACGCTGAGTTGCTACTCCAGCTCTCATGGGCGGGGAGTTGAGGGTGTGTCGGTGTAAGGCCACAGCATTACCCGTAGACAGGTCACTATGAGCTCTGAGCCACCTTCCGGGAGGGAAATAGCTGTCGATCACGAGTCCAACACGTGATCCAAGACCATGATGAATCATACACACACACACACACACACACACACACACACACACACACACACACACACACACACACACACACACACACACACACACACACACACACGTACGTACGTATGCAAATATATACATTTATATAACCCTTTCTTCCTCCATTATAAACAACATAATAAGGAAATACTATCAAAACTCTTGTCCAGGTTTTTGGCAAACGAAAGGAAACCAACGCGGCCTATTTATTGCCCTTCAGTGTAATCGAGAGACGTGCCAGAAGACTATGATCTTAAAGGGAGATGGATCGCAACGGCAGAATCTGTACCCGTAGATGAACTTTGACATATTCTTCTTGGATATCAGTACTGTCAGACTGCAGTGTCCACAGCACGTCTCAGTCTAAAACGTTTACTTAGAAGTAAACATTTCTTCCTGCGTTTTTTAAGAACCAAGAAAACGTAGTAACTAGATGGAGAGATCTAAAGCATTGGAGTCTTCCTACGTCATCTCTCCCTCTCTCCAACACCAACCACCACCACCGACAACCACCACATACCACCAACATTTAAAGCTTCCCCTACCACTTCAATAAAACTCTTACCCACATTCAATACAAATCTCCCTGACACAAACACACTCGATGTAATTCCTTTCAACCCGATTATATACCAATGAAATGAATTAAGTCATCCTGTTTTAGCCAGAATGTAGTGTATGGAGTTTGTCAAAGGCATGATGTTTGGCCAATTAAGAAAACATCAATTAAATCATCGATGCCGCCATCGTTATTAAAAAAATACGCCATGTTCGATTAAAATTTCCACCAGTTATATCGGTATTTTGCAAATCCCAGCCAATAAGATAACCTAACTTTACATAACCTAAACACACCAAACCAAACCTTACGTAACCTAACCTAATCTAACCTTATCTAATCTAACCCAACCTAATCTAACTCAACCTAACCTCACCTAACCTAACCTAACTTCACCTCACCTAATCCAGCCTAATCTTAGATACATTCAACTCACTTAACCTTCCCTAATCTAACCTCACCTAACCTAATCTAACCTCACCTCACCTCACATTACCTAACCTAACCTAACCTAACCTAACCTAACCTAACCTAACCTAACCTAACCTAACCTAACCTAACCTAACCTCACCTCATCTAACATCACCTCACTAATCTCACATCGCTTAATCTAATCTAACCTTACCTTATTTAATCTAACCTAACCTTACCTCTTCTAATCTAACCTAGCCTAACCTAACCAAACCTGACCTAACCTAATCTAACTTCACCTAACGAAAATCTTCAGGAATATCACAATTTTATGTCTATCTTAAACCAGAACCCTTAAAGGATATACTAGTGACTACCCTTTGCTCTGCCTCTCGGAGCTCATAGAGCAAAGGTGACGGCTTCGGCCGCAGTTACGTTTTTCCTGCTGAAGCATCATCTCTTTATTTTCATCCTACCAGACAATCATCTGAATAAAATCATAAAACAATAGACTTTGAGATAATCTACAAAAAATCTACTCGTTCTAGAGTTCTTCGAGTACTCTTATAAAATTAATCTATAATAAATAAAAAATGAGAAAGAATAGATTAAAAATGAGGAGCACAATATGAGAATAAATATATTTCATCTACAAAAAAAAAAAAAAAAATACCGAACACATTCGAAGAAATAAAATGAAATACAAATGGAAAACAAATATCTCAGCGCATAAGTAAAAGGAAAACAATGACACATACGATAGAAAAAACAAAAAAACAGCGCAATGAAGAAAGTTGATGGACGTTTGGTGCAATGCTGGGTGTCTGCTTCAGGGCACTTTAGCCCAAAGACACAAATTATTTATTCATTTATCTATTTCTATTTTTATTCAAACTAAATCCAGGCAGATTCATTCAACCTAGAAAATCCCTTCATCTCCCCCATAAAGGTACGTTTTGCTCGTGTGATTATAGCTCAACAATGATCGTTCATGGCTCAATGATGATCGTCAAACGATCATCTAGAGCAGCGTTTCTCAACCAGGGTTCCCCGGAACCCTAAGGTTCCGCAAAAGGTTCCTAAGGGTTCCGCTAAAACAAATGAGATAAGCTAATGCACTTTTGAATTTTTATTCAATTTCATATACGTAATATAATTAAACACGCACGACATGTCCTTGGTTATTGTAATAATGTAATACAGACATCATCCTATCTAACCTATTATTACGATGAAAATAAAATGAGAAAGATATGGTATATGCCTTTTTGCGAGAGGGTTCCTTGAGACATGCAATTTATTTTAAAGGTTACGCAAGGGTAAAAAGATTGAGAAACGGTGGTCTAGAGCATTATTTCTTTGTTCTTGAATGTGTTTCCGAGCTGTAAAGTACGGGGATGATCATTTTAATCGAACCTACAACCAACACGTTGACCCGAATGTGATGCTGCTAGGCGGTACGATGCGCGTCACCCACCAATGACTGTAGAAGGAGGCTAATAATTAATCAACCACACCGATTAAAACGTGTAACACCTGCTATTTAAAGCCAGCCCATAACCACTGACCCCCATACAATACCATCACCCATACAATAGCATCATACCCCCATACAATCCCATCATACCCATACCATACTTGTGTCATGTAGACTCATACTCATGCAAAATCACCACATACACTCATAACATACCCATTACTTTGTATGAGAGGAACTCAACTCATACACTCATGGAGTATATTCAAATAGTCACTCATAAAGACTCGCTACATGAAATTGTCCTATTTAGATTCCCTCGTGATAATAATTTCTAAATTAAAAAAAATAGAGTAATAGATCCTAGTAGGAGGTCCATTTGGTACTGGATTTCACATAAGAACCTAAGGACATAAGAATGGAAGAGACTGCAAGTAGCCATAAGGCCTACACTAAGAAGTTCCATGTCCATTACCACCTGTCATCCTTATTCATAAAGTTATCTAACCTTCTCTTAAAACAACCAATAGTTTTATCGCTCACTCCATGGCTACTAAATCTATTCTGGTCGTTAAACACTGTTGGAAAATCAGTTCATGCCTTTTTCCTTCTAAATTTTTCCAACTTAAATCCATTACTATGAGTCCTGCCCATGGGAGAGTAGTAGTGATCACAGGACACTAAGCGATTTAATTCAATGTTGAAAAAGTCTCCGAAGAAAGAGCCATGTTGTAAATGGTTTCTACCGATTCGTACACACTTCATAACAATTTCTTTTAGTAATAATTTCTTCTGCATACAAACGCACTCCACATAAACTCCTCCACTTCGCCCTTCTCCCATCGCCCTATCCCCTCCTATCCTCCTCCACCCCTCCTCCCTCTCCTCTTCCCCTTTCACCCTTCCCCCCTCCTCCTCCCCTCCTCCCCCTCCTCCTCACTTTTCCTCCTCCTCCTCCCCATTCCTCCTCCTCCTCCTCCTCGTTCTCCCCACTCCTCTTCCTTCTCCTCCTCCTCCTCCTCCTCCTTCCTATTCCTCCTCTTCCTCCTCCTCCTCCTCCTCCTCCTCCTCTTCCCCCTTCTCCTCCTCCTCCTCCTCCTTTTCCTCGAGGGCCGCAGCCACGACGACCCTTGTCAGCCCCGATTCGCCCCCCAATCCCGGGACAATTTTCGTCCGCCGCGTCCACTTCGTATGCATCATTCGCAATTGGAGGAAATCGCGGAACCTTTCACAAACATCTCTTGCCGCGGAGAGACACCCCGGCCTCTATCCACTGTGTGTTTACGGACACTTTGCTCCCCGCGTGGAAGTGGGGGCTGTATTTTCCTTTCCATTTCTTATTTTCCGCCCATGGGTGTGATCGCATGTTTCCTGCCGCGTCCGCCTACGACGATCTCGATCTTGCCGGTCTAATATCTTCCGGCACGATGCAAAGAGGGATAGTATATGTATATATATATTCGTCCTTTATATATATATATATATATATATATATATATATATATATATATATATATATATATATATATATATCATATGCTAGCATACACATGTACAAGCGCTCGCACGCCCGTGTGTGTGTGTGTGTGTGTGTGTGTGTGTGTGTGTGTGTGTGTGTGTGTGTGTGTGTGTGTGTGCGTGTGCGTGTATTTTATACACGTGTGTATCTGCATTTTATATTACTTTCTTCCACTTCTCCTCTCTCACTTTCTCTTTTCTTTTCCTCGACTCCCGTCCCCACCCCACCCTTTACTTCCTCTTCCCTCCAATTCCCTCCTGTCCTCTCTTCCTCTCCTCTTCTTCCCTCACCTTCCCTTTAACTTCCGCCCTCTCTCTCTTCCCCATTCTTTCTTTCCCTTTTCTTCCTCTCTTTCTTCCACTCCTCCACCTCTTTCCTCCTTCACTCCGTGTCCCCTCCCTTTCATGGGCCTTGCTTCCTGTCTAAACACTTGTCCAATTGCCATTCTATAATACAGGCAGGTCTATGTCGACGCGCCTCTCCACCTGTCTTTTGTGTCAGTTGCTTGAAATTGGTCCGAGGATTTGTCTCAGATTTTGTTTTTCTTTATTTGATTTTTTTCAGTGTCCTTAATTTGTCCTTATATTTGTCTATATTTGTATATGTATATATATATATATATATATATATGTATATATATGTATATATATATATATGTATGAACATTTTTAGAAGCTCCGCATGGGATACAAACCCTGACCCGTGCGTCGAAAATCACGAGGGCAGGACGTTAGCAACCATGCTACGGTGATGGTTCAAAAGGACTGTACTAGTCCCCGACCACGCTTGCTTCACGTAACATTGGAAGATCTAATCTCAATTTCATCTAATCCCGTATTAGGCGAGCCTTCCGACAAGTTGTGTATATATATATATATATACTCGTATATGTCTATATTTGTATATATTTATCTTTTTTTTTTCGTTCTGTAGATCTCGGTGAGTATAAATTTGATTCACCATAGTCTTGGATCGATCGTTGGACTAATGATCGTCAGTTATTTACGTCCCGGAAGAGATCTCAGAGCTCATAATGACCGATCTATGGGTAATGCTGTGTCCTTAACACGCACACACACACACACGCACAACTCCTAGCCCATGAGAGTTGGAGTAACGACTCGCAGCACAGCGATACTGAAATTATTTCAGCCCTGGGCGGGATTCGATCTCGGACCGCCGTAGTGGCGCCCGCGAACGCTACCACTGTGCCATCGAGTCGTGTGTGTGTGTGTGTGTGTGTGTGTGTGTGTGTGTGTGTGTGTGTGTGTGTGTGTGTGTGTGTGTGTGTGTGTGTGTGTGTG